>NC_089234.1:25906614-26607343 GCF_963924675.1 Phocoena phocoena
GCTCCGAGACAGACTTTTCTGCTCAGACATCAGCCAAAATTAAATTGTACACGTTACAGAATAGATGAACTTTGAAAATATTATGCTAAGTGAAAAAAGTCAGACACAGAAGGCCACGTACTGTGTGATTCCATCTACATGAAATGTCCAGAATAGGTAAATCCATAGAGACAGAAGATAAACTAGGGGTTGCAAGGGGCTGGGGGATGAGGGTAATGAGTGACTACTAGCGAGTACAGAGTTTCTTTCAGGGGTAATGAAAATATTCTGGGATGAGGGAGTAATGAGAGCTGCACAACATCGTGAGCATGCTAAGAAACACTGAATTGTACGCTTTAAAAGGATGAATTTTAGGTCACGTGAATTATATTTTAATTTTTTTTAATGGGGGAAAAATCAAATTGCAGCCAGTACCCTGACCTCAGGGAGGAGGCCCTTTCTCTTTAGAGCAGTGGTCCTTCAAAGTGGTCCCCAGACTGACAGAATCAGCATCACTGGGAAATTACCAGAAATACAAATTCACCGGCTCCATCCCAGACCCACATAATTAGAAATTCTAGGAATGAGGCCCTATAATCCATGTTTTGAGAAGCCCTCCAGGCGAACCTCATGCATGTTCTTAAGGACCATTACTCCAGAGTAGGGGAAACTCTTTGTGTAAAGGGCCAGACAGTAAGTATTTCAGGCTCTGCATGCCACATACACAGGGTCTCACATATTCTTTTTCTTTTTCACAACTTCTAAAAAATGTAAAGGCCATTCTTAGTTCCCAAACACACAAAAACAGATACCAGGCAGATTTGGACCCTTGAGCCATGGTTTGCCAACTCCCTGCCCCCCCTCCCCCGGAGCAACACACTCCCACATTGGGAGATCTCTGGAGCCTCAAGCAAAGACAGGTGGATTTTTCCTCCATAATAAGGGAGATGCACAGTGGCCTCGGGGCACCAGACAGGTTCCCCTTATAGTTGTGATACCCTCCTCCACGCCAAGGCCAAAGTAAAACCAGATCCTGCTTTCCATCCAGGCTTTATTAACTCAGTGTGCAGACAGTTCGCTGTGTTCTTTCAAGAAATGCATTCGATTCACAGTGATATCCTTTGATCAGTCAGTAAATTCTACTACACAAAACTCATACAGACATGGCCCCAGGTCAGCCACAACAGCCCCCTCTCCCCCAAGGGCCTGAGAAATCACCTAGAGCAGCCAGGCTGGGAGGGCGAGTGGCTGCGCTTTGCTGTGTGTCCTTTAAGGCTCTTTGGTCCTGGTTCATTTCCTCTCAGAGGCATCCAAATAAAACTTCCCTTTCCTATTCAGTACACACCAGTCTTTCTTTGGTGTTTAACCCAACGGGCTGAGGAAGGGAGGTAGCCAGGAAATTATACCCACTAACATGTGCAGTTAGTGCCTACCTACATCCTTTTTACTCGGTCAGTGGATTTATCTTTTAGACCCAGAGAAATAGAATCGGATATGATTTTAGGGGCAGGAGAACAAAGCCAGTATCAACAGGTAGGGCTTGAAGCACCACAAAACTCTGCTGCCTCACACAATGTCCTTTTTTTTTTTTGCACTAAAACTCCTGGGTGCCTGATAAACCCAAGTTTAGCAAGACTCCCAGAGAACCTTTCTGACCAGGGGGCCCTGGGGAGGAGAGTGGGGAAGAGCAAAGAGGAGCCCCAAGGTGACCTGGCCTCTTCCCTCCCGCTTCCCGAAGGAGCCAGAACTACACAGGTGAAAGGTTCCCTTGCCTGAGAGCCGATGAGGAGGAAGAGAAGAGGGGCCCTTCCTCAATCCTTGCTGGAACCAGAATCCTAAAGGTTTCCTAACTTTTCCAAACGGTTTGCTTGAGTGTCACCCCCAGGTCTCAGCACCTTCTCCCTGAGGGGGTCTCAGCTCCTGGTCTCCAGGGAACAGGGGTTAGGGGAGAGCAGAGAGAAGACTTGGCCTCTCTCCCCTTGTTCACGTTTATCCCCTGGAGTCCAATAAACCCAGGTGCCTGGGTAGAAGCATGAGGCATCCTCCCACCCCCACCCTCGTCCCCCCAAATCCACCCTGGCCTACAGGCCCTGTTGGCAAAGAGGAATGAGGCACGGGAATCCACAGTGGCTAAGGAGGAGCTGGTAAATATGGGTATGGACTGGTGCTTGCTGGGGTGGGGCATTTAGAGACCCTTATTGAAGTAGACGTAAGGCACAGGTTCTCCATACTTGGCCTTGATAGTGTCCTGGAGCTCTGGTTCCAGATAGGAAACTGGCAATTCACTGAGAAGAGAGAAGGGGCTTATAAGTGTGCCACCTGGACGAGCAGCAAATTACCATCAGATAAAATCCAACTCAGATGCCACCTGTAAGAAACCCTTGCCCATTTTCCATCAGAATTATTAATGACCTCCGTACACTACGGTATGTTGCTTTTACTTCTATTGAGCCCTGACTTCATCTCCCTGGTGCTAAACTTCCGTCTTCTTCAAGATTACAAGCTCGGTGCTCAGAACACAGGAGATGTGTAGCAGGTGACTACGGAGCTGAGAGTACTAGGGAAAGGGAAACGGGCATCTTCTCCGTATCTATTCAAGCTATGCCTGGTCTCCTGGAGCTAGTACTCCGCCTCACCCCCACCACCCCAGTCTGATGCTTACCTTCCCTTTGCCATCATCTCTCCTCACCCACCTCCTCTGCTCTCTGCACCCACCCCCCAGGACACGCAAGGGAAGCGGAGAGGTCGAAGCCGTCCACCCTCTGGCAAACCTCAGCCAGAGTGAGTACCTACCCTCTTGTTGAATTTCAAAGACCAGATCCAGCCAGGGAGATGGATCTAGTAACTCAACCAGCAGGGACAGAAAGTCTCTTATTGTTCCCCCACCTTCTCTCCAAGGCAGCCTTTGCCCCATTGGAAGTGAGCAACTCATCCCTCTGCCCCTTGGAGCTCTGTTTCAGTTTACCATTCACCTGGGGTCAAGAGGCCCAGCGTTTAGACTGACAGGTACTTGTCCTTGGACAGATGCCTCCCTGCCTGCCCCTCCCTCTCTCCTTCGGGACACCAGGCAGGTCAGGGAGACCAGGGACAGGGTGCTCAGTAAAACCAAGTGAGGAATGAACAGCTGATACCATTTCTGCGGGAACAGCCCACATGCCACTGGCACCATGAAGATGAGGCTGGAAGAAAGGAGAAACCAAAGCATTAGGGGGTGTCTGGCATCTCACAGAGCCACCCACACCCCATCGCTGAGCCCCTCAAAGGAAGGGGGAGCCGGCGCCAAAGCT
This sequence comes from Phocoena phocoena, assembly GCF_963924675.1. Classification (NCBI taxonomy): domain Eukaryota; kingdom Metazoa; phylum Chordata; class Mammalia; order Artiodactyla; family Phocoenidae; genus Phocoena; species Phocoena phocoena. Next base: position 25,909,881 of record NC_089234.1, read on the forward strand.
CCTCTCTCTCCAACCCTTCTCCTGGTCTCTTGGTGCCTGGAGACTCACTCTAGCACAGGACAGAATCAGCCCCCCCTACACTCCCCCTCACACCCCACCCACCCATCACTCAAGCAGATGAAGAAGGTAATGGAGTCACCAGGGAGTGTGGGCAGCAGCCCTAATGACCACAGGCAATCCCTGACGTATAGGGAAAGCAGCGAGGGGCGTGAACGCAGGGTCCTGCTCCTGTAGTCACTGAATGCCCGAGCTGTTGGAGAACAGTGAGGGCAGAGCTTCTCAAACTTCACTGGGCATGCAAGGAACTCGAGGAGCTTGTTCAAGTGTGATGCTAATTCAGTAGGTCTGGGAAAGGGCTTGAGAGTCTTTATTTCTCACAAGTTCTCAGAGGATGCGGATCCAGGACCATGTTTTACAGGATTCGGGAATCTAACAGACCTAGGTTCGTGTCCCAGCTCTGCCACTTCCTAGCTGTGCAATCTTGGGCAAGTTCCCTCTGAGACGGCAGAGGGGTACTTACTCTGCACGGTTACTGTGAGGATTAAATGAGATAACATGTGTGACACATCCAGCCCATGGTAACTGCGCCCTCAGTGGGAAATCAGTTAGCAGGAGACAGCCTGGCATAATGTTAGACCTGCTAAGGATCCAACTGCAGCTCCAGCAACTACCAGCTAGAGACACGTGGGCAAGTTTCTTCATCTGCGAAAGGAGATGATGACAGTATGTACACCTCGAGGGCCGAGGGAATAGGCGGAAATATAGACGTGAAACATCAACACAGTGGCGGCACACAGAAAACATCCAATGCATGTTAGCTTTGGTTGCTGTCATTAGCCTCATGGCCTCACAAAGCATGAGTAATGCTGGGACATGTCCAGTCAAGGGCAGGCACCTAAGAACGCTGCCAGGACTCATGGTGCTTTCCTCCCGTGCGAGGCTGGGACACTTGACGGGCCCAGGCTGTGCTGTCATTTTCGATGGCTCATCTTTTTGGATGTATTGAGATATAACCGACACGTAACACTGTGTAAGTTTACCACCGGTGTGAGCTAACCCCTCTATCACATCACATAATTCATTTTGTTTTTGTGGTGGGATGATCTCATCATTTTTGTCTCTTCTCTAAAACTACTGAAGACCTAAGGTCAGAGGGGAGACCTTGGGACAGAAGGACCCCCAAGGGTTCACTTTCCACTCCAGTGTGTGCACAGTGCCAGCCTGGTGCCCTCAGAAAGAAGGGGTGAGAGCGCTCCAGAGGGGCCACAGACGTTAAAGACCGGGTGCTTTTGAAGTCAGGTAAAGGAGTACATGTTTTCCAACATGGGTGACACAAGAAGACAGATCTTGGGCACCCCACCATAGAACCCCAAACCGAGAAAATATGATACAAACACCCACCATAGAACCCCAAACCGAGAAAATATGATAACTCACAAACACCCAGACAGCAGAACCTGCAATGGGGCGTGCAGCACCTGGATTCTCTGCACAGAAACAGACAAAAGAGAGACCCACGTGGGACTTACATACTTCGAGGTGAAACCCACGCTGGTCACCCAGCTAGAAACCCGCAGGCGGGAAACCCTGGCTCTGCAGGGTGGGGACGGGGCTCTCCTTGCTCTCGGCAGACAAGGCCGAGAACTGGGCAGCCAGCGGGCACCGGGATGGGCCCTACTTGAATGAGGTGCAGGGTGGGAGCAAGAGGGAAGGGTAAGACGGTCAGGAGCCCCCAGCACGTATGTGTTCTGGGCAGGGAAGATGCAAAGGAGAATCCGCTCACCTTCATGCAGCGCAGTTTCTCCAGCCTTTCCATGATGACCGGCAGCAGGACTGGAAGAAACCAGGGGAAAGGCTGTGAGACTCCCCGCCAGATCCCTTTCCGAAGTCAGATCACAGACTAATTCTCCCTCCTTCCCCAGAAGTTCCAGAAAATACTTTTCATTTGGGAGAAGAATGGAAGACTGTAGGCATGGCCACGCCCCACCCCTCCCCCAAGTCCTGACAGAAGGTGCTTCCCAAACTCTTCAACCTGCACACCTATAAGAACAGGAGGACAAGTACCACAGGCCCAGAGCACCCTTTTCAAAACTATCTTTGAAGCAAGTTTTGTATCCTGCTCTGTAACATGCCCCTGCTGACAGCAAAACCAGGGCAGGGGACTTATTTTTCTCTACCACTGTCTCCCCAGCACCCCACACTGTGTCCAGCACACTGAAGGAACTTAAGGAATATTTGTTAAATGAAAATAACTTTCTCCACCAAATCTCTGATTAACTGACATTCCAGGAATTACAGTGTGGCTCTCCCGTGGCTCTCGGCACTCAAGCAAACCAGTTTGAGAAGCATGTCTATAGAGGCTGAGGTCCCACCCCCCACCCGAAGTGTGGTTGAGGTCTCCATCACTTGTTCCAGGGTCCCCCAGGATGGGAGGGCTTCCCCATCTTACTCATGCCAGGGGCTGCCATGGTGATCCGAGAAATAACCACTTGGGTGATGCCTATGGCCGCAGCTCTCTGAGGGGAGAAAAGAGTAAGTTGTCAGGAATGAGCTTATCCAGTATACATAGGCTGCACCAGAGGGCTGGGTCAGGGTCAGGATCAGGGTCAAGGCCAAGTCTGAGCTGGTAAAGAGGAAGGGATGGACCTGTCAGGGGTTGAGCGACCTCACCTGACCCTCTCCCACCCAGCCACATTTTTATGGCTTCAGGACCAGAAACGATGGAGAAAAGACATGAACAGAGATATGAAGGGAAAATCGATGGGGAAGGAGGATGGAGTCAGGGAGAAGTTTTCTCAACCCTATAGTAGAGCCCAGGCCTGCTCTGACCACGAAGAACAGGACAGGGTCTGAGAGGGAACTCCCTCCTCCCACCCCAAAGGCAGCCCTCTGCTCACCCGGGAATGACCAATCTCATTGTGGTTCCTGTCCTTCACGCAGATGCCCTGGATGAGTTCCCTAAACACAGACAGGAGGTGCTGGATATGGGAAAGGGGTGCTGGAAGCCTGCCAGCGATGTGACACACCAGGGGACCAAGGCCAGGGCACTCAAGCTCTAGGAAGCCACCTCCTGCAGCTGGCCCTTGGAGCGCCCTTCCCCACTCCAGAGAGTGGTATCCAGCCGTGACCTAGGGCAGAGGCTCAGAGAGCTAGCACTGGGCCCCAACGGCCTAGGCTGAATCCGGAAACTGCAGAGCAAGTGTATGAACTTGAGCAAGTTCCCTAGTCCTTCTAAAGACACAGTTATCCACATTTGCAAAATGGGGATAATCATGGCACCCACTTCATCGGACTTGGTGAGGATTAAACAAGATAATGCCTGCAAAGTGCTAAGTCCAGTGCCTGACACAGTGACTGCTCCCAAACAGGAGCTGTTGGTCTCAGGCCAGTGCTTCACTGCACTCCATCCAAGACCAGGTGGGTGGTGGGGACTCATTCATTCACTGGAAGGAGCAACTGGATGGGGGGGGGGGGGAAGAGGAGGTGAGCAGTGTGCATGCAGGACTACTCTGGGGTGTGCTCTTTCTAAGGGCAGCTGTGATCACTTTCCATTTGCTACTAATCCCAAGAAAACGTGCCTTATAGATACTGGTGATGACGAGGAAGGCACTGATGGAAACAGGGGCAGCAGTAGCTAACGCTTAATGCAGCATTTTCTTACAGTCCAGGCGCTATTTGGGGCGCTTTACCTCTACTCTACTACATCATTAAATTTTATAACAGAGGAACATCTATACTTTCTCTAGTCAAGAAACAAGAGCTGTGAGACACAGCAGGTTTCTCCTTTCACCTTTCCTGCTGTGACGCTTACAGCCTGGTGCCTGGAAAACATCTATCTGCCCCTCTGGCTTCCTCAAAGCTTCTTGGTTCTGTTCTATCTTTGGACACCTCGCTCTGCTGCGTTTCATTCTGTAAGACATTCCCCAGGGCTTTGGAAGTAGGCCGAGTCCACAACTTAAAGACAGTTGCAGTTGAAAGGACACGAGCTGGTGCCAAACCCCACAGGTCCTCGCTAACGCCCCACCCCTGCTCCCCATCACCCACAACACACATCACAGATGAAACCTAAGTCACCCGCCACTCCTGCAGCCATCACTGTTGGAGCCGCCAGTCCTCAGGGAACTTTCAGAAGCGCAGCTCGGCTGCCCTCCCCACACCCACCTCAGCCCCAGTGAGCCCCCCACTGCCTTGGTTTCTTGCCTTTCCCCTGCTAGCCTCACGGTCTGTAGGGAGGAAAAGGGATCCCTGTACTCACTGCTGTCGCATCATTGGGATGTTGACACAGTTAGCCGCAGCCACAGCGGCAAAGGGCACCCAGCGGCCCACCAGGGGCGGGGCTCTCTGTGGGAGAAGAGAACAATGGGAGTAGGTCAGGCTCCCTGGAGATGGGGGTGGAAGGGGCTTCAGGAAGACAGAGCAAGAAATCAGCCCTCGCTACTGCCACGCATCCTGACACTCAGTCGGGGAACCCAAACTCCCTCAAAGGCCCGAGATAGACCAAATGGGCGCAGCCCTGCTGAATTTCCCACTACTTGGCTGGGCTCTGGCCAAACCCAACTCATCCAGACCGGAAACGGTCCCTGCCTGGTAAAAAAAAGTTTTCCCTAGGACTTTGCTGCCGCCTAGTGGCCACCATGCCCACAGCAACCCTCGACGGTACCTTTGTCAACGTGTTCATGCCCACAGCAGTGGCCACCGCAGCGGTTGTGGCAGTGACGTAGGAAACGGCCATCTGCCTAGTGGAGGAGAGAAGATGTTTGGGAGCGGGGACCCTAGCTGGCTGAGGGCAGGACGATTGCTTGAGTGATAAAGGCTAGAAATGTGGCTTCATGCCTGAGAAGCTCATGTGATCTGTCCCCAGCATCACCTTGTGATCTCCCCCCAACTCACTCAGCTGCTCCAGTCCCCTTGGCCTCCTTTCAGTACTTTAAACACACCAAATGCCTTCCTGCTCAGAACCTTTGCATGTTGCTGCTCCCTATCCCGGGAACTCTTCCCTGGGCTCTTGCATGGCTAAATCCTTATCTTTCAAAACTCAGCTGAAATGCCAGCTCTGCGGAAAGGACTTCCCTGAACAGCCTATCTACACAGATGCCCCTCTGCTGTTCTCTGTCTTTTTATCTATTTATTTCCTTAATGGCAGCAATCACAGTCTGAGATTATTACGCTTGTTTTCCTTTTTTTTTTTTTGGCTGCGCCATGCGGCATGTGGGATTCGGGATCTTAGTTCCCTGACCAGGGATCAAACCTGTGCCCCCTGCACTGGGAGCGTGGAGTCCTAACCACTGGACCACTACGGAAGTCCCTATGCTTGTTTTCTTAAAAGACCTTCAACTCTAGGGCTTCCCTGGTGGCGCAGTGGTTGAGAGTCCGCCTGCCAATGCAGGGGACACGGGTTCGTGCCCCAGTCTAGGAAGATCTCACATGCTGTGGAGCGGCTGGGGCCGTGAGCCATGGCCGCTGAGCCTGCGCGTCCCGCAGTGGGAGAGGCCACAACAGTGAGAGGCCCGCGTACCGCAAAAAAAAAAAAAAAAAGACCTTCAACTCTAGAGAGCACATATGTCTTACTCAAATGTATCCCTGGCACCTAGAACCATGCCCAGCACCTAATACACACTCAAGAAATATTTGTAGAATGAATGAATGAATGAGTGAATGAATGAATGTTGAATTGGTCTAGGAAGAAGATACTCTCCTAGTCAGCCTAATACTTCCAAACCCTGAAAAGGGAGACCTGGTCACTTGCCCAGGGCAGGTCCCACCCAGGGAGGACTGATGGCCCGTGAACCCTTTAGAAGGGCTGTTCCCCTGGAGGCAAGAGGACAGCCACCTGCTCCAGGCCCACATGGACGGCCTGGGGTTCAGGTCTCCTACCTGACCGACGTGGGGGAAGCTGCATTCCTGTTGGTGTAGTTGACTAAGGCATTGAAGGACTGGTTCACCCACTGCCAGAAGATCACTGCCGGTATCGTCCTACCAGGAGGGGGGCCCGGAGAGGCAGAGAGGAGGATGGAAAGAGGGTTTAGGGCACACCAGTCAAACCACATTACCTGCCGCTCCCCAAGCTGTTCCCATGCTGCTTCATGCAGCTGGGCTCTTTTGCACAGGCTGTCCCTCTGACTGGAGCATCCACACCCCCTAACCTTTCCATACATGGCTGAATCCTGCTCTGTTGAGAGATCTCTTCTTCCTTGGAACCTTCCCAACCCTTCCCCTGCCCTTCCTGAGACACAGTTAGTCATTCTATGCTCTCTGCTCCCACCACCCCATATTCTACCTCTAACCTACCACTTGGCAAGCTGGATGGTAACTATTTACTTCTTGGTCTCAACAAAATTGGGCACCCCTTGAAGGGAGGGACTGAAGTCTTTATACTCCCCACACCTGGCCCAAGGCCTGGCTCAACAACTGGGTAACTGAATGTGTGGGGGAGAGAGGGGGGAGAGGGAAGAGAGAAAGGGGGAACAACAGAGAAAGTTTATCTCCCCAACTGGGCTGAAAGGGTATCCCAATATTTTTACTTGGATATCACATTATAAAAATACATTAAATTCATTGTTGAATAAGTACTTTTTAAAGAGGGAATTAGAATAGCTCATCCGTTGAGCACTCTTGAGAGGCCTGCCTCAGTTTATACAGCCAGGCACCACTACTTCCTGGCTGTGTGAACTTGGACAAGTCATATAACCTCTCCAGAACCTCAGCTCTCCACCTATAAAATGGAGATGAAAATAGTACCTCTCTGTAGGGTTGTTGAGATTAAATGAGGTGATAACATGCAAAGAATTTAACACAGTGCCTGGGAGCTGGTCAGGGATCCATAAAGACGGCTATTACTGTCATCCTAGTACGGCTCCCTGCCTAACAGGTCCACGCGGCTGCACCTGGCGCTGCCTTGCTCCCGGGTCGCACCTGTAGAACTGGAGCATGAAGCCCGTGATGATCATGCCCCCGGGAACCTGGAAGGACATCCGCCCAATGACGTTCATCTTGTCCCCGGTGTCAGGGTGGAAGGCCGAGTCGTACAGCTTCTTGGCATAGAGCAGCTGCTCCACTCGCATGCCTGGGGGCACAGTCCCCATCCTGCCACCAAGGACCACAGGCGGTGTTACCTCCTGACCCCTGGCCCCTTGTCTTCCGTTTCCACCTCGTCCCTAGGGCACCCACCGACGTCGCCCCAGTGCCCCCAGCCCCCTCCCCTAACCGCTCACCTGCTCTTCTCCACCATCACTTTGGCCCAGTCCAGCTCCCGCTCTGGTACCAGGACGGTGCGGGGGTCCGTGACATTGAAGAAATGCTTCACCCGCCCTACGAAAGTGCACTGGTCCCAACGGGGGGCATCGATATTAAAGCCAGACAGGTCAGCCTCCATCCTGCTCACACATAAAACTGTGGACTTCAGGAACAGAGGAAAAATGAAGATTGCCCTCAAAGCCTGCCCTGGAGGCCCTTAGCACCTCCCGCTATGGTAGACTGACGGCTCTCACCAGCCGCTAGCGTCATCTGACTCAGCTCAGGAAGGGTCCAGTGAATGGTCACCAGTCTGAGCAACTGGGCACCAACATGTGTTTCCTGAGTGCCTGCTGGTGGCCAGCCTGGTGCTTGATCATGCTGTGGGCGAGGCTGGGAAAAGGGACAGTACAGGGCCTGTCCTTGGGGAGCTGAGTCTGACTGGGGAGCAAGAGCCCACCTGTGGAACAACAGATAATACATACAGCAACAATAAGCACGGGAGATGAGAGGAAGCTGAGAAGGGGGGACACAAAGATCAAGGGGGGCTTCCCAGAAGAGGTGGAATGTGAGTGAAGCCCCAGAAGGTAGGACAGATCTATCTGAAGGAGGAAGAGGCGTGGGATCACACTGAAAGTAGAAACAATCACTGATAAAGATGGAGAGGACAATGGCATGATCACCTTCAATTCAGTGCGGGGGGGGCAGGGAGGGTGCATGCCGGCCCTATGAGAGATCCCGGGCCATGGCTGTCGCCCTCAAGGCGGTGCAGAACAGGAGAGAGACAAGTAAGTCGACAAGGACAGTAGTGTGACAATGCTGCTGATGGACACGGGGAGCAGCAGAAAGCCAGAGAAGAGGTACTAAAACTGAGGTGACTGCATCTCCTGGTTTGCCGGGGCTTGTTGTCCTGTGGTAATTATTAAAAGCACCCCCGCAACCTCAAAAGTGTCCCGGTTTGGATGATAAATTATAAGATCACCTTATCTAAAATGGATGAGGGATTCTGAACATGCTTTGTGAGAACAAGAAATAAACAATGTTTTGAAGGATGCATGAAAGTCAGATGGATGGAGGAGAGGTACCCCAGGCAAGAAGAAGAGCCAGTGTTTAAAGCACACAGTGCACGTGGGGACCTGATGATGATGGTGGCAACACTAACACTTACTGAGCTCCTACTTGATGCTACACACTCTGCTTGGTGCCTGACGTGCGTTTTCTGAATTCGTCTTCACCCTAACCCTATAAGATAGAGATACTCTTATGTTTAATGCCATTTTATAGATGAGAAAACCAAGGCACAGGTAAGTAACTTTGCCAAGTCACACAAGCACTTGCCAATAACAGAGCCAGGATTTTAATTCAGCCTGACTAACTTCAGAACCCCTGCCTATAATTAGGTTCTGGAATCCATGACTTGAAAAACTAAGGCGGGTCTGACACGTGAGGAGCTTGGAAATGGTCACTCCTGTCCTCACAACAAAAAGAAGCTGAACAAACTGAAAACCCACAGCTCTTCTTAGAACCACCAGAGAATTGCGGTCACAGGGCAAACAACTGCCCCCGAACTTGGAGAGACAGGCAGGTACAGAGAATCACAGCTTAGTGGGAACAGAAGCCCACCCCTTGGGGCAAGTACCATAGGAAACTTAAACTGTGATTGACAAATTGCTGGAAGTTCAGTGTGGACAAGCTTGAGAGTTAAAAATTCCAGGGGGATTCAATCTTTGGTGGCGGTGTGGAGAGACACACTTTTGTGAGTTTTACCTCCAGGAGCCCACCAGGTTCTCAGGCTGAAGATCAGAGAAAAATTCCTTAGTGCTTCGGGCAGGGAGATGGGAAAAGTGGCCATTCTGAAGTAGACCCAGAGGCCTCTGCGATTTTTAACAAGGCCTGCCCTCAAAGGAGCCTAGCCTGTTTCACCAGAGCCTAACTACCTTGGGTCTCACCAGAACCTAACTGACTTCGGGGAAGAGAAACACCCAACTCCACCCCTTCTAGCTTTCCTATCTCACCTAAAGGGAGTAAGGGGAACCTGAGAAGGACTTGTGAAGGTCCAGGGGCACCTAATCCCAGGACTATAGAACACTCCCCCTCCCCTCACACTGTTGGTGGTATAGGGCTCCCGTATAATAACAGGGAGAACTGACGAACAACAGAACGAACCTCGAGTCTCACACCTTATTTAAGAAGAGGTGTCTAGAAACCCAAAGACAACAGGGGAGACAAAAACAAGGACACCAGAGGAAATTTAACTTTTGACCCCTACAGCTTTAGCAAACAGTAATCACAACCTAACTCCTTGCCAGAAAAAAGTAAAACCTCACACACATCTGGCTTTCAACAAAAAAGGACAAGGCAACCTAAAAGGCAAAACAAAACAAAACAAAACAAACAAACAAAACCCCACCGTTTGAAGAGACAGAGCAAGCAAGCATCAGAACCAGATGACAGAGACTTTGGAATTATCAAACCAGGAATTTTAAATAACTATGATTAATCTGCTAAGGACTCCAATGGGAAAGTGGGCAACATGAATGAACAGACAGATGATGGAAGCAGAGAGATGGACACTCTAAGAAAGAACCAAAAGGAAATGTCAGAAACTAAAAATACTGTAACAAATGAAAGTGCCTTTGATGGGCTCATCAGTAGGCTTGACATGGCCAGGGAAAGAATCAGTGAGCCTGAATATGTGTCAACAGAAAATTCCCAAGACTTCCCTGGTGGCACAGTGGATAGAGCTCTGCGCTCCCAATGCAGGGGGCCCAGATTCGATCCCTGGTCAGGGAACTAGATCCCACATGCATGCCACAACTAGGGAGCCCGTAAGCCGCAACTAAGGAGCCCACGAGCTGCAACTAAGACCTAGCACAACCAAATAAATAAATACATACATAAATATGAAAAAAAAAAGAAAAGAAAATTCCCAAACTGAAAAGTAAAGAGAAAAAAAGAATTTATAAAAAAACAATAGAATATCCAAGAACCTTGGGACAATTACATAAGTTGCAACATACATATAAGAGGAATACCAGAAGGAGAGGAGGAAAAGGAACAGAAGAAATATTTGAAGTGATAATGACTGAGAATTTTCCAAAATTAATGACAGAAACGAAACTAGAGACCCAGGAGGCTCAGAGAACATCAAGCAGGACAACTATCAGAAAATCTGCACCCAGGCATATTATATCCAAACTGCAGAAAATCAGAAAAGAAGCCAGGGTTTCCCTGGTGGTTCAGTGGTTGAGAGTCTGCCTGCCGATGCAGGGGACACAGGTTCGTGCCCCGGTCCGGGAAGATCCCACATGCTGCGGAGCAGCTGGGCCCATGAGCCATGGCTGCTGAGCCTGCACATCCGGAGCCTGCGTGTCCGGAGCCTGTGCTCCACAACGGGAGAGGCCACAACAGTGAGAGGCCCGCATACTGAAAAAAAAAAAAACAGCTATGGCTTTTGAACTTTTGCCTGAAAATTTCAGGAAGCCATTAAAAGATTTCAAGAAGAGGGACAAGGTGAGATGTGTAGTTTAGAAAGAACAATCTGGGGACTTCCCTGGTGGTGCAATGGTTAAGAATCCACCTGCCAATGCAGGGGACATGGGTTCAAGCCCTGGTCGGGGAAGAACCCACATACTGCGGAGTAGCTAAGCCCGTGTGCCACAACTACTGAGCGTGCGCTCTAGAGCCCACAAGGCACAAGTGCTGAGCCTGTGTGCCACAACTACTGAAGCCCACGCGCCTAGAGCCTGTGCTCCTCAACAAGAGAAGCCACAGCAATGAGAAGCCCGCGCACCACAGCAGAGTAGCCCCCGTTCGCCACAACTAGAGAAAGCCCGCGCACAGCAACGAAGACCCAATGCAGCCAAAAATAAATAAATAAATTTACTAAAAAAAAAGAAAGAACAATCTGGGAAATCATATGAAAGCAAATAGGGTATGGCAGGACCTCACAGGATGCAGATACCAGCTGGAAGCGAACCCCCAACAATCCACACAAGAAGTGGGGCTCAAATGAACCCAGATGCACCAGAACTGGGAGGAGGATCAAAAGAAGAGAAGCTTTTAAAGCAGCAGAATCCGAAGATTTGCTAAGTTATAGGGTATAGGAGGAATATTCTATCAGTCAGGGCTCAACCACAGAAACAAAACCAATAGGAGATTTTCTATCTATCCATCTACCCATCAATCTATCTACCCACCTACCTCCCTCCTGGAATCTCTAACCTCAGGGTGGCGGGGGCCCAGCCCTTTTTTTTTTTTTTTTTTTTTTTTGTGGTACGCGGGCCTCTCACTGTTCTGGCCTCTCCCATTGCGGAGCACAGGCTCCGGACTCGCAGGCTCAGCGGCCATGGCTCACGGGTCCAGCCGCTCTGCGGCACATGGGACCTTCCCAGACCGGGGCATGAACCCGTGTCCCCTGCATCGGCAGGCGGACTCTCAACCACTGCGCCACCAGGGAAGCCCCCCAGCCCTTTTTTAAAGGGATTCCATCTGATTAGGTCAGGCCACCCAGGATAATCTCCCTTTAGATTAACTCAAAGCCAACCACTTAGGGATTTTAATTACATTTGCAAAATCCCTTCACCACGGTACCTAAATCAGTGTTTGGTCTAATAACTAAAAGAAAGTGTGTGTTTGTTACAAATTGGCTGCTTCTCCCTCAGAGGCCCATCCAACTGGAAATATAGCAGAGAGGGGCTCCTGGGGAGTTTCTCTGGCCTAGCCCAGTTGACCCATCACAAATACCTAGAGTGATACCAGGGTTTCTGACTGGGGCAATAACGTGCTGAGACAGAATATAGAAAAATAGGCTTTAAGGGAGAAAACAGTGAGTTTGACTTTCCTTGTGTTGAGTTTCAAGTGCTATGAGACCTTCTCAAACACAAGAGGCTGCCATCTGTCTCAGTCCCTTTGTAAATACTAGTCCAGGGTGCTATTCCTTCCCCTCTTCACTAAATAACACCTGCTCATCCTTTTTTTTTTTTCTTTTTAAGGAATAATTTTCAGATTTACTGCTATATCTTCTACTACTATGTCATTTGTCTTTTTTTTCTTGAAAAAAAAAATCACCTGAGGATTTTCCACATATATTGAATTACAAGTTCGCAGGCACAGCTTGAGCAAGATTTAAAAAGCTACCCTCTTCAAAGTTTGCTGCCCACTGAAGGGCTGGCGGGCAGGAAACTGGATGTGCTGGAATGCTGACTTGGAGGACTGACAAAATTCGCCAGGAAGCCACTGAGATTCTGGGAAGCTGCTCACAGGGATGCTGAGGGAACTCAATGGGAAGACACCCACATGGGTGCTGCTGAAACTCACTGGGAAGCTGCCTGGTGGGGTGCTGTTGAAACTTGATAATAGGCAAGCACCCAGACACCCGGAAGACTACCTCTTCCTCATCAGTGTTCCCCTGGCACCCTCTACTGGTAGAGCTTAAAATCATCTCAGAGGGCAAAGGAAAAATGTTTACAACACCAAGTATCATAAAACAGGGCAAAGAAGGGTAGATTTGGAGCTAAGGACCAATAACCTATCTGGCACTTACTTTTTTCGTTTAACATCTTAGAGAATTCTCCATTTGAGATATACAACTCTATCATTCTTTTTAGTGATTATATAATATTCCATGTGCCTTAATTTCATTATTTGATAGACATTTGGGTTATTTTCAGTTTTTCACTGCTATGGTGAGCACCCTTACACACATCACTTTATGTATATGGCAACTGTATCTTTTTTTTAATGCTGTCTTTTTAAATAAAATTTATTTTGGGTTGTGTTGGGTCTTCGTTGCTGTGCGAGGGCTTTCTCCAGTTGCAGCAAGCAGGGGCTACTCTTCGTTGTGGTGCATGGGCTTCTCATTGCTGTGGCTTCTCTTGTTGCGGAGCACGGGCTCTAGGCACGCAGGCTTCAGTAGCTGCAGCACTTGGGCTGGGTAGCTGAGGCACACAGGCCCTAGAGCACAGGCTCAGTAGTTGTGGCGCACGGGCTTAGTTGCCCCGTGGCATGTAAGATCTTCCCGGACCAAGGCTCGAACCCATGTCCCCTGCATTGGCAGGCGGATTCTTAACCACTGAGCCACCAGGGAAGTCCCCATGGCAACTATATCTTTAGGATTGATTTCTAGAAGTGGAATTGCTGGATCAAAGGATATACATGTTTTAAATTAAGTCTTTATAATACAAACTGATTTTTCACGAGTTGTGTAAGATAATGCTGCTTTAGTCAAACTTTCACCAAAATGGGTATTATAAATCTTTTCTTTGTTTGCCAATTTGATGGGGAGAAACAATATTGTTGTTTTAATTTGTATTTTCTTTTTTTAATTAAAAAAAAATTTTTTTTTTGGCTGCGCCATGCAGCATAATGGATCTCAGTTCCCCAACCAGGGATCAAACCTGTGTCCCCTGCAGCAGAAGTGTGGAGTCTTAACCACTGGACTGCCAGAGAAGCCCCTAATTTGTATTTTCTTGATTCTTAATGAGATTAAGCATCTTTTCATATGTTTTTGGCCATTTGTTTTTCTCATTCTGAAAACATTGTCTTTTTAAATTACAGAAGTCATTTTTGTAATAATTCAGTGCCAAAGTATATAAAGTGAAAATGATAGTGGTTAACATGTTAAAAAAAAATAGCTATCTTCTTGAGTTATACAATCATCTAAATCCAAAAGCACTCACAGACTTGAGCAAACAAAGCCAGTGTTTCATATTAGGGAAAGGAAACATATCGCTGATGGAAGCTGCAGACCTAGTAAAAAATAAATGTTTTATACTAAGTAGTAGAATGAAAGGAAACTTCCACCCAAGACCACTACCTCAATAAAGACCCATGGGTTATTACGGCTGCAAAGGAAGTTCACCTCAGAATAAACGGCAGCCTTAAAAGCAGGTGCATTAGCAAATAATTTCAAGGGCTCCCCCCCCCAAAAATAGTAGCCTTTTGCTCTGCAGAGACAGTCTGAGTGACCTGCAAGGAAGCACCTACCTGTCCTTCATATCTTCGCTCACACCTCCTTTCCTCAGAGTATCCTCTGAAGGACCCCCTTCCTCCCTCCCATGCAACTAGATCCGCTGCTCTGCTATAAGCCCTCTTGGCTCCGTACTTTTCACTCAGAGCCATGCCAGTCTGTCATGATACTCTGGGGTTTTACATTAATGCCCACCTTCCCCCACTAGGCCATAAGCTCCCTGAAGCCAGGAGTTGCGTACATTTTGCTCACCACCGTTGCCTCAACGCCTAGCACAAGAATTCGAGTATTTGCTAAAAAAGAGGTCCAGTTGGTCAGCAATTGGATATTTAGGCTTAAAACCCAGCATGGAGATCTGGGTTAGGAGTAAAACAGTGAGGGAGCAGCACGGGGGTGGCGGGTAGTTTAAGATAAAGTTTTCCAAGGAGAATACACAGACTGGGAAGAGCAGCGATCCAAGGACATACCCTTAAAAACCACTATATTTAAGAGGTAACCCAACAAAAAGATGAGAAAGAACAACCCGAGAGGTGTGGCAGGCAGGAGAAGCCAACAGATGAGGCAGAGCGAGAGAGGCGATCAAGTTTTAGATTGTCTGTTAGGGTGGGAGAGACTTTGGCAAGCTGATGGCTCAGGGTGAGCCACTTCCCCAGGAGGGAGGAGAGGCCCACTGCAGTGGTTCCGCAGCACCCCTGGGGGGCCCTGGCTCCCTGACTCAGTGGCAACCTCTCGGGGCAAGTCAGACGGCCCACAGCAAGAGCCCACTGCCAGGACTCTGGCTTCCCCCTCTCACACCCCACCACAGAGCCCACGAGAAAGCTCTTGGCTCTGCCCTTTGGGGACAGGCTGACTCGGCTCCTGCAGGCTGGTCCAAAGACCAAAGACATTTCACCCAGTCCCAACTGAAGCCAGGGGTGGGAGGAGGGGAAAGAGTTCACCTCCCTTCACTCTACAGAAAGGAAAAGGAGTTGGCCTTGGCTTACAGAGACCCACACTCCCACCGGATACAGACAGTCCCAAATGCTATGCCTCCCCCTCAACACACACACACACACACACACACACACACACACACACACACACACACACACCTCAGCCAACCCTCTCCACCCTCAACCCAACAATCCAACATTGGAAAGTCCTCTGACTTTCACAATGGAAGCATTTCTACCATGAGGGGGTAATCATTTGCTAAATCATGCAAGAACCTTTGCCTTCATTACCAAGGTCAGGATAGGAACTGCCCAGTCCTGTCTTATGTAAAACATACAGGGAAAAAAATCTAAATTCTATGTCTCAACTTTTCCCCCCACGCATTGGCCCCCAATGGGGGCAGTTCCGTGACTCCTTCAGGGCAAACTCAAGCCCTTCTGTCACATACTCCCATAGCATCCTGTCCTCCTTTGAAGCAAGCTGGGTTTTTGTAATTGTCACTTTCTTGTTATTTACAGTTATCAGTGTAAAATTTGCCTCCCCTAACAGACTATAAGGTTCACGCTATAGCCCTCATCTGCCCTCTAAAAGCACTTACTGCCTGCCTGAAATACATTCCAACTTATTCTTGGGTTCTCTGGGCAACAAGGATGTCCCCCTCTTTTTTTTTTTTGTCAAACTAAGAACCTGCCTTGGTTACAGAAGCTTTCTTTCATGAAGCTGCAAATTGTCTACCCCTCCTATACTGAGTCCTACTGGTCTTAAGTTTTCTTCAACAGTTATGATCCCTCTTCCTACACGAACCATATCTAATACTTCCTAAAAAGGTGACTATTACATCCAGGGTTCCGCTACAGGGAACAGGGGGAGGTGGAAATCAAACAGGTGACTAACCAATACCTCCCTTTCCTTCCAGGATTAGAGAACGTCACGGCTCAAAGACATTAGGGATCTCAGCTTACAGATGAGGAAACTGATGCCTAGGAAGGTTCACATGGATTGAGCCAGCATGGTGAGCATTTGTGGCACATGTGGTCCTGCACTGTGGCAGATATAAATGTGAATAGGAAACAGATCCAGTTCTGTTTATCCAAAGATCTGACAACAGCTAGGGCCATATTTTCCCAAGGTTACAAGGCTTAGACAGGAATTCCCTAGAGGTCCAGTGGTTAGGACTCTGCCCTTCACTGCTGAGGGTACGGTGCCAAAAAAAAAAAAAAAGATCACAGGTTACAAGGCTTAGGGTCACCTAGATAGGTCCTCTATCCACTACAGGGTGCTTGTCTCGAGAAAGAGAGAGAGAAAGAGAAAGAAAGAGAGGGAGGGAAGAAGGGAAAAGATTAAAAAAATGATATAACCTACTTACCTCTCCTAAAGTAATGCTCGTTCTTCCAGGGAGAGCTGATTTTCTCTGGCAGACAGTATCAGAGTCTGGAAAACAGGCTTCCGAACCTCTTCTGTTGTATCCTTTTGCAAGTGTGGGGGAAGTACCCAAGATCTTCCCATTTGAAACCCCAGGTAGGGAGAAAAACAAAATGTCATCGCTTGTACTCCCATCAGAGGAAGATGGGAGTCAAAGACTCAAGAAGTTCAGACACAGGACTTCCCTAGTGGAGCAGTGATTAAGAATCCGCCTGCCAATGCAGGGGACACGGTTCGAGCCCTGGTCCAGGAAGATCCCACATGCCGTGGAGCAGCTAAGCCCGTGCACCACAACTACCGAGCCTGCGCTCTAGAGCCTGCGAGCCACAACTACTGAGCCCACGTGCCACATCTACTGAAGCCCGAGCACCTAGAGCCCGTGCTCCGTAACAAGGGAAGCCACTGCAATGAGAAGCCTGCACACTGCAATGAGAGTAGCCCCCACTCGCCACAACTAGAGAAAGCCCGTGCACAGCGACAAAGACCCAACGCAGCCCAAAAAAATAAATAAAAGAAGTTCAGACACAAAGACCACTGAGATGGCGAGGGCTGGTGTCAAGGCTGCCTAGAGCAAGTTGGAGAATGAGACTAATAATTAAACCAGCAGACCCTGGTAGTATATACTTTTGTACAATCATGTGACTCCGAGGCAACCATGATGTTAGACACCAGGCAACTTAGAAAGAGAAGTCTGCTTTGCCTCTTTCACAAAAGAACCAACAGGCTAGAGATGGGTGGATTGAAAAGAGTACATACTCTGAATTAACCATTCACCTTGCACCTCCTTAGTCAAGGTTCTGAACTGAGTTTTCTCTCCAAGCATCTGATGCAGGTAGGCAGGTAGCAGATGTTTTTAAAAATACTTTACTTGAATGCATAAAAAGCTAAGGACCATTCAGGGAAAATCTGCCTTCATTCCAATGATCTTAACTAGGCTGAAAAGGCTGCTGTTCATAAAAGCAGCAAAGCCCAAAACTTGGATGAAGCTATTAACAACAGCTAAGCCATGGGACCTCCCTGGCGGTCCAGTGGTTAAGACTCCCTGCTTCCACTGCAGGGATCACTGGTTCGATCCCTGGTCAGGGAACGTTCCTCGCGGCCAAAAAATAAAAAAATAAAAACTAAGCCCCATATAGCACTTCCTAAGTGCCAGGTAATGTTCTATGTACTTGACATATAATAATCCTCACAAGAACCCAATGAGGTAGGTAAGAGGCACATACACACACACATCTGTAAACCTCCAGGTGTATCATCCATGCCCACACTTTATCTGCTCTTAAAAACTTCTGGATTTACATCTCAGGTATAAACCATTCTGTTCCTCCAACATGGACAATACAATATGGTGTTTAATAATTCCTCAAGAGTCAGAAAGTACTAGGTTCAAGTCCCCACTCTTATCGCTTAAAATAACCAGTTTCTAGGGCTGTGAGAATGAAATGGAATCTTGTATGAAAAGCATTTCACTAGGAAGGATGTAATTTCCATGGGGGCAGATTTAGCCCCCTGCTGTGTCTCCAGGATCTGGAATAGGACCTGGCACAAATGTTATAACTCTTCTTTCTGTCCTCTGCACGGGGAAGTGGTAGAAGGTAACACCCAGAATCCCTCCCACTGTTTCTTGCCTGTAAGTGCAGGCCCCTTTTTGCCTCCTCCGGGGCTGCAGACGGCGCACCGACCGGTCCAACGTAGATCAACGAAACTATCCTTCCCAAAACGTCTTTCATCCCCGCTCTCAGCTCACCCCAGCCCTCAGGGCCAGTCCTCAAGCGGCTTCTTGCCTTCCGACAGGCAGCCTCCCACCACCAGGAGTCCTCCAGCCCGGATTCTAACACAGGTGTGTGGAGATGGGTGCGCAACCCATGACTCCCCCGCCCCTCAGCCCGGCACACGAAGGTGCTGGGGGCCGTAAAGGAGAGGTCCACAGGTAGACCCTTCTCTTGCCACGTGGCTTCCGCAGGTGGAAGCCCAGCCCGCGCTGCAGCCCCTCCTGGGCAGAGTCAGGACAGAAATGCAAGCTCCCTCCGGGATGTGGGGACTGGAGGTATATGTGGCAGGCGGACTCCTCCCAAGACCCCTTACCTGGTCCCGGGAGGAACGCACTGAGACAACTGCTACCAGATGCACCCCGCGTTGGCAGCTTGGCCAGGGTGCACTTCTGGCTTCAGCCCGGGAACCGCCCCTCACCCCGCCCCCACACCTCTCCTTCTGTACCAATCACAGGCCGGGTGGCCCCCGCCAGCCACGTGGGCGAGTTTTCACCATTCCCTGGGTCTTCACCAGCCTGCCACAGCCTCCAGCCGCTCCAGCAGCCCGCCTGCGCAGTGGGAGGGCACATTGGCGCGCTTGCGCACTTTGGGAAAAGAGGAGCTGGACCCCGCCCCGTCCTGCTGCTTTGCTCCTCCGCTGTGCGTACAGGGGACGTCGGGGGCGGTGCCGCAGGAGTTGCCCCTGGTAACGGGGGAGGCAGGAGGAGGAGGAGGAGGAGGAGGAGGGACTCGGCGGGAGGATGGTGAGTGTGGGGCCTGGGTCCCTCCGGAGCTGGTCGGTCACCTGCCTCCCTTCCCCAGGCCCAAGGCAGGGCACTGCGCTTAAAGACAGGAGGGAATGGATTGACGCTCAGCCTGCTGTCTGGGTCCTGGATTGGTTTCGGGGGGCGGCGGAGAGCCCCGAGTGTGGGCCCTGGAGGGAGATCTGGGCCTGGGGAGGAAGGCGGGGCTTGCAACCGGTCCGAAACTAGGGGAAGGGGCTGGAAGGGGCTGTGGAAGGGTGCGTGGTTGTCCCGGTACGGAGCCAGGGCTCCATCATTACTCTGGGGATGAGATGAGGGCGGATCCGAGGAGCTACGGAGAGCAGCCTCTGCACGCAGGCTTAGATCTTCCCGGGGAATCGGCCTCCCCGTGCCGCAGTAAAGTGGGGTTCGCCAGTGCCCGGCCAGAAGCGGGGAGAGGGCCAGCGCTACTGTCTTTGAGGTCGCGCCGGCGCTACCAGGGGAGATGGTAGCCTAGCTCTCCTCTTCCTCGCGATGTGCGGGCCTCTGGGGGGAAGGGTGCAAATCCCAGGACACAAAGAGGTGCCGCTTGGAAAGGATGCCTAGTGGATTTTACGCCGTCTTGGTGTCTGCGTGGCGGGCGCGCTTCTGCAGTCCCGAGTTATTTATTTGCTGACGGTTCTGCAAGGTCTGGTTGTTGGTGATGACCAGTTTCCCGTTCAATACTTAATCCATGTCGGTGGAGGCAGATTTGCTGCCCGGTCCTTAGTATTTCCTTCGGACCTGTTGCAACCTTCCTTGGCATCTGACCACACCAGAACCAAAGACCTTAATGTCAGTTTGGAGCAGATTAAAACTGGAGGGTGGCCATTCACTTGGGGCAAGCCTTTTCTCTGTCGAACCAGATTAAATCTTTCCCAAATTGTAAATTATGATACGTGACATATTTGATTCTTGACACTCTGTTCCTTGTTGATTTCTCTGCAGTTAGTTGGAGGGTGTTAAAATGGAATTGAGTGGTTTTAGAACTAGTCAAAGAAAAAATTGATTTTGGAGCGTTTAGAGCAGGTTGGTTGGCTTACCAGCTGCAAAGAGCTAACACTCAAGCTTATAGTTAGTTCCCTGCCCCAACTCCAGACCCTTTTTGACTTTTAGAAATGTTGAACCACTTCTGTTGACTTATGAAGTAAGAAAAAGCTAGATGTTCACGAGGAAAAAATACATGTACATTTGGTTAGATAATCCAATGAGTAAATTTTGATAGGAAAAAATTTTTGCAATTGATTTAACATTGTCAGATCGCTAAAGAAGTAGAATTATTTGATCTGAAGTTGCCAATCATATTTCAACACTTGCTACATTGCAGTTTTGTTAACCTTAGGCTAAACAGATCTTTACATGTTTGCTTTTTATTAATCGTTTATACTTGAGCTGTCCATTTAAAGGCTAACTTTTTCTCAACAAATGAGTACAAACCTAAATATTTACACAGAAAATAACTAGAATTGAAATGAAAAAGGCATGCTAAACCAAGAGAGAAAGAGATTGCATCATAAATGAGAAACAGTTGGCTAACTTTTCCCAGTTTGTTTATCAATGCAGTGGACTGTGTAATTTTTATGATTGTTTAATTTATAATTACAAGTCAAAATAAATTAACCACTGTCCTGTTTCCAGGTGCAGATTGACACTGTATACAACAAACTGACAGTGTATACAACACTGTTGTATACGACTGTTGTATTCAGTGATCAAGAGAGATTTTCTTTTTTATTTTTTTCCTACCATGAACAATAAGAAATTAGGACAAATTATTCAGGATTCTTTATCTGATTTCCAAAATGCATTTTTTTTTTCCATCTCCAAAAGTGTGAGCTATTCTTAGAACTGTAAGTGGAACATGGAATTTCAACGGTCAGTGGTGTGATTAAGTGTGTCACATCTGGTATCCCATGAGCCCCCGTGGTAACTGTGCTAGTAAAGAGTGAGTCCCAGGTTTATTTATTTTTTTAGTCCTTTAGCTATGACTAATACATATTTATTCTTTTTTTAATTTGGAAAACTGCAACAAAAACCCATTATTGGTTTCTCTGAACCCCTAGAGGTTCAGTTGTCTTACCCCTGCCTTAGGATACCAAGTCCTTGGTGAAATACTAAGATGACAGTAATTTTTGTGCATAACTAATCACTGTTATTTAATAGATGAGTCCTCCATTTAGGAATTATTTATGGAGTAATTTCTGTATATATGAACGTAGTGGTAGTTATCTAGCATGTTTAACATTTGAAGATTGTTCCCAAGACTATGTTTTCCAGTCAAAAATTGTCAGTGAAAAATATAAACACAACTACTGTTTTGAGTGCCCCCTATGTGCATGCTTTACACACATCATCTCACTTAATCTTCATAGCATTTTTCTTGAGAGATAAATACTGTTCCCATTTTCTAGATGGAACTGTGCCGGAGGTTACACATAGGGAAGTTGAATAAAAGTCTATGAAACTCTAAAGCCCATAATGTTCTTTTCATTAGGACTCTGATGAAGTGTGAACCCACTCTTCCTGAGGAGGTGCCCGTATTTTGTTCCTCAGGAAACATTGTATCTATTTAGTAGAGATATAAGGAGAAAGAAGACAAAATTTGGGTGAGGTTCTCCCTATCAAAGCTATACGAGGGGCTTCCCTGGTGGCACAGTGGTTGAGAGTCCGCCTGCCGATGCAAGGGACACGGGTTCGTGCCCCGGTCTGGGAAGATCCCATATGCCACGGAGCAGCTGGGCCCGTGAGCCATGGCCGCTGAGCCTGCACGTCCGGAGCCTGTGCTCCGCAACGGGAGAGGCCACAACAGTGAGAGGCCCGCGCACCACAAAAAAAAAAAAAAAGCTATACGAATATGCAGGTAAAAAAAAAAAGAAGAAGAAAGATTTAACCTGAAATACTGTATTTTTCTCCTGCTGATGCCAAGGAGAGACAACTCAAGTTTTCTAAATCATAAGAAAAACCAAGCTATAAATATGATATTCTGAGCCAGAGATAAAAAAGCAGTTTTTAGCACCCCCTCCTCAGGTCATATGACCAGGATTTAAATCAATCAGCCGCCACTCGTTTTTAAATCACATGACCCAACTTTAAATCAATCAGCTGCTTCCCTGTACCTCACGTGACTTGGCTTTGAATAGTAAGAAATGCAGAGGTATAAAAATGATGTTCTGAACAATAAATGGAAAAACAACATCTTAGAAAGTTTTTTTCTTTTCGAATGGACCATTCATTGCATACAGAATAAAGGAGTCTCTTGTGGATTTCTTGAACTGTAAACATACACACACACACACACACACACACACACACACACACACAGCTATATGAATTCCTGGAAATTAATAACATCTCACTGGGCAGCACCAGTTTTTTTTGGTGAGGTAAAAGTAAATTGAAGTCACTTCCATTTAAGCTAGGTATGGGAGTGCATGTACCTGACAGCTGGTTTACTAATTTTAATACTTAATTTTTTTTTTTTTTTTTTTTTGCGGTACGCGGGCCTCTCACTGTTGTGGCCTCTCCCGTTGCGGAGCACAGGCTCCGGACGCGCAGGCTCAGCGGCCATGGCTCACGGGCCCAGCCGCTCCGCGGCATGTGGGATCTTCCCAGACCGGGGCACGAACCCGTGTCCCCTGCATCGGCAGGCGGACGCTCAACCACTGCGCCACCAGGGAAGCCCTTTAAAACTTAAATTTTAGCTGCTCCTCCCAGTCACATATATTTTCCATATACCAACATATTCCTCTCTCCCTCTCCAACACCCTAGTTTCTTTGAATGACCTAGTTTGTATCATTTTAGGTCAGTGCACCATGCCTCTGCTGGTAGTTGAGTTTAAGCTGATTTTGAGGCAGATAAAATGTCCATAGTCAACAGCCTGTCTAGTCATGATTTGCCTATAGAAAAGTTTGTTTAAATGTTTTGTGGCTGAGTCAGACCACTTCTGTCCACCAGGGTGCAGATAACTTGTGTGCATGCATGCTGATAACGCACGATGCACAATTCACTAAAGTTCTTGTTTCTTAAATTGCCTCTATTTAATGTCATAGGAGTACACATCCTACATAGAGGTCATGTCTGTTTTGCTCACCATTGTACTTGGAGCATATTATGGGTGTTTAATATAAATGAATGAATGAATGGATGTTTTGACCAAAAATACACTAAAAATTCATTTCCTTGTATTTATACTGCAAAAACTCAGCCCCATAATAAAATTAACTTCTAATGGCTGTCTCCCTTCGTTTGACATTAACTATAGACATATATGGATAGAAGCATAGAGTAGACTTATTCTGCTCTTTTGTCCAGCCTGTTAAATCAGCTTACTTTGTACCTTTCAGGCAGAACCCTGATATCTATAAATATCCTCTTCCCTATTTAGCAAAGGCTAATAATCCTGTGATCCCCTCTCCTCAGGAGTTGGGTTAATATGACGCTGTACTGTATTTGCATTTGTCTTGCCTAGACCATGCTTGAGATGCCATTTGTTATTTCTCTGGAAGAAAATATTAGCTGAACTTCCCATTTCTCTGTAATTTCCTTTAAAGGTGCAACATGTGAAGTTATTGTTTCCTGATGAGGAAAATTGCTCATTGGAAATGTAGAAGTATTATTTTTTTATACTATTGGGTTTATAAAGTTTAGTTGTAGTTAGAATGTTTTCTTTCTCATCTGTGTTTTGCTTTTCTCCTTTTAAGACAAATAGAAATTACGTTTTTTAAATCATTCAATTTCAAATATAATGAGTGTGTAAAAGCTCTCAGCCTGCAGAAAGCAGTATTTGTATATACTGATTTTTTTTGAAAGAGACACATGAGGAAAAACCTAAAACATTTATTTTGAAATAAATGAAAATATTTTATAGAAAACAGATTCTTTCACAATGTCTACACTAGTAAATGATGCATGAGAAGAACTTTCTTTACCTGTACCATTGTTTAATGTACAAATGTGATAAATTCCAGTTGTTTTAGAATTTTATTGGAAAGGATAATGAGGACATCTAATCAGGAACCCAGGAGGAGTAGTACAATGTGTTTTGCCTGTTCTTAGCCTTTTTATATCACCAGTCCCCTAAGGAGCTCAGAATTCTAATTTTAACTGTTCTGAAAGGTGGTATTACAAATGAGTGATTGCAATGTAGCTAATAGAAGCCAGGGAGATTGCTCATAAACAGAGTTTTTAAAAGGAATGGTGTCAAATAATTCAAGGCTGGAGAAGTTAAAAAACAAAAGAAAAAATATGCCATAAAAAAAAAGACTTGCTTAATCTTTTTTTGTTTGTTTGTTTCAAATCTATTCATTCTCTCTTCTCCAAATCTTTTGGAATAGAATTTGTCTGTCTTAAACTAAACGTTACATTTTATTGCTGACAGAAATTGAGGCATAGAGAGGTTAAAGTGGTCAGTGTGAATACAGTACTAAGAGGGGTAAACAAAGGGCCTCTGAAGCAGAAGGGAATTCTTATAATTATGTATATTTACATATCATTGTCTCAACTCTTGAAAATTATTTCACAGAATTATCATTTGATCTTAGTGAACGGACTGGTTTGAGTTATTTCCTGGTGCGATGTGGATAAAAAACATAACCATTTTATATAATTTTAAGACTCAGTTTGAAGGAATTTCCACTTGGGCTAGGAGATTAGATCATATGCCCTTTAAACTCTGGGATTCTTTGATTCTTGATGTAACCATGCCTCATTGGAAAATGATTGTCAGCCGCAAGACAGAACAAATAACTATCTTGTAAGATTTTTCTTATGTTCTTAGCTAAAAAGCAGCATGGCTTATTTCCATCCATTAAAAGAATAATAACAACAAGAAACGGAAATATTAGATTACTAGTCAAAAATACCCTGGTTAAACTTTAATGTTTTTTGCTTCCAGAATGACCTTTCAATTCCCTAATTTCTCTGTTGTATTAGATTCTTCATCTGAAAAACATAGATAATCTATACCGTGCAGCTATACTGTAAGGGTCATGTGAAAGTTAGAAGACGATAGAGTATTTTGAATGATGGAGTCTTAAACAAGAACTAAAATAAAGTCTTAAAAAGAGAGCCCAAGTACAATTTTCTACAACCTTTTGAATAGTACCTTAGTACCTTAAAATCTTACATTAACTCGAGTGGGTAATTCTGTTTATTTCAACAGCTATCATATAGTGTCTAATAAGCGCCAGGCATTGTGGGAGATGGAAGCTATCTATAGTCCTTACACACAAGAAACTTCACTCTAGTATAAAGGAGAAAAATACAAAAATCAGTTCCCTACAGTCAGATATGATGGGTGCTCTGGTAGGGTGCTCTGGTATATATATATATAAAGGGCTTCAGGAATGGGAGTTGGTTAGTAGTACATACTTCCAGGAGATTTGGGGTGACTGCTAAGCTGGATTAATAGAAGGAGCAGGAATAAGCCAGGCTATTTATTAAGTTGCTGAATTTACTAAAGTATTTCTGCCAAAACGTATAAGCAAATGGAATAAATGACATTAAAGTGGAAAATAGTACTATAAGCTCTCCACAACCAAGAACTTTTTTCAAGGAGGAGAAGGCATTCTGATACCCAGTAATATCAAAGTCAGTGCCTCCAAAGTAATCTCTGTTCTTCATGGTTGTTCAAGGGCTTACTCTCAATTTTGCGCAAATTGAAAAGTGCACCAGACCAGGAGGTGAGAATCCTTCTCCTGGGCTTGGATAATGCTGGTAAGACCACTCTTCTGAAGCAGCTGGCATCTGAAGACATCAGCCACATCACACCTACACAGGTGAGCACTGCCTTGCCCCCGATGCTTGTGTGACACATGGAAGATGGTAATAGCAATATGAAAGACAAAATGGGAGAGTTTTGTCCATTTGTAAGTTTTGTTACTGAGAAAAGTGTATACAATTTTAAAATAATCTCAGATTTCAAAATATATCAAGAGATTCCATTTATGTGAGATACTTAGGGTTGTCAAATTCATAGAGACAGGAGGGAGAACCGTGGTTGCCCAGGGGCTGGATGGACGGCGGTGATGGTTGCACAAGAGCGAATGTACGTAATGCCACTGAGATGCACACTTAAAAATGGTTAAAAAGGTAAATTTTATGTTACGTATATTTTACAATAGTTTTTAAAAAGAAATAATATAAATTTATATGTCTATACATAGCAACATACAATCACTTCCCTCTGATCAAGTAATTCCTTTTTAGAAATAGCTTTATCTTCTCTGATTTTGAAATTAATACATGTAGAAAAATACAGAGAGAGCATAAAGGAAAAAAAAACAGTACTGTGAGAAAAACCACTTTTAGTGTGTATTTTTCAGACTTAATAAATACAAATATATGTCTTTTTTTTTTTTTTTTTTTTTTGGCCACACCATGTGGCTTGCAGGATCTTAGTTCCCTGACCAGGGATTGAACTGGGGCCATAGCAGTGAAAGTCCAGAATCCTAACCACTAGGCCACCAGGGGACTCCCTCAACTTTTTAGATTTTTTTGGGTGGGGCTGACGGGGGTTGGGGGCCCTCGCCACACGGCATGTATGCGGGATCTCAGTTCCCCAGCCAGGGATGGAACCTGTGCCCCCTGCAGTGGAAGCGTGGAGTCCTAACCACTGGACTGCCAGGGAAGTCCCTCAATTTTTTAAATAAAAAAACAATTACCTGTATTTTTTTTTTTTTTTTTTTTTTTTTTCTGTACGCGGGTCTGTCACTGTTGTGGCCTCTCCCGTTGCGGAGCACAGGCTCCGGACGCGCAGGCTCAGCGGCCATGGCTCACAGGCCCAGCTGCTCCGCGGCATGTGGGATCTTCCCCAACTCGGGCACGAACCCATGTCCCCTGCATCGGCAAGCGGACTCTCAACCACTGCGCCACCAGGGAAGCCTAATTATCTGTACCTGTATTTTTATTTATTTTTTTTAAAAATTTATTTATTTTTGGCTGCGTTGGGTCTTTGTTGCTGCGCGCAGGCTTTCTCTAGTTGCAGCGAGCAGGGGCTACTCTTCGTTGAGGTGCACAGGCTTCTCATTGCCGTGGCTTCTCTTGTTGTGGAGCATGGGCTCTAGGCGCGTAGGCTTCAGTAGTTGTGGCACACAGGTTCAGTAGTTGTGGCACACAGGTTCAGTAGTTGTGGCTTGTGGACTCTAGAGCGCAGGCTCAGTAGTTGTGGCGCACAGGCTTAGTTGCTCCGCGGCATGTGGGATCTTCCTGGACCAGGGCTTCAACCCATGTCCCCTGCATTGGCAGGCGGATTCTCAACCACTGCACCACCAGGGAAGCCCTACCTGTATTTTTAAATCCAGCCTCATCAACCCTCCTCTTTCGTAGGGCTAAGCAAGCAAAGCACAAGGACGGTGGTGCTCCCAGCATGGATGTTGGAGACAAGTCCTGCCTGGAAGAACTCTAGTGGGTTTCTTTAGGCCTCCTTCCCTGCAGGAAATCCTGAGAGAGCTTGACCTTTGGCCAGGCCTTTGGGTTTCCTAACTAGGGGCAGCCCTGTTGGTCTTACTTTTTAAGTGTTCGAGCATTAGCGGTTTTAGCAAAACCAGAGTTATTTACCATTTTCTGTCACTGTCCTGTGATAAGAACTTGGTGTCAGTTTGAATGGCTGTGCTGGTGTGTGTACTTCACGGCCAGCGAGTCTTACTGATTCGCAGCTCTTTGCAGAAAAGTCATTTCAACTGCGACCAAATGAGCAATTTTACAGCTTCTGAACAAATTTAACGTATGGCCTGAGGAGGAACAAATTACAGTAGTCTAGCCTAGAAGGGCTGAAAACACATATTAGTGTGTCAGGATTTCTGCCAGAAAAAGAAGGGCTAGGGGTTTTTTTTTGTATTAGTGAGAGGCTGTCTCTCTCAAGAGCACCACTAAAATGAGGACGTCCACACTGTGAGCAGGGAAATGAAATCCTAGTTATGGACCCAAAGCTCCAATTCTAACTTTCAGGCTCTGTTTGTTATGTTGTAGGTGACTCTGTTATTATGTCAAGTTTTCGTATTTAGTCTTTAAAAACACACTTTTATTGTGTTTTTGTTTTATATTAGAAAAAGTGATAGATGCTCATTGTAGTAAACTTAGAACGTATAAATAGGTAAAATTGAGAAACTAGAAATCACCTATAATGCCCAGTCAGACATAACCACTGTTAACATTTGAGAATGTATCCTTTCAAGTTTTTTTCTTTGCCCATATATGGTGGGTATATTTAAAATAGAAAGTAAAAATGACTCATACAGAGTATACTGTTTTGTATCATCTTTTCCACTTAATAACGTATCTTGAACATATTTCTACGTTGTTCTCTATGTAAATACTTATACAGTACACATCTCTAAATGTTTGCACCCATTCATTATTATTTCCTTGGAATAATTTCTTAGTAGATTTGTTGGGTCTGGTGACTTACAGACTTTTAAGGCAGCTGACACATATGGCCAAATTCTCGGATTTACACTTATTTATTCCCTCATCCTAGAAAGGATTTGTTGTTGCTGGGTCTGACATTTACTACCGTAGTTAAGTGTAGAATTTTTAAACGCATAAAAGGGGTTTTGTGAATGAGTCAGAATGAAGTGCGCTTTTACAGTAAGCTTAAGCCACTTCCCTTAGGAGTTCTAAAACTTCTAATTTATTCAGTCATTGGCATTTTAGAGGAGCAGTAGTAAGCATCATCCCCTGTTGTCCTCTAGTGACTGTCCTCAGTGGAAATTGGGTGGCAGTGTTCCCGTACCGTTGCCCTGTGCCTTCTCCTTCTGTGTGAGGCAGTAGTGCTGGGGAGCTGCCAGAAGCAGCAAATGTTCATGGAGGCATCCCCAGACCCACTTAACTCCAGCGATTCTGGATGAAATGTCACTTCTGTGGGAGCAGGCTGTTGATGGGATTTTTCAAATCCTGATTTCATTATGTCACTCTTGCAAGAAGATTCTTTTTTAAATCTTGCTCACAAAATGCCTTCTCTTCGAACCCCAAAGGTCTTGTTAATTTGTTTCTCTGCACATGACCCCCAGCTCACCCTTCTTCCTGCCGCTGATGGGCTTTACCGTCCCCGAAGTTCCACCTTGAGTCACTGTCCTGAAAATGAATACTTTCTTTTCAAGTTCATCAGAGATACCTATTAAAGAACAGTTTCAAATGCCCACTTGTTTGTTTTCATCACCACCTGTATGAGGGGTGCTACTCCAGTTTCAAACCAGCCTCCCCCTTCGTGTCCTGAGTTCAGGTCCTTCCTTTTCTTGATCAATGCATATGAGGCAATTTCTTTCATTCTGAGCTGCTCTTAAAGAATCCAGTCTTCCAGATTGTAGCTCTTGCCTCTTTTTTTTTTTTGGCTGCATTGGGTCTTCGTTGCTGCACGAGGGCCTTCTCTAGTTGCGGCGAGCGGGGCCTACTCTTTGTTGTGGTGCGCGGGCTTCTCATTGCAGTGGCTTCTTTTGTTGCGGAGCACAGGCTCAAGGCACGTGGGCTTCAGTAGTTGTGACTCTGGGCTCTAGAGCACAGGCTCAGTAGTTGTGGCGAATGGGCTTAGTTGCTCTGCGGCATGTGGGATCTTCCCGGACCAGGGCTCGGACCCGTGTCCCCTGCATTGTCAGGCGGATTCTTAACCACTGCGCCACCAGGGAAGCCCCTTGTCTCTTTTTAAACTTAACATTTGTTCTGTTGTGTTGAGTCTGCAGATTCAGCTTTGTTTTTTTGTTAGTTACATGTAATGTCCTGTTAAATTTCACCATGCTGAGGACTCATGGGGTGGGTGGGGGTCTGTGTTGATTACCAGAGCTGTTCTCATACCAAGTCATCCTCAGCAGTTCCATGTATGTGTGCACTCAGCATGACATCATCAACACTGACCCCAACCTGAGTGACAGAAGCACGTGTAAATACATTTTTGTTCCCTATCAAACTGTTTTCAGTATCATCTGTGTCACATCTGGCAGAGTACCTCAGAATTAATAAATAACATAGCTGGTAAATGTAACTTTGTCAGAAATTGATCTCAAAGCCTAGTAAAACTTGATATTTTTTGTTTCAGGGTTTTAACATCAAAAGTGTACAATCACAAGGTTTTAAACTGAATGTATGGGACATTGGTGGACAGAGGAAAATCAGACCATACTGGAGGAATTATTTTGAAAACACTGATGTTCTCGTAAGTACTCCTTCTGATGCATCAATTCATAATCTCTTCTCCCCTGTCTTACTAACATTTACACTATAATTGTCTTTCTTGTCAATAATTCCATTGCCGTAACATTGCTCTCCATCACTATGAATTTAGAGCCAGCAGACAGATTGTGGAGCTTTGTGTAATTCATATAAGATGTTTTTCTGTTGCTCAGTAGCAATGTTGTACCCACACCCACCTTGGCAAATAAAGTATTTATTAATTACCGTAGTGATTTGAACAGCAGAAGAGAAGTCAGGAGATTGTGCCATTGACTCCATCAACCCCAGGAAATCAACGAATCAGGTATATCCCGAAGAGAGCAACCAAGATAGTGAAGGTCCTGGAAACCATGATGTATGAGGAATGGTTGAAAGACCTGACGATGTCCTTCCTGAAAGAGAAAATGCTTGGAACTGTCTCTAGTTGCTTCAGGACCTATCTTAAGTCTGAGAGATTGGCTTCATTGTGAATAGTTCTAGAGGACCAGGCAAGGAGCAGTTTGGGGAGTATTAGGGTTTAACTCAGAATAAGGAAGAAGTTTCCTATAATCGTAGCTGTCCAGAAGTAGAGGAAGCCGCCTCAGGCTTCTGGGATTCCTTCTGCCCTGGGATTCCTGGCTCAGGCAGCATTCACGCAGGCAGAGGCTGAGACTTGAGCTCCCAGCTCACTGCCAAGTTCTCTAGGACTACTGTTTTAGGATTCTTGGAGATTTTACTCTCCAGGTGCATGATTTCTCCAATCCCTCAGCCTCTCAGCTCCTTCACCTCCCCTCCAGCGAGCTTGCCATCCGCCCCACCTCAGCCACTCACTCATGGTCGTACCATAAAACCAGGGCCTTTCATGAACTTGGATAGGAAAAAATGTTGCGTAATATCTCCGTTAACCTCTAACTGAAAGTTTGAATTTACTTTAAATGACCATAGACAGTAAGCTGCAAAAACACGTCGATATCTTCGTTGCCAGTAGAACTCACCTTGCATCTCAGACAGCTTCCCTCTCTGCTGCTGCTTCCTAGGTGTCTCTTTCTACCTGCTCACTCCTATCAGCATGCACACATCCTGTAGTCGCTCTTGTTTAAAACAAAGAACTCTTGGCTTCCTGTACATCCTCCCCTAGATACTGTCCCATTCCTCAGCCTCTCTTTACAATTCCTTAAAAGAATTTTCTGTGTTCTCTGTCTTCACTTCCTCTGCCCGCAGGCACTTGGAACCCTCCATTCAGTCTCCCCGAGAATCCACAGTGAGAATCCACAGTGCCGAGTCCCATGTTCAGGTTTCATTACTCATCTCACTTGACCTGTCAGCACATTTAACAGAGTTGGTCGTGCTGTCCTTGAAACATTGTCTTTCCTTGGCTTCCAGAATTCCATTCTATCTTGGTTTTCCTCCTGTCTCACTGGCTACTCCTCCTCAATCTCCATTGCTATTTTTTCTTATCTCCCAACCTCCAAATGTTGGAGTGCCCCAGAGTTCAGGCCTGTGCTTTTCTTCTCTAAGTCGCTGCTTAGATGACCTCATCCAATTTCAAGGCGTTAATCACCAGCTACATGCCGGTGAATCCCAAACTGTTATCTCCAACCTGGAACTCAGTTTCATATACAGCCAGCTGCCTATTTGACACCTGAACACCAGTGGCTAGTAAGTCCCCTCAACCTCAACATGTCCAAAACCGAATTCCTATCTTCATCCACCCCTGCCCAAATCTTCTTCTCCAGTCTTCTCAGTAAATGACAGTCCCATTCATCCAGAAGCACTGGACTCATCCCGGGCTCCTTTTCACTCCCCACATCTTCTCCATCAGCCAATCCTGTCAATTCTACTTTCAAAATATTTCTAGAATCTGCCTACTTCTCTCCATCGCCACTGCTACCGTGCACTGATTTTTCTTTTTTATTTATTTATTGTTTTTATTTGTTTATTTGGCTGCGTTGGGTCTTCATTGCTGCGCATGGGCTTTCTCTAGTTGCAGCGAGAGGGGGCTACACGGGCTTCTCATTGCGGTGGCTTCTCTTGTTGCGGAGCACAGACTCTAGGCGCACGGGCTGCAGTAGTTGTGGTTTGCAGGCTCTAGAGCGCAGGCTCAGCAGTTGTGGCGCACGGGCTTAGTTGGTCCACGGCATGTGGGATCTTCCCGGACCAGGGCTTGAACCCGTGTCCCTGCATTGGCAGGTGGATTCTTAACCACTGTGCCACCAGGGAAGACCCCGTGCATTGATTATTGCAGTATCATTCTAACTAGCCTCCTAACTTCTGCCTTGCCTCCCTCAAGTCTCTCCTCAACACTATAGCTATATTGATCCTATTAAAACATAAGCTTCCCAGCTCAGAGTTAAAGCCAAGGTTCTTACAGTGGTCCACGAAGCCCCCTACCTGCTGACTCCTCTTCCAAGCCCTTCTCACCTGGTGCCAGCTACACTGGCCTCCTTGCCATTCCTGGAACACAGGCATGCTCCCACCTCCGGGCCTTTGTCATCACTATTTACAATGCTAGAATTCTTTTTTCTTAGATATTCTCATGGTGTAGTCCCTCACCTCAGACATATATTTATTTATTACCTTTCTCCTCCACTGTAATGTAAGCTACATGAATACAGGAACTTTTCTTTTCTTTTTTTTTTTTTAACTGTTGTATCCCCAGTGCTTAGAAAGTACCAAATAAATGAAATGGATAATTGTTATAGATGGATTCCAACATTAGGTAGAATGTGGAGTTCTATAACTTCTAAATTCTCTTCCAACTCTAAGGTTCTATGATTCTGTATCATTGTGGTCAAGTCCAGAGGCTTATTAATTTTATGAACTGGGTGGAACATCTACTTCACAGAGGGCTTATGAGAAGTAGTGAATTTATTTATCATAATTCTTAAATGGGGAATAATACCAAAATATAAAATTGTACTATCATCAAATCAATAAACACATGTGAGGTACCGAGATGGCCGTCACAAGGGCTCATAATGTTTCTGGCCCATGGTGAAGGTAAGTTCCAGTATGTTCCTTGTGCCAGGTTGAAGGTTTAAATGGATGAGAACAAAAAGATGAGACACATCCATCCATCCATTTATCCATCTATTCAACCAGTTATTCTTCCAAAATGTATTATATACCTTCTAGGAGAACAGAAGAGAAATGTTGGGAAAAAAGAAAAATTTTCCCTTTAATACAGAAATTTCTTCTATAATCTCAAATAATGTGTCTGGTTTTGAAATATAATTTTAGAAATTTTCAAATTTATGTAGAGGTCAAAAAAATAGTGTAACGAAACCCTAGATACCTACCCATCATCTGGCTTCCTTAATTTCAGCTTTGGCAATCTTGTTTCATCTCCCCTACCACTACTTTTTTTTTTTTAAGTATTTTAAAGCAAATCCAAGCCATCATATTGTTTCACTCACGAATCCTTGAAATGTAGAGATGAGTCTCTAAATTGTATGAAACTACGTGTTAGAAAAACTGAACATTAAAAGTCTTTCAAGGGCTTCCCTGGTGGCGCAGTGGTTGAGGGTCCGCCTGCCGATGCAGGGGACACGGGTTCGTGCCCCGGTCCGGGAAGATCCCACATGCTGCGGAGCGGCTAGGCCCGTGAGCCATGGCCACTGAGCCTGCACGTCCGGAGCCTGTTCACCACAACGGGAGAGGCCACAGCAGTGAGAGGCCCGTGTACCGCAAAAAAAAAAAAAAAAAGTCTTTCAAATCCCAAAAATCAACAAGGAAAGTCCTGGAACTAATAAGTGATTACAGCAAATTTGCAGGCTATAAGGCTAATATACAAAACCTATAGAGTCAAGCCAAATCATTATGCTATACACCTTAAACAGTGCTGTATGTCAATTATATCACAATAAAACTGGGGGAAGAAAAGGCTATAGATTCTCCTTTACTTTTTGAGGCAAGAGTTGGGAAAAAGCAGGCAATTGAGAGAAATCACAGTTCTATCTGTTCATCTACTGGATTAGGTACTTTGAAAGAAATGTCCAAATGCCAAATGCCATAGGGACTTCCCTGGTGGTCCAGTGGGTAAGACTCCGCACTTCCAATGCAGGGGGCCCGGGTTCAATCCCTGGTCTGTGAACTAGATCCCACATGCGTGCCGCAGCTAAGAGTTCGCATGCCACAACTAAGAAGTCCACATGCCGCAACTAAAAAAGATCCCGCATGCCACAATGAAGATCCCGAGTGCCACAACTAAGACCCAGCACAGCCACAATAAATAAATAAATAAATTCCTTTAAAAAGAGCTGTATATAAGGACATTAATGCCTTAAGGCTCCATGAGGAGGTCTCAGAAACTTTCTGGTCTACAGATCAGGGTAATTTTAAATCATAAGCTCTAACATCTTGAGGGTAGACTGCAAGGTAGTTGTAATATGACCCTGGATTCCACACTTCCCATTAGCTGAGAGCACCTAGGAATTATTGGACAATCCAGCAAAAATAAGTTCACAGTAACCCTAGAGGAGCTTTCTCCAGCTGTATTATGCTGCCAGTATCAGACAATATTTTGGATTGAGTCAAACCTTTTGTCATTTTCCAATGCTATTCGAGATTAAACAAGTCTTGAGGAGCAGCTGAGTCCCCAGGGTTAGATTCTAAGGCCTTGGGGCTTTTAGCCCTATCTGCCCGTTTTGTAGCAGCTTGGAGTGACAGTGGTGGATGGGTTACATTAGTTTGTTTGTCTGTATTTAAGAGTCTTCCACTGTTGGTTGAAAAGACATTACACTAGACTCCACGCTGCCTAGAAGAGCAGGGTTGAGGCTTGATGCATTTCGTTGCCTGGTTAATTCTTTTCAGTTCTCTCTAGGGTGCCAAAATACAGTCTTGCTTTAGAGCAGGTGTCGACAAACTGATCCAGCCTGCCTCCTGTTATTGTGTCTCGTGAGCTAAGAATGGTTTTGACATTTTTAAATGGTTGAACAAAAAAATCAAAAGAAGAATAAAATTTCCTGACGCATGAAAATTATATGAAATTCAGATTTCAGTGTCCGTAAATAAAGTTCTGTTGGAACACAGCCACGTCCATTTGTTTATGTATTTTTTTATGGTTGCTTTTGCACTACAGCAACAAAGTTCAATAGCTGTGAAAGAGATTGTATGGGCCACAAAACCTAAAATGTTTACTACCTGACCCCTTACAGAAAGAGTACCAACCCCCACTTTAAATTATATGTTTCTCTAGAGGTTTGAAAGAATCAGAGCAACTCCTAAAAGCGCAGTTATTCTCAGGGATGATGACACTGAGAACATGACTTCAGCTTTTTTAATTTGGGGGAAGTGACTAAGAAATTAATCCTGAGATATGATAGAAGGGAGGGGATAGGATGTCTTCCATTTCTCTTGTGCCAGGAAATAACAGCCTTTTGATAGATAAAAACACATCATTTTTTTCAAGGTATATATTAATATTAATACCAAACTCCATTTACTTTATCATTATTAGTTTTGTGTTTAAACACAACATAATTTAAGGTAATTTGCCATCATTTCCATATCCAAAGGACATCAAGTGAGATAAAGCTCAACCAACCATCTCTTATATTATCTCCATAATATCACTCACACTTGAGCATCGGTACTACTAGAGCACAAATAACTCAAAACAGGTCATCCAGAAAACTTATTTGTCAGTTTCACCTTCCTCTTAAGACTTTTGCTCAAGCTATCAATAAAAAGCCACACTTTTTAGTGTCATCTCTTCTGTCTCCGTCTACCCCTCTGGTGGAGAAATACTTAAGAGCAAAAAAATGGCCAAAAGGTGGCAGCAGGCGGGAGGGGGACCAGAAGCAAGAGGAGAAACAAAGAGCCTTCTGTTCACATGGTGGATAAGCAGTCTCCGGATAATCCAAAACTGGCTGAACTTCCATCCAGAAAAAGTCTTTTTCTCTAGGTCTTCCTCCCACAACCAAATAAAAATTTCCAAGCAGTTGCCAATGAAGGTGTGAATTGGCTCTGCTTAAAGCATCATTCTCATTCTCAGTGCCATGGATTATAAGTTTATTTTAGAATAGGTTTATGAAACTTAATTTTTGAAGATCCATAGTGTTTTAAGACCAGTCAAAAGCACTAGATTTAACTTTCTTTAATACTTTCTGAGTATTTTTTATTTGATAATCTGTTTTTGGATTCTTTTTCTTGCTCAGTATTATGTAGCAACCTAAATGGGAAAAGAATCTGAAAACAAATAGATACATGTATATGTATAACTGAATCACTTTGCTGTACACCTGAAACTAACACAACACTGTTCATCAACTATACTCCAATATAAAATAAAAAGTTACACCAAGGGGGGAAGGGGCAGGGGTGGGTTGAATTGGGAGATTGGGATTGACATATATACACTATTGATACTATGTATAAAATAGATACCTAATGAGAATCTACTCTGTAGCTCAGGGAGCTCAGTGCTCTGTGGTGACCTAAATGGGAAGGAAATCCAAAAAAAAGAGGGGATATATGTATACGTATAGCTGATTCACTTTCCTGTACAGTAGAAACTAACACAACATTGTAAAGCAACTGTACTCCAATAAAAATTAATTTAAAAAAATTAAAGTTAAACAAATGGTTTTTGCATGGCTAGATTAACACTTATGTTATTAACAAGAAAAAGAAAGGAAGAAAAAGAGGCTATCCTTATCCTTAGCTATTGACCGCAAGCAAACAGATACTTGCAGGAAGAAACTGGGCAGCGCTGGGGAGGGGCTAACCAGGAGAACCGTGTGCCACTATAGAAAAACAGATTTGTGGGATCACCAGAGACTGGTTTGTGCTTAGGACTTTTTCACTTGGCCCTTTTAATAAATGGGGCAGTTGTTTTATAGCCTTCCTCCTGGAATTATTTTACAATAATTTTCAAATTCTATAAAAGTTATGTGAGAAAAATACTAAATGATAGGAAGAATTTATGTACAGTTTAGGAAAAGCCCCCTTTTGACTCTTTTAATGAAAATGTTCCTTGTGAAATTTAATGTCAAAGCAATAAGTAGCAAGTCATTTAGCGAGTAATTAAAGTAAAAGTTAAAACTTTCTTACTGACTTTCAGCCTCTGGATTCTTTGGTATTTCAATCATCATCTTTCTTGTCTACTATTAAAACTATCTTTCCATTCCTAATTATTCTCTCCCAACTGTTTATTTTTCATCATATCAAACACCAATTTCTTAACTGTATCTTTTTCTTTTCTTTTTCTTTTTGGCTGCGCCACGCAGCTTATGGGATCCTAGTTCCCCGACCAGGGATTGAACCCGGGACCCGGCAGTGAAAGTGCCGAGTCCTAACCGTTGGACTGCCAGGCAATTCCCATTAACTTTATCTTTAATTGTATCCTCAGCCTTGTCTCAGCCTCCTCTACATTTACCTTCTCGCTCATACCCTTTGTTCTCAAGCACATTTTTTCCTGCTTTGTAATCTGAGCCCAGAATACCCTCCCAGGGATCACCTGACCCTTCTCCCCTCCCTCACATCATCTCCCACTCTTGCCTGAGTGAAGATCATCTTAATCCACTATAGACTACCAAACAGTTCTAATCCCGTCCTTTGTATTCAGGTTCACTTTTCCACTGCATTCCTTCTTTCTACATCTGTGTTTATACTATGCCTGCTACTATATAATGTGAGACCCACCAGTGGAAAACTAAGCTAACACCATGTTCTGACTTATCAGACAGTATCGAATTTTGTGTCTCTGTGGTGTGCATTGACATTGAGTCAGAGTAAT
Source organism: Phocoena phocoena (assembly GCF_963924675.1). NCBI lineage: Eukaryota > Metazoa > Chordata > Mammalia > Artiodactyla > Phocoenidae > Phocoena > Phocoena phocoena. The sequence continues at coordinate 25,947,847 of NC_089234.1, forward strand.
ATTAACAATAACACAAAAAAATACTGAGACCAAACACATCCATCCTTTCTCCTATGCTTCTCCATGAAGGAAACACAGGTGAGGTGGTCCCTGGTATAATATTTAGCACTAGTGACTCTAAATTTATTTATTTTTGGCCGTGCTGCGTGGCATGCGGTATCTTAGTTCCCGACCAGGGATCGAACACGTGCCCCCTGCCCCCTGCCCCGGGCCGAGGAAGCGCCGAGTCTTAACCACTGGACCTCCAGGGAAGTCCCAGCACTAGTGACTCTAAATGAGAGTGCATTAACTTAAGCAAAGGAATTTTCATTGTTGGGGTTTTTTTCCTTTCAAAAGAGAGCAAGTTTTCAGAGTAGAACAGAATTTTAAGGCACGTAAAGGTGGGAATTCAAGATTGTTTTTCATTGTTGTTTTTCAATGATATGTTCCTTTAAAAGAGCGTTTCCATTATACCGTTAGTTTAATAACAATTCTAATTTCTTTAAAGAAAGTTTGAAATTTTGATAATTTTTAAGACTAGCAACTGGGAGAACATTTAATACACTGATGATTTTTTTTTAATGACTACAAAATGATATCTCTGGTTTTCTTTTTTTTTTTTTTTAATTTATTTATTTTTGGCTGCATTGGGTATTCATTGCTCTACATGGGCTTTCTCTGGTTGCGGCGAGCTGGGGCCGCTCTCCGTTGCAGTGCGTGGGCCTCTCATTGAGGTGGCTTCTCTTGTTGCGGAGCACAGGCTCTAGGCTCGCAGGCTTCAGTAGTTGTGGCACGTGGGCTCTAGAGCACAGGCTCAGTAGTTGTGGCGCACGGGCTTAGTTGCTCTGTAGCATGTGGGATCTTCCCAGACCAGGGCTCAAACCCATGTCCCCCTCACTGGCAGGCGGATTCTTAACCACTGTGCCACCAGGGAAGTCCTCAGATTTTCTTTTTAAATTAACATATGAAGAAGAATTAGAAGGGAACTTTCATAGGAAATGAAAATAATTAATGTGCTTGGGTTCTGGAACTATAGGTGATTATTCTTTCTTCTTTGGTCTTATCTAATTTCCCTTATCATTGTTATAGGATGTTATTTATACAATAAATAAAATTCAGTGATGGGAAAGAAAGCTTGGGATTTGTAATTTACGGTAAATCTCAGAACTTCTCTTACTCTGGCAAAGCCTATGCCCCTGCTATTTCCAGTACTTGATCTTAACCTCCCAGCACCTGAAGACAGCATACAGTTAATACTGAAAATGGTACTTTCAGAATGATGTTCGAGGTCTATAGGATTTGTAAATGCCTCAAAACACTATCCCTTCCGGACAATTTGGGACACGGTATAGCAGAGTGCTTAAGAGCAGCTAGGGACTTTACTGTCAGGTATGCCTGAGTTTGAATCCCCATTTTGTCATGTACCAAACGTAACTTGGGTAAATTACTTAACTTCTTCGGGCTTATGTTTATTTATGTATAAAATGGGATAAAAATGAAATCTAACTCACGGAGTGATAACGAGGATTAATAGGGTAAATCTAGTAAGAACGCTCAGTGAATGCCTGTTAACTATATCTGTTTTCATCCTGCTTGGCTCTCCTGACTTCCTACTTTGGAGCTTTGCTGGAGGTATTTTCTGGGCCTCTCCATTTAATTAATGAATTAGCTTATTTTGCATCCGTAGATAAGAATTACCACCTCAGTTTCAGGATGCTGTGCTAATGTGAAAATCTGCTCATTGGGAATCATCTGCTCCTTCCCTAGAAGTTGCCCTGTCTTTTTCCATATTTGCTTATTGAAGTAGCTTTCTTCTTTTACTTTACAGATATATGTAATTGACAGCGCAGACAGAAAAAGATTTGAAGAGACGGGTCAGGTAAAAAATTGTTCTGTTGAGATGCTTCCCGAATAATTGGGTATTCATTAGTCTACTTTGTAAATGTGTAAGAGCGGGGGAAGTATTTTTGTTTAACCTATGCAGTTTAAACAAAACAGTCATTCTGGCAAGCAGGCAAAATACCACTTGCCTAAAAAGAAAGTAGTTGAGAATTCTTTAAACAATTTTTCGTTTAAAGCTTTTTAGTTTTAATCAAATTAAATAAAAAAGGTATAAGCAAATGGAACTTACCACCATGCCCAAAAGCTCTTCCCAGGCCACATAGAAATGGACCTGAGGAACAATTCACTTATCATTTCTGTGTACATTTTTCAATACCAACTTAAATGATCCAAGGGTAACTTGGACGAATTAGAAGGTATGGGAAGAAATGTGCAAGCCAAGACTAAGCTGCTCTTCTTGCCAAGCGAAGAGATAGGTATACCTTGAACCCAAATATGACTTCAAATGCAGAGTGCATGTCAACATGATTACACAATGCAGTCTGTGTATGCAGTTTTAAATAGAGAAGCAGTGGGCATAGACCATTTTACCCAGACTGAGTGCACTGATAAGAAGTGAGTAGTATCGTGGACCTCTTTGGAGAAGCACCTTTACATTTTATTGCGGGGTCCTTGGCCTGTGTCCTGAACTACTGCACGTGGCCTTCCAAAGGTAGCAGTCCCCATGTTTAAGTTCCTTTTCCCTGGAAATTAGTTTGAGAACTCTCCAGGCTCCTGGAGACAGCCCCTCTCCCTTCTATACCTTGATGATTTCTAGACTTCACTCAAGTGAAGCAATGTTAAACATGAGTTTGGAAGTGAAGGGTGTCAGATGGAGATCTGCCTCTTGAACCATCCAGTTCTCTTTGACAGCCCAAGTGTCTTAAGTAGCTAAAATGTGGGTTGAGTGGGGAAGAGGTGGATCCTGGCATTTAGCTAAGTATATACCTTCTCCTGTACTTATTGCAGGCAGAATCAACATACAGTTTAGATCCCAACCAATAACCTAAAAATTAGAGACCTTGCCAGATGGACTAATGCAGTTACTTTAGGATGTGGGTTTAATGAAGTGTAATGCACATGCATGCATGTTTTGGAGACAGAGATTGATGAAACAGAATTATAGTCTCTAAAGCAATTGTCATTTTTAGTTCAAATTTTAAAATATATATGTATATGTACATAAACATGCATACATGTATGCGTATCTATGCATTGAAAGTTACTGACAGATAGGAACGTTTGGGTAAGTTTAAAATGTCTAACCACAATTTGTGTTCTCCCTCGAGCAGTATTTCTCAAAGTACGATTTATGAATCCCCTATAAAAGAACCACCTGGGGAACTTGTTAAAAATGCAAATCCCTGGACCCTGGCTTAGACTTTCCAAAGTCAGCATCTCTGGGGCAGGCCTGGGAATTTGCCAGGGGATTCTTCCACAAGCTTAAGTTTGAGAACCACTGCCCTTGAAAGTTGCTAGTTGATCAGCTTAACTTATTTATTTCTGATTAGAAATGCATGGTTAAATATCATAGATTTCATCCTCCCCTCCCCATATATTCCCAAAATGATCCAGGAACTAGCTGAATTACTGGAAGAAGAAAAGCTAAGTTGTGTGCCCGTGCTCATCTTTGCTAATAAGCAGGATCTACTCACAGCAGCCCCTGCCTCTGAAATTGCAGAAGGACTGAACCTGCACACCATCCGCGACCGAGTCTGGCAGATCCAGTCTTGCTCAGCTCTCACGGGAGAGGGCGTTCAGGTGAGGTTACTGGAGGGCTCGGTCACCTGGCAACACGGCAGCCAGCCGAGGTAGCCTGTCTCATTGGTTGGGCGGATCTAGATAGAAAAAGATATGAAACAAATAGCCTTTGATGGGCAGATGAACCATTCCAGGATGTGAAAGGCCTGGAGGAGTTTGATTCTTTTCTACTTAGCAACCAATCCAATATCATTAACTGTTCCAAGAAAGCCACAGATAAACCACCCCCGACGAGTGACAAGCTACCCCACTGGGGAGGAGGTTCGGAATGGAAGAATTCAAAAATGCTTTCCGACTCTAGGGTTCTTTGGTGATTGGGTTGGGGGTTTTGTGTTGCGTCTTGTATTACGGATGCTAAATACTTGTACTCCCAAGGTAACAGAGCCATCAACAACACACTAGTTATCCTAGAAGTGTTTTGTCTTTTCTGTTGGCTGTCTCCACTGCTGTCAGGGTTGGGGCCTGTTTCACGCTACTTCAGGTTGGTTTCCCATGGAGAAGCTTCTGCCGACCGAAAGCCTTAGGCTTTACACTGAGGAACTGTGTACTGAAGAGCAGCTCCCCCTCATTTGATCTTAATTTAGGGCAGAAAACGATTGTAATCCAGACACCTGAAAGGCTCAAAGAATGATCAACAGTTTCAGCTCTGATGTTTCCTACCAAGCAGCCTCAAACCAGTTGACCCTTGGGGTCAGCCCCCTACGACCAGTTCTTGATTCTGAAGCCCCCAGCGTGCTCTACACGCCTCATTTTCAACATCTGGTGTACCTGCCAGGGAGGTGACCCAGTGCTGTGAGAACCAGACAGCACTGCTCTAGGATGCTTTGGGGGATCAACAGCATCTAGAAAAATGGCATCTCCCCTCATTGCCGTAGGACATGTGTCTCTGGTGGCACGACCAGTTTGCTTTTCTGTGAACTTGGTGTGTTGGGGGATGAGCCCGAGATTTGATTCTCCGTCATTGTCCGGCAGCCTCTTTCCATTTCCCTTCTAATACTCTTCTCCCCCTCTCTCAGACATTTGATACTGATTTGTCTTAAAACTGCCTGACCACTTTTATCTCAAGCAAATAATCACTTCCTAGAATTATCTCACCTGTTCCAACTGTTTGCTGCCTGGTTTTTCCCTCTTTGTTACCCAAGGAGCCCCTTCTGTGCTTGGCCTCTGATCTGAGGGCAGACCAGTCAGCACGGAACAAGCGCCCCTGCTCCAGACTCCTTGATACCTGCCCCTCAGAAGCTCTTGGTGCGTGTGTGTGTGTCGTGCAGGCTCCCAAGTAGCCAGAGATTACCTCGGCTGTGTCCCCAAAAGGGAAGCTGGGGCCCTGCGAGTCTCTGTGAGGTGTAGGTTTACGGAGGGGGCAGGTGTTAAGTCTCATCTATTTCCTTTTTTCTTTCCTAGAATGTGGTTATAAAGCAATATATTCTCATTTTAATCATATCAAACTAATTCATAAAATTAAAAACTAAAAAGTTCTTTCATTTCCTCTAATCCCACTCAAGAAAGAAACTAACTACCATTAATAGTTTTATTCTTCTCAGGTCTCCTCTATAAAATTGCAATCGTTTATGCGAATATGTATATCTTATCAGGTTTTGAATTAACTGGGCGATTTTCAGCTGGTCCAACAAGTATGCTACAACCCAGAATGTTTTTGAGTAGGTAAACTCTGATCGTTTTATTTAGCTTCTCACTTTTAAACAAAAATCAAGTTCTGCCTAAGGTATTTCCCTCAGTTGTGCCAAAGATGGTACTCATGAGGCCCCAGGTTATTTTGGTGAGGCTGAGGCCCAGGAAAAGAGAGTAGCTTTCTTGTGTTTGTACAACCCACTTCAGCAAGAGGACTCTGCCTCTCTAAATGGTTTAGAACCCAAATATAGAAAATAGAGAACATCTTGAGTTTGGGGACTCTAAAGGTGGGGCCTTAAGAAAATAAATGCAGGGACTTCCCTGGCGGTCCAGTGGTTGGGACTCTGCGCTTCCAATGCTGGGGGTGCTGGTTCAATCCCTGGTCGGGGAACTAGGGTCCCACATGCCACGTGGCACAGCCAAAAGATTAAAAAAAAAAAAGCAAATTAAATCATTAAAAACAAAAGAAAAGAAATACATTCTGTATGCATACTCCTAAGAAAGTAGGAATTGACAGCTCTATTATCTGTTTTCACTCGTGGCCAGAGTGTCAAAAGGAAGAAAAAACAAAGCTGGAATTAACAGTGAGGCTCTAGTTTCTTCAGCCAGCCTTAGGGATATAAAAAGGAGGGACTAGGGTCATCTCTTTAGAGGAATGGCATTCAAGTCAAGGGTGCTTCCTCAGAGGAGTGTGGAGTTGGGAGGGAGCTCTGGTCATTGTCTTTCCAGTCCGCACCCCTCCCACTCGGCCAGGCAGAGATGACAAGGACAGACTCCTTGTTGCCAGCTGTTGAGCTGCCATAGAAATGAAGTTCCCTTTAAATCACAGGATCTTTGGGCCAAAAAAGAGGCTGTGAGCTACCAGACAGACAGAGGGTGGGGGCAGGCAGGAATCAAGTGAGACAGTCCTGTATGGTTTGATCTTGTTAGAAAGTTCTTCCCAGATCAGGGACCTCAGCAACCAGGTTCACAGGAAATGATATCATGAGAGATCCAGTAAAGAAATGTGAGCAAGAAAAATCATGGTTTTGTATGGAGAAGAAATAGTTTGAAGGTCACTTAATTAGTTTAGTAGATAGTACCATGGTGTATAGAATTGGGTAGTTAAGACTGGGATTTCAAGGTTAATGAGATTAGATTATGGTTAATAGAATGATATAAATTTAGAGAATTTAACCATTATTTGAAACGGGTTATTTAATAAAAATGTTAATTAAGAAGGGAGTCTGCTGTCTGTTGTCCTTCAATGGTAACCTTTGAGGACTGGAGAAAGGTCGTGGAAACACTTTTTGTTGTGAGGCACTGATTGACCATGTCCCTCTCAGGTAATACCTTTGACCTAAGCTCTCGCCCACTCAGCCAGTTTCTTGGTTTTCATTTTAAAAAGAGTCACTTAGGGCTTCCCTGGTGGCGCAGTGGTTGAGAGTCTGCCTGCCGATGCAGGGGACACGGGTTCGTGTCCCGGTCTGGGAAGATCCCATATGCCGTGGAGTGGCTGGGCCCGTGAGCCATGGCCGCTGAGCCTGTGCGTCTGGAGCCTGTGCTCCTCAACGGGAGAGGCCACAGCAGTGAGAGGCCCGAGTACCGCAAAAAAAAAAAAAAAAAAAAAAAAAAAAAGAGTCACTTAGGTGGAATTCTTTCCCCGCATTGCTTAGTTCAGGAGCAGGCCTTTTAAAGATTCTTGTTAATTAAGGCTTTAACTATTCTTTTTGTTTTTTTTTTTTTTTTATAAATTTATTTTATTTATTTATTTGGCTGTGTTGGGTCTTCGTTTCTGTGCGAGGGCTTTCTCTAGTTGCGGCGAGCGGGGGCCACTCTTCATCACGGTTTGCGGGCCTCTCATTGTCGCAGCCTCTCCCGTTGCGGAGCACAGGCTCCAGACGCACAGGCTCAGTAGTTGTGGCACACGGGCTTAGTTGCTCCGCGGCATGTGGGATCTTCCCAGACTAGGGCTCGAACCCGTGTCCCCTGCATTGGCAGGCGGATTCTCAACCATTGCGCCACCAGGGAAGCCCTTTAACTATTCTTAAAAATGAAAGACTTCACTAGAAAAATGTCACTTTCAGAGATTCTGTGTAAAAATTTCCTGAAATTCCCTAAATTCCTATTTCGTCCTCCCATTCCACCCTCCCCACCCACTACCCGCTGAAAGCTGGTCAGTAATGGGCAGAGCTGCTAAAATGATCAGATGTGAAGTGGGTCAAGTATCTGGCACCACAGCGCTAATGACCCTGAAAGAAAACGTACAAAGGTTAAAAAAAAAGACCTGGAATTTCTGTCACTGTTTCAGATGTTTACAAACAGTGTCTCTATTTACATTGGGTTTAATCAAAATGCATTTGAGAGACAGGTCCTCTACTGATAAATAACCCATCCAGTGGGTGAGTCAAGGGAACAGATCCACTAGGTGGGGAGCTATGCCCTCTGGAGTAGTCGGGCAGGGAGATAGATCACTTCTCCTTAGCCAAGTAGCTTAAACATATGATTTGACATTATGGAAGTTAGTGATTCCTGGGGTGGATTTCACGTTCTTGTTCTACCTGATATTCTGATGGCAAATACATGCAGTCTTTACAAGGACAGGCAATCCCTTGCTCTGGGTGTGGAAATTGGCTTTTGAGGGCTTCAAAAGAGTTTGGAACAGGTCTTTCTTTGCCTGACTAATGGCGGTGAGGAGGCAGCCCATCATGTTATTAAAGCAAGTTTTCATGGGAAACTATCAAGAGCAGAGCATAGGTAAACGGCACTAAAAGCTGAAGGAGAACATCAATCTTGGAAACTCTGGGCTATGGAGAGCCCCATAGTCCAGAGGAGTGATCAGAGGAGACCCAGTTATGTCAAGTAGATGAAAGCAGAAAGAGGAGAAACTAAACAATGTTTGGGAGGGAAAACCTGCAGCCCCTGCAGGCAGACTGCCTTGCAGACATGGAGCGGCCTCCCTCTGCACGCTGGGGCTAGGCCAGGATTGGTAGGGCCTCTCCTAGTGCACAACATCTAGCCTGGGACTCTTCTCTTCTTTTCCCTGGGTGTCTGGAAAATAGTGAACAAAGATCTGGCTTAGAGCCAGAGAAAGATACAGAGAAATCAATCCCTCTTCCACCTGCAGACCTGAATGTGAACCCCAAACCACAGCTTTCCTTGGCTGTTGTAGTTTCAGGTGCTTAAAGACGTTTCCTCCCTAGAACATTTTGTGTGTGTGTGTGTGTGTGTGTGTGTGTTTAATTAAAATTATACTGCATTGGAATTTCCTTTCAAAGCAGAGATCAGCAGTTTCAACCTGATCTCTAACCTTAGTCATAACAGAGACATGCCTGCACCAGTAGCTTTGAGCTAGCAGAAGGTTCTCCTGGGTATTGCTCTCCATGCCCCTACCTCATGCTCATCCCTTCTTTTCACATCGCTTCCACATTCCTTGTCTTCCTTCACCAAGCAGGAGCCATGATCCGGCTCACAGAGGTCTCACCTACACAGAAAGGGCCTCTAGCAGTCTGAGCCCTGACGTGTGAGCTGTCCTTCAGAGCACCTTGCAGGTGAACAGTAAACATTCACTAGCCCGGGTTCTTGTTTTTGTTTCTTTTTCCTTGATCCAGGGGACCTTTCCCTTAATATGCCAACAGAATTTCAATATATTTTTAAAATGACATTTACAACTTCTTTCTAGGCCTGAATCAGTTATTTTCAACTCCCAGTGTGTGTGGAACTGCTTATCTGCAAGTCAGACCTCAGGTTTATTTTTAAATTTTCAGATCTCTCTGTAGACTAAGGAAGCAAGCTTGGGACATGCGATTCTGCTACCTCTCTGGTGCAGTGCCCTTTGTCACCAGAAAAAGTATTAATAGCAAGCAATATTTTATGTATGCTGCTTCCAGCTGCTCCTTGACCCTGGGGGCCCAGTGGCACAATGGGATAGGCTGCATTGCTCAGCAAGGGTCTGAGTTCCGTCGTCTTAAAGCAATTACTGATGTGACCGTGTAGTCCTCATGGCATTAAAAACCAGGCCCACCCAACCATGGCTGCCACTGCTCAGTTCCAACCGTCACACAGTGATGGATGCATTGCAGAGAGATCAAATTAAGAGAAGTGCAGTGAGGTGGATGGACCTAGAGTCTGTCATACAGAGTGAAGTTAAGTCAGAAAGAGGAAAACAAATACCGTATGCTAACATATATATATGGAATCTAAAAAAAAAAAAAAAATTGTTCTGAAGGACCTAGGGGCAGGACAGGAATAAAGACACAGATGTAGAGAATGGACTTGAGGACGCGGGGAGGGATAAGGGTAAGCTGGGACGAAGTGAGAGAGTGGCATTGACATATATACACTACCAAATGTAAAATACATAGCTACTGGGAAGCAGCCACATAGCACAGGGAGATCAGCTCGTGCTTTGTGACCACCTAGAGGGGTGGGATAGGGAGAGAGGGAGGGAGAGGCAAGAGGGAGGACATATGGGGATATATGTATACATATAGCTGATTCACTTTGTTATAAAGCAGAAACTAACACACCACTGTAAAGCAATTATACTCCAGTAAAGATGTTAAAAAAAAAAAAAGAGGAGTGCAGTCGGAGACCACTCTTCCCATAGAAAGGGCATCATGCCTTTAATCCCGAAACGGAGAGATCTGTGATCAGTAGGTTTTCACCCATATGGTTAGGGGCCGTCTTATATTTTTCCCAGCAGTTAGTAGGTGACATGGTAAAATGTATTTCCTCTCCCGAAGGCCAAACAAAGCTCAGTATTTGAGGTTCAGTGTCTCTCCTTGGTCTCTGGTATTGAACTGAAGCTAATCAATTTAAATTCAGTTTCGGCGAGGTTGGCCAGGGGAGGTGCGGTGGAGGGCGAAAGGGAGGACTACTTATGCCATAAGGTTGTCAGCACTGTGAGGAAGATCCAGTACGCAGAAATTTGGTCAAACCAGTTTTTGACAATAAAGGTTCAACCATTAAATGAACCTATGATTTCATTTCCTTCTTTGGAGGCAGAGCAGTAACCTACTTCAAGTAAATGATCACCTTTTCTCAGTCATCTGTTTTTTGGGGGGTTTTTTAATTTATTTATTTATTTTTGGTTGTCTTGGGTCTTCGTTGCTGCACGCGGGCTTTCTCTAGTTGCGGCGAGCGGGGTCTACTCTTGGTTGTGGTGCGCAGGCTTCTCACTGCAGTGGCTTCTCTTGTTGTGGAGCACAGGCTCTAGGTGTGCGGGCTTCAGTAGTTGTGACTCGTGGGCTCTAGAGCACAGGCTCAGCAGTTGTGGCCAATGGGCTTAGTTGCTCTGCGGCATGTGGGATCTTCCCGGACCAGGGCTCAAACCCGTGTCCCCTACATTGGCAGGCGGATTCTTAACCACCGCGCCACCACGGAAGCCCCAGTCATCTGTTTTTAAAAAGTCAAAGCCTTGCCAGATTAAGGCCAGAGTGCCGTGGCTGCTGATTTAAGCATGAGAAGCAGAAGGGCCCTCCTCTTGCAATGATGTTGTCTCTAAAGAGAGAGATCCTGCTGGAGGTGGCGGGCTTGCGGAGAGTTAATACATGGGGAGCGAGGTAAACACGTAGGATTCCACACGCGCCGATACCTGGCAGCCCGGGAATCCTGAGAGCCGAGTGGCCAGAAACAGCCTCTGGCACCTTCAGAGCTGCAGCAAAGCCACGCAGGGTGCTTGGGTAGGGCTGTTCTGTCTCATGCCCCTGTATTCAGCTGGAAGTCATAACGAAGAAAAAACTGGAATTGCTCCCTCTGCCAACTTGAGCCCCAGCTTCTCTCTAAGCCTGAGGCAGAGCTCCTCCCCGAGCAGTTGCCCGCGGTCATTGAGAAATGGTCATCGAGAGCAGATGCCGGGGCTAGATTGCCTGGGTTCACAGCCTGCCTCTGCCACGCACTCTTCTGTGCCCCCATTTTCTCATCCATGAGTACCTACTTCACAGTGTTGTTACAAGGATTAATTTAAAAGATATAAATTAAGTGTGTGGCCACCACCATGCTAAGTTCTGTAAACACCACCTCAAGCCAGCCTGGCGTGGACCCTTCCCTCAGGAGTCTTTCCTTGCCAGTGGGCACCCTGGCACAGCTTGTGCCTGATTTTTATTGAAGAGCTATCATCGTCATTGACTGTTGCCTCCCCAACACTGCCACCTCCAGCTCAGGTTCTCCTCTAGGTAATGACAGGAAAGGCACAATCCCCAGCCTCCAGACACCAGATCAGGGTGGCCTTCCCGAGCCAGAGCAGCTTAAGTCTCCTAGGCTTCCCACACTCCAGGTTGCAGGCGCAGCTGCAAAGCCCCGGGGCCAGCGGGTCAGCTGGTGGGGCCCGACCTCTGAGCGCCCTCTGCTGGCAGGACTGTGGAAGGGTTTTGTCACCGCGGGCCCTCACGTACATCTGGAGGACACTGCCCCTCGGCAGGGCTCCCCCATTTAAATTCCCTCTGCCTCCATAACAGATACCCAGGAGAAAACTGCCCCTCACCCTCCATGTTCTGCTTTGGGTTCCTGCAGCTGAGTAAATATTTTTCCTATCTCTTTGAGTGCATTCATGTTGAGTTACATGCAGTAAAAGAAACCCACCCCCCTCTATAATCAGCCGTAAAACAAGAGGGAAAATGGTATTCGTATAGTGTGGGAACACTGTTCTTGATTTCTCTGAGAAGATGATTTGATAAAATGTTGCAAGTCTCTACAGAGGAGGAAATATTGAGGTACGCACCTTTGATGGTGTTTGTGCGGGTTCCTGAAAATGGAAAGTGCAGCTCCGAATGCAAAGGGAAGGTGCTTATCTTATTCATCCCTCTTTCATTTGTAAAATCTTTTTTGTCTCCTGGCAGGTGATCTTTTTTTTTTTTTTTTCCTGGAAACCAATTAGCTCCTAAAATTAAACACGCTTCTCTTTAAATTATTCCTTTTCATAAAATGGTCTTAAAATTGGCCTCAGCTTTTCAGAGTAAGTAGCTGACCCAGTTGTAATCGGAGATGCATTCGGAGTCCACCTTCTCCCACCTGGGCATTCCCCCACCCTCATCTCCACTGCTGCCAGGTGCTGTCCCCCTTTGTGCCTTCAGCTGTGGCCAGCCTCTTCTTAGCACATGCCCTAAGGTATGCTCTGGGACAGCCGTCAGATTATCTGATTCTCCCACCCAAGTGCTCTGATGGCAACTGGCGGAGTTTGAATCACTGTAAATTCAGGTTATGGTCAGATGAGCCAGGAGATAGGATGCCTGCTGGTTGTTTTGAGGTGATGTATTGTTTATGGGATTAATGCTCCTAATGGCCAAGGGTGTCAGCTGACGTTTGTTACTTTAAGCTGTCTCAGCTGTTCAGGTTCAACAGCTAGCTCCCTGGGCATAGGAAATGCGGGGCTCTGAATGTCATGTATGCCCTGAGATGTGCACGTGTGACACATGCAGGGGAAAGGGGTGCGGTGCGTTGCAGGAGCCTCGTTTGATTTTGTTCTGGGCTTCTGAGACCTCTGCACACCCCTGGGGGTCAGAGAGACTCTGGGGAAAGGGTGAGCATTCAGGGATGGCTGCAAAGGGCGTTGAGAAATAGGTCATCTCTGGCGGGCCTGGCATCCACAAGATATCATGCCACCTGCCAAGTGGCTGTAGGTATTGTGTGGTTTTTACCTCTGTCCTCCAGCCTTCTAAGAGAGGACACTTTCAAGGTCGCTGTGCATTTAAGGGAACCTTCTCCCCAGTCCCTCTGCTTGGTAGCGCTTAAAGCTGCAAGAACCAGGCCAGGCCCCTTTAAACCTTCCCTGGTGCTGCGCGAAGAGAAATAAATGCACATTGCCCCAGTGTGTGTCTAGTAACGTGCACTGCAGTTGGTTTGTTTTTCCAAAAAGAAATTTAATTTAGCGCAAGTGTACACTGCCACACTGTAAACGCACCGGGCACCAGAAAGGTGGCTTATTGAATTTAATGCCCTAGCAAAGGTCAGCTTTTAGAAAAAGCCAAAAATGGCTGGAATCTGTCCTGATAGCTCCTCAATCAGGCCTTGGATCCAGGCAGATGTGTTTATTTTTTCAGAGGGAGTTCCTGAGGACCCATCTCAAGTTCGGGCCCTGGACATTCCCCCTCCCTTCTCCCTCCTGTGCTCTCAGAGGCCTCCCTCCTCCTCCCCAGGAGGTCACTGTCCCTGGTCACCCAGGTGGGCTCCTGGGGAAGGCAAGCTCCATTGAGCTGGTGGTTGAGGAGGGAGGACCCAGGACCCTCGCCCTCTCCCCTCTGGGGCTAGAGTGTGTGGTGCCTTTCTTACAACTAACGCTGCCTCTCTCTGACCATTTCCCTCAAAGGACGGCATGAACTGGGTCTGCAAAAACGTCAATGCAAAGAAGAAATAAAATCTTGACGCATGGAGACGCAGGAGCTGCGGGAGCTGAATTCTGTCCTGAAAAACACTAATTTGCTGCTTTCTGACCAAATGTTTTTCCATCTGTGTACAGCTACAGCTGTGTGAAGAGAGGGAACAACACAGTTTAAAAAGAATCCCCATTCCAGCAGTACATTTAACATGATCTCTGAGGTTCAGTATCATTTTTCAAATAAAGGAATTATATTATTTCCTCTGCATAATTGAAATAGTATTAAATGTCTCAAAGCACATGATTAGAAAATGAGATCTTTTAAATGAGCAAGAGATTGCGTTGCCGTTTAGGCAATTCCAGTGGGCTTTTTTCTTTCAAAAAAAAGGGGGGGGGGTGCTGGGGAGAGGAAGAGGAAGAAGCAGCTTAGGCTGCGGTCATTCATTTCCTGACCTGTCCTTACATTCCCCCATGGTGTTGAAACCAAGACAGTGTTTGATGGTGCTGGTCAGTGATTTTTACCATCATCCACTGAGCCAGGGTTGCAGCCTGTCTGGGTGGGGAGCTGCTGGGCTTGGGGGGGTGAAGCGTGAATAGCAGATGATTAAACCATCTTGTCATGCAGGTAGGAGACTGTATGTAATCCTCACCCTTTGGAAAGGAAAAAAAAAGCCTTTCTTGCAAACAACGCACCACAGAAACATACCCCGTCCCCAGCCCCCAACCAGCTACACAGGGAATCAGAGTCTTACGACTTTTGACTGTAATGACATCTGGAATGTAAGGAGAGGTGGGAGGTTTAATTCCAGAAAAATTACAAGGTCCTTAAAAAGCCCTCACATGGAGGGCTCAGGCTAGCGTAAACAGGCTTTCTCCAGTTCAGTGGAGCAGTGAGCAGCCGACTCTGAAATTAGCTGGCTTCTCCACGGCTGTCCTATAGAAGGGATTTCTAAAGCTCAAAGAATTCTGTGTTTAAATGATCACAATAGGCTGCTGCTATCAGATTTTAAAAATAAATGCAGCTTTACCGTGAACCTGCTCCACTGAGAAAAGCCAGGCAGATCGATTTTTAGAAGCGATCAATTTTTACAGTGCTGGCAACTTGGTGGTGTGGGCTGCTCGAGGGGGACAGGGCTTGTTGCTGGGAAGAGCGTGGGTGTGTATGGTTGCAGGGGCCGTGCCCGGGGAAGCCAGAGTCACCCCAGCTTCTGGTCCCCTCTGCCTCTCTCCAGCAAAATGTGTCCTCTGGTGACTGATTGGAGAGGAATGGTGGGAGACTTCTCCTGCCCCGTGTTGCAAAAAGAGCTTGCTTCCCTGAGCCTTAAGAGATCCCCGGCTTCAAGCAAGGGAAAGTAGGCCAGAGCATCCCTGGCTCCTGAACTGAACTATGTCCTGATGCCTGAGGAGTGCGGTTCTCAGAGACCGTCAAGTGGCTGGTGGGTCCCAGGAGGGCAGCTACTTTTACCTCCCAGGAGGTGGCCCTTCCCGAACCCACCAAGGCATGTGAGCAAACTGAAGGGGTCACTCCGGCCCCTGGCCCTCAGTACCCAGCCTTTCTGGACCAAGTGGTGCCGGTGAGGCTGAAGCATGGTCTGCTTCAAAGGTGGTCTGGGGTGAAAGTCATTAACAAGGCCAGACATGAAAAGGTGCCCTGGGTTGCAAGTACTTATGGGGACAGACCTGTAAGTACTTGCAAAACAAAAAGAAGGTGAGGGTTTTTAAACCACTGTGAGCTAGTTGCCCCCTGCAGCCTCCCCCGGCTTGTCTGTCTTACCCAGACGCCTCTCGCCCTTTGAACAGAGGCAAAACAGAATTATAAGAAACCAGAAATCCCCCTTCTATCCGGCTGGAAATGTGGCTCTAGCACTTGAAAATATTTTTTCCCCTCCAAATAGTGCATCAGGGATGTTATCTGAGGGGCAAAATGCCTGCCTTGAGGTCTGTGATTTGGGAACACTGAGATGTGGAACTTGGACTCTGGCAGTGGATGGTCTGTGAAATATCTTTGTTCTTTTACTACCAACTTAGGGAACTGTTTGAAAGGGCCCCCCAGGGCCTCAGCCAGCAGGCAGAAGCCACTGCCTTCCTCTGATAACAGCCTCTGTGAATGTTCAGATTTGCTTTTCAGCTAAAGACACAGAGACATTGTGGATGTCACACGCTTTCATCTTCCCTTTCAGCCCTACTGAACCCTCGCGGGGCTCGCAGGGTAGATGAGAGGAGCCTGAAAAATGCAGAGTTTGAAAGCTCCCATTTGTAAAAACAAAATGCTTCTAAAGACTCCTTTCCTCTCCCCGGCCACCGCCCCCCCCGCACTTGGAGGACAGAATTGGAAGCTAGAAAGGGGACTCCCGGTCTCCCATCCTCCCACTCCCAGTGAGTCTTAGTGGTGAGACTTGCTCTGGGCACGACTTCATCTGAATGTGCCGGGAAGAGGGTTGGGGGCCAGAGGGCGGGCAAGGCCTGGGACAGGGGCCCCAGGGTGTGTGCTCAGACCAGTTGTGGGAAAAACTCCTTCCCGTCCCCTCCTCCCGACTTCCCCCGTGCGAATCCTTCTGGCTGGCTTCCCCGTGCCCAGGGCAGCACACCCTTTCCCCTTCACTCTCCCTTGGTTACTATGGAAACAAGGGTGTCATTGATGTGGGCTGAGCTGGGGAACATGTCGGCGGCGCACAGCTGAGAGTCAGCGATTATGCCGGCGGGTAGAAATGTACCAGGGTTAAGGTCCGCAGCTCCCAAACTGCGGGAAGGACGCCGTCCTGCCCCCTCCCTCCCTCCCTCTCTCTTCTCCCTCTCCTGGCTTTTGACGAATTCCTTTATTCCCTTCCGGGCTAAAGCAGTGGCTATTTTTGTGCCACTCTATGCCCCACCCTCGCTGTCGGCCGCGCCTTATCCGGCCTGGCCTGGAGGGTGACACCATGTCACCCTCGCCGGGACTCGTCCCTTGATTCCCGTCAGTTTGCTTTGATTTCTCTATCCTTCTCAGGGGCCAGTTCTTACTTCCTTTTATTTTTAGCTCTGCACTCCATGTGGTTTCAGGGTTCAGTCTGCTCATCGAAAAGTTCTTTTTTTTATAGTCTCTTTTGAAAATGATAGTCAAAGGAAGGGACGTGGTATTTGGTCATGTGGAAAATTCAATGTATAATTTAGACGTCTGTCAAAAATCCGACAAATAAAATTTAGCTGAAACCAAGGCAGCCTGGAAAGTGTCGTGTCCTTTGCTGGAGAGGGGAGAGGGCCTGTGGTGTGCTTGTCCTTTCAGAGGTTAGCATCCCTCAAGGTGCTTTCTTCAGAAGGATGTAACATTAACACCGCCACCAACAATAAAAATAACCCTTTATTAAGCCCCTCCTACATACCAGACCTCTCATCTACATCATGGGGTAGTATTAGTCCCACCTCACAGTTAAGCAAACTGAGGCACGGGCCTGGGTTAAGGAATTCATCCACTACCACAGAGCCATTAGTGCCAGCAGGGCAGGACCCTGGGTCTGAAGGCCGCGGCAAGTTGCCTCCTCTGGAGGGCAAAGACAATAACGGCCGTTTCTCAAGCATCTCAGTCCCCGGCCTTCCGAGCCCACAACAGGGGTCTCCTCTGATCAATGCCGCTCCTCAGGGAGGCGCGGGGGGGTGTCTCTGTCCCAAGCATTGGGTGTCCTCTGTCCTCACGGCGGCACAGCTGAAGATTTTGTACCGTGCTTTGCACAGACAGAAAAAAGGGAGCAGTCAGGAAAACTGCGGTTGGCAAGGATGCTGGTAATGACCTAGTACCTAATACTGAATCTTCCTTCTAGAGACGGTGCAGAGAGGGGAGTACACTTGCCCAAAGCCACACAGTAGGAGGCAGAATGGGCTCCGGTCCAGGGCTCTTCTCTCAGGAGAAGAGCTTGTCTTCCCCTCTGGCAGCCTCACTTCAGTGGCCTTAGAGACATACCAGCCTGGCTGGCCCCAAGGGCCAAGCTGTTGGCAGAATAGAGGGGAGCTGGAGGCAGGAAGAGAGAGAAAGTCCAGTGCTGCCAGGTAAACGGCGGGACACACACCTGAACTGCAAATAAACAATCATTTTTAATGTAAGTATGACCCATGCAATATTTGAGACATAGGGACTTCCCTGGTGACGCAGTGGTTAAGAATCCGCCTGCCAACGCAGGGGACACGGGTTCGAGCCCTGGTCCGGGAAGATCCCACATGCCGCAGAGCAACTAAGCCCGTGTGCCACAACTTCTGAGCCTGCGCTCTAGAGCCTGCGAGCCACAACTACTGAGCCTACGTGCTGCAACTACTGAAGCCTGCGCACCTAGAGCCGGTTCTCCGCAACAAGAGAAGCCACCGCAATGAGAAGCCTGCGCACTGCAATGAAGAGTAGCCCCCGCTCGCCGCAACTAGAGAAAGCTCACACGCAGCAACGAAGACCCAATGCAGACAAAAATAAATTTTAGGGCTTCCCTGGTGGCACAGTGGTTGAGAGTCCGCCTGCCGATGCAGGGTACATGGGTTCATACCCCGGTCTGGGAAGATCCCACATGCCGCGGAGTGGCTGGGCCCGTGAGCCATGGCCGCTGAGCCTGCGTGTCCAGAGCCTGTGCTCCGCAACGGGAGAAGCCACAACAGTGAGAGGCCCGCGTACAGCAAAAAAAAAAATAATAATAAATTTTAAAAAAAATTTGAGACATAGTACTCATAAAAAGTCATTGTTCTCTTTCCCTGCCGCCGCGGAGCCGCGCGGAGGCGGAGGCGCGGGTGCATTCAAGATTCGGCTCCACCCGTAACCCACCGCCATGGCCGAGGAAGGCATTGCTGCTGGAGGTGTAATGGACGTTAATACTGCTCTGCAAGAGGTGCTGAAGACCGCCCTCACCCACGACGGCCTAGCACGTGGAATTCGCGAAGCTGCCAGAGCCTTAGACAAGCGCCAAGCCCATCTCTGTGTGCTTGCATCCAACCGTGATGAGCCTATGTATGTCAAGTTGGTGGATGCCCTTTGTGCTGAGCACCAGATCAACCTGATTAAGGTTGATGACAACAAGAAACTAGGGGAATGGGTAGGCCTCTGTAAAACTGACAGAGAGGGAAAACCCCGTAAAGTGGTTGGCTGCAGCTGTTTGGTGGTTAAGGACTATGGCAAAGAGTCTCAGGCCGAGGATGTCATCGAGGAGTACATCAAATGCAAGAAATGATCAAATAAAAAAACTAGGCTCTTGTTCCTCAAAAAAAAAAAAGGGGGGCTTCCCTGGTGGTGCAGTGGTTGAGAGTCCGCCTGCCAATGCAGGGGACACGGGTTCGTGCCCCGGTCTGGGAGGATCCCACATGCCGCAGAGCGGCTGGGCCCGTGAGCCATGGCTGCTGAGCCTGTGCGTCCGGAGCCTGTGCTCCGCAACCGGAGAGGCCACAGCAGTGAGAGGCCCGCGTATCACAAAAAAAAAAAAAAAAAGTCATTGTTTATCTGAAATTCAAATTTAACTGGCCATCCCAGTTTTTGTTTTTGCTGTTTTGCTAAATCTGGCAACTCTACTCAGAATGCTCTGCTGAATAAAGGCACAGTGAGATACAATCAGACTGCGTTCTCCGGAGTCAGACCCAGAGATCTATCTTTGCCCATCCATAAATCAGCTCTGTGGTCCTGGGCAAGTTGCTTCCTTTCTTGGAGTCTCCCTGCCTCTTCATCTGTGAAATGGGACTAAAGCCGTAGGGAGATTTAAAAGACATATAATGTCGGGCTTCCCTGGTGGCGCAGTGGTTGAGAGTCCACCTGCCGATGCAGGGGACACGGGTTCGTGCCCCGGTCCGGGAAGAACCCACATGCCGCGGAGCAGCCGGGCCCGAGAGCCATGGCCGTTGAACCTGCGCGTCTGGAGCCTGTGCTCCGCAACGGGAGAGGCCACGACAGTGAGAGGCCCGCGTACCGCAAAAAATAAAAAGAGATATAATGTCGATAAAGGTAGATGTAGGGCCATGGCTAGCACATAGTAGGGACACTGCACCTCAGTTTCTTACCCGTAAAATGAGGTAATCACTTACCCTGTGGCGTTTTTCAGAGGATTAGATGAAGTTATGGATGTCCAGTGCAGAGTAGGTGCTAAATCATTTGTAGCTATTATAATAACTGGCAGACATTCTGGAGTCCAGGCCTTCCCAGGCCCCAAGACCTCTGTCCTCCCACCTCCCCTCCCACATGTTGCAAGGGCCAGCAGCCTTCCTGGCGGTGCTGGCAGCCCCCTCCTCTCTCTGGGGGCTCCCAGGGCCTCTGCAGCCACACCTCCTGCAATTAGATTTGTAAGTGGGAACAGGCTCTTGTCAGAGGCTCCTGATTGGCTCCAGGCAAAAACACAGTTTAGCACTCAGTCAAGCTGCATTTCAGGGCCTCAGTCTCTCTCCCCTCCACCTCCCCCTTGAATTGCAATCTGTTCGGTAATTTCCTTTTCCAACACTGCAGAACTCAGAGAAGCTGCGGCGCAGGAGCCGGGCAGGGAGGAGGGAAAGAGAGCTGCTGCTCCCTGCGGTGAAACTGCTGGTCCAGCACTGTGTCTCGTGTGTGTGTGTGTGTGTGTGTGTGTGTGTGTGTGTGTGTGTGTGTCTAGAACCAGACACACATGGGTATGTGGGGATACAGCCAACAACAAGGCCCCTGCAGGGTCAGACCAGGGCACCCACTTGTACCAGTCACTTGGCAGTTACCACTTATTTAATCCTTGTAACAACATGGATAACTGTAGGCATTACCACTCAGTTTGAGGATAGGGCTCACAGAATCTGAATCACTTGCTCAGGATCACACCAGAAGAATGGGGCAGAGCCATAATTTTCACCTGGGCCTGTTTGACTGCTGGGCCCCAAGCTCATACCATGATACCTTTTCCCCTTCTGGCTTCTGAGCTCAGAAAAGGAGCTAAGGAATCCTCCTGCACACAGGAGCAGGGAGAGGTTTCTTTTCCCAGAGTGAGTAGCGGTATCCCAGGGACAAAAAGCCTTCGCTAAAGAAGTGAAGTCCTGATGACAGAAATGCAGAGAGCAAGCTGAGTCAAGGAGGGGCAAGTCTTGCGAGATAACTTGCGTGGATGCCTGCAGCTGAGAGCTGCAAGGGTCGGGGGCAGAACTACCACTTAGCTCAGGGAACTGCTACTCCTGTTACTCATTCACTGATTGGATCCCTTCAGCAGTCCTACAAGTTAGCCATTTCTACCCCTTTCCCCGTTGAGGAAACCAGGGCTCTCAAAGGTTAAGTCACTGGCCTAGAATCACACAGCTAGGAAATGGCTTAGCTCGGGTTCCCATCAACTAGAAAGACCATCTTTCCCCAGGGCACCATCTTGACTAAACACAGGGCCGCGAACAGCAGGGAGCAGTGGGGAGCGGGGCTCCCGGAGACCAGGCCAGAGGCCTACCTCTCCCTCTCACTTTGCCACCCGCCTCTTCACGATCCACCAGACCCTTCTGCAGAGCCCAGAGGTGGCTGCTGCTCTGGAGGCCACCAGCAGGGGGGGCAGGTGGTGGCTGGCTCCACCCTGGCAACAAAGGAAAGAGGCTGGGGAAGCGGTCGCCCTTTGGGCCTCCCTTCTCCCCCAGGGCTCTGCAGCCCCCACCAGTGCCCTGGCCCAAAAGGAGGAGAGGGAGGGCTGCAGCGAAGGGGCAGCAGCCCTGGGAGTCCACTTACACCGCTGCGGGGGCGAAAGAAAGGAAGGGTCAGTTGCTGAGTCACACACCGACAATGTCCGCCCTGTCTTTCTTTGCCTTGTTAACGAAATGCATGTTCCTAAGACTGGACAAGCCTGCCACCCGGGCCACTGCTGACCCATGTGGGAAAGGATGCCCCGCATCGGGGTAGAAGCCGTGGCACTAGCTGAGGGCCTCTCAGCCTGGTGCCTTTGTGTTGTGCACAAGCTGTCCAGCCATACTTAGTGGCCCTGCCTATTACATCAGCCAGGCCTCTCCCTGGGCCGGGCTGTCAACACTCACATCCCCAACCCAGTCCCCAGTCCCTCCTGCACGACCTACTCTGGAGAGCTGGTGCCCATCAGCCTCCTTTCTTCAGCTTCCCTTGCCGCCGAGAAGGCAGAATCCTGGGCCATCGTGCTGGCACATCACTCCCAAGTCCCTCAGATTCTGTCTGGGGGCACAGGGCTCTCTAGTATGAATGGGGGCTTCCCTGGAGCCTCCAGATGACAGAGCCGAAGCACTTTTCCTGCCTGGATGCTACAGATGGCCTTTGGAGAGAAAGGGATAAGGAGCTTTGGCTTATAAGCAGCAGCCCATCCCAGGGCCAGCGGATGCAATACAGCCCAACCTTCCCCTCAACTCCCCCAGCTCTGGTGTGGGTTCAGCCTGGATTTCATCCTGACTCACTCCCTAGGCCCCTTTCCTAACCTGAGACCTCCAGATCTGCCAGAGCAGCAGGTTGGGAGGAAGGAAAAGAGGGAGGAAGGGGCATCCAGGGGATGGGATGCTGATCCAGGCCCGGGGGGAGGTGTCTGCACAGCTGCAAGCAGCCCCCCTACCCCCGGTCTGTGAATGGGCACATCACCCCCTCCCACCCGCCTGCCACCGCTCCTGAAACAGTTGGTCCTAATGAGCGCAAAGCAGGCAGGGCAGCTGTGTGCATTATCCATATGCATGGGGAGGTGTATATTTATCCTCACGTCCCACCCCACCCTGCAGCTGCTGCCAACCCCTATGCCAGGAGGGTGAGTGGGCACGAGCGCCCAGGCTGCTCAGGGCCCTGGGCCTCC
The DNA here is from genome assembly GCF_963924675.1 of Phocoena phocoena. Lineage (NCBI taxonomy): Eukaryota > Metazoa > Chordata > Mammalia > Artiodactyla > Phocoenidae > Phocoena > Phocoena phocoena. The sequence continues at coordinate 25,970,113 of NC_089234.1, forward strand.
TCTCCTCCCAGCCCTCCCTCCCCAGCCCACGCCCACAGCCTTCACTTGACCCATTTTGGAGGCAGAAGTTTGTGTGTGTGTTTGAGAGAGAGAGAGAGAGAAGAGAGTGCACACATCATTTCCCCAGTTGGTGCTTTTGATTTCCTCTGAAGTATCTTGATTGCGGACGTACAATGGCATTGCTGCCAGTGCTCCCTCAGCAGCTTCTGGCTCTGCGCCGCCTCCTCCCCAGGGCCGGGGTTTTCTGCTGACTCCGGGGCCCGCGGCTGGCTGGCAGGGAAGGAGCAGGCCTGATCCCGGCTTCCATCCCTCGGCCTGAGCAGCAGGACCTGGAAGCCTAGCCACGGTCCTTCCTGCTCCTGGGGCTGGGGCCAACCTGCACCCTGATGCCCCCACTCCACCTCCTCTTTCACTTGGACCTCCCATTGCCTCCTAGCTGGTCCCCTTGCCCTCCACTGCCTGGCCACTCAGGCCCTTAATGCTCAGAGCCATTATTCTAAAATTCAATTCCCCTGCTCAGATGCCTGCAGAGGCACCGCCGCTGTGGGACCCGAAAGGTCAAACTGTTTATCCTGTCATTGAAGGCCACTCTGGTCTAACCTCAAATCTTTTTTGTGGACCTGTCAATCATGGGCTCTCACACATACACTGAGCTCCAGATGAGCTACCCTCGCTGTCCCGCTACAAGTCCCCCACAATTTTATCTCCACACCTGCCCTCACAGCGACCCCCTCCCTCCTGTGCTTTGCTTACCCCTCCTTTAGGGCATGATTCAAGTCCTGCCTCCCCAGGAAGAGAGCCCGGTAGCCTCTAGCCCACAGGACTCCCCTGTAAAACTCAGAGCCCCTGGCAACCCAGGCATTTGGCATTCATTCATCCATCCATCATTCATTCCTTCGGCAGATATCTCTTGAGCAGAGGCAGAGCATCTACAGTGCCTCGTGTCCTGGCCTGTTCGCTCATGCCTTTCTGACCTCACCACTCCCTGCTCTGCCCCTCACCCACCTTTCCAGCCACTCACCCACTGCTCTTCCTGAAACAAGCATCTTCTGGCTCCAGCCTTCTGGTTGTTCCCTCTACCTGGAACACTCTTGCTCCAAATATCCCCAGATCTTGCCTCCTCACATTCTTGAGGTCTCCACTCAATGTCACCTTCTCAGCAAAGCCTTCCCCGACCACCTCCATTTATAAAAACTGCCATGCCCCCTCACCCCTACTGACAAGCCCTATCCCCTTCACCCTGCTTTACTTCCCTTCATAGTACTTATCAGCTGACATTTATTGATTTCTTGTTTGTCAGCTGTCTCTTCCCCACTAAGTTATTAGCTCCAAGAGGGCGGAGTTTGTCTGTTTTGTTCACCAGTGTATCACCAGCATTGGAATAGAGGCCAGCATTAGAAGGACATCAATAATTATTAGTTGAATGAATGAATGAGTGAATGAATGAAACAGGTAACGTCTTACGCTCTGAAAAATAAAAAATGACTAATATTTCATGTCCTCCAGGGGCACACAGGCTACTTGGGCCTGCAGCCTGTAACCTGACACAATTAGTTAAAATACCAAGTGAGAGTGTTAAGTGCATGGGAGTGAGGTTGGCCCAAAGGAACACGAATATCGTGATAGCTGTCAGTGCCTGAAAGCGGCCTATGCCATCACCAACCTGGCATCTCACATGCATCATTCATTACTCTTCATACCCCCTCTGGAGAGGGTGGGGAAGAATGCACAGAGGAAGTGAGACTCTGAGGTTCGGTAGGCAATCCAGGCAGAGGGATCAGCAGAGCCACTGGGGCATGGAACCACATGGGCTGCTGGGGGACTGACTCTAAGCCTATGATCTGATGGGTGAAGCCCGGGGAGCTGCAGCTGGTAGAGGTGGCATTTGGTGTGGCTGGAGAGTCCCTATCCATTAGGCTATGAGCGGCCCATTTGCTCAGTGCCCTGCAGCAGGCACACATATGGAGAGTGTCCGATGACAACATCCGATTCACAACCAGGCAGCCAGGGCACCCACGTGTCAAGTGACTCACTGCCATTTTTTCCAGGTGGGCTAGAAGTCCACACCACCCTTAATGCTTAGTTCTTGGAAGCCTGCTCCCTCCTCCCACTTCTTAGCTGCAATTCTGAGATGTTGCCCATACCACCTCTAGACCCCATTCTACAAACTGTTGAAAACTATGCCGCACCCTACCCCCCACGTCACCCTCTTCTTGCCTCAATGTAAATAGTGAGAAATAACCTATGGCACTGAGCCGATGGGTTCTCTCTCAAGAAAGACCCAATTGTTGAAGATCTAGTGCAAGGAGAAGTCATAAATATCCCAGTTTGCTGCAGTTGAGAGGAATTTACCACACAGCAATTAAGGAAAATTGGTCGCCTGTGGAGGAAACATTCAGACTCCCAGTGCAGAATTCTGGGGTAAGTCCACTGCCAAGTCCCTGAATCATAAATGCCAGGGACAGGGGATTTTAGGGAAGAAGCCCTGGGCTCGTAAAGGCCTCCCTCACTCAGGGGATGTGATTCTCATACACAGGAGAATATGGTAGAGGCCAAAGCTCTGCCCACCAGATTTCTGTTGGTTCTTTGTAAGAGCTTTCATTGTGGAAGGGTGTCTCGAGGTTGTACGTCACTGGAGGAATTCAAGCAGAGAGTGAAATCATCCTTCCTTGGAAGGGAAGCAAGCCTTTGGGGTGCAGATGGACAGGGTAGAGTATTGGGGGGGGAGAAAGAGAGATGCCGAAGGAAGAAGCTGATGTCCTTAAGGCCAGGTCCCCTCCTGACCCAGGTCTATAAACCTCTCACCAGGAGCCCCCAACCCCAGCTGTCTCTGCCCTCACACTGATCTGTTTCCCATTCCCTGCAGCTTCCAATGAAGTTTCTAGAATCTTAGCCCTGAATCCCAGGCTCTTGTCCCAGCATTTTGGCAGAGTATAGGGAAGAGGCAATCCAAGGGTGCCCTCTATTTCCTTCCTTGCCCCTTTAAATGTAAGAAACTGGACTCAGAGGGTACTAGAACCAGTACCAGGATCCTAGGTTCCAGAGCCCACTGTTTCTAAAGCACCTCCAAGGAAGAGATTTCCAACATCCAGCAGGGAGAGCCTCACCTCGGAAGAGGGCTAGAGTGTGGTGGGGTATGTCCAGGGATACCCAGGAATAATTTTTTTCCTCCCCTTATCCCACAGCCCCCGTTTCTTTGTAGGTCTAGAGCACTTAGGTTGGGGAAGGACATGTCCTAGACCGTCCCCCAACCACACACCTAATTTACATAAGGCAGAGGTGGGATGGGGTAGGAAATCCCCCAGTGGGCTAGTCTGGTCCTGAAAGTGTTCATGGCCTCTCCCCACCCACCCTCATATGGGAGCAAATGAAGGTGTCTGAGGAAAGGGCATGGTGACAACCACAGGGTCCGAGTGGGTGGATGTGAGCGGGGCCTGGAAGAATCCAGAAATTAGGTTAGAACGCTGGGGCTCGACCTCCAGAGAGGGCCCTGGGACGCTGACACAGCGCCCTCCCGGTTCAGGGTGTTCCCCGCTGCCCCATCTGCCTCCCCCGCCCCCAGGGTGCCTTTTGAAGCCGGGAGGGGGCTTTGATCTGGGGTCTGCCCGACTCTCAGCTGGCCGGCCAGGTGCGCTGGGGGAGGGGCGGAGGGGCCGACCATCCCCCCCGGGGCTCCCCCTCCCCCGGCCCCCTGCACCCCGCCCCCTCCCCCCACCCCCGGGCAAGGAGACTGTTTCCGGCTGTTGCAGGAGGGCACCCGAGCACCCCGACTCCACGCCTTGCAGCTGTTCCCCAGCTGCCCGGCCCCACCCCAAAGACAGCTGGGAGAGAGGCTGGGGGCGGGGAGCGGGGCGCAGCTGCTCGGCTCCGGGGCTGGGACCGGGGAGGGCGGCGACATGAAAGAGCCTGGACCCGCCGGGGTGGCGGGCCAAGGAAGCCCCCAGGCGGTTGCCTCCCTGCGGTCTCCGCACATCTGGCGCACAGGAGCAGTCAGTGGGGAGGGGGGAGACGCGCTCCGCTCCTGACCACCCAGCCCTGCCTGGAATGGGGAGGAGCGATCACCTCCCGGGAGGGCGGGGACGGGAGGGCACGGCCGGGAGGGGGCTGTGAGAGCAATATCTCGGAGTCTGAGCGGTTAGCCGAGGGAGGCACAGGGCGCGCCTGTGGCTGTGAGAGGTGTCTTGAGTGTGCAGGGTGAGGAAGGCCCCCACGCCTTCTCCAGCTGGCCCTGCTCCTGGGGCACCTCCAGCTTTCCTGGCCTCCTCTGCCCCTGACCCTTTTGGGAGGTGGGTGACAGCTGCTCCTGCAAAGCCAGGGACAGCTGGGTAGCTGGGGACAGCTGGATGGGGTGAGCGTCTCCCGGCTTCCCTGGCTGCCCAGGCACTCCAGGCCATACTACACAGTTAGCTGCTTGGCCTACAGCCTATGTGCCTGGGTGTCTATTTGCTGGGGTGGGCTTTCAGAGCTGGAACCTGGTGGGGTTCAAGCTCATCGCGCTACCACCAGTCTCCCCTCCATATCCCAGTTTCATTAATGTACCTGGAGAAAGAACCTCTTCCATCAGCTAAAACAAAACTAGGCCAAGTGGGAAAGAAATTGGGCAGCTTTCTGTCTTGGCTCCCAACTCCTGGCACAGAAGATGTCCCAGGGTTCCTGACAACCAGAGAAAGTGACAGTGAGTCAGGAGCAGATGTGAGTGGACTTAAATGTCTATCTGTCCACCAGCACCTGGCCCCAGGCATCCTTCCACCCTGGGTTGGAAGGGCACTGTGCTCCAGCCATCTGCCTCCCCTCAACAGCCCCAAACAGGTGCAGGGGAAGAGAAAGGGGCAGGCCAGCTGTTGTCATCATGCTCCTGGCTCTGGCTCCTTGCCAAAGTGGGGAAGGGGGGAGAAGTGAATCAAGGGTCCACCCACCCCCACACTGAGTCATTTTCTACTCCCACAGGATGGGAAGATGGAGGCACTAGACCAACACTTTTGTCTGGCCAGCCCGACTGGCGGGGGGACATGGACTGACCATGTCCTCCAACTTGACTGCTTATTTTTCTGAGAAGAGGGGTAACTAAGAGTCAGTGAGGGTTGGACCCCTGGTGCAGGACTTACCCATAGTTCCCTGTCTTGCTCTAGGCTTTCTGGGGTGGGAGGCATTCAGGCTCAGATTCTACCCAGACAAGGGGAAAGAGAATTAGGCACCCAGGAAAGGTTGACCCTCCTACTTTATACATAAGCAGATCCATGCAAAGTGTTGGGCAACAAATCAAGAGATCCAGCAACCCCCTCACACCACTCCTGCTCCAACAGAGGAGGGCTTGGTGTGCCCCAGCCCCTCCTTCCAGCCCACGGGTCCCTGAGACAAGCAGGTCCCTGGCCAGTCCCTCATGGCAGCACTTCTCAAACCCCAGGATGTGTCAGAATTACCAGGGGGTTAAAAATGCAGATTACTGGGAATTCCCTGGTGGTCCAGTGGTTAGGACTCTGTGCTTCCACTGCAGGACTGCAGGAAACATGGGTTCGATCCCTGGTTGGGGAACTAAGATCCTGCATGCCGTGTGGCGTGGCAAAAAAACAAACAGGTTCCTGGGCCCTCAGTGAATCCAAGTCCAAGTAGGGCCCCAGGACTCAGCCCTTTTAACAAGCTCCCAAGCATGCTACTCTTTGAGAAGCTCTGCCAAAGGGGATGAGGGTAGGATGTCTTTTTCACCTTGTTACCCTAGCACTGTGCCTCCCAGAGCACAGGATTTTCCTGCCTACCCTCCCTCCATGCTCAGGGGCAGGGGCTAGAGCCCAAGTTACCAAAGGAAGCATGGAGCTGAGTGACCCTCCCCGCTCCCCTCCCCCAGTGGGGGCCAAGGCTCAGTTAGACTAAATTCCAAGATAGGGTCTGCTCTACTTCTGTGCCCTTGGCCCTACACAGTGCCTGACGCTTAGCATGTACTTAATAAATATTTGTGGACTGAAGGAGGTAAACTCTGCAAGACTCATAGAAAGGTATTTCTTCCTTTGTCTGTCCTCGCTAAGAGCATGTTGGCAGAAACTCAAAGAGATGCCGGAGCCCATGCGGCCGGGGGCTGGGCCTAGGAGGCCCTCAGCAAATATTTGCCAAATGAACCCAAGGCTGAGACCAGACGTAGTTAGTGCCTGACGAACTGACATTCACAGGCCTGGAACAGGCTAAACCCCGGAGAAAATCAAGGCAAGGAAGGCAGGGGCTTCCATCCCTAGAGGGGTCCCTCCCCACACCAACGCCTGAAGACCCCAGGCCTGGGGGAGTTAGGGGTAAGAGGCGAGGCAGGGAGTGGGACTGCGCCATTATGTTTATTAGAAGGTTGGATTTCGGTGTGTGCTCTAGACAGATTACAGAATAAATACCTGCGCCTTGAGAACAGGAAGTCCACGATTCATACAAAGTGCTCACTACAGGAAGTCGCTGTGTCAAAATCCAGGCAAGGACCCAACTCCGGGCAGCCCCTCCTCTCCCGCTGACCTCAACAAGGGCTGTGCTATGGTTTTTTATTTTATTATTTCTTTTATTTCTCTTTATTATTATTAATATTATTATTATTTGCTTTTGCTGTGGTCACTATCATTGGCAAGGTTCCTTTCCCCTTTCCTGGACATGGGGGTTCCTGTCTTTAAGATTCCATTCTGAGGCTGAAGGTGCCAAACGCTGCTTGAGAAGTGGCCTTTGAACTCCGTCTGGGAGGATGGTGAGAAGGAAGGAGAAATCATTCTTGGTTTTAAAAAAAATTAAAAAAAAAAAAAAAGCCCCACAATCTACAGGTCTTTCCTTATTTAGTCAGTGATCAAACTGCCCAAAAGAAAAACAAGAGGAGAAGCAGGCCAGTGGACACTGGTCCCTCCTCCCAGGGCTGGCTGAGGAGAGTTGGAAACTGCCCCTACCCCCAAGGCTTTAGGGGAAGCTGAGGCTCCTTCCAGCCACGGGGGTGGGTAGGGGAAGGAGTGGAAGAAAAAAGGAGAGACAGAGAGAGAGAGAGCTCAGCGCCTTGAGGTAGACGCTTTCCCAACTCCAGAGCCACCTGCAGCCCCGGCCCAGGCCAGCTCCCACTGTCACCTCCGAGTCCAGGAGATTCGTGATTAAAAAAAAAATCAAAACAAGCCCCAAACAAAACAAAATCCAAAAGGAAAAGACTTGGGGAAATGAAGGAGGAAGGGAGGGAGGACAGGAAGGTAGAAGGGCAGGTCTCTGGATGCGTCATTCCCGAGCCACTGGGGGCTGAGGCGGGGAGATTCCCCAGCGCCCCACCGCCCGCGTAGCGTTAGCTCGTCACGTAGTGTTTGGTGGACGGCTGCCCATACACCCTGTAGAAATCCTGGTGGCCAGGCTGCTGGGAGGCGTCGAGCCAGTCTCTGACCGCCAGGCTGGGAAGGGACTGGGGGACGGAAGGTGTGGGCGGGAGCGCATGTGAGTACTCCTGTGAGGGCACTGTCCAGGGGAAGTGGCCGGAGCGGGGGTAGGGCTGGTGGCCGCCATGGTTGGCCACGGAAGAACAGTAACAGTTGTCCACAGAACAGACGAGAATCTTGCGGCCCCCATACTGGGGGAGCATGGGCTGCTGGGCGGCGGAGCCATTGGGATACTGCGATGGGGGGAACACAGGACTTGAGTGCACTGGTTGGGCGCCGCCCGGCAGGGCCACCAAGTGCTGCGTGGAGCTGCAGGGGCCCAGGGGCTGCCCTGACTGGCCCTCGCCGCTGGCTGTGCTCGCTGCCCCATACTGGCTGCCCACGGGGCCCGACGACGTCTCTAGGAAACTGGCCTCAGGGAAGGCCGTCGAGTGCTTGCGCTTTTCCGCCCCAGAGCTGCTCACACCACAAGGGTACAGGGGGACGCTCTGCAGGAAGGGCACAGGTGTGCTGAAGGGGCCTGTGGAGAGTTTGGGCAAAAGTCGCTAAAGCTCCTGTCCCAGGCAACCCAGGCCTCCTCTCCCCCGGGGACATTTTCCATCTGTAGGACCAAGCACAATACATCATGCACCATCTTGATGCTCACTACTCCGTTAGCAAGCAGATACCATTATCATTCCCATCTTACAGCTGAAGAAGCTGAGGCTCAGGGAGGTACTACGGCTTGCCCAAGGTCCCACAGCTAGAAGTAGCAAAGCAGGGATATGAGGAAAGGTCTATCTGACTAGGCCAGGCTGCCTGTCAGAAGGAAGGTTCTGGCATTTACCCCTGCCCAAAGGGTTCTCTCCCTTTGATTGAGGATCCCACCCTCACCTTCTAGCATCTTCCGTAGCTGCTTCTCCTTCTTGGCCACCTCGTTCAGGAAGAGCTTGGAGTTCAAGTGGCCGATCTTAGGGGGAGAAAGGCTGCTGCCTGTACAGGTCTGGGTCCTGGGGGCAGTGGACGGGGCATCTGCTGTGAGGAGGTATCACCGGTAAGCCCGCCCTACCTCCCCGCAGTGGGCCTGGCCCTTCCTGCCCTCCCCCACATGTGTTCCCCTGAGGGCTGGTGGCCATCTGCTCACCTGTCCATTAGGATTTTCACAGACTTGGTGTTCTAGAGGGAGAGAAAAGGGTTAGTCAGTGGGAAAGGCAGCATGAGAGAGGGGAAGATGGAAGCTGCCCCATGCTCTCTCTCCCCAGGCAGGGCTGACCTTCTGATTCTGGCCAGAGTGTGGCGGGGGCAGGGGGTGGGGTGCCTCCATTTTCAGAAGATTGAGTGCTTGCTATGTGACAGAAAACACTGCAAGTGCTTTCTATACATCTATCACCTTATCTAAACAACTACCCCAGGAGGAAGGTTCTGCAAGCACTCAATCTTTTACCCAAAAAAATCTTTGGGGCAAGATGTGTTTTGGAATTTGGAATTTTTTGGACTTTAGAAAGGAAATATGATGCCCGTATCATAATATGTGATTACAGCGTAGAACACTGTAATCTAACACATCAATGTTTCTGCAGCAATATATATATATATATATTTTTTTTTTTTCTTTTCTTGGCCACGCCTCGTGGCATGTGGCATCTTAGTTCCCTGACCAGGGATCGAATCCCTCCCCTGCACTGGAAGAGCGGAGTCTTAACCGCTGGACTGCCAGGGAAGTCCCAGCAATATGTTTCAATATTTGTACCAAGTAAGAGCAACGAAGGCCATAAATTGTCAGCATCAGTTCAGGTCAATTTTTGCTGTTAAATGAGCTGCCAGAACTTTTTTCTTTCAGTTCTCAGAGATTTCTAAAACTTTGGCATTGCGGGTAACAGATAATAGATCTCTATTATCAACCCCATTTTATAAGTGAGGGAGCTGAGGCCTAGGGAACATATATGACTTGCCCAAGGTCACGAAGCTAGAAGGAACAGGGTGGGAGGGTTTTGAATCCATGAAGGCTGGCTCCAAAGCCCTGTAAGCATACTGGTGGGGGGAACCAGTTGGGGAGCAAAGCATCACAGACTCCAATTTAGAAATGCCCCTTGGGGCTTCCCTGATGTTGCAGTGGTTAAGAATCTGCCTGCCAATGCAGGAGACACGGGTTCGAGCCCTGGTCCGGGAAGATCCCACATGCCGCAGAGCAACTAAGCCCGTGCACCACATCTACTAAGCCTGAGCTCTAGAGCCCGTAAGCCGCAACTACTGGAGCCCGTGCACCTAGAGCTCATGCTCCACAACAAGAGAAGCCACCGCAATGAGAAGCCCACGCACCTCAATGAAGAGTAGCCCCCACTCGCCACAATTAGAGAAAGCCCGCGCACAGCAACGAAGACTCAAGGCACAAAAAAAAAAAAAAAAAATCTTAAAAATGCCCCTTGGGTCCCACCAGCCGGTCCCAGGCCCAGCCCACCTTCATGAAGCTGACGTCCTCTGTCTTGTCGAAGAGCAGCTGCAGGGAGCCCAGCAGCTTCTTGGCCTCCTGCATGCGCTCCCCGAGATGCAGCGCCTGCGCTGCGTTCTCGCTGCAGAACTTGGCCTGGGCCTTGTCCAGGACCTCCACCGTCTGCCGCAGGTCCTCATCCAGCAGCTGGTGCAGCTTCTCGTATTGCAGCCGCACTTCCTCCTTCAGTTGGCTCACCTTCTCCTGCGGGCACCGGGGCAAGAGTGGGTGGGCAGGTAAGTACTGGGGACTTCAGGCTGCTGCTCCTGCCTGTCTCACACACTGGATGGGGGAGTCTGGGACCCCAAAGCCCCAGGCTGCCCAGGGCTCCCAAAGGCAAAGTCTGACCTGCCAATCCCCCACCGGTAGCACAGGGCTCTGGACAGGTACCCTGGCACCAGTGGGGGGCTCATCCACTGACGGTTCATTGAATGACTGACCAAGGGATTCCGGCATAGAGCCGACCACGCAACAGATCCCAGCCCAAGGCCCAGTACCCAAGCCGCCCTCCACCTCATACCATGGGCTTGGGCTTAGCTACCTCCACCAGGCGCTTGTCTGACTCGAGTTTGTACAGTTGGTCCTCGACGTCCTGCTCTCGCTCCTCCAGCCGGTCCTGCTGCTTCATCAGCATCTTCTGCAGAGACAGTTGGCGGAGGAGCTTCAGCGGAGTGGGCGACACCGTCCCCACCTCTACAGAACAGACTCATCCTGTGGATCCTTCTCCCAGATGACCTAAAATGTCTGCCCCCCCCACCCCCTCTGGCTCCCATGCAATCCCCGGGGCCTGGTGACAACTGTCTGGCCAGCCTGTCCCCAGGACGAAAAAGCCTGGAACGCTTCCCACACATATCTAAACCATAAACTTTCTGAGGGCAGGGTCAGGCCTGCCTCTGTTGTAAGCACTTTTCCTGTATAGACTTATCTGATCATTCTAGTAATGCTATGAGATACGTACTATTATTATCCTCATTTCAGAGAAGAGGAAACCAGAAAGGTTAAGTAATTCACCCAAAGTCACACAGCTAGTGTCAGAGCTGGAATACAAACCGAAATGACCAGGTAGTAGGGTCTGTTCTTATCCAAGTCATGCTGCCTCTCTCTGGGGAGCACCATCTCAGAAATGATGCAGAGGGTCACACAACCTTCCCAGGTCTCACAGGCCCTCTGGCCCGGTCCAGAGATCTCACCTGACGTTTGCCTTACACTTGGGGGGCATCAAGCCAGCCAGCTGCCCCCTTGCTTGCTCTTGATGCTGAGAGCTAGGCCTCTGAAGTCCTTGCTAACTCCCTCAGCCCCTCAGTTGGACCTGGGTGGAAAGGAAACTCTGGCTCTCCTAAGACCCAAGGTCAGTCTGCTGGAAGGTTCGGGACCATGCTGCTCTTCTCAGCCCTTAATCTTCTGTCTCTACAAGCCCTCTCTCCCCAGACCTGCCTATCCCAGCTGTTCCAGCCGCCCTGTCATCCTCCCTTGCCAGATACACCTCTTCAAACAGGGTCTCTCTCCTGCCCAAGATCCCTCGATGACCCCTCCTTCCAAACTCTGTAGGCTTTCTTACTTACAACCTGACTCTCCCAGCCAGGTGGGCTGGCATCCTGTCCCTGACACTGCAAATCTGAACTCCCTGCACCCAGCTGGTGTTTTTCTGCAGCCCACAGTGCCTTCTCCCCATCCCTTGCCTATCCTTCAAAGCCCAGCTTAAGGTCCTGCTCCTCTAGGAAACTTTCCATGGCCCCTGCTCGGAGTCTGTGCAGGACCCTCCCTGTCTCGGCCATACGAGGGGCTGTCACATTCTGCTCTCCCTCTGTAGCTGTACTGTCCAATACAGTAGCCACTAGTCACATGTGGCTATTTCATTTTAAGTTAGTTAAAAATAAATTAAATTGAACATCAGTTCTTCTGTTGTACCAGCCTCATTTCAAGCGCTCAATAGCTACATGTAGCTAGTGGCTAATGTACTGGACACCACAAACACAAAATGTGACCATCTCACAGAAAGAGCTATAGGAAAACACTATTATAGTCTGACCACCTGTGGTCTAATCTCCAAACAAAACTCAAGACCTCTTGAAAACAGGGCTTTGCTGCTGTATTTTTCCACTTCCCTTCCTAGCCGGGACCCACAAAGGCCCCAGCACCCTACAGATGCATAATGTGTTTCCTGAATAAACCCATGGGTTTTGCACACAAAACAAGGTTTGCAAAGCAGATTGCACAGAACCTAGCTCACAGTAAGTGTCCACTCAACAAGAAGTGGTTCTTTTTCTTCCTCTGTGTGGACCTCAAAGTGACCCTCAAGTTTGACCCATGACCCCTACTCCTGTCCACACTCAGCTGGCTTCCAAAAGACAAGCTGCCACCAATTCCTTCCTTATTTCCCCAAACCCCTTTACATATGGGGAAACCAAGGCCAGCCAAGAGAGTTCAGTGACCCTGTTTTTTGTTGGTGGCTACCCTAGAACCAGGGCCCTGGGGACAGGAGGAGGTAGGGGGTGAGGCTCTCAGATTCTGAGCTGGGAAAGCCTGGGGCACCACCCCCACCCACCCACCCCCCCCCACCCCCCCACCCCCCCCACCCCCCCCCCCCCCCCCCCCCCCGCAACAATTTGACCTTTCAGTGACCCAGGACAGTACCTTAAGAGACAGCCCTAGGAGATGTTGCCCTGCCCCCTACCCCCAGCCCAACATGCACATGGATCTGCTGCCAGCCTGAGAGTCAGAGCCTGTAAAGAAACACAGCTGGCTGGGCGCAGGAGCAGAGGTAGTCACACACCCTCCCTTCCTGTGAAACTGCCCCCAGTCACGTGAAAAGGGCAGGCGGCACCCCACAGTATGGCCCACCTACATGCATACAACTGCACGCACACACACAAGCACATGCCACCACCTGGGCCCTGAGACCCCCTCGGGCACACTGTCACACACACACAGCCCTGCACAGTGAAGGCTGACCCTCCTGAAGGCCCCCGATGACTGAGGGAGGCCTGCCTGAAGGCAAGGTGGCCAGGGTACCACCAAAGGATATGAGACCTTTTTACTTCCCCTGTTACAACTGACCCTCAATTTTTTGCCTGCTGGCTGCCTCGTCCCCACACTCGGAAAGCAGTCCCTCCAACTTGGATGCATCTCAGGCTCCAGGCCACTCCTGCCTTCCCAGTGCCCAGGATATCCGAGAGCCCAGGCCCCAGCCACACCCTCACATCTGTGCACCACGGTCTCCTGGCCCAACTACTTTTCATGACCAAACCCACTGGTATCAGAGTAGAGGTGCACCTGTAGCTAAGTCCCAGATGAAGGGCAGAAGAGAGGCAGCCCCAGATAGGATCTCAGCCCCACTTCCCTCAGAGGCCTGGAATGGGGCTGTTCACTCCCACCCTCTAGGCCCATGGGAGGCCTCTGTCCCATTCCCCTGCAACCCTTTCAGGGAGTTCATGGCTGACCCCTCAGGGCACAGCCAAGGGAGGCACTTCCTGTCTTGTCCTGGGGAGTGGGGCTCAGCCCCTTCCGCCATCTAGGCTTTTCTCAGATCCTTTCCTGGCAGCACGGCCACGCTGGGACCCTGAGGTGTCTTCCCTTGGCTTCCAGGTCCAGGTCCTGGTTCCTGCCTGCCCAGAGCCCTCTGGGGTGGAGCCCAGTCCAGGTCTAGCAAAGGCAGTGGCCACACTGCCTAGCAGGTGGCTGGGTTTCATTGGCTCTCCCCCAGCTCAGAGGCCATTGGGCTTCTGTCTCCACTACAGAGGGAAGGGAAGGGCCAGGAATAGGAAGGAAACTGGCCAGGGAATGCCAGCCAGAGAGGGCTGGGCTGGGGGCCCACCCTGGCCAGCTCGCCCTTGCAGGAATGGTGATCCCTCGGGGCTAGGTGCTCTTAATCCTGCCACAGCCAACACCGGGGGGAAGCAGGGGGCGGGGGGACACTGCTACCTCAGGCACTGGGAAATCGGGGTGGTGGGGAGGAAGGGAAATATCCACTTGCTGCCCCTTTAGTACCCCTCACCTCGATTCCACCAATGAATGAATCAGGTTGCTGAGAAGCTGGGAGATGGGGAACAGAGGAAGCAAGGACCCCTCCCCACTACCAGCAGCCTCCTTTCCATCCCAACCTCCCAGAACTACTGAGAGCTGAGGCTCCACTGCCCACCTGGGAAAAACCCACAGCGGAGAGATTTCCCAGCTTGATTCAGGGCAACGCCTCTCAGTGTGGGGGAGGACACCTTACAAACTGCTCCCAGCCCAGAGTGGGTCATCTGGATTGTGGCACACTTCAGGTGTGCAGGTACAGAGGGGAGACTAGAATGGTCTAGACTAGGAGCACTTGAGGAACCAGGCCTCCAGCAAGGGCAGGGGCAATTGGAGGCCCAGCCCCACGCTACACCTTTTGGCCCAGGTGGGACCTGCTTACTGCTGTCCCTGTCCTTCCCTAAGGACCTAAGGCCTTCCACGGTCTGCTCCTGGGTCTGTGAGGGCAAAAGCATCAGGAAGACTTGGGGGCACACCATTCCCACCCCTCCAGGACCCTCACATCTGTCGCCTAATGTTCTAGACTCTGCCTTGAGCTGCTCCCTCCAAAGCCCCTCCCAGCCTGGGGAGGGGGGCAATCATGAGCCCCTCACATTCCTGCTCTGGGAAAGCCTCACTCACAGCCCTCTGGAGACTGACTGGCCAGGCCCAGCTGGCATTTTTGACGCCAGACTGGACTGGGCAGACGGGTAAGGCCATTGGGACTCTAGGCTGTGTAAAAGTTAATAAATGATAATAATAAAACCCTCAACTCAACCTTGAAGAGAAGCAAAGTCAGGAGGGAGCAGGGCCCCAGGATCTGGGCCAGAGGCAGACCTCAAGTTTGTAGATGGGACCAGAGCTGGGACCAGCAGCCCCTGTGATGGGGTGGAGGCGGGAAGAGGGCGCTGGGCTGCTGGAGTACCTCTGCCTGCTGGGATCCCTGCCCAGATGACTCTCATGCCAGCTCCAGCTCTGGATGAAGCCCCCGCTCAGAGCTACCCCCTCCTAACCTCCTCCCCAGCTGCCAAAGCCCCACTCTCCCACATAAGCCCTTGTCCCAGGAATACGTCAGCCTCCCCTCTCCCTGGGCCACAGCACTCCCTCCTGGTCTCAGCCTTAGTTGTCCCTTCCCATGCCTCAGCCCCTACCTGGGGCTACCATGTGGACCCCCAGGCTGCGGGCAATCACAGACCCAGAGAGAAGAGGCTACAGAGCAGGAACCAGGGACAAGGAGAAAGGCAGCACCTCGGAGGCAAGCCCCGGCAGACCCCAGAGAGGGTTTCCCAGCTGCAGAGTGGAATTAGCTTTTGCCATGCAGAGTGCACTGCTCTGGGGCAGCAGAACAAAGAGGCGAGAGAGAAAGCCCCCCTTTGTCTGTGTTTGAATGCCAGGCCAGCCGGGAAGGAAGGCTTTCCCAGAGCCAGGGATGAGGCCAGCCAAGCCTGCCTGCTCGGTCCAGGGCTGGGGCCCAAGCCGGGCTCCACTTCTTCCTATGACCACCCCAAATGCCCACAACACAGCATCGCAGGATCCATCCGGGCTTCCACCTCCAAAGCCCACTACAGGCAACGAGCTCACCGAAGGTGAGTCCCCTCCCCTCCCCAACACCTCCACCAGGTGAGAAAGTCACACAAGACTCACACCCACCAACCAACCACCATCAGGTAGGAACACACTAGCGCTGTCAACGACAGATATGTGTGCACACTCAACTTCAACTCGCAGGTGAATGGCAAGCAGGGCACCCTCCTCTCGCTCACACACACACACGTGCACGCCTTCCCGACCCCATAGCCACACACAGACAGCTCCGTAATTAAGTCAGTCACTCACACTGCACCTTCTCAGGGATACACACGGTGAGATACAAAAAAGTAGTCCCATGTGAGATGCACAACCAGACGCACTGGTTACACACGCGCACACACACACCTGCAGACAGACCTGGATGCACAGGCACCCGGAGCTGCAGCACGCAGTCATCAGCAGGGCGTGCACGACAGGCATCTGGTCTGCCTGTGTCAGCAGGATCCTGGGGTGGAGGTGGGGTGCTGGGCCTCCGCCTCAGGCTCCTCTGCCCGGGGCCAGGGAGGAAGGCCAAGTCAGGCCCCCTCTTCCCGATCCTTCAAGATGGTCAAGGAAGGAGCAGCCACTTGACCCTCCCACCTCCCACCCCACCTGAGACCTCAGGATTATGGTCGGGGGCAGCGGAGAGCGGTGGGGTCCGTACCGCCTGAGCCAGGCTGCAGCCACAGCCCGGCTATAGCTGGGCCAGGGTGGCCCTCACTCCCAGAGCCCACCTGGAGACAGACACGTGGGGTGGAGACTTAGGATCCCCTCCAGGGTCCCAGGGCAGCCCCTCCGGCCATGGACAATGTGAGCAGGATGACCTCACCCCCAGCAGCTACAAACCCCAAACTGGCCCAAGAAGTGGGATCCTGTCCCCAGAGAACATCTCCTCTCAACTCTAAACCTTCGAGAATGCAAGGAACAGGGTCCTGCGCACATTTCCAACCTGTCTGGGGTACTAGGAGTGACACAGAGGCACAACTATGACCTGCACACACACACACACACACACACACACACACACACACACACACACACACCCTGCATAGCCCTTCACAGATATAACTAGGCCTTATCTTGGATCTTCTTTCTATGTTGAAGGAGGTCATGAGATAGAGGTGCTCCCAGCTCATACCCGTCCCGAGTTCCTCACATGAACCCCTAAACCCAGGGGCTGGAAGAGGGTTTGACCACCTGGGGCCGCCACACCTGAGTCCACCTGGATATCCCAATCTTTGGCCCTTAGCCTCCCATAGCCCCAAGGGAGAACACATTTGGGGTCTAGGCATGTCTTAGAGTGTTCTCTGCGGTCTACCCAATGGGCATACAGGCCTCATGGCAACGTGGCTTACACATTGGCTTCCCAAGGGCAGAGTGGGGCAAGGACTTCGAAGGCCTGACTCTGAGACCCCCGGCTAGTCCCCTGCTAGGCGGAACCCCTGCTTGCATTCCTGCTGGGCCCCAGCTCTAGGCCACTGCACAGGTGGGTGCTTTGAGTATGCGTGTGGAGGACCACCAGGGGGAGATTGATCAGTGTTTCCTATTCCTAGCCAGTAGGGCATTTCAGCAGCCCCTGCCCCTCCCTGGGACAACGGAAGAGGAACCACAAGAAGCAGAGCTACATCTTAAGGTGTGTGCCACGTTTCCATGCTTCTGCTCCTGCATCTGGGATAATTCTGTTGCCTTCATCCGTGGTACCAGCAGAGGCCCTTTAAGACAGACTCCCTCCCACAAGGGAAAAGAAGCCCAGGAAAACACCCCTCCCCATGGCTAGCCTAGAGAGGATGGAGTGCAATGGGTTCTTCCATTCAGGTTCTTTGTGGCTTACCCCCTCCCCTGAGGGTGGGGCCCCTCTTCCTACTCGTTCAATAAGTCCAACTCACAGTGACTGGCACTGGGCCATTGAAGGGTTTCCAACTCCAGTGCCCTGGGACACCAGAGAGAATCTGGAGGGCCTGGGGTAGGGGAGCCTGGAGAGGGACGAGACTCAGGCTGTGGGGCACAGATGCTGAGCGCACAGAACTGCACATCTGGCTGTGATGCAACCCACTACTTCTGAGCCTGCCCACACCAGGAACAGGAACGAACACAAGAACACACACACACACACACACACACACACGCAGACGCACACACATGGAGCTGCTGACAAAGTTCAGGGCCTGCTTCCATCCAGTTCCTTCCATGAGCTGGGGGATCAGGGACCTGCCGGTAGGAACCCCAGGGTATACTATGCGTATGTGTGCCACCCCCCATCCCCCAACTACACAGACAGGAGACAGGTGCATGTGAGGGCAAAGCAGACAGTCTCAGAGACACTCACAAACACAGACCCACATCTACAGACACCCTCTTACTACCAAATCAGGTAAAATTGTGTTTTCTCCCCCACCTAAACGAGACACCTGAGCTCACACCCACCAACCAACCACCGATACAACTAAGGGCAAAGCCGCGGGTGCAGGCGCACATTCACTCATCACCCTGGTTGCTGTCCCCTCTTCTGTGCCTTTCAGCCCCATCTCCACCTTTCCCTTCCTCTCATTTTCCACTGTCAATCCCAGGCCAGAGAACTGGACAGCCTTCCTTTCTCCTGCCTCTGCACTTTTCCCAGCCTCCTCCCCAGCCCTTGCATCTTTATTAATAGCAGCAGCTTCCCAATACTAGGGAAAGTCTGGGCTCTGCCTGCCCTGGGTGGGGGGCGGAGTACACTAGGGGCTCATTTGTTCCCCTAGGCCTCTGCCTTTTCCACCCCTGGTGGTGGGGGGAGGCTCTTCTCTCCATCCCCCACCCACACTTCCTTTAAGAAACCAGAGGCTCTGTCCTGGCACAAAACCCCAGAGCTAGCCCATCCGATTAGAAACTAATTATACAGCAAATTTTATTTGTTATCCCTGCCCTCAGCCTGTGGCAACCCTCCTGCCTTTTGTTAGTGGTATGTGTATGTTTTATAATTGCTGAACAGTGACTCATTCTGACTGGTCCCCCTACAGGAAACAGCCCCCATCTACAACCGTCCCCTGCTCAGAGCTTCCTCATAACGAAGCTCCCCACTGGCCTCGACTGGCCTCCAGGGGCCCCCACCCATAAGCACTCCCAGTCCTACCAAAGCCCAACCTCACCCCCATATCACACCCAGGCCCCAAGCTGGGGCTTGAGATGGCTCAGACAGTCTCAGGCCAACCCCTTCTTTCTGGTATGACTCAACCCTGAAAGCCAGGGGACCTGGGAGGAACCCAGGAGGAGCCCCCCTCCACTGAAGGGGACGGAAGTATTGCTTCAGTCCAGCTCCAAAGCCAGGCCAGCCCCAGAGGCCTGAGGGGGAAGGCGGTTTTGACATTGGCTGCTGCTACAGGGTGTATACAATGGGAGGGGATGCGGTTCCGTAATCACCCAGCCGGCAGCCCAGGGGAGCCAGCTGCCTGAAACCAGATTGCAAGGCGGCTCAACCTTAAACCCACAGGATTCTTCTTCCATCTTCCACTTCTCCTCCCCAAATGTGGGAGGGCTGTGATAGAGGGCTGGGCTGGGAGAAAAGCGCTCAGAGTGATGAAGACATACTTTAAGGTGTGTTCATGCAGACGCGTGCAATACGCACAGGCACACAGTGGGCAGCGATTCTCACACATGGAGAGCGGGCTATGGGGAATAATCCGAATAGCTGAGATGCTGTCTGGTGATGCTGTTGGCTGTCCAGGCCTTGGCCAGATAGATACCAGGAGTTCTGCTCTCCCTCCGGAAGCTCCCCCTCCAGCCCCCCGCCCCCCCCAATGTGTTTCCACTAGGGCTTGAAACTAACATGGCTGCTTTTGTTTACTTCCTCATTGGTATGCCAGCATCATGGATCATGTCAGCCACAGCAGCGGCACCAGGACACTCATTACATAAACAGCAGCTGGAGAAGCAGGACCTGGGTCACTCCCTTTAGTGACTTCCCGTAGGGCCTACGGAAACAACGCCAGGGGAGGGAGCTGCGCGCAAAACAGAAAAGCAACAGCCAAACTCTACCCCTGACAGCCCCGCACCTCAATTCTATAAATGCCTCACAAGATGCCCCCTATGAGCACAGGTGCAGGAATATCAAATACCGATGGGGGATCCTACTTCCCAGGACCTTGCCTCCAAACTTACAGAGGAGTTTGTAAGGGAACCTCTGGCCTGATGTCACAAGAGTCAGCCTGTCCGGATGGGTGATCCCCAGGCGGTAGGGAGAGAGAGGGGGGGAGAGAGAGAGAGAGAGAGAGAGTGTGTGTCTGTGTGTGTGTGTGTGTTGTGCGTGTGTTTGTGTGTAGGGTACTTGCCCGGATCTCATTCCTCCGGATCTCCACGTCGCACACCGAGTGTCCCTGATGCGCACCGCTGTAGTAGCAGCAGTACTGGCACACGGCCACCTGCTCGGCCTCGCAGTGGTAAAGGCGGTAGGCGTTGTGTTGCGGGCAGCTCCAGGCCCGCACGTCGTCCGCCTCCACCAGGAGGTGCCCGCGGGCGGTGGAGGGCTGCTGCAGGTGCGTCTGCACGTGGGACTGGCAGCAGGGCGCCTCGCAGCGCAGGCAGACCTTCTGCGCCGGCAGCGGGGGGCCACGGCGGCAGAACACGCAGTGCAGCGCCGCCGGCGGCTTCTCCACGTGCAGGGCGTTGAACTTCTCCACGATGTTGGTGAGCTTCAGGTTCTTCTCCAGGCCCGGCTTCTGGTTGTAGGCCTGGTTGCACTCTGGGCAGCGCACCAGGCCGCTGTCCTTGGCCCACGCCTCGCCAATGCAGCCCCGACAGAAGTTGTGTTTGCACGGCAATTGCACCGGCTCCACGAAGACATGCAAGCAGATGGGGCAGATGAGCTCCTCCTCGAAGCAGTTCTTCCAATTCTCCGCCATAGCGGCTGCAGGCAGGGGGCCCGGGCAGGTCTCCCCAACTCTGGGGGTCCGTCCGGTGCCACTACAGGCCCACCAAGCCCCGAGCTCCGGGCCCCGGCGGCCCCGAGAGTCGCTCAGTCACCAGCGCCTTCCGCGCGCCCGCCCCCCAGAGGAGGGAGCCTCGGTCCTCACGCAGCGCGCGCAGCCGGCTGCGTCTCCTCCTCCTCCTCCCGAGCGCCTAGCGGGAGACCGCGGACTGCGCCAGGGCCGCGGCCGGGGCACCAGCCCTGGAGGGGAGTGCCGGGGTCCAAATTCCATATAAGAGGCCGCCTCCCGATCGGCGCGCTTAGGGCAGCGGCGGCCCACGGCCTGCACTCGGCCCCGCGGCTGACATTGGGGCGCGCCCCAAGGCGGACAGAGCCCGGGAGCCGCACACTTCCTCCAGCGACGGCGGCGGCAATGGTGGCTCTCTCCTGGCTCGCCGGCGCCGCGCCTCCCTCGCCTCGTCCAGGGTCTGAGAGGCCGGAGAAGCGAGTGCGGCCGCGCCAAGGACTGCTAGATCCGGACCAGGAGGGCGAGGCAAGCCGGTCCCCGGGCCGCGGCGCGGGCGCCCCCCGGCTGGCCGGCCGTCTGCGGGTGCGGGCTGCGGGGCGCAGGCGGGCCGACTCCGGGGCACTGCGTGAGCGCAGGGGCAGTCATTCAGATGAAATTCCAGTCCCCGGCCAGAGACACCAGCCCGCCTCTGCCTTCCTCCTCCCTTCACAAATAGAAACGGAAGGGGGAGGGAGAGAAGTGGAAAAAAAAAAACCAACCAGAAAGGGAGGGAGAAGAAGCCCCGTCGGTGCTCCGGCCTGACCCCCTCGTCGCTACTTCTGCGCTCCCCCGAGGCCCGGCGCCGGGCGCCCCCGCCGCGAGAGACCCCGCTCTCCGTCTCCGCGCTGGGCGGGCGCCCCGGCTCTGCCGAGGAAAACAAGGATTGATCAAACTAGAAAGGAATTTTTCTCAACTGCTAATGAACAGGAGGCTCGGCTCCCGGCCCTCCCCTCCCCCCGGCCCTCCCCCTTCGCCACCCCGGCCCCCCTACCCCCCCCCACTTTCTTTTCTTCTCGGCCTCTCCTCCGGCCTTCGGGGCTGCGGTCGGAGCCAGCCCGCGGCGGCGGGGCCGGGCCAAGCCAGTCGAGCCGGACTGCCTCCCTCAGCGCCCAGCCATCTTGGGCTCCCGGCGGCCGCCGCGGTGGCGGCCGGGGGGTTCGAGCGCGCTCGCTGGAGGGTCCTGCAGCGTTCTTTCTATCTCTCTCTCTCTCTGTTTTTTTTTTTTGTTTGTTTTTTTTTTGTGGTGGGATTTTTTTTTAAGGGGAGGGCTGGCAGCCTCCCTCAAATTAGGAGAGAGAGAAGGGAGAAAATGCCAAGTCCCGATTTCTCTCCACCTCTGCTCCACCCACCCCGGTTCTTTCCAAAATACAAAAAAAGATTAGAATTGGAAGAAGTCGGCAGAAAGGCGAGCGCCCGCGGCCCCCGGCTGCTGCCCAGGCGACGCGTCCGGGGCAGGCCCGCGCCAGTTGCTCCGTCGGTAGGTCCGTTTGTCCGCCCGCTGCTTCTCATCTGGGGAGGGCACTCCGGGCAGGGTCTCCGCAGCGGCTGTCGCCTCAGAGCTTTATCCTCAGATCAAAAAAAAAAAAAGGAAGAAAAAACCCCCCAACACTCTCATCACAGCCACCTTCAGCCATCTTGCGCGTATTATTATTTCAGGAATAATCTGTTTAATAAAAATAGCTGCGTCTCTAGCCCCCTCCCCCGCATCCTGGGCTCCCCGCCCCCTTTTAATAATGATCTCGATAATAAAAATGATCTGCGAGCCGGGCAGTCCACGGCTGCCTTTTCCTGCCTCGGCTCGCTCGGGCTTCGGCTCTCCTTCTCCCAGGAAGGGGACGGGGGTGGGGGGTGCTCGCCGCTGGGGCTGGGGTGTGGGGGGGTGCGTCCCTGCTGCCCGCCAGTCGGCCGTCTCAGCCTTAGCAGGGAGGGAAGGGCACCCTCGCAGCTACCGCACCGTTTCGAGGACGGCAAGCGGGGGAGGGGCCCCGACTCGCGGGACCGGCTGGAGGGATGCACAGAGGTCCCCGATCTTCCCGCCACGGCCTGGCCTCGGAGTCTGAGCCCGGGGATAGGGAGGATACAATGGGCTCGGAGCAGAGTGCGGCTGGCAGGGTGGAGACGCGGGCGGGCAGCGGGCTGCGGTGAGCCGGAGTCCCGAGCTAGGGCGGAGAGAGGCGGAGGGTGGTGTCCCTACATCAAGGCCGGTCCCGCTACTCTGCAAGGGAAGGGCGGGGAGACTGGGAGGGGGAGGAGAGGAGAAAGCAGCAGCGCAACAGCGGCGCCTGTAATCAGCACCCGCTGGTTCTGCCCACCCGGCACCGGAGAAATAAGCAGACGCGGAAGGGGGGAGGAGGGGGCGGGGAGTATTGTCCGGAAGTGCTATTACAGCTGCTGGGGCGCCCGGCTCCTCCCCTTTTCCCTATCTGGAGTTGGGGGCTGTTCCGGAGATTGTTCCTGCTATTGGTCTCCAAGCTGAGGCTCCGCCTCTTTAAGGCGGGGCAAGCCGTGGGCCTCATGTGACTTGCACTAACTTCGGTTACCTTAAACATTGGTGATGGGGGTTCAGTTTCCGCGCTTCTTAAAAGGGAGATGATAACATTGCGGTGTGGGACCACATCTTTCTGGGCCTCTTTACCCATAGCTCTTTTTACCTGAGAGGGAAAGGAGGGTTTGTCAGTCTGCTCATCTGTCAGATGGAACTGAGCAGTGAATTACAAAGTTTCACTGTGCAGCAATTTCCCGATATCCTCAATACTTTTCCCTATATATATATATATTTTTTTTTTTTTTTTTTTTAAATACGTTATTTATTTATTTATTTTTGGCCAGGCCTCGTGGCTTGCGGGATCCTAGTTCCCTGACCAGGGATCGAACCCATGCCCCCTGCAGTGGAAGCACGGAGTCTTAACTACTGGACCACTAGGGAATTCCCTTCCCTACATTTCTAACTTAGAACTACCAAGCAAAATATGCATTATCTCTCTTCAGTTAATAAGGAAATGGAGGCTTAAAAAACTGGGGTCAGGGCTTCCCTGGTGGTGCAGTGGTTGAGAGTCCGCCTGCCGATGCAGGGGACACGGGTTCGTGCTCCGGTCGGGGAGGATCCCACGTGCCGCGGAGTGGCTGGGCCCGTGAGCCGTGGCCGCTGAGCCTGCATGTCCGGAGCCTGTGCTCCGCAACGGGAGAGGCCACAGCAGTGAGAGGCCCGCGTACCGCAAAAAAAAAAAAAAAAAAAAAAAAAAAACAAAAAACTGGGGTCAACCGGTCAGTCAACAAATATTTAACAAAAGCCTCATGTCCCAGGCATTTTTCTAGGCCCTGGGGATTCCCTGGAGAACACGTACCAAACTTTTTTTTAAAAAATTAAATAGGTAGGATAATTTCTGTGATAGAGAGTACGGGACTCACACAGTACTCTCAGAAAAAGTGACATTTGAGCTGAGACCTGAATGTTCAGGAGGGGTTGGGCAAATGACAACCTGGGAAAAGAGTGCTTCAGTCAGGAGGAAAAACAAATGCAAAAGCAATGAATCAATCAGGCATGTTCCAGGGCAGAAAGAAGGCCTGCGGTGAGGGAGAAGCCAGGTAGGGACCAGAACACACAGGGTCATGGTAAGGAGTTTGGACCTGAAGCTGGTTGTGAGAAGCTACTAGATTTGGGATATATTTTGAAAGTAGAGCCAATAGGACTAGATAGGATTTAGACATAGGGCGAAGAGGAATCAACACATAATAGTAATGGGGTAGGAATGGGATCAAGATGTGCTTATCACTGTATATATATATATATATATATATATATATATATATATATATATATATAGTATATCCTTCTGAACTTATGATTTGGGCCTCAACAAGAGGCTGGGTGGTAGTGCCATTTACCCAGAAGGAGACAATTGGAGAGGATTAGGTTTGGGTGGGGACATTTTAAATAGTTCTAAGTTAAATCTGAGTTGGTTTAGCTATCCCAGTGGAAATCCTAGAGGAGACAATTGTATATACAGACTCAGAGGGGAGGTTTGTGCTGGAGATTATGGATTTCAGAATCATGAGCGATTATGTTCTGAATGGTAGGGACGTCCCTGGTGGCACAGTGGTTAAGAGTCTGCCTGCCAATGCAGGGGACATGGGTTCGAGCCCTGGTCCAGGAAGATCCCACATGCTGTGGAACAACTAAGCCCATGTGCCACAACTACTGAGCCTGTGCTGTAGAGCCCACAAGCCACAACTACTGAAGCCCGCACGCCCTAGAGCCCATGCTCCGCAACAAGAGCAGCCACCGCAATGAGAAGCCCGCGCACTGCAACAAAGAGTAGCCAAGCTCACTGCAACTAGAGAAAGCCAGCACGCAGCAACAAAGACCCAATGCAGCCAAAAGAAAAAAATTTTTTAAGGTATAACTGAGATTCAAACTCAGTTCAAAATGACCCATGGGTCCCTGATCCTTCCATAAAACCAGTGAGCTTCTCTGCTTCAGGACCTTCAATCTCCTTATTCCTGATTGGGGGGTGGAGGTGTTAATGTGAGCCCTTCAAGGACACAGCATGTGTCTTTTAGTACTTTACATCCCCTTACATGGGAGGTCTTATGCTGAATGAATGACGCATGCATGCATGTCTGAGTGAATAAACAAGGAGAAAGTGGCTTTCTAGCCCTAATCCTCAATTCCATGCTCTAAAGACAGTGCAAAGAAACAAGGTCTAGATTGGAGCTGTTGGAGCGTCCTTCTCTGGCCTCCTCACCAATGACCTCCAGGATAATCTAAAGGCTTCCACTCATTTCTCACCTTTCTAGACGGCTCCCCTTGATTTAAACATCATACTCTTCTGATTTTCTTCATATCTTTCTAACCACCGACTTCTCCAATTTCCATCTCCTAAATGTTGGCTGCCCTCCATGCTCTTCTCTTACTAACCTATACCTGCTCCCTCATTTACTCCTAAGGCTTTGTTACTGTCTATATACTGATGACTCCCCAATCAGTCTCCAGCTTAGATCCTCACCCTCCTGGGTGCAAACCCATGAAACCAACTGTGCTGTCCACCCAGATGTCCCACAGATACCTTGAATTCAATGTACTGGAAACTAATCATCCTCTTCGCTTTCCAACCTGCCGCCCCTTCAAAATGTTTGCAAATCTTGACTATTTCTTAACCTCTCCATTACTTCACCACAAACTCTTGCCTAATTATTTCAGTAGGTCCTAACTGGTTTCTGTTTCTGCCCTTATGTCCTGGAGTCAATTCTCAACAGAGTAGCCAGAGTCATCTTTGAAAAGTATGTCAGATTGTGTCACTCTTCTGCTCACTTTATAATTGCCAGCAAGGTCCTACAGGATCTGGCCTCCGTGTAAGTAATCTCCTATTATCCCCTTTCTCTCACTCTGCTCCAGCCCCACTGGCTGTTCCTCAAATACACCTGGTGTGTCTCCCATGCCCCACCCCTCCAGGCTCTTAGCAGTTGCTCCTCACTTTGCCTGAACCAGTCTTCCCCTAGATATCCCTACTGCACCCTTCTTCCTCTCATTGAGATCCTTTGTCCAAGTTAGCCTAGGCAGTGAGGCCTTTCCTGACCTCTGTATTTAAAATGTGCCCCTCTCCCAGCCCTATCTCCCCTCCTCTGTTGCGTTTTTTTTTCTCCATAGCACATACCTCCATGTACTATGTATTCTACTTTAAAAAAATATTATCTTCCATTTCCAAAATATAAGATCTGTGAAAGGGGTTTTCTTTAATGCTGTGTCCCTGATGCCTACAGTGGGACCTAGCACATAGTAGCTGCTCAATAATTATTTGTTGAATCAATGAATGAACCCCATTCTCTCCATTCCTACCACTTCTACCCTAATCTAGGCTTGACTGGTCACCTTGCCTCCAATCTAGTTCTCTTTCAAAATGTTCTCCATCCAGCAGGCAGGGGGATGGTCCTACTGTGAAAGCTGGATGACTTAAGCCATGTACTCTAGGCAATTGGAACTCCACAGTTCCCAAGAAGAGTTTTGGGGCTTTGCCCCTGTTGTTCTGTCTGCCTGGAGAGCTTTTCAAAGTATAGCCCCACCTTCTTTTGCCCAATTCATCCTTAAGCATCAGGTTTTGGCTTAGATGTCATTTCTTTCAGGAAGGTTTATAAATCTCCCCAGACTGGGTTGGGTACCTTCTCTGTGTTCATATCCTAGCATAGCCCTTTAATAAAGTGTTAACCCTAACTGAGCAATTACTATGTGCCAGGCATTTCACGTGTATTATCACATATAATCCTTGCCAAGCCTCTGTGAAGAGAATATCCACTTTTAGAAGAAGAAACTGAGGCACAGATTAGTTAACTGCCTCAAGTCAAACTGATAACAAGTGGTGGAGCTGGGGTAGGGTTGAAAGCAGCTTACTGCCTTCCCCTTTTAGGGCTCTTGCAATTGTTTCCCGGCCCGTCTTCCCCCACTGCACTATGAGCTCCTTAAGGCCAGGCCTGTGAAGAGTCTCCCAGCATATAACCGAGTGCCTGCCACACATCTGTTGAAAGGACAAGTGAACATATTTTCTAGTTCTTACCATTTCCACAGTGTTATCGTAGTGGCTCAATAATGCTCAGGTGGCCTTCCTCTGGCTTGTCAAGGTTAAGACCCAGAAGCTCCATTCTCCCTCCTTTTGGTGCTTTCAGCACTGAGCCGGTGTGTGGGGTGGTAGTGGGTGAAATTGGCAAAACAGAGGAACAGAGTCGGTTCTTTTAGTTCTCTGGCCCCAGGAAGGCCACTGCTCACCTCACAACCCCCTCAAAGTCTCCCTTGCCCCTCAAGTTCCTCAGAAAGCTGTGCTCACACAAACCATGGACACCCACCAGCAGTCTTTTTTGCCCTTTCCCCACCCTGCCCTCAGCTCTCCCGCGGAGACTTCCTGCACTGAGGAGGAGGGGCTGGTTAGTCCCACCATAGCACATGGAAGGGTCCCGAGATGGCCACCCCTCCCAGGCCACATCCTGCCCTGCCCTACGGTCTCGGGACATTCCTCTCCCTTCTGCTGCCCAGCTAGTCCCTCCCCTCACCCCACGCTGGCCTCCCAACCTCAGAGCCTGGCAGGCTGGGTTGAGTCACTCATTTCCAGCATGCATTCTCCTTCTGGTCAGGCCAGTTTGGCAAATCTCTCAGGCTCCCCAGACCCATGGCCTTGGAGCCTGTGGGTCCCCCTCCCTAGGGCCCCTGATCCCCCAAATAGGGCAGAGCAGACTCCTGGAGGAATGTACAGGCTTTCGGAGGAGACATTAAAGATCACATGGACGGCTTCTCCCCTCCTTAAACCTAGGGACAGAGTCTCTGCTCTGGGTCCAGGAGCCCTTTTCTTTCCAGAAACAACCCCAGCCTACTCCTGTCTCCCAGAACCACCTAAGCACAGAATCTCGCTATTCTGTTTTCTTTGGGACAAGAACTTCACCCTGACCCTGGGTCCTTCCAGGCTAGTCAGATGAGGAGGATTAGATAAGCAACCTGCCCCCAGTCTCCAAGGAGAAAGGGGAAGGGGTGTGGCCTGGGCCACCCTAGGGTAGTCAGCCTGGCTCCAGACCCTCCCAGCTCCCTTGCTCTGACTGCCAGAGGGACTGAGGGCCCCAGACAAGACCTGCCCCACTGCTGAGGAGGGGCGGGGCGGGGTGGGGGGGCAGCCATAGTTCAGCAGGAGGTCACAGAGGAAGGAGGAGTGACCTCCCCCTGGGGCAGGTCCCACAGATACAGCTGCATCTCAAAGAGGACGGGGAGGGGAGCTAAGAGACCCTTCACAGGAGCTGACTCCTTCTGCCCCCTACCCTCTTGTGGTGTCCCCAGGACCTCTGCAGAACCCCCTCAGTGCTACAGCTCCATCCTGAGGACCAGAAGAAAAGGGCCCTGCTATTCCCCAGGACAGACAAGCAGGCCTAGTGGGAAGCGAAAGAATGTGTTTGGGCCCAGAGCAGTCCTGCGGCTTCCTGGACCCTGCCTGGGTGTAGACCCACTCCTGCCTGCCTCTAAGGCCCCAGGCTGTTGCCTTCTCCCCCTCTAGCACTAGGCTCTGCTCTGCCACACCAGGCCCTGGAGAGAAAGGAGCTGGGTGATCCAGGGAAGGAAGATCCACCTGCCTCCTCACCCGGACCAGGCTCAGAGGATTTAACAGGAAGGGTAGGCTGGCCTCTGTGTCACCCAGTGGGCCAGTTCTGAGGCTGCCCCTCCATCCTCCCCGCAGGCCCTGGATTAGGAGGTTGAATTTAGGTGCCTGGTGAGGGGAGTGCTGTCTCTTACTCTCGCTGAAAGGGGCGTAAGGACCTTGCATGAGCCTCTCCAGCCCCACAGAATGGCAGCTGGGTCTGTGGTCCTCCTGCAGCCCACACTGGACCTGAGGGGCCATGGGTGTCTGCCTCGTATAGCTGGCAAACAGCATAGGGGAGCCCCTTATTCTTGGAAGCTTCAGCCACAGGGACCTGAGGAAGGCCCGCCTTCCCAAGGGAAAAGGGTTTTTTGGTGAGAGGTGGGCAGGAGAATGAAGCAGAAGAGAGGGTCTTTACCCACACACTCATCTCCCCACACACTCACCTCCTACCCCCCTGACCTTACAGGAATTCAAGACCAGTGAAAGAGAGCCTGTACCTGTGAGGTCATTTCTGCATGACTGAAGAGTCACAGGCCATGTGATCCTGCTTCCCTGGCACCCTCTCCACTCCCAACATCAGTCTTCAGGGCCTTTCCACAACCTGGCTTCTTCTAAGTGGCTGAGTCCAACCCACCCCCTCTGGCAGGGCCCCTGGCTTTCTGCTCCCCTACTCCAGGCAGCCAGAAAGGAGCACAAGACCCAGGCACTTCTGCAAATACATTTAATGCACTTAGATTACACAGAGGAAGAGGGGGCAGGAAGGAAACGACATCTAAGTGAGTCACCCAAAAATTCTTACAAAAGTCCCAGGCTGGCTGCAGCCCCCAGGAACCGAGTCACCATTGACATTAGAAACTAATATAAAATTTTACAAAAGTCTGCTCATTGCAGCATTCAGGTACTTGTACAAAAGGAGGGCTCTTTCTACAGGGCTCCTGACTTACAACAGGGACCCAGGTACCTCACCTGGCACAGGGACCTGGAAGCCAGAGAGGAAAGACAACCAGATAAAAAAATACAGTCAAGGGAATTCTCTCCTGGTCTGCCCCACAGGGGCCGACCTTCAGGTTTTTTCCCTGCTCTCAACTCAATCTCAAAACCCAGTCTCAAGACCCTGTGTTTATTTTTTAAAACGTCCTAGCCCTTTAGACTCTCCCCAAGGCTTCCCAGCCCCTGCCCTGAAGCCTCGCCTTGGGAAGAGAAGGCCAGGAAGAGGCACCAGCTCCTCAGCCAGACCTGAGACCTTGCATGAGCCTCTCCAGCCCCACAGAATGGCAGCGGGGTCTGTGGTCCTCCTGCAGCCCACACTGGACCTGAGAGGCCGTGGGCGTCTGCCTCGTATAGCTGGCAAACAGCATGGGGGAACCCCTTCTTCTCGGAAGCTTCAGCCACGGGGACCTGGAGGGACAGGGTAGGATGGGGCAAGTTTCGAGGAAGCCTATGGAAGAGGCAGATTTAGGGAGGGAGGAATGAGGTCAGGGCTCCCAAAGAGCTACAGGGAGGGAAAGAAGGGGTCCATCTAGTGAGCGTCCATCATATGCCAAGTGCTGTGCTGGGCATGCCCCATGGTCAGCCTCGCTTCATCCCTAGTGAGGGTCCCCTCTCACCAGCCAGAAGCTCAGTGGAGGGCCCCCTCGCTGAGAAACCTCTGGAAGGCACCACCGCCTAAGGGAAAGGAGGTCTGGGCAGAGATGGCGAATGTTCTACCACTCCACCAGAGCCCATGCACTGTAGGGAAAGGAGATGGAGGCTGGTCCCAGCCAAATTTTGGAGGTTCCCCACACTGACAGGGCAGGAAGGGGCCACAGGCTTCACAGGCTCATCGTCTCAGAGCTCCCCTGCTTCCCTTCTGCCTCCCACACTGACAACAAAACTTAGCTCAGAAAATAGCCCCTCCCCCCAAGCCAAACCAGGCAGGTAGAGGCAGGTCCCCGGAAAGAAAGAATCTGTGGAGAGGCAGGTCAGGATGGCAAGCAGGGAGGCAAGCCAATGGCACCTCTTTGGCCATGAAATGTCTGAAGACAAGAGCTTTAAAGGCAGGGATGCTGTGGTGGGTAAAGGCCAGGAAACGTCCTTCTGGAAAAGTCCTCAGAGCAGAAGGCACAGCTGCTGCCAACATCAGGTCCCGAGGGGCTTCCATCTTCGGCGCTTGTGTGTGTGTGGGGGCGTCTCTCCCAAATGCCAGGCTGATCCGCCGTGAAGCGCTGAGTTTGATGGGGTTAACCAGGCAGCCCTGCTGGTGTATGCAGAGAAGGAACCAGACCCGAGTGGCCCCTTGGAAGTCCAACAGCCTGGCCACTACCCTCACAGCCCCTGGAGGCAGCTCTTTGGCTAGACTGCTCATCAGAGGCGTCCTGCACCCCGTGGGCCTCCTTGGCACTCCCGGTGGTGCCTGTGTGTGTGGTGGCTGCAGACAGGGACAGGGCACGGGCCTGTGTGGTCCATGACAGACAAAAGGACTTTGCTTTGGAAAGGCCTGAAGGGTGATCTCAGAATAGCCATCCCTGGAGTTGGGGCTAAGAGGGCACGAAAGGGGCTTTGCTGATTCCAGGTCGAAAGTGGGAGACAACCCAAGAAAGAACCCCAAAACCATGGGCCAGAGATAGGCTGGCTATGAGATGGGAAGACCATGAGATCTGCAATATTGGGATGAGGGACCAAGGACCGCGAGAGGCCAGGATGCAGGAAAGGAGACAGGACAAGGGGTAGAGAATGAAGGATGAGAAATGAATGGATGCAGGGAGGGCGGGAGGGCGGGAGAGTGCAGCGTTTGCAAAACCAAAATGAAAGACATGTTGAGAGGCTGATTTTTCTGTTTTTAATAAGCCAGAGTCCTGCAGCCTGGAGGTTGGGAGGCCCAGGGGATGAAGAAATGGGATGGGAGTGGCAGAGAGCTGGAGACCCAGGCCCTGAGTGGCAGGTGGGGATGGTATGCAAAGCGCTGGGCTTCACCCTCTCTCAGGCACGCCTGGTTGGGAGGAAAACGCCTGGAAGGTGAGGCTGCAGTCACCAAGTCTCGGAGGTCCTGATGATCCTTGAACTTTGTGGGGACCCAGTCCAGCTGGGAACCAGCAGCAGCCCTTCCTGGCCCCAGCTAAACTGGGCTCAAGGCTGCATGGGGGAGTGCCTCGGCTCCACCAGGCCCAGCTGGGAAGAAAACCCTCTCCACGAAGCTGGCTCCTCCAGGGCCCCGGACTGGCAGGCGAACACTGGCACCTTCTCTGGTGGCAGCTCAGGGGGAGATGGCCCCAGGCCCTTGTCTGAGAGAATGAGAAAGTTCATCTGGAAATAAAGTTCTGTTTAAAAACATTATATAGATGGCTTCTGGACATCTTTGAAGAGCAATAAAATACCATCCGGTTTCTACAAAATAAAATAAGGAGGAAGAAAACCAAACACGATCGAAGGAATCGTTGCATGGCCAGAGGAGCTTAACTAACAAAGGCTCCCCAGAGTTGAGCTGGGCAGCGCAGGCGGCCACTCCGCCTCCCTCCTGCTGGGCTGTGTGGCAGAGGGTAGGTGAGAACCAGGCCTGTCTCCACCTAGGAGCACATCAGAGGTCCGGAGGCAAATCTCAAAATGGAACCTGTGGCAGTGGCAGGAGGGGAAGGTTGGCATTTGCCCAACTGTGGCCCACTGGGGCCAGGGCCTGGTCACATGGCTTGGCCGGCTGCCGGGGGAGGCCCCCGAGCTGCAGGTGAGGGGGTGGGCCTGTGGCCTGTGCGTGGCATCCCAGCGGGCTACGGGCGCAGTGGCTGCGTGGTCATCCTCACACTTGTCCTTTTATTTGTGGGAGTCTCGTTTACGCAGTTGTTACACTGGAGTCACCAGGGAGCAGCTGGGCTCTCCCTTGGCCCCTGCAGGGCCCAGCCCAGGCTAGTGCAGCGGACTGTCAAAGACCATGTCAGGGAGGATGGAGACTTTAAGCTTCTTTTCAGGCCAGCTGTACTCTTTGGGAAGTTTGAACTGTGGAGGGGGAACAAGCACAGAGCCAGAGTATACATGGTTAGCAGAACCCACTGCCTTCTTCCCACGCTGCCTAGAGAGAGGCCAGGACCCTCACCGAGGCCCTGTCCCCTGGGTGCTGGGGGCAAGACAGGCCACTGGTTGCCTGGCTTCAGTCACCAATGCTAGACCCAGGTGGGCGGCTGGGGTCAAGCTGCTGGAGTTCGCTGACCCCTCCTTTCCCCTTGCCCTGCCAATAATTAACTGGGGTTGGAGGAGGCTTGTTTTCTAACACTTTCTTGACTGTGCTGACCTCCCTCCAGCTCACTTCCTTGGTTCTGCCTCAAGCATGTAAGGAATCTGCTCCCTGAGGCCCAGGGGCTAGAGGATGGGGGGCAGGGGAGGGTGCACATGCTACAGGGAAGTGGCTTGAGGTCTGGAACTCTGCGGGCCTGTCCCTGCCATGGCTTCTTTCTGAGGCTGGTGGGGAAGAACGCTGGAACTGGCCCTCTGTAGCCTTTGCCAAAGGGTCCCCAGAGAAGGAGGTCCTGGCTCGGCCTCGGTGGGTGCCGAGAAGCAGGGCTAGTGTGGCTTAAGGTGATTTCTTGGGCCTGGTGCATTCTCGAGTGGAGTAAACCCCCATCCTGCTCCCCCTTGTTCATTCTCACCTGCTTCCCAGGGTTACCAGCCTGAGAGAGGTGCCAGCAGTGGCCAAGGAGAGCCCAAGGTCTTCCTACCCGACTCCCTGGAATCACTGATTTGCCTACAGTTGTGTTTTTCGAGCTTCTGGTGGGGGTAAGGGAAGAGGCTGACCTATCTTATTCCTTCTGTATGCTAGGACCCTGCATGGGTCCTATGGTGCTCATAGATGCTCCCCGATTTAGGAGCAGGGTCTGCCTTTTATGACTCCCGCTGCCCCGGGGCCAGGCAAGAAGACAGGCCAGGCTGGGAAGGAGGGAAGAGCAGGGCCTTCAGCCTGCCTGGAGCTGGTGCTGGCAGTGGGTGGGCCTGACACTTCCTGGCTGGCTCCCTCTCCCTCCCTCTGATGGGGGACTGTCCAAGCCAGGACCAAAGTGGAGAGTAGGGCAGGGTGTGGGGACAGCCTCTGGACAGGAAAGAAAAAAAAAGTCATTTTTAGTGACCTACTTTCCTAAGCTCCTCCTGGCTCCTGTCCCTCCTGCCTGGACTACCCCCCTTCCACCCCCTCAGCACCCGAGCTGAAAGCAGCAGTCTGGCATGGTGCCATCCCTGTGTGACATGGCCTCTCCGGAAGCACTTCTGGGCAGCTGGCTCTGGTCTGACTGAATGGGAGCCAGGCTTCAGGGACCGGTGACTTGCGGGGGTTGACTGGCCGGCACAGACTGGGTACTTGGTGACTTCTGAACGTATAAATGAGTTAATTTACCAAGCCACATCCCAGGGGAGAGAGAAGACACTATCCCTTTGGGGGGTGACCTAAGGCTCTGAGGACTTCCTGTTCACCTGGAGACCTGGACGGGCCAGTCCTGGCCTGTGCACTGTCCTCCACCCCGTGGACGTCTGTCGGAGGCTCCGTGTCCTGGCTGACTCGGCCCTGGAAGCCCCGGCAACTGGAAGCTCCAGCCCTGGCTGAAAGCTGGCTCCTGCCTGGCTTCGCTCTAGCTTGGAAGCCTGGCCCCTGGGAGGTGAAGGCGCTGTCCCCCAAACACACTTCCTGGCACAAAGGACGAAGGAAGGGTCTCTGCCCCGGGGCAGGGGAGGCCCAGAAGAGCAGGAGGACAGCCAGCTTTGCTAATGTTCCATTAACCTATCGGGCAGGGCACTGAGGCCAGGAAGGCTCAACCCTGGGGTGCTGCTTGGTAGGAGGCCGGGGGAGGGGAAGGGACTTTCCAGGATGAGGTAAATCCCCACAAATGAGGATGCTGGGAACAAGGAAGAAAAACAAAGGGGATTATGGGCTCCATTCCTATAGCCCAGCAGAACAGCCAGGCAAATCACAGGCCCCCACCTGGCCCACCAGCTCGGCTAGGGCTGGAAGAGGTGGACCAGAGGGGAGAGCTCATGGCCAGAGAAGGGAGGAAGAAGAGTGGCTCCTGGGTGGCCTGAGGCAAGAGCAGGAGTCCCTCGCTGCCCACCAGAACTCTCCCGTGGAATGTTCTCTGGCAGCAGGCGTGGGCTTTCTGTTCAGAACCTGCCAGGGAACAGCAGGGGCTGAGGAGAACTCTGTGCTCCTCAATGAGGAGCCTGAAGGCCCTGGCTGCCTCTTCAATGAGGTTCTCAGGAGTTGGCAATTCAGACAATTTGCTGGGTGTCCTTACAAGGGCTGGCGGTGGGGTAGGGGGTGGTTCAGGGAAGAGAAGTAAGGCCATTTAACATCTCCTTTCCAGCCTATCTCCACACATCAGAGACACACACACACACACGCACGCACACACGCACACACACACACGTGCACGCACACACACACACACACACACACGCTCCTGGAGACTGGACCCTGCCGTCAGAGAGAATCAAACAGCTTACTTCCTCTGGAGAAGTCAAATCTTCCAAGTCCTCCAACATTTTCTCTACAAACTCTTCAGTCAACAGAATCTGGGAAGAAGGCACAAGACAGGCTTTTATTATTTTTTTAAAATATATGGTCTTTTTGCTAACTGCCAAGCTATGGACCTTTCTTCAGGCCATTAAGGAGCTATGAGGCCACTGCAATGTGTTCTAGGGACACAGGGAAGGGCCTGAGGCCTATCCCCGACTGTTGCCCACATGCCCACCACCACCTGCCTACCACATCAGAGGGACTGGAGCAGAGGAGGAAGGACATCAGAGGACAATGGGAAGCAGGGGGGGACATCTGGAGAGATGGTGGCGCTGCTCCCAGAAGGGACACGAGAACGGGTGGGGAGGAACCCCTGTTTTGGCAGTTCGGGCTTCCTGCGTGCTGCAGTATGGTAGTGGGGAGACAGAAGAGCCGAGGGGCAGAGAAGAGAGATTCCAACACTGTCCCTGCCCAACCAGGTTCACTTGGTAGGACAGAAGAGATCTGCCTGGATTTGGAATACAAGCCTCGTCTGGAATCTGGAAATGCCCCGGAAGGTACATCCAAGAACATCTGAGCTGCAGAATTTGGAGATTGTACACCAACCTCTCTCATTTTACAGAAGGGAAAGGGACTCCTTAACTCCCACTTCCATCCGTGGCCTCCACCTCCTCCCAGACTGGAAGCTCCCAAACCCCTGCCCTGCTGGCCCCATTCAGCCACTGAGTTCTTCAAGCTTTCCTTTAAGAAACCTCTTCTCCAGGGCATCTCCCAGCTATCCCACTTTGCTGTTCTAGTCTGGTGTCTTGTGGCTTCACGCTTTGACGTAGAGGACAGCCTGGTCCCACTATGCGGCAGGCACAACCACAACCCTCACCCCCTAAAGCAGTTTTCACAGTTAGCAGCAATGTTCAAGGGTACCCAAGGCTTCCTCAGCCTGGTGGGCCGTCTTCTCGACTGGCTCCTCTGCCCAGCCTGACCCCTTCCGCTACCCCTCTACCCCCGTGCTGGTCAACGGGGCCCCCTGACCTCTGCAGCAGACCCTTCTGTCCCCCCGGGCTGTGGCTCTCCCCACCTCGTTCTGCCTTCTCCAGCAGCCTGTGAACGCCCGGGGTGGGGGTGGGTGGGATGGAGGGAGAGAACAATGAGTTGAAGACCAAGGTGAGGGGCTCCTCTGAGGAAAAGTCCCCTATGACAAGGAGGAGGATCCAGGACTTGAGAAAATACCCATCAGGTTTCCCCTGGGAGTTGTCCACTCTGATGAGAACCTAAGTTTCAACATCTGGAATAGAGTCAGCTTGTGAGATCAAGTGAAATGGCAGAGAAAGGAAGGCGAGCAAGCAGGATCACTGGGCGCCTCACAGGACGGAGGGCTCTGAAGGAAGGAAGTTGATGGGCTGGAGGTGTGAGCAAGGAATGAGAAAACTACCCCAAGTGAGCAGGTAAAACACCACCACATCAGGCACCGTGCTAACCGCTCATATATCTTATCGCCTTCCAGATGAGGAAACTGAGACACAGATGGGTTATGTGATTTGCCCAATGTCACGTGGCTTGTGAGCAGCTGAGACAAGATCAGGTCCCGGTCTTGCCTGGACTCTAACGTTAGCGCCCAGAGCACAGCTTCCAAATCCTAAGGTCTTACCCTCATTTATTGATCCTTCCACTCGTCTGCCCATCCATCTATTTGATTCCATAAGCATTCCCTGGGTGCCTCTGCTAGGCCTGGCCCTGGGTGGAGCCTCAGGAACACAAGCATGAAGGCAGTCCATTCCCCACCTGGACAAGCACCTTCCCGCGCTTGACAGGGAGCCAAAGGTCATCTCCTTCTCAGGCTGAAAGCCCACAGTCAAGGACAAAACAGCTCCAACCACTGGCCCACAACTCCTCACCAAGGTTTCTGTTTGAGGAGCTCAGGCTTCAAGTGGAGACAGAGACAAGGTTTAGACAGGCAAAGCCAGTCCAGGGAAATGCCCACCTGAGGTGCCCCCTCCCACCTTCCTCCTGGTTCCCCAAGGCAGGACTGGCTGGCTCCTCTCACAGACTACCGAGACCCCTTCCCAATCCCACCCTGACCCTTGCTCCTCCTGCTTTTATCCCAGGGCTCCCCTCCCCACTGGCCCCCAAAGCCCAGAGTCTCTCTACCAGTTATCACCAGTCTGCTTGAGTAGTACAAAAGTCACATTCACATTTTTGGCATTTCCGGGGCCTGCTGCCATCTCTGCAAATGCTAGCACAAACACAAGCATACCTAAAACCCAATTATATTACAGTGGCTCCAGTCCGGACCAGGCTGAACTGATTTCTAACCCACAAATACTTCGGAGGGAAGACATTTCTGCCAGAGAGGTAAATAGGCCTGGCACTGTAGCTAGTGCTGGGGGTGAGATGGGATTGTGGGAGGGTTCACAGGGACGGTGACCACGCAGAGAGACTCCAAACAGCTGTAGAAATAGTAAAGGTAAACCCACCAACACTGAGTTCAGTCCTAAGCCAGTTCCTCTGACAAAGGTCTGGAACTGGTGGTGGAGAGAGGGTATGTTATGGTGGCCTTTGGTACGATCTGTGTGTGGACTCATTTTATACTCAGCTGGGGGAGGCGATGGTAAGACCGAAAAAGGGGACAAACCCTAGTCACTCCTCAATTTCCACTTTTGGTGATTTGTTGGTTCCTGCTGGAAACTTCGCATTTTAAAAGAATTAAACTGGGAAAATTATACATGAGATCTGCACGATATTAAGGGTGACATTCCCTGCAAAGAAACACGACAGACTGTCATAGCTCCAGGCACCTAATTTAATTTCCTTTGGGAGTTAAACCTTAGAAGCTTGGATTGAACAAACAGGCCCTGTTCTTTGTATATTTCAGACCTGGAGCTGAGAATGTTAACAGATCTTATCAACAGGACACTGGAGATAGACAGCTATGATGGAGCAGCTCCTGGGCGCTCTCACGAGGAACAGACTCGCCGTTGTGATGCAACTGTGGGAAAAGCCTGTGCAATTCTGGGGCTTCGGGCTCTTGAAGCTCCCTGGGTCCCCATGGAGCTGCCTGGCTCTGCCACAAATAATAACAGGAAGGGTTATGATAATGACAGTGAGTGGTAATAATACCGCCAACAGCAGAAGCGGCGCCTCCCCTGTGTGCCAGGCACTGGGCCAAGTGCTTGACCAGTATCATCTCACTGAATCCTTAGGGCAGTCCTGCAAGGGAGGTAACCAGCATTCCCATTGTGCAGATGAGCGGGTGTAGAGAGGAGACAAGACTGGACTTTAGAAGAACAGTGATCTGACCTCATGGTGGTAGAAGATGCTCTTTTCCTGTCTGGGGAAAGTACCCCAATTCAAGAAGGCTTGTATGCTCAGAGCTGACTCCTCTCTCTCCTCTGATGGGGGAGGTGGAGGTGACTTTGGCTTCAACCAATGGCCTGGAAAACCAACGACACATCTCCCGGCCACCTGCTCAGCTCAAGAGGGCTGGAACCCTGGGCGTCACAGACATGCAGCTGCTCAAAAACCAGGATGGCCAACTAGAAAGGAAGGCAAACCATGCCCCAATACAGTTTCCAAGTGGGGGCAGCAGGTCAAATTTCCAGGTCAGCTTGGTAAATGTGTACATAAGACGACAGTTACATTAGTCCTGAAAATAGCAGTAGAAATAATAATAATAATGAAAATAGCACTCATCGATGGTAGTACTCACCAGGAGCTGGGCATAAATGCTTATGTCTGTGCACAGGCAACCCTTGGAGGGAGAAGACTCTCTAGTGAGATGGGAGAGCCCCCCAAGCAATCTGAGCAGCAAACTCCCCTAGAAGGATTCTGAAAACCCAGAGATACCAGGCCTCATCCAGACCTTCTGAATCCAGACCTTCTGAATCCAGACCTTCTGAAGCTGAACAGCTCAGGCAAGGCCAAGGCATTTGCATTTTTAAAAGGCAACCCCTCCCTCCAGGAGATCATGGTGGCGGGAGTGCTGGGGAAATACACTCACAGGGGAAGTGGGTTTGGGCACCGGTTTAACCAATACAGATGAGTTAGTGGCTGCAGCTCTACTACCAGCTCTAACTGGTGGAGCTGGGAGGGGAGCAGTGGCTCCCTGCCCCCCACTCCCAACCTCCACCTTTGATGAGGCTTGGAACACAGGCCAGCAGCTTACCCCAAGGTGCTCACACCCAGTGCCTTAGGACAGCCTGGCTGGTTGGTGAAGACGGAGGATTGTCAACAACCTCCCAATTCCCCAGGCCCCAGCAAGTTCCAGAAGGAACCTGAAAAGTGATCTTTCATCAATGCCTGCCCTGGGCAGGCCTGGCTATGGGACAGGCAGGGGCCCAGCTGCTGTAGATCTGATTCAAATGTCTGCGGTCAATGATATTTCTGAGTCTGCAAACGGTACTGACAATGCCCACTCCTTCCCCTTAGTATGACAATCCACACTTTGTCTGGGGCGTTGTTTGCTCTTCGTGTTGACACGTTGTTCTTGACTCCCAACAAGTTTGGCTTTCTTTTTCCTTCCCTTTCCTTCTCTCAGGGAAAGAGATGTGCTGTTTACAGGGCAGAGCCTGCCGTGGAGCTGCTCTGGCACTCACGATGGCAGCGGGGGACACAAGACCAGGAAACAGGCCAGTCTGCATCCCCCCCGACCCTCACCGGCCAGACAGAAGTGAGAAAACAGCCCAGAGGACCCCCGTCCCCCAGGCTCGGGGGCAGAGGTGTGTGTGGCAGTGGTGGCACAGGGAGGCCACCTTCATTTCCTGTCCTTGCTGGGTGGTGAGGAGTTGCCTGAGGCGGCCAGGAGCAGGCTCACACTCCCCCTGCTCTGGCTGGCTGCCGCTGAGGGTAGAGCGGGCCGTCACAGTCCTCACCCGAAAGGGAGGCTGCTGTACCTTCCTAGGCACAGTGCTGGCATTTCAACCCTAATGGCTGTACCCTGGACACTGAGGTCCCCATGGCAGCCCAAGCAAAGGTCTCCAGGGGGACCAGGTCGTGGCCAGGTTCACCAGTGGAAGGAGAAACAGCAGAGGCACGGAAGAGGAGCTGCCCAGGGCCTGGGCCAGGGATCGCCAAGTGTCTTCCACACAACATCCAAATGGGTGCATGGGGACAGGAGAAGGCAGCGGCTTGTCCAGAGGACAGTGGTGAGTCAGCCGCTGGGCTAGGAGAAGAGCCCAGCAGTGACTCCCCAAACCTGGCCTGGAGAAGCGAAGCCCACTTGAACAGCTGCTGGGTGTCTTCTCCCAAGCCCTGGGCCTCCCATCAGGGCTGGTAGGGAATGGCTGGGAACGGGGGGCCACCTGGGTGAGCTGTCAGACACCACGCAGCTGAGAAAGCACTGCAGGGCTTAAAAAAATATTCTCATATTTGGTGATGTGACCCCTGTGTGACCTCTGGGGCCGACTTCTCCCCCTTCAGATCAACCTTGGCTGGGGACGGATGAACGACTCAGCTCTGGGCCAGGCTCCCACTCAGAGGCTAACAGCCCGGTGTTGACAGACTCAAGGGAGAGAGGCTTGTTAAAGCCACTGGGATGAGGAATGCTGGGGGAAGGAGTGCAGGAGAGGACGCTGGCAGGCATCCCCCTGGTCTGAAGACCCTCCTGTACAACCCTGGAGTTGGTGGACAGCCTTTACCATCTCAGAAAAGATAAAAACAGCAAATGGTAGGGCAAACGGAGGAGTCCAGTGTCAACCTATGGAAACTGAAGAGCCTAAGGAATTGGAGGATTCCTGCCTCTCCAGCTCCTCCAGGAAGCAGGGAGTGTCCACTGTGCTTACTCTGGGGTTGCAGACAGCCCTGCCTTTCTGGGCCGGGGCCTTGACGTTCCTGGGGCTGGAGAGATGGGGCAAGGAGGAGCCTGGAGGGCAGGTGCAGGCCCAGGAGCAGGTGGGTGTGGAGGCCTGTCTGGGGCCACTCTACAAGCTCCGGAAAGGGCCCAGATTCCCTCACTTTCTGCCTTTTTCTCTCAGGCCCTCCTTTGTCTCTCTTCTCCCATGTGGGGTGTCTCTGCCATGCCACTTCCCCAAGAGATAACAGGCCTGGGCTGGAGGCCAGAACAAGGTGCCAAGGCTGGGAGTGAGGGCTTCCAAGGCTGTTGAAGGCTGATGCAAGAAAGTCATCCCAGCCCCTCCCAACTCCTCTGGGACCAACAGGGAGTGTTCAAGCAGCGGCCAAGAGAACAGAAGTCTGGGTCTCTTCAGTCCTGGGGCTGCTGCATCCAGTTCCTTCCTGATGCTCTGCCCCCAGCAGGCCTGGGTACACAGGGGTCAGGGAGACACCCTGGATCCCGGAAGCATGAGTGAGAGATTCCTGTAGGAGGTGAGGGCAGGCCTCTCTGTTGG
Source organism: Phocoena phocoena (assembly GCF_963924675.1). Taxonomy (NCBI): domain Eukaryota; kingdom Metazoa; phylum Chordata; class Mammalia; order Artiodactyla; family Phocoenidae; genus Phocoena; species Phocoena phocoena. The sequence goes on from NC_089234.1 coordinate 26,011,367, forward strand.
GGTCTCCCTCCAGAGGAGCCTGGGGTCCCTCTTGGCCCAGTGGAGTGGGCCCTCACTGGTGACTATGAGCGTGACCCCAGGCCTCCAGGAGGTCCTCAGACTCCCGGGGAGACAGGCAGCCCCACAGGGAGACTCAGAGGCCCACAAGTAATTACAAGCCCAGGTTCCCACAAGCTAGGGAGCTGCCTGTGACCACAGTGGCAAGACCCTGAAGAGGAAGGCGGGCTGCCAGTCAGATGCAGGAAGTGCTGACTGCTTTGGGGGCGGGGTGGGGAGGAGGGCTGGTGTGGGTGTTGGCTTCACAGCTGAGGACAGGCTGGCCTGGGGGCAGGGGCAGGGGCAGCGGGTTTCCCAGGGCTCCCTGGAAAGGGCCTTGAGAAACCCCTTGGTGAGTTAGGGTGCGTGCCTGGGGAGCGGGCCCCAGCCAGCCTTCCCGGGAGCTCCCCTGTGAGCTGGCCCCTGTGGTGGACCACACTAATGAGCCCATAACACAGGCCTTTGATTAAGCAGCTCCCAGCACAGCAACTTTATTGAAACATGCCGAGGCCAGCGGCTGGTTCCCACAGCTCCCGTTCCCGGGGCAACGGCGCCTGGGAGGGGACCATGTGCTGGGAGTCAGCAGGGCGAGTGCTCAAGCTCACTGAGGGGCTGCCAGGGAGGCGAGGGGGAGCAGGGCTGGAAGGGAACACCAGTAGCCGGAGGATCAGGGGCTTGGGAATCAGGGTTGGGCCCAGACCTTTGTGGGGACTGGGGGGCAACGTGACATCTGCCGAGTTCTCTGGAGGCCCAGGTCCCCAGGCTGCTGAGAACTGGAGACGCTGACTCCCCCCCATCTCCGCTGGGGGCAGGAAGATGTTCCAAGGGGGATGGCGGGGCTCCAAGGACAGGTTCAGAGTTCAGCATGTGAAAGACAACTGGGTGAGATTTCTTCTTGAGTTTGGGGACACTCTAGTTCCTACTTTCCCAAGAAAATGTGCTTAACCTTCAATACACAAAAGTGCTATCTGAGGACACTTCTGCTGAGACCTGTCAACACACTGTCACCTGCTAGGAAGGAGGACCTGTGACCTCTCAGGGGCTGGGGGTCTCCTACACGGTCCCCTGTTCCCCAGTCCTTCCCAGTTCTGCCCAGGCAGAAGGTCTACCCCCTCCCTGCTCTCCACAGAGGCAGCCCGGTGCCCTGGGACACGCTGGGGCTGGGGGGAGGCCCTTTCCACTTGTGCTGGGCTAATTTCAAATGTTATACTTCAGAGCTTTTGCTACAGCAACTACCAACACCACATGGACAGAAATCTAATGTTACCAAGTGGGACTTTTAAAATGTATTTATAACTTTATGGTTCAAAGTAATTTTGTTATGAAACAATGTAATAACAACAGTGGAAAAAGGCAAGATAATTTATGGAACACAATATCCCTAAAGCACCGGCTTCCATTTCTACCTCAGCTTAGTCTGGGGAGTGTGGTTGGTGTCCTTTGTTTGCCGTTTGTTTTAATTAAGGGTTAGTATTTTGGTGGGGAGGGGCAGGGAGGAGCTGGCCTGAGGAAGAGACACAGACACTCAAAGACTAAAAACATGCCTACATTAATGCTATATACACTTCACAGACCCCCACAGACCAGGCTAAACCCACAGAACTGGCAAAAATCTCTTCCCCTTTACAGTAATCCCTCCGCCCACCCGCATCCTCCACCATACACCACAAACAAGGCAGAGTCACCTGTTAGATCAGGGTCAGATTCCCTTTCTGAGAGAGGTAAGGTAGAGTTCCTCCTCCCGTGCCCCCAACAAACAAACAAAAAAGGATGTTGTTCCTCTAATACATCCGGGAGTGGGAATCAGGGTTGGGCCGAGTACCCGTTAGAGACCTGGACGGGGCCGGGGCTGGAAGGAGGCCTATGGCTCTCAGGCCCCAGCACCCCGCTTGGCAATGGCTTGAAGCTGTGCTCCAGCCAGAACAGCAAAGGAGGGACAAAGTATTCCGGAAAAGCCAGCAGGTTTCTGCACAGAGAAGCTGGGTGTCCATCAGGAGGAAAAGGAGAACCATTAGACGGGGGAGGCTGTGTGCCAACGCCTGCCCATCTCAGCCCAGCTGAGGCATCCAGGTCCAGATGCCCACTTTCTAGGAATTCCGGTGGGCTTTCCATATAGCACGAGAGTGGCTTCCACACTTCCTCCCATCCTGCTTCACCCTTCCGCTTCCTGTTCCTTGGTTTACCCAGTGTGCAGAAAGTCTCACATCCCTCAAACCTGAACTTCCATGGCAAACAGAATTATCAACGGTCAGGGCTTAGAGAGTTATCGCTCCTGCCTCAGGGTATGGGGGAGAGGCCAGGAAGTGCTTCTGGAGCTGGTGGGCTAGGCGGTAGCATCCACACTCCACATGGCATCTCACAACCAGCCCCTCAGGAAGAGGAGCCGCCAAGAGCTGCCAAGGGAGGACCGAGAAGGGGTGGGCACGGAAAGGAGGGAGGGAGAAGAAAAGGAGCCTTCTCACTTGTAGCCAGGGTCCATGAGCTGCGTAAGGGTGCTCTTCGGTGGCAAAGGCGCCTTCTACTCCCGTGGAGACAAAGGTGATGGCCATGTCACCTGTGATACTTTTATATGTAAAGTGCCGTCCGTGCAGGAGCCTGCCCCTGGGGGTGGGAACATGAGACAGTGAGAGCAGGCCTGGCCAAGGCTCGGGGCTGTGGAGGCTACACTCCCCAGGATGGGCTGTCTGGCAAATGCCCTCCTGACCGACCATCTGCCCACTAACAGGGGCCTGGAACTAAACACGTTCATCTCAACACCTCCCAAGAGAAGCCTCTTACGAGTTCTCTACTGTTATCCTTCCAAAGTGCTCAAGGCTAGCAGATACTAGAGCAGCATTCAAAGGGCCTGAAAGGGGATGCGAGTCCACCTCCTTCGTGTCCTGGTGGGGAGACTGAGGCCAGAGAGGCCAGTTAGTAATGTGCCCAAGGTCAGGCCCAAGGCTAAAAGGTGGATCGTGCCCCATAGGGGTGAAGAAGCACCTAAACGAATTTCCCACACCCTGGGATGACGGCCTAGTGCCCTCACAGCACAATCCTGTGTCCGGGGCACAGTCTTCCACCTCCTCCTGGCTCCCCACGAGATTTAAATGGCTACCAAGGCCACATCTTTAAAAAAAAAAAAAACGCTGAAGCCAAGTGGGGTCACTCTGAGGGAGCCACAAGAAGTTACTGTTAATCCCAAGTCTGGAAATACACCTGGGGGAAGGGCAGGCAGGGGCAAGCAGTGGGGCAGAGATGCCAGTCAGCAAAGGAAGCAAAACCTGCTCTTGGCTTTCTCGCGTTGCCTCAGATTAACCCTTCACCAGCCTAAAGGCCCTGAGCCTGGGCCAGAGAGGGAGCTGGAGAGGAAATCGTTGGGGTCCTGGGGGGGTGGTGCGGGGGCCTGGCCAGACCCTGATCGCTCTGGCCACTTGCTCTCGTGGCCCTACTGGGCAAGGCTGGTCACCACACAAGGTCCTTCCTCAGGCTCCAGGGACAGTGGGGACGGTCCAAACCAGTGCAACCCCTTTCTTCCTTGTCACTGCTGTCTGAGTTTAGAGTTATCCTTGCTGCTTCTCCTGCTATAAAAGTGAGGGTGGAACCCCTGAGGGCTGTGGAGGAAGCCACAGCTGCAACAGGTTCAGCCCTGTGCAGCATCCCCATGCAGAGAGCTGAATTCTGGCCACAGGGGTGGGTTTCTGGCACTGTGGACAGCAGCAGGAGGGACACAGCTGGGCTTCTGGGTCCCTCAAGGAGTCTGCTGTGCGGGCCACGGGGTTTGGAGAACTGAGTGTTTCTGCATGGAAAAGCAGCAAAGAGGAGAAAATAGAGTACCACCCATCAGATTCCCCTGCCCTACCATCCCAGTGCTACTGGGGACCCTGCCACCCCTGACTCTGGGCTGGTGGGATGGCAGGGCATCTGAGACTCCCTAGGTCACTGAACCTTCGTAAGGGAGCAGGGCTGGGGGACACTTCTCTGGACAAAGGAGTGCTCTCCAGTGCGGTGAGGGCTACTGGAGGGTTCAGGGTCCACAGGCTCCCCCAAAGGCCCAAGATGGAGCGGGCTGACTAGCTCTCCTCCCCACCTGGGCCCCAGACTCTGCCTCGGTGTAGGGGGCAAGCACAGGCCTGGTGGCTCCTTGAGGCCAGGTTGTATGCTGCGGGGCTTACCTTAGGCAGAGAGGAATGAGGGCTCCTGACTCCTGGTTGAATTTCAGATGTACGCTCTCGAGCTGCCGCGTGCGGATCAGCTCATGGGGAATAATGGCCGTGGAGCTGTCACTTTCCAGGCTGTCTTTGCGGCTCCTGCGAAGCAAGCACAGGAACAGGTTCAGCACAAGGTGAAAACCGCAGGACAGGAGGCTCTCAGGCCAGGCTCCTGAGGAACGACAAGGATGGTGATTGATGATGAAGATAACAACAGCCACCATTTACTCACTACACGCTCGCCAAGTGCCAGCCCTGCGTGAGGCACCTCTCGCTGATTATTCCTCACAGCGCCCCCGTGAGGTGGGCACTATTATTATGGCCCTTTTACAGATAAGGAGCCGGATCAGGGAGGTGACCTAACTTGTCCAGGTCACACAGCGGGGACTGTAGAACTGGGATTTGGTCGCAGGTAGGTCTGGCTCTGAAGCCTCATCTTTGGCCAACACTCTGTATAAAAGCTTATGTCACAGTGGCTTGTTCTTCCCTAAGATAGCAGCAGGGGCTTCTGGGAGCCCTTCTTCCCCTGCCCTAGAGCCTCAGACCCCAAGTTCTCTAAGGCTGGGGTGCTAGAGTGCCAAAAGACATGGCTCCGAGAGCTTCCTTCCTGCTGACCCTGAAAAGGCTGACGTCAGAGCAGGCTCAGAGCATGCACACACCTGCTAATGGCCAGCAGCTGCCGTGACATACACATCCTTCATCCAACAGGAAATGACACAGTCCTCATCGAGGGGTGGAAACCAGGCTCTCATTAGTCAGATCAGTGAGCTTGGCTGGGCAGCAGGACCGGGCCACCACCCTGCTGGGCTACGAGGCCCCAGGAACCCTGGACCAGATTCCTCCTGACTGTGGCCCCAGCCATGGCGAACTGTCACTTCTGCCTCATGCTCCCTCCTGTCCTGCTTCCCACCCACAGCTTGCTCCACAGCTGGGCCACGGGGTCCCTTTGCAATCTAAGATTTGCTCTTTCAAATTCAGCTGCCCCCACTGACAACCTCTCAAATCTGCCTCAGCCAGAAGTGAGGATTACCCACTGATCTCATTCAAAAGGCCAGATCCTGGTTTGGACTGTGAATCTCAGAACAATTCCCCAAGTGAACAAAATACTGGGAGAGAAGCTTTAGTTATTTATCGCTGAAGTGGCAATAGCCACCCAGGACGTCTGGGCTTGACAGTCGCACAGCCAGTGGGGGCCCAACCTCCTTACACACTGGGGGGCTGAGCACTGGGGCCTGTGGCCCAATGAGGCACCCCAACACTCAGAGCACCTCCCCAGAGGGAGGAGGATGTGAGGTCAGCAGGCAGGATGGAGGGTGACATCAGAGAGCACAGGGCCCTACTGAGGCAGTGGTTTATAAAGCTCCCGAGGTAAGGGGGACCATTCCCACCAGCTGGGTGGATCCCAGATGTGACATGTGACTGATCTTTCACAAAGTGGTCCCTTCCTCTGGTTTCCAAAGCCAATTCTGAAACTGCCCTTTGCCCTAGTGTCTCCTTTGACAAACCCTTTCACAAGACCCGTGAAGGAGACAAACATGCTGGCCAAGAGGGTCACTGAATTTCAGGGCTGGAAGGAAACTCTGAGGTTGTTTAATCTACCTCTTTCCTTTACAAAAGAGAGCCGGTAATGTGCCCAAGGCCACAGAGCTGGGCTGTAGCAGGCCATCGTGGGAGCCTAGGACCTCTGACCAACTCTCTTCCCCTTACACCCTGGCTGCTACGCCTCCCTTCTGAGGAGGGCAACACCAAACACCACCCTCGGGGCTCGGACAAGAGCAGGACTCAAGAAAGACAGCAGCCCTCTTCGGTGAGCCCTTACTCTCCTCCAGGGTAAGGAGTCCACAGATTCACTCACTGAGTCCTCACAGCAAGGACTCTACACCAGGTAGATTCCTCTATAGTTAACGCTTCTTGTACAAGTCAGGAAACCCGCGGCTCAGAGAAGTGAGGTGATAAGCCTACAGTCACAGAGTGAGTTTAAGAGGAAAAGCCAGGGTGTGACTCTCACCATCACTTCCCTGTGCTACCTCTGAGACACACCACCATGCTCCCAAAAGGCCTGGCTGCCAGGTGGGGCCTCCGAGCCGGTGGGCCTCTCTGACACAGGCAAAAGTGCTGATGAATAGCAACTGGGGGTGGGAGCAGGGGGGTTGGGAGAGCAGGATCAACAGCACACAGGGCTAGAGATGTCTCAAGCTGGAGGGAAAAATAAATTGTTGAAAGTCAGCTAAAGTCACCTTGGTAACTGCTACAACACACTCACCCGGAACGAGGACATCAAACCCAAGTGCAAACAGCTTTAAAGAAATGGAAAAGAACTTAATCATCTGAAGAATTAATGTGACAAGTGCCCACATTTACACCTCCCACCAACCTTCAATCATTTGAAAACGTACTTTAATCTTTTAAGAGAAAAAAAAAAATTGCAAAATGCTAGATCTGCCGTCCTGGAGCTTGGGTATTTCCGGCATGCTGCTTCAATGGAAACGCGGCTGCTCCACACACACACACGCAGGAGCCCAGCTTTTTGCTGATTTGTTTTTTCTGGACATCGATGCAGAAGCATGAATTATTTGTGTGGGCCGGGTGAGGTATTAAATCTGCAGCCGACACAGGTTTGCAATGTTTTGCATGGTTGTCAGCTTAATCTTAGTCATAAAAAAATAAGTAGTGTGCTCGCCAGCATGGCCTAATTTTTCAGCTGGGCTGTTTTCTCCCTGAGTTCCTAGCAGAGGGGAAGGCAGAGGGCTGGAAGGGAGAATGGCTCCTAGGGAGGCATGGAGGCCCATAACCGCTGGGGGCTGCTAGGAAGATGGGGCCAGGGGATGAAGGATGCTCCGGGAGGCAGAATGGCTAACAACATAGGTTTGGGGTCTGAGTCCCATATGACCTTGGGCAGATAACTTAGCCTCTCTCTAAGCTTCACTGTCCTCTCCACGGGAAGAATAACAATATCCTTTCCTTATAAGGATGAAATGAGATGACCCAGGTGAAGCATCAAACAGTGCCTGGGATATAGTAGGTGCTCAAAACGTTAGCTGGCTGCCTCTAGAACTCTATCTGCTCCTCATGCAGGAATGTTGATAGCTTAATAGAGACTTATTTGCCTTTACCCTGGGCCCAGAATCCAACTGCCTCTGGCCAAGCCAGTCCCCCATTCTGAGCAAAGGTCCTTGCCCTGGGCTTGGAAGAGGGGACTTCTGAGATGGGGCAGCAGCCACTGTGGGCCCCGGGCAACCGGTGGTGTTCTGGGAAGGCCCAACTACAGGCAACTACGGGCCAGCAAAACCCCTTGAGGCCTTTGTTCTGCTGAGAGACATGCTGGCAGGACGGCCTTCCTACACCATCAGCACGATCCCTTCCTGCAATTCTCACCTACTGGTCCTCAAGTTGCCGAGAATTAGTTTAATCCATCCTCCATGACAGCCTTGTAAATCCCCGAGGCTGCTCACAGACCAAGAGGAGTTTCTCTTTTCCAGTATTTGCAGCCTCAACTTTCAACTGTATTCTTAAGATAAGGTCCTGAAATCTTCCATTCATCCAAGTCACTCTCCCTTGGATTCACTCTAGCTTGTCAAAGCCCAAGTGTCATGTCCAGAAGTGAAGTGTCACATGTGGAAATAAATACAGTATGTGGTTTAACCAGCAGATCACAGAAGGACTGTGAGCTTTCTCGTTTGGGATACTTTATTTCTATTAAAACTGTCATCAAATTGTCTATTCTTTGTAACCTCAGCATACTACCAACTTATACCACACTCCCTCTGTCAACAAGATCTCCCTCAGGCTTTCTCGCATGGACTGAGCTTAGACCTCTTCCGCCCTAGCTTGTATGTACTCTAGAGGATTTGGAGCTTAGAACAGAAACCTGCATTAATCTGGCTAGGGTGTCAAGCAGTCTGGATACTTCTGAAACCTGACTCTGGCACCCATCATATTGGCACTCCCCCCTGACTTCACATCACTGACAAAACTGATAAACTTGCCATCGATGTTCTCATCCCAGGCTTTGATTAAATAGTGAATAGGACAGGGCCAGGCAGACAAGATGACAGACTGACATCATCGCTCTTTGGGTATGCTCATCCAACTGATTATAATCCACCCAACCATCCCGTCACTAAGCCCCTCACCCTCCTGGATGCTCTGTATAGACATTTCTCTGTCTTGCCAGCAGTGATGTCAGAAGACACTCTCAAAACATCTTGCTAACCCCCCACCTATACAAGGTCTACAGCACTTCCTTTATCTACCAAATAGAAATAGGTTAAGTGTTTCTAAAAAGGCAGTGAGGATGGTCCGGCAGGTCTGACTCTTTGTGAATGCATGCTGTCTCTCAGGCCTCACTGTTTTTCCTTAGAGAGTGTTCACAGCCTACTCGCTGAATAATCTAGCCCAGAGTTTTCCCTGTGAGTTGACACCAAGCTCACTAGTCTAGAGAGTGCAAGATGCTTTTTGCATCTTGAAATTTTTGAGTGCTTTCAGTCTGTCAACACCTCTCTCCCATTCCCTCAGAGATTACTGACAACAGCTTCCTGAATCTCATCTGCCAATTATTCTGGGGTGCAATACATGTGGACCAGGAGATCGGAAATCATGGCTTCAAACCTCTTATCGATGCCTGTATGACTCTTCCTAGTCTAATAACCATTCTCTTTGAGATGGAAGCACAATATAAGTAGAGGAAATTTTTGTTGCCTCTCTGCCTCTGATTAACATTACTCTGTCCAAACAATGGGGCCTAGGTTTTCTTCTTGTTCCAAACAGAACTATGAAAAACAAAGTCCTTTTTGCTGATCATAGCCCTTTTTTGCAAGACTTAATTCTTCTTGAGTTTCAGCTTTTCTTGATCCTGTTCCTTAAAGTGTCTGTTGGTATAACATACTTCTCTCTCCAGCTTTTGTTCAAATTCTTCAAAAATATTCTGAGTTATGTAAAGAATTCTCTACATATCTCTACTGGTCCCCAGAGGTATTACACCTCTTTTTAGTTTTCAGGGGACTTTCTGCAATAATAGTGTTAAGGGGTACCTTTAACTGAGTGCACACTATAATGCCAGGTCCTATGCTAAACCCTTTATATACTTTAGTCCTTTCATTTCTATAACAACCCTATAAATAGGTATTATTTTTCCCATTTTACAGACGAAGAAACCGAGACTCAGATACTTAAATAACTAGTCCAAGATCACACAATGGGCAAATAAAGGGCTGAGACAAAAACCCCAGGTCTTCCTGACGCCAGCTAAAGTGTAACCACAATATTTTTCCTTAAGAGCCTCCCATCCCTCTGAGTGGTCTTTTCTTCTGGGGTTTCAAAGTCCATGAAGACACATCTATTTTTTTTTTTTCCCTGAACTCTTAAAAGAATTGCTTCCTAGAAGCCACAGCAGGGCTTCCCAAAGGGTATTTGAGGGAATTTTAATTTAAGAGAAGCTTCTAGAAGAGCAGATGTGGCAAAGGCTGGATGCAATACACTGCACCTCAGATTAAAGATTCATAAAACGTTGGCATTTCGAAGACTCTGAGGAGGACTACAGAGGGCAAAGGAACCAGTTTCATTTTGTGTAAGCCAGTCTCTTCCAACCTTAGCCACAGGAACCCCTTTTCACTTAATCCCCAACCGACCTCCCTAAAAGGCTGTGGGGACCCTCCCTCTGGGGACCACTGGTCAGGCAGTGCTCTGACAAGGCCCAGGGTTTTCCCTCCTGAACCCTGCTCTGCCCAAGCGCTCTTTCCCAAGGCCCTGTCACTCCCACTCCATCAGCTTCCTTGCCGGTCAGAGTCAGGTGCACAGCCGAGGCGCCTCGTCATTTTCTTCACCCCAAGACAGATGATCTCAGGAGGCCTGTCAGACACGTATACGATGCTCACCTTCAGCTCTCAGCCCGATGCCGGGGAAGCTGAAGTTCTTCTGAGTGACCAGGGCTTACCTTGGTGCCAATTTTGTGATTTTTACCTGGAATTTTGTGTCATTCTTTCTTTTTACTGTGCAGGGCAAGCTGTAACAGCTCCTACAATATCACTTCTTTGACTTTTTTTTTTTACTATTCTTTTTTTAAAGTTGAAAGAGCCAAATAGTTCTATAAGGTTCATTACAATAGTCAGCAGTCTTTCCATTCCCCACTCCTTGGAGAAAACCACCGTCATCTCTGTTAGCTGATTCTTTTGGTATTTTCCTCAATACCTCTAATATACTTTCTTTCTACTTCCTGGTATTCCCTTTTCAGGCTTTATCTATTGACTTGCTGCTACAGAAGATGAGCTTCTAGCTCCCTTCCATCCCACCCTCCCACCCTCCCAAGATAACTATATCGTAAGTTTGCTTGGCTAAGTATTAAGTGTTTACGTTATTATACTAATGCTATTTACAACTGAGTCATGTAGTATAATATGATTACTTTTCCTTTCTAGTGTGATTTTTAAAATTATTTATTTATTTATTTAATTTTTGGCTGCATCGCGTCTTAGTTGCAGCACGCGGGATCTTTCATTGTGGCGTGCAGGTTTCTCTCTAGTTGTGGTATGTGGGCTCCAGAGCACACGGGCTCAGTAGTTGTGGTGTGTGGGCTTAGTTCCCCTGTGGCATGTGGGATCCTAGTTCCCCAACCAGGGATCAAACCTGCATCCCCTGCATTGGAAGGTGGATTCTTAACCACTGGACCACCAGGGAAATCCCTAGTGTGATTTTCTATTTTCCTTGTATTTAATAACTGTGTTGGTTTTCTATGTGTTTATTGCTAATTCAATCCTAAACTAAACTAATGACCAATGGCCTATAGATTCTCCCAAGACTTTCAAATAGAGCAAATATTTATCAATTTTATCTTCTTTTTAAAAAATTAATTAATTAATTAATTTATGTCTGCGTTGGGTCTCCGTTGTTGCGCACGGGCTTTGTCTAGTTGCGGCAAGCAGGGGCTACTCTTTGTTGTGGTGCGCGGGCTTCTCACTGTGGTGGCTTTCTTGTTGTGGAGCAAAGGCTCTAGGTGCGTGGGCTTCAGTAGTTGCAGCACACGGGGTCAGTAGTAGTGGCTCGTGGGCTGTAGAGCGCAGGCTCAGTAGTTGTGGCACACGGGCTTAGTTGCTCCGCAGCATGTGAGATCTTCCCAGACCAGGGCTCGAACCCATGTCCCCTGCATTGGCAGGTGGATTCTCAATCACTGCGCCACCAGGGAAGTCCCTCAATTTTATCTTTTTAAAGACACTTCTCCAGGGGCTTCCTTGGTGGTGCAGTGGTTAAGAATCTGCCTGCCAATGCAGAGGAGATGGGTTCGAGCCCTGGTCCAGGAAGGTCTCACATGCCGCGGAGCAACTAAGCCCGTGCACCACAACTACCGAGCCTGCGCTCTAGAGCCCACGAGCCACAAATACTGAGCCCACGTGCCACAAATACTGAAGCCCGCGGGCCTAGAGCTGATGCTCCACAACAAGAGAAGCCACCACAACGAGAAGCCTGCGCACCGCAACAAAGAGTAGTCCCCGCTCGCCGCAACTAGAGAAAGCCCACATGCAGCAACAAAGACCCAACACAGCTATAAATAAATAAATAAAACTTATTTTAAAAAAAAAAGAGTAGCCCCTGCTCACCACAACTAGAGAAAGCCCGTTTGCAGCAATGAAGACCCAACAGAGCCCAAAAAAACCAAATTAAATAAATAAATTAAATATCATTAAAAAAAAAAAAAAAAAAAAGACATTTCTCCAGAGGATCCTTCCAAACGACTCTAGTCTGAACTGTCTGCCTTCCGTTTTTGCAGCACAACTGTCGTCATGGGATCACCCCTTACCTTCACACTGGTGATTCCTCTCGCCTCTTTCTCATGTTGGATCCTATTTCCTGCTCCCCGTATGTCTTCCTCACTCATTTCGATGGTGCATATCCTCTAGCAGATTTCACTTTTTTAGTATGCTTCTCTCTGACCTGCCACCCTCAGGGGTTTTCAGGCAAATTAAAACACCAGCTTTACTCTGTGCACTGGTATAGAGACTTCCAAGGCCTTCTTTCGTTATTTTTTCCTGTGAATTGGCAGGCAACTCCTCCACTTTTATCTTCTTTTACAGGCAGTACCCAGTGGTGAAGAGGTCTGGATCTGGATTCAAACAACCCAAGGTTCAAATTTTGGCTCTGAACTTTATTAATCTTGGCTCATTGACCCAAAATAAGTTATACAATCTATCTAAGCCTCCGTGTTCTTGTTTGTAAAATGGGGACAAAAATAGCCCACAACACAGGGCCTGGCATATGACGATACTTAATAAAAACTGCTTGCTTGGGACTTCCCTGGCGGTCCAGTGGTTAAGACTCTGTGCTTCTACTGCAGGGGACACGGGTTCGATCCCTGGTCGGGAAGCTAAGATCCTACATGCCACGCGGCCAAAAAAACAAAAACAAAAACAAAAACCTGCCTGCTTGGTCACAGAAGCTGTCCAGCCCAGGATTCTTCCTGTATTGGGAGCACTGAGGACTGGTTTGTGGATGGCTCAGAGGCACACCTCAGTAATTCATCAATTGATCTAAATCTTTCCATGTCTTTCTTTTTTACTACCTGTCTCTGTAACACATCCTATATTTACACTTTCCACTGTTTAAGGGGACTTTTTACATATCCTAACACACCTTCTCTTTCCAGTGTCAGGACAGACTCCTGATTTCTAGTGCTGCACATAGTACAGGCCCCTGTTCACCCTACCCACACTTCACAGATTGACAGAACCGTATCCATGTTTCCTCTCCACCCTGGTCTCTACAGACTGAAGAGTCTTAATTTTTCCATTTTAGCCTCAGGGTATTGGTCACATTCTATCAATGGCAGCAGGTGTGGAAAGGAGAGGAGCCCAACCACCGAGACTCCTTTTAGCCACAATCCCAGTCCTGTGACAGTGATGACGTCTGCACTGGCCACACGACTTGGGGCCTTTTCCTTGGGGACGCCCGGGAGCAGGAACCAGGGCACCCGGGTTGGCAACTATTCAGAAGTGAAGTGGGTTTGGCCTGCTGAGCCCAGCTCAACCTCTGGCTTCTGCCACTTGCTTGGGAGATTATTCCTTTTGCTTTCAGATTGCTGACGAAAGCTCTGAACTTTCCAGAGAAAGAACCACTTGCAGGTTTCCCTTCAGAGCAGGACTGGGACAGGGTGTGGGTGTGGGTGAGGGCACCAGCTCACCTCCACAGTTACTGCTACCATCTGAATTTGGAAAAATTATCTGATGAGGATGACACACGGAGTAAAAGGCCTTAAAAGGTTATTGGTAAACACCAACAACCAAACGATGAAACGCAGTATTTTCACTGTGAATATTCCAAGGATGGAACGTGATGATAGAACAGTGGGACGGAGTGTGGGTGAAGAAGACAGAGTGAGGAAAACTTGTGTTAAGGTTGGTGGATTCCTTCATCAACTACTAATTCCTCTGGGCACCAGGGACCGCCACCCGCAGCCTTGTGGTCTGACTCAGGTGGGAGACTAGGACCCCTGCTTTCCTGAACGAGCCTGCTCTAGCCAGAGCCCTTGGCTTCCTGGTTTCTGAGACACTGAGTCATTTCCTCTCTCCAGCTCTCACCTTTGAGCCTTCCTTTTCCCTTCCCTGGAGAAGTGACTCACTACTGAAGTGTTGGGTGACACTGAGGATCAAGGATGGGCGATAAAAATACTCCTGATTGTGCAACTTGAGGAAGATAGATGCAGTTTGGATTGAGAATTCAATGTGCCGGCCATGAACTCTGAGGCTGGGGTGTTAACAATGGCCACTGCTTCACATCTTTGGGGAAGTAGAGCAGAGAATGGAGTTCAAACAGAAATTCACCCAGGCAGGACTGCTGTGGAGCCCTTGATCTGCCCTTTCGAGTGTGTATTTCCGAGAAAGGCACATAAAGGCAGGCACTTAGCAAGACAAATGTGGATCACAGAGGCCTGGGCCCTTCCTCCCATCAGCCCTGTGGGGCCTGGCTGGGGCCCTGAGAGCAGGGCTGTTTCTTCTTGGGTTTTTCTCTCCAGTGAAAACAACCGTACTTCCCCAGCGTGGGAGTGGTGAGGGGCGCCAACATGACACACTCGGGCTCCAGGCAGGCCACTGCACTGACATGATAGAGCCCTTTGAGCAGGGTTACCCAAGACTGCCCTGCATGCAGGAAGTGACGGCAATAGCCCAGCTGTTTTCCCAGATGGAAACTCACCTTCCTTCACCCAATTCACTGGATGCAAACGAGATATTTTCTTCTTCTAATTAATCTTCATGGGTCTCATGGGCTGAGCAAAACAAAACACAATTTTCTCTAAAGGATGACTCTTTGGCCAGGTCACAAGCTATTCAAGATGGGAACAGAGGCAGCATGGCTACCCATCCAAAAGGCTAAAGAGATGGGAGCAGAGACACTCATAAAAGTGGAGAGAAATACATGTGTGTTTTGTGTGCATGTTGGGGGAAGGGTGCAGATGAAAATGTCACAACAGGAGAAATCATGCTACGAAACCTTAATTTTCCAGAAAATTAAGGCAACAAGCAAAAAAAAAAAAAAAAGCCTTAAAAGCTGCTGGTGCAATTCCAGAAGACTGAGAAACTTAGCTCAGCGATGACGGTTAGTTTGCTTTTTTTTTTTTGCGGTACGCGGGCCTCTCACCATTGTGGCCTCTCCCACTGCAGAGCAGAGGCTCTGGACGCGCAGGCTCAGCGGCCATGGCTCACAGGCCCAGCCGCTCTGCGGCATGTGGGATCCTCCCGGACCGGGGCACGAACCCGTGTCCCCTGCATCGGCAGGCAGACTCTCAACCACTGCGCCACCAGGGAAGCCCTAGTTTGCTTTTTAAAGATGCCTCAACTACAAAGTGTCTCTCCCACAGCCAGGAACCTTCCCCCCCCAACACATGTGCACACACATGCATGGGCCCTGCCCCTCTTTGCGGGGCGGGGGGGGTTATGTGACCCAGAGAGCTCCCTAAAGGTCCCCCAACCTCAATCAGTGACTCACTGGCAGAAGGAGGAGGAGGTCCTGGTACACTGATGCAGGTTCCCAGCATCAGAGCAAGTTTATAGAAATGCAAACCTCCCCACGCAATGCACCTGACCGTGCACATCCCCGGGGTCACTGTGGGGAGGCTGGGAAGCAAAGGCCAGACTCCACAGGACAGTCCACGTCTAACCAGGCAACCTCAGACAGAGGATGCCAGTGACTTTTTCTCCCTCGACCCAGGTCCTTATAAATGTCGGCAGGCACAGCCCTTAAGCTGGGCTCCCCTCAGTGGCACAGAGGAGTTGCTTCCCAAACTCACGTGGGCAGGCCGTGGGAAGGGAGGCGCCAGCAAGCCGAAGGAGGCTTTTCTCAACTGATCATCTTGGGAAAAGCCAGATACAAATTTCATGGCTGGAATGCAGGGGTTGTGAAACGCTGGAAGAAGCCCCAAAGAGGGCCAAGGACTCCCCTTCCGGGAAGGCGGAAGGCGGTGGGAGGAGGGTTGGCAGGGGGAGTGGGAGAGGAGCAGTTACCCAGAGGGCCCTGCCTCTCTGGGAAGCAGGAAGTGAGGCCTCAAGCAAAAAAGAGAGAAATCCCCTAGCCCTGAAGTGGTGGAGGGGCCAGAGATATACGGTTGGTTTTGTTTCTGAACATGAAGAAAACAAGGCTTTGTGTTAAAAAGTAATTCTGGTATAAATGAGACAATTATGACACATCTTGTTATCTCTGGGATTTGGAAGCACTGAGCCTGGCGGCATGTCTTCCCTAGAGTTAAATACAAACAGTAAGCTTCTAACATGGGGCTTTAGCCTTGTCCTCGGTGCCAAGGGAGCAGTCTCTACTCATGCTTTGACTAGTTAGAGGAGGTCCACCTATGAGGGTGAGAGACACAGTCTGGGGTGTCCCTCACACGGTCCCTGAGAATGGAGTAAGGAGGACCACACCATGTTAATGGCTGAGGGACTGCCCTAAGTGCCACCCTTTTCTCACCTTGGCCAAGTCACTCAGTTTCCTCATCTCTCAACGGGGGATAATAAGATTATCTACTTCACAGAGTGACTACGAGGATGGTATAAAGCACTTGGAACGTTACCTGGCACTTGCACCTGATCAGTGTTAGTCACCATTAAGGTGGGAAAAGATCAAGTGCCTGATTCCCTCAGGTAGGCCAGAGCCCAGCTGCTAATACTCAGGCTCCACTGGCTCTTCTGAACCTCTGTTCTATCTCCACAGCCTTCTCAAACCACGCTCAGGCCCATAAGACTGTGCATCAGAGCCCCAGCCCAGAAAGCCTGACTAAAGGAAATCGGACACGAAGACACAATAGGGCCCATGCCGGTCACTCCTCCACAGGGAGAGGAGCAAACACTAGTGCCAGCACATTTTGGGTTGGCTTTCTCAGTCACAATCCATGCGGTTTATCTGAAACCGGGTCAGGTCCCAGGGTGGGCAGCACAGATATTACAGTCGTGCGTGCTAATCTGAACTGAGGCCGCCGTCATCGATCCTGAGGTGACAGGGAGCTGGAGACTTGAGGGAGGGTTGGAAAATGTTCTTGGCAAAGGAGGAACCATTTCTCAACCAACTGCTAACAAACTGGTAACCAGCACTGACAACCTTAGAGGAGACACTCCGATTCCCTTCAGACTGCAGATTCCAGCACCTTGGAGACGCGACTGGGTCCTTGAGCTGCAGGGAGGGGAGATGACCCCAGATGGCTGCACCTCTGATCTATTCGCATCCATCTCTCTGCAGCTCAGCCAACTCAGGCCAAAGAGAGGAGGCTGCAGCCTCTGCCCGGAGTCTACAGATAGTCCTTGGACCAGATCCGATGCCCCACTGCCCAGTAGGCTGAGTCTGGGCTGGATGTCTGCATCCAGGAACTCTGTGTGCCTTACAGTGTCTGGGGGTGCAGCAGCTGGAAGTACGCCGTAGACTGGGAGTGAGATCTCAGACTTGTCCCAGATGTATAGTAGGGGCAAGTGGGCTGCCTCCACAGGAGCCCCTGCCCTTCTGCCCAGAAACCCAGACCTTTGGAGGTGGAAGGGCCATCTGGACTGAGACTACAAGTTATGGGGCAATCTCCTTGAGCCTTTAAGCCTTCAATTACCTCCCGACCTCCCATCAGTGCCAGTGGGGCCCAGAGGAAGAGGCCAAGCTCAGGGCACGCGAAGGAGTATGGCCCTGGGACAGGGTCCAGACTCACAGGTGGAGAGTTTCCAGATGCCCCACGACTCAGCCTGGCCATCTGCTCCTGCCAGGGGAAGATGGTGCCTTAAGCCAACTCCTTCAAGGCGGCTGGCTGCAGAAATCCACTGGCTGGAGTTGAAAGCTGCTTGGAGGTGGCAGTGGAAGCTTCTCCAGGCTCTTGCAAAAGGCCTCTACTCTCATGGCTTCTGGATGGCAGATTCTTCAGGTGGGCCACCTTGGGCAGCCAGAGTAACTCTCCCTACTCCACAATCTGCTCCCAGGTTACAGCCTCGACTTTAACCAGCCAGGCCTCCCCTGTTCCATCCCTGTCAGCTTCTTCACCTGCTTGTTAAAATTCCAGGGCTCCTTCAAGGCCCGTCTCATGTCCTTCCTCCTCCAAGAAGCCCTCCCTAACTACTCCAGATCATGCTGACTTGACCCTTCTGTAGCACAATAGATCATTACCATTTCTGGGGATCGTGGATGAGCAACTGGAGCTAGAATTCAAAGGAACTATTTCCAACAAATTACATCCACAGACAGAATCATGCCAATTAATTAACTGTTTCAGTTCATGTGCCCCCAAAAGAGCCTACACCTCAGATGGCCCTCTGGGTCCTGAGCCTGCGACACAGCAAGTGTGTAATAAAGACTTCTTAGAAGAAGGACGGATCACCCTGGTCTTGCAGGAGTGGTCCGCCTCCCTGTTAGCCCAGGGCACAGCAACTTCCTCTCTGGCAGGCAGGGTTCCTGCTCTGGGCTGCCAGCTCCCAGGCATCCCCTGCCAGCAGCTATTCCCTAGAGTTGCCCTGGGACTAAGGGCAGAGGGGGGTGCCCAGCTCCAGCTCTGCCCACCATTCGCCCCCATCAGAGGAAGAGAGGTCAGCAGGAAGTGGATCTGACCTCTGGGGTGGTCACAGTCTCTCCTAAGAGCTATAGGGGCTCTTGGACAGACAGCAGAGGCCTGCAGAGGACTTCCCTTCCCTGGGCCCCATGGAAGGGAGGCAGGAAGAAGGGCCTCAGCAGCAGGCGTCCAGTCCGGGGCTGGCCAGACAGGGAGGCCCCTGGGGTTGCAGCTATCAGCCGGAGACCAGGCTCCAGGAAGGAAGGAAGGGCAACTCTGGCCGAGGCCGAGATAAGGAGGGGAATCGTGCTCAGCACAATGGGCTCCCACAAGGCTGGGAGGCCCCAAGTCAGATTTTGCCCCAACTTGGCCTCCCATCTGCTCACACAGCCTATGTAAATATTTACTGTTGTTTATATTTCTGGTCCGCTGCGTTCCCTCTGAGGCCCTTACAACCCACAGATCTGTGTGCCCCAGAGACCCTGAGTCCATCCAGCAAGGCCTCTGGGCATTGTTCTCTCTCATGCAAGCCACAGGGACAGGCCCTGAAGGACAAAACTGCCCCCTCGTCCCAGTCCCGGGACACTGCTGTCGGGAAGCTAGACTAACCCCTCTGTGGGCAGGGCACTTACGGGGCCCGGTCGTGGGTGAGGCCGTTCTGCCGCTGGGGGTTGATTGGCGGAAGGACGGGTTTGCTGTTGATCTCAAGTCCTCTCCTCAAGGTCTCCCGGATCTGCTCCGTGTCTGCAATGACACCATTAAGTTACCTGATGGCCCTCTGGGCCCCCAGCATCCCCATCCCTGTCCTTGGACCCTGGCTCTGCTGATGGGCTCGGGAAAGGCCCCCACGAAGGCTGGTCTTGAGGCCACTCTAGGCATCAGCTGTGCGATCTGAGTGCAGCATGAGGACACAGGGCAGACGAGGCATCGTGTGCTCTGGAAACTTCTGGTCTGAAGAGCACCATTCTTGAGGAAGACAAGGAATGGCCTCTGGACTGCAGAAGGGCACTCTCCAAGGCAGGGCTCTCCTCCACTGTCCTTTCCCATCCTGTGTCACAGGCCCTAGGCTTACCCCTAACATGGCTCCAGACAGTGACTCACAAGACAGCCACTGCCCAAGACCACCCAGGGATTCTACCCACTTAATGGATGCCAGTAAGGGCTGCGAGTGCTCTGCCATGAATGAGCAGGCATCCCTTACACAAGTTCCTGGGTTCCGGGTGGTCAGCTGGTATCTGGCCCTGCCACCCCTTCCCCTTGGGCCGGGTCAGTGGGATACTGAGTCATCTCCCCACCTTGGTACTATCCCAGGGAACCCTGCCTCTCCACGGGTCTGCCAAGGGCCAGGAGGTGACAAAGGAGTCCCCTGGTTGAATTATTTCTTTGCAAGGTGCTTTTCTGGTCTTTGGGGTGAAGCTTACTAGTCTGGTCCCCTATATTGAGATTTTTGTCTAAGATTTACTTTTTGCAAACTGCAAAAAGTACGTTTTTACGTTTGCAAACTGCAAACACACACAAAAAAGCAAATTAACGTTTGTTGGTTAAAGGGTGGGCTTTGAGGATAGAGGTGATATTAACTTTTCTAGTGTTTGGCTTGTTATAGTGGCATGGATCTTACTTTTATAATTTTAAAAAAAATAGGCAATGATGGTTGAAATTTTGGACAAAACTGTGAATCCCTCCTTAAATTAGCTCTTTTGTCAAAAGCAACTGAATGATTCTAATAACTGTACACTCTCTCAGAATCTCCCCAGGGCTTGGCACATCGTTAGAATAAGCAGGAAGGAAAGAAAGGGGTCAGATATTTGCACTAGGGGTTTAAGTTGTTTTTTTGTTTTTTTGTTTTTTTTTTTTTTTTTTGCGTTACGCGGGCCTCTCACTGTTGTGGCCTCTCCCGTTGCGGAGCGCAGGCTCAGCGGCCATGGCTCACGGGCCCAGCCGCTCCGCGGCATGTGGGATCTTCCCGGACCGGGGCACGAACCCGTGTCCCCTGCATCGGCAGGCGGACTCTCAACCACTGCGCCACCAGGGAAGCCCTTAAGTTGTTTTTTATGGAAAGAAAACCTTTTATAAGTGCAGTCACATGGGCTGGTATTTTATTCAGGATTCTAGGTATCTTACTCTTCAAAAGTTAAGAAAAGGTGGAAGAATTGAAAAAGGAAGTAGAAAAAGCAGCTGTAATCACGTCTGTGTAAATGGCCGCTTTTCTTTTGGAGTTAGTTAGGGAGGCCCTTTCTTAAAAACCACAACTGTTTCGCTAACCAAGACCAGCATGGTGAGCTTCCAACAGGGGAGCCATATCCTCCTTCCCCAAGGCCCCCCGACAAAATGCAGCAGGTAAGGGTGCCCTGCCTATGCCCCTTACATTATATCTGCAAGAGAGTGGGGTGGGGAAGTGTGCAAACTGGCTTCACACTCAGGCCTCTCTTGTCTGAGGCCTGGGAGGGCCCAAGGCCAGAGTGATCCTCAGGCCTGGCATGGCTTTCAGGCTGGAGCTGGGCCCTGCGTCAATTCTGTGGGTGGCCGATGCTTGTTCTCTTGCATTTGGGTGGACTATGGCTGTTTCCTGTAACTGTTCTAGGGCTTCCACTCACCTCCCTGACCTCAGATAGCAAGAGGCAAATCTAAAACACAATGGTCACTGCTGGAAGTGCAATCTGAAATACACACAGGAAACACAGGAGAAACGGGTCAGTAAAGCTCTCTTCATTCCACCCTGCTGAAGACCTCACTTGCTGTTTAAATCCTGCCAGGAAATACTGAAACCCGGCCTGGGGAAAGGGAAGGCGACGGCTCCCACCTTTGCCAGAGAGCCGCCGGGGCTGAGTACCGATGCAAATGCTCCGGCTGTCCTCGTCGTCCTCGGGGGGCCGGCTCAGGTCATCCCAGGCACACTTGGCGCTGACACCACTCAGGTTGGACCCGTCCGTCTCAATGCCTTTGTCAACTCTCTCCTGCTTGGAAAGAGTCAAAGAGCCAGAGTTCCTTCAGCGAACCAGTGGCCCAAGGTCACCACCACCTTTCCCATGTTTACTGAGCCCTGGTAAGAGCTGAGCATGGGACAGGTGCCAGAAGAGCAGGGTCTCTGACCTTATTCTGCCCTGGTTACTAACGCGTGGCGGTCTCTGCCAGCCACGGGTCTCCTCCAGGGGAATCAGGAATTAGGGGAGCCGGGAAGAATGAAAATCCCAAGGGAAGCGTCTCCTCTCCCATCAGCCTTCCAGTAAAGTGACTGTCATTACCCGCTTCAGAGCTCCGACTCTGCCCACCCTATGCTGGCCCGTGGAGCTGATGTGGCAGAGCCAGGAACCACCCTCCTGAGGAAAGGCACAGTCCTTCCTCTCCTCACTGATCACCCGGTCGCTGCTCCAGAGGCCAGGGTGGACGCCGGCCACAGGCGGGAGAGGCGGGGACTCAGCCCAATTTCTCCGACTCCATACCTGCAGTTTTCTCTTCCAACAGCAGAGGGTGTGGTCACACAGGGAAGAGTCCCCAGAGAGCAGAAGGGCCGGACTTCCCCTTGCTGCATTGCTGACTTGTTTGGCCAAGAATTCTGGATGGAGATTCTTTTCCATTTCTTAGACTGAAACGGGGGCCTGGAGGGCAGTGACCATCCTTAGACCCCACCAGAGGCCCTGCCTTCGCACAGGCCTTGACACTTCTGAGTCCAAACACTCTCCAAATGGCCTCAAGGAAGAGCTAAACACAAACACCTGGGATTTCTGGTAAAACAAAGTTGTGATGTTGGGCTGTGGATGAAAGGTCATCTGGGAGGCTCCCGCAACCTTTTTCATAAACAGTCATGTAGGCCAAATAGAGCTCCTGAGTTAAGTACTTCAGTAAGAGTCTGCTCCTCCCTGTCTGGGGGACCTTCTCCCCAGGGCTCCACAGGCTCCAAACAGGCCTGCTGCTCGGCCAGGGAGCCCATCCAGGGAAGCACAAGGTAAGCTTACAAAGGGTCCTTATTTTTTGAGACCAGTCAGCAGGTGGCCCTGGCCCAATGCCTCCTTCCCATCAATCCCATTCTCCTCCTCTCCAGTGCTACCAGCAGCCTAGGCAAAGCTGGGGATTCTGAGCAGAGGCGTGGGAGGCTGATGACAGGGAGTGGCTCTCTGTGCTCTAACCAGGGGCGTGTGAGCCCTAGTTTGCTTGGGGTGGAGTCTACGCTTTTCCCTCTCCACTGGCCACCCTGAGGCCTCTCACCTAAGCAAGGAGTTCAGGACACCTCTTGGCTCAACAAGCTCAGCCCACTTACTTTATGAGTAAACAAGAAAGGGTGAAGACGCAGAGGAGTTCAGAGACTTGTCCACGCACATAGCTGGCTAGTGGTAGAGCTTGGAGCAAAGGACCAGGAGCAGCTCTGAAACAAACGGCCTGCAAGCAGGCCCCAGAGACACAAGCGAGCACACAGGAGCTCCCACTGGGTGCACAGAGCGCCCAGGAAAGGAAACTGGACTTTCTCACCAAGGTGCCCCTGCTTGCTTTTTTTTTTTAAAATATAATCTTTCTCTTTATAAATTTATTTATTTATTTATTTTTGGCTGTGTTGGGTCATCGTTGGTGCGTGCAGGCTTTCTCTAGTTGCGGCGAGCGGGGGCCACTCTTCGTTGCGGTGCGTAGGCTTCTCATTGCGGGGGCTTCTCTCGTTGCGGAGCACGGGCTCTAGGCACGTGGGCTTCAGTAGCTGTGGCTCACGGGCTCCAGAGCGCAGGCTCAGTAGTTGTGGCGCACGGGCTTAGCTGCTCCACAGCATGTGGGATCTTCCCGGACCAGGGCTCGAACCTGTGTCCCCTGCATTGGCAGGTGGATTCTTAACCACTGAGCCACCAGGGAAGCCCCCCCTGCTTGCTTTTAAAGAACACTAGGCGCTCTGGGTCCTGCTGGCTGGCCTCAGGGGCGCCTGAAGACTAGGGAGGAGAACTGTTCTCAGCACGCAGAGAAAGGATGGGCTGCTTACCCTAGTAGCTTAAAGGATCAGGTGCTTTCTTAGCACTTGGCACCTAGGACAGGGGCCAAACAACAGCCCATGGTGCCCCGTGCTGGATCCCAGTGTGGCTGCAGAACAAGGGCTTGGGGAAACATAGCCTTTGTGGTTCCTGGTTCTTGTATAAGCAGAAGCTACAAAGAAACCAAGTTTAAAGCACAGATAACAGAGGATATCCTGGCAGCAATTGGAAAGCTGCAGTGTTCAAGGCACTAGGAAAACAGAGGAGCGTCATCTGTGAATGAGTAGGGCTTCTGCCCAAGAACTCCCAGGTCTGCAGTAAACAGCCCAGGAACTGCTGGCTACATGTCCGCCTGCTACCTCTCCTGGCCACCTCCCACCCTTCCTAAAGGACATATAACTCCTGGCAGCAGCCTGTGGCCTACCACATTTTTGCAGAGGCATAAAATGTTCAGAGATGGCAATGACCTGCAATGGGCAGGGGCAAAGGAGAAGGAGGCAGGCACATGTCAGGCACATTATTAGCTGTCTGCGGTTCCTGCTTCAGGAGCTGCCAATAAGAAAGGAAGTTATGCTCTACGTGGCTTTCAAAAGTCACCTTCATACAGAGTGCTGCTTCTAAAAAACCCAAAGACAACACTGACACTCTGTACAGGTGGGCAATAGTGAGTGAGAACCGCAGGCCTGTGTGTATAGAGACTTCCTTTTATATATGAAGGGATGCCAACCTAGCCAGGGGAGGAGCTCGGTATCCGACTACCCAAGATGAAAAATGTATCTAAAAGGGGGATGGGATCATTAGACCAATCAGCGCTCCTCCCTGCAGCTGGGCTGTGGAGTCACTATCACCTGTCCTACTGTTACAGGGTGGCGGTGGCAGTGGGGTGGCTTCCTGAAAGAAACTCTGTGTTCTTCTAAGAAGGGGAACATGGCAGGATGAGTACTGGGCAAGAAATATCCACTATACTGATTTTCTTTCCTTGCTAGTGATCCGATTTTCTGGTCAGGTTTATTGATGTATAATTTGCATTCAATAAAATCAATCCTTTTAAAATGCAAAAAAACATATGTCTAAGACAAGTTTTCCTGGCCTGAAATCTCTGCTCCCTTATGTGCTCTGCAGAATTCAGAGGACAAATTCCAAATCATGCCATATTTCTACTCACTCACAAATAAAGCTCCTCCGTTTTCCCAGGATGAAAGCCAGTGTTATTTGGAAGAAGCCTAGGCACAGTGTGCTAGAAAGGTTTTCCTCACTCAAGACATACTTGCAGGTGTGGATCGATCTCAAATATGGTCTCTCCCCTCCTCATGTCAGTTATCAGCCAGGGGCCACCAGCGCTGTGGACAAGGAAAGGGGACAGGATGGTAACTGAGGGTCTGGGGCTGATGGGCTGGGTCTACATCCTGCCCTGTTTGCTGCCCCCAGCCCAGAACACAGGGGATCAGTTAGTGGCCAGAGACTGTCAGGGAGAGTGATCAGGAAGCCCCAGTCTGAAAACCCAGAGCCTGAGCAGCAATGTAAGGGGGCACCCACATGTGGAGAGAAGGAGGGGTTCCCAAGCCCAGGCCCAGGGACCCCGCCCCCATCTCATAGTGCAGGGATGTACTCACACGGGTACTGTCCGCAGCAGCTCCAGGATGCCCTGCCCATTCCACTGCTGGGCTGCGTGGAGCTCCTCGGTGCAGACGCCAACAATCTGAGACCCCGGGACAAAGATGCCATTGTGCGTTAATGGCCATTCCTCCAACCCACCCGGAAGGTCAACTACCCAGGCTCTCTTAGTATCACCAAAGTTGGGGGACCACAGGCAGGATCTGTGCTCAGGGGCTGATGTGTCCAAAGTGGGATGGTTCCCTTAGGAGGGAACAGTGGCCTGGCTAGCAGATGGATGTGTCCACACACAGGGCACTGAGGTCTAACCCTTGCCCTGCTGTGATGGCTCAGGGGTCTGGGCGACACAAAGCCTAGCCCTAGACTGCAGAAGAGAAAATCAGGGCCCTGCCAACTCAGGATGGGTCCCCAGCCCATGTCTCTGGAAGCAGGGGAGGTCCAGGGAGATGCTCCGGCCCAGTCTAGGATCATGGGGGTTGTAAACAGAGGAGATTTTGAGACCCTTTAAGCTTAGAACGATGACCAAAGGGCACCAGCAGCTTGCAGAGAAGCTCCCTTCCTTATCAGGGGCTGAGCCTTTGAATAAATCTCAAAGGAAACAACTGAACTTCCACACAGACCCCACCATGATCACAAGCAGCCCGGGTGCAGCTGGGGTAGGTGCACGTCGTCCCTTCTGGGTAAGGGAAAGTCCAGTCCAAAGCTGCCTGCTGGGAGGTCCTGTGCCTGTGGCTATCTGGGTCTTACGAGTTCACAGAAATACCCTCCCTGCTATCCACTCAGTACAGCCATCCTTTCCTACCCAAATGGCCCCCGCCCCTGCCCCCTTACCCCATCTCAGCAGGCTAAATCAGGCCATCCGAATCTACCCGACAAACCATCAGAGGGACTAGAAAGTGGAAGGAGACCACAGGAAATCTCTGTTCCCTCACTGCCCCACCCATGCCCTCCTGTCCTACCAGGAAAGGCTCAAGCCCAAGTCCAACCTGTGCCTCACCTGGAGGAAGGTAACCACCCCAAACGGTGTCTGCACGGGCTGCATCTGCGGGTCCTCTGTCAGCAACATGTGCTGAATTCTCGACTCACTGTTATCCAAAGGGCTATGCCAAGACACGTGGTCCCCGCTGCAGAAGGTGTTCTCTGTGGACAGACGTGAGGGTCCTCAGCGACCGAGGCCCTGCAGCCAGGCCTGGAGCCCGACCCGGGGTCCCAGAAGCCCAGGCTGGGAGGCTCCCCAGCCTTCCAAGGTGGCCCCTGTGAAGGAGGGGACGCATTCACTTGGATGGGAGCAAAGAGTATGGCTACTGCCCCCAAACCAAACACGTTCCTGCTCGCCAATTCTGCCAGCCTTCAGTGGAAGATGACGGGCTACCAGTGTGGCTGCGTGCTTGGCCTGACAAGTCCAAAGACTTCTGGTATCTTTGCTTCCCCAGCACCTTCACTTATTCGGGAGGCAGGGGGCAGCCACAATTGGGTCTGCCAAGAAAGAATAAAGTGCTTTACTGTGGGACCATCCTGGCCAGAAGCCCACAGGAAGGCTGGAGGGCAATAAAACCCTTCACCTTGGAAAAACATACCAGGATTTCTGTGTGGCTGAAATAGTGTTCAAACAGGAACTTCCTTCCTTGGAGGGCTTTTGAGATCTGTCACCAGTTTCTCACAGGTAGACAGATTCAGGGAATAGTTCCTCATTAGATGGAGGTCTGACTTTGCCTCACACACCTCGGCCTAGATGTGCAGCCTGGAGGGGCAGCTGTTCCCATGAGGACACAGGCATTGGACCCAGGCTGCCCAAGAGAAACGTGCAAATATGGCCACCCTGTAGTCTCACTGTTGCCCTTCACACAGGCCCGCTGCTTTAAAGAAAGATGTTTAAGGTATCACAGCCACAAGGGAAAAACAACGCCTTGGGTGTCCTTCCACAGGTACTCTGCATTTACTAGCCTATAAGCATCTATAGGTCCTCTCCATTTTTTTTTTCCTTCACACCATTTTGCACATTTCTTTTAAAATTATGTATCTTGGAGATCATTTCATATCAACACATAAAGAGTTACCTCATTCCTTTTTTCCCCCCAGTTTTATTGAGGGGAAATTATTATTTATAATTGACATATAACACTGTTTTGTTTAAGGTATATAACATAATGATTTGATATATGTATATACTGTTAAATTATTACCACAATAAGCCCATCACCTCACATAGTTACAAATTTTTTTTCTTGTGATGAGAACTTTTAGGATCTACTCTCTTAGCAGCTTTCAAATATACAACACAGTGCTGTTGACCATAGGCCACCATGCTGTATAATTACCTCCCCAGAACTTATAACTGGAAGTCTGTACCTCTTAACCCCCTTTACCCATTTCACCTACCCCTCCCCCACCTCCTCTCCCCTCTGGCAACCACCAGTCTGCTCTGTACCTATGAGCTTGGTTTTTGTTTTCTTTTGTTTATTTGTTTTATATATTTTTTAGATTCTACATATAAGTGATATCATATGGTATTGTCTGTCTTTGTCTGACTTATTGCACTTAGCATAACATCCTCAAGGCCCATCCATGTTCCAAGTGGCAAGATTGCATTCTTTTTTATGGCTGAGTAGTATTCCATTGTGTATATATACCACTTTCTTTATCCATTCATCCATCAATGGACACTTAGATTGTCTCCATATCTTGGCTACTGTAAACAACACTGAAGTGAACATGGGGGTGTGTGTATCTTTTCAAATTAATGTTTTTGTTTTCCTCAGATACACCCAGAAGTGGAATTGCTGGATGACATAGTAGTTTCTGTATTTCATTTTTTGAGGAACCTCCATACTATTTTCCAAGTGGCTGTACCAAGTTACATTCCCACCAACAGTACATAAGTGTTCCCTTTTTCCACGCTCCCACCAACACTTGTTATCTTTTGTCTTTTTGATGACAGCTGTTCTAACAGGTGTGAGGTGATATCTCACTGTAGTTTTTACTTGCATTTCCCTGATTAGTGATGTTGAGCACATCTTCATGTACCTGTTGGCCATCTGTGTGTCTTCTTTGAAAAAAGGTCTACTCAGCTCCTCTGCTCATTTTAAAATCAGATAGTTTGTTTTGGCTACTGAGTTGTAATTTTTTTGTATGAGTTATTTTTATATATTCGACATTAATCCTTTATCAGCTGTATGATTTGTAAATATTTTCTCCCATTCAATAGGTTGTCTTTTCATTTTGTCAATGGTTTCCTCTTCCGTGCAGAAGCTCTTAGTTTAATGTAGTCCCACTTATTTATTTTTGCTTTTGATGTCTTTGCTTTTGGGGTCAAATCAAAAAAAAAAATCACTGCCAAGACTAATGTGAAGAAGCTTACCCCCTATGTTTTCTCCTAGGAGTTTTATGGTTTCAGGTCTTACGTTCAAGTCTTTACACCATTTTGAGTAGAGTTCTGTGTACAGTGTAAGATAGGGGTCCAGTTTCAATTTTTCGGATGTGGCTGTCCAGTTCTTCCAACACCATTTATTGAAGAGACTATCCTTTCCCCCATTGTATATTCTTGGCTCCTTAGTTGTAAATTAATTGACCACATATGTGTGGGTTTATTTCTGGGTTTATTTATTCTGTCCCATGGATCTATATGTCTGTTTTTATTTATTTTATTTTACTTTTTAAATAAATTTATTTATTTATGGCTACGTTGGGTCTTCATTGCTGTGCGCAGGCTTTCTCTAGTTGCGGTGAGTGGGGGCTACTCTTCGTTACAGTGCGCAGGCTTCTCATTGTGGTGGTTTCTCTTGTTGCGGAGCATGGGCTCTAAGCACACGGGCATCAGTAGTTGTGGCACACAGGCTCAGTAGTTGTGGCTCGCAGCCTGTAGGGCACAGGCTCAGTAGTTGCGGTGTACGGGCTTAGTTGCGGTGCACAGGCTTAGTTGCTCCGTGGCATGTGGGATCTTCCCAGAGCAGGGCTCGAACCCGTGTTCCCTGCATTGACAGGCAGATTCTTAACCACTGTACCACCAGGGAAGTCCTATATGTCTGTTTTTCATGTCAATACCATACTGTTTTGGTTATTATAGTTTTGTATACTGTAACTACCTCAATTTTTTTTTTAATAATCATGAAGTAAGTTTGCATTTTTCATTCTGGAAGAGCTGAAATTGTCAACTACTTCATCTTTCATATAGCTGTATAGTAGTTCATTGTCGTCTGTCACTTATTTTATTTATTTATTTGTTTGTTTGTTTATTTATTTATTTGGCTGCATTGGGTCTTAGTTGCAGCACATGGGATCTTCACTGTGGTATGCGGGGTCTTTCATTGTGGCGTGTGGGCTCTTCGTTGCAGTGCACAGGCTCTCTAGCTGCGGCACACGCGGGCTCTCTAGTTGTGGCGCACGGGCTCAGTAGTTGCAGCACATTGGCTTAGTTGTCCCACAGCAAGTGGGATCTTAGTTCCCCAACCAGGGATTGAACCCACGTCCCCTGCATTGGAAGGTGGATTCTTAACCACTGGACCACCAGGGAGGTCCCTGGTCTATTACTTATGATCTGGGAATTTCAACTGTTGAGATCTCTTGACTTTTTATCAATATTTAAAGTAAGGCACAGCTCCAGGCAGAGCCAATCATAAACCCCCAAATTTCCCAATTTCTGCTTGGCCCACTCCTCCCAGATTTTCTCTCCTTTTACAGTAGTGTGTGTCTACAAGCAGCATGCATGATCTGCAAGTAAGAAAACAATACAACAAGTAAAAAGACTGAATTAGTAATTAAAAGCTTCCCCCACAATAAAAAGTCTAGGCCCAATGGCTTCACTGTAAATTCTACCAAACATTTAGAGAAGAATTAATACCAATTCTTCATAAACTTTTGCAAAAATTAAAAGAATACCTAACACTAATTCATTCTATGAAGCCCTGATACCAAAACCAGACAAAGGCACTGCAAGAAAAGAAAGCCATGGATCAATATCACTTATGCATAGACACAAAAATCTCCAACAAAAATACCAGCAGACTGAATACAGCCACATATAAAAAGGGTTATACACAATGACCAAGTGAGATTTATCCTAGAAATGCAAGTTTGGTTTAACATAAGAAAATCAATTGTTACATACTATATCAATAGAATATAGATTTCTTTTTAAATCACATGATCATCTCGATAGACACAGAAAAAGCATTTACCAAAATCCAATACTTTTTTTAAAAAATGAATTTATTTATGTATTTAGTTAGTTTTGGCTGTGTTGGGTCTTCATTGCTGTGTGGGGCTTTCTCTCTAGTTGTGGCGAGCGGGGGCTACTCTTCGTTGCGGTGCGTGGGCTTCTCATTGCGGTGGCTTCTCTTGTTTTGGAGCATGGGCTCTAGGCGCACAGGCTTCAGTAGTTGTGGTGTGTGGGCTCAGTAGTTGTGGCTTGCAGGGTCTAGAGCGCAGGCTCAGTAGTTGTGGCGCACGGGCTTACTTGCTCCGCAGCACGTGGGATCCTCCTGGACCAGGGCTTGAACCCGTGTCCCCTGCATTGGCAGGTGGATTCTTAACCACTGCGCCACCAGGGAAGTCCCAAAATCTGATACATTTTAATGACAAAAACACTCAAACTAGGAATAGATGGGAACTTCCTCAACCTGTTAAAGTGTATCTACAAAAAACCTACAGCTAACATCATACTTGATGGTGAAAGACTGAATGATTTCCCTCTAAGATCAAGAAAAAGACAGAGTTGCTGCCTCTCACCACTTCTATTCAATGTAGTGTTAGAGGTTCTAACCAAGGCAATAAGGCAAGAAAGAGAAATAAAAATCTGGATAGACTGAAAAGGAAATAAAACTATCTCTATTAAAGATGACATGATCTTATACATTGAAAACCCTAAGGAATCTACTTAAAAACTATCAGAAAAAACAAGTTCAGCAAGATTGCAGGGTACAAGAATAATATACAAAAGTCACTTGTATTTCTATACACTAGCAAGAACAATTTGAAGATAAAATTTATAAAATAATTCCAGGGACTTCCCTGGTGATGCAGTGGTTAAGAATCCACCTGCCAGGGCTTCCCTGGTGGCACAGTGGTTAAGAATCCACCTGCCAAACTGATTCACTTTGTTATAAAGCAGAAACTAACACACCATTGTAAAGCAATTATACTCCAATAAAGATGTTTAAAAAAAAAAAGAATCCACCTGCCAGTGTGGGGGACATGGGTTCAAGCCCTGGTCTGGGAAGATCCCACATGCCGCGGAGCAGCTAAGCCCGTGTGCCACAGCTACTGAGCCTGTGCTCCAGAGCTCGTGAGCCACAACTACTGAGCCCGTGTGCCACAACTACTGAAGCCCGCACACCTAGAGCCCATGCTCTGCAACAAGAGAAGCCACCGCAATGAGAAGCACAAGCACCGCAACGAAGAGTAGCCCCCGTTCGCCACAACTAGAGAAAGCCTGCCCAAAGCAACAAAGACCTAATGCATCCAAAAATAAATAATATCAATAAAAATAAATTTTTAAAAAAGAAATCAAGTTGGATCCCTTCTTCAAACCATAAATAGAACTTAATTCAAAATGGATCACAGGCCTAACTCTAATAGTTAAAACTCTTAGAAGTAACATAAGAGTAAATCTTCTGACCTTGGATTAGGCAATGTTCCTAGATAGATACCAAAAGCACAAGCAAACAAAGAGTAGATAAACTGGACTTCATTAAAATCAAAACCTGTTGTGCTACAAGAAAGTGAAAAGAAATGCAAATTAAAACCACAATGAAATAACCACTTTACATCCATTAGGATGGCCATTATAAAAATAAAAAACAAACAAACAAAAAACCCCAGAAAATAACAGGTACTGGTGAGGATGTGGAAAAACTGGAACCCTTGTGCAATAGTGGTAGAGATGTAAAACAGTGGAACTGCTTTGGAAAACAATTTGGTGATTCCATGAAATACTAAACATGGAATTACCATACGACCCAGCAGTTCCACTAAGTATATACCCAAGAGAAATGAAGACATGTCCACACAAGGACTTGTATCTGAATGTTCACAGCAGCATTATTCATAATAGCCCAAAGGTGGAAACAACCCAAATGTCCATCAGCTAATGAATGAATAAATAAAATGCGGTATATCCATACGATGGAATATTATTTGGCAACACAAAGTGCTGAAGTATTGATACATGCCACAACATGAATAACATAGCAAAAACATTATGCTAAGTGAGAAGCCAGTCACGAAAGGCCACGTGTGACTCCATTTATACAGAATGTCCTGAGTAGGCAAATCTATGGAGATAAACAGATTAGTGGTTGCCTAGGCCTGGGTTGGTTAAGGGGGAATCAGAAGTGACTGGTCTGGAGTTGCTTTTTGGGGTGACGGTGTCACAACTGTGAACTATAAAATATGTGAATTATATCTCAGTAAAGGTGATTTATTAAAAGAATAAAGAAAATGCAGTAGGCGAAAGGGAAGAATTTTGCGGGAGAGGAAAAGTGGGAGAAGCAAGGCCCTGGATTGTTACTACCACTTCAGGTTAAGCAGGCTGGCCCAGGAGAAACCTAAGTCGTAATGCCCAGACATCACAGCATTTTATAGTCCAAATCACCTCAATGATCACCTACTCCAGCATTTTCATTTTCTGCAAATGAGGAAAGGATCCTCAAGACTGCCCAACGTCAGGGAGCAAGCCAGTGAGGATGGGCACAGTGAAACACCTCTCAAACATTTTTTGTTTTTTGAATTTTATTTTATTTATTTTTTTATACAGCAGGTTCTTATTAGTTATCTATTTTATACATACTAGTGTATACATGTCAATCCCAATCTCCCAATTCATTCCACCCCCATCACCCACCCTCACTTTCCCCCCTTAGTGTCCATATGCTTGTTCTCTACATCTGTGTGTCTATTTCTGCTTGCATACCGGTTCCTCTGTACCATTTTTCTAGGTTCCATGTGTATGCATTAATATACAATACCTATTTTTCTCTTTCTGACTTACTTCACTCTGTATGACAGTCTCTAAGTCCATCCATGTCTCTACAAATGACCCAGTTTCATTCCTTTTTATGGCTGAGTAATATTCCATTGTATATATGTACCACATCTTCTTTATCCGTTCATCTGTCGATGGGCATTTAGGTTGCTTCCATGACCTGGCTATTGTAAATAGTGCTGCAGTGAACATTGGGGTGCATGTGTCTTTATGAACTATGGTTTTCTCTGGGCCTCCCAAACTTTTGAGTCATCCATAACACCTGTTAGGATTTTTGACATATCTATGTACACCTGTACTGTCACCTACATATATTTTTCCCCCTAAAATTGACTCACTTTTTCTTAACCTAAACAAACTTACTTTAAAAGGAAAATTCATTAAAAAAAATAAAAAATAAACGGAAACTTCATATCACTGTACTAAATAATAAGGGAAATAGAGAGAAAATCAGTGTTGCTCACTGTAAAGTGGAAGATAACAACTTCAAAATAATTCAATGAAAAACAATGTTATTAATTTATAACTGATACTGTTGCCTACCTAACATTGTTAAAAACTGAAATGAACAAGGGTTAAAGAGCTCTTAGAGGTTTAAAGAGTCATACCAAACTGACAAACTCAGCAGGCTTGAATCAGAAAGGGGAAGACAGTCCTCACTATTCATGTCACTGAATGCCTTGTCCAGTTATCACTTAAAATCTCTTGCTGGCTTTGGCAAACCCTGGCCGACGACTGGTTAACCTTGCGTTGGGAAGGCCCTGTTCCTATTTGCCTCTGCCCCTTACTAGCTGTGACCCTGGGCAACTTACCCAATCACAATCTATAAGCCTGTTTCCTCATCTGTAAGCAGGAAATAGTGTGCCTACTCAGTGTGTGCTCCACGTTATTACTCCTGTACTGGAATACAGTATAGCTACTCCCATCCAGGTCCCAGTCCCTTTACAGAAAACAGGACCGGCCACAGAACCTGTAGCTAACAGCAACTGCCAGTAGGTGGCACCATTGCTCCTGGTTTAAGGAAGAGCTGGGCCAGTTAATTCCCTCCAGCGCCCCACTTCTAGCTGACTTAAGCTGGAAACAGGGAAGAGGCTACAAAGGTTTGGAGTCATGACCTTTTATTAACCATAAATAACATCGACTTAAAAATAAATGTTGTACCAACCCACACTGTTGAAATGAAATACGAATGACCAAAAGCTCCTATGTACAGACAATTTGGGAAGGGGCTTAATTTAGGCAGCTGGGAGACAGGCCCCAGTCGCTGTTCTTGGACCAACACACCAGCCTGCGGGATCCAGAGTGAGTTAAAGGCAGGAGGGGGAGGAGACAGTGTTAACTATCCACAGAAAGGTTCAGAGAGCATGTAGCTAACAACCTCCCAGCCCTGCCTGGTGGGGGAACCAGACTTATTAGCTCTGCTATATGGCCAAGAAATGGTCTTTCTTAACAATGAAAGAGCCTTGGTCACAGTTTTCAAGCCTGGGACAAAGCCACAATGGGCTCATTCTTGAGTCCAGCCTGGTCTTTATGCCCCGGATGCTCAGCCCCATTCTGTGCGGAGCCACCGCGGGTCTCAGCACTCAGGCCCAGCACCCACCCCGGGAAGCCCTCAGACCCTTCAGAGGGGTTTTCAAATGCTAATACTGCCTCGGTTGGAGGCCCAGCTGTTCAGTCCAGTGGTCAGAGGCGCTCGCTCCCTCTCCCTTCCTCTCTCTGGTTCCCTGAAGGGTCCTTACCAAGATATTAGGATGCAAGTCCCTGAGACCCCAACCCAAACAGCACAGCAGAGGGGCCACAAGGGCTGTTCCAAGTGAGGCCTGCAGGCTTACTTCCCATTCTCTTCCCTCTTCCTCTGAGCTCTGCCTCCCAGTACCATGAGAAACCTCCCTTGGCTGCAGCCTGTTTGGCAAATTCACACCATTCCACGGTGCCAAAGAGAGTCCAAAAACTACTAGGTTCAGTTCTGCCCCTTGCTTTGTTTAAAGAAAGGTTTCATCACTCAATGTCTTTTTCCCCATTAACAAACAACTCCCTGGCAAGAACTCTTAAAAGGTGGGGGGCCGTATGGCTGTGCAGATCCTAACTGACCCCTCAAACTGGCTGTCAACCTACCCCACTTCCCAAACATCCAGCTTTAGTCATGGTGGTTTGAAGTTGGACTGTGCCAGATATAAAAAGTTAGCAAAACCTAGGGAAATGGGTTGCAGAAGAAAACAGCTATTGTTCGCAAAATAATTAGTGCTGCCTTTGAAACACTGAGAAACAAGTGCATTCTTCAAGAGTTCTTAATTCATCCCAACTCTGGAGAGTGACTGTCTGTCTCCATTCTGAGCGGAAGGACAGGCCCAGTGGTGTTTCACACAATACCTCAGAAAGCAATGTCCCACCCACAACATTCCATCTCCGTGGTCAGAATCCATATACTTGGTCGGAGGAGAAAGGGTTAACGTTGTCTTTTGGAGCCCCAAAAAGAGGGTTTCTCATGGCTGACGCTTGGAGGCCCGTGTTTGGAGATGGCTACATGTATTCCAGAGACAGAGAGCAAGGGCAGGAAACCCAGCTGAACTGTGCCAGGTGTCAAAGGGGTGGTGGGTCTGCAAGAAGTGTTTTAGGGAGTGCAGGAAAATGGAAGGTGGATCAAAGCAGGCTGGTAGATTGGAGTCTGTCAACTTTCTTTTTTTAAAGTCTTCATTGAATTTGTTACAATAGTGCTTCTTCTGTTTTATGTTTCAGTTTTTTGGCTGCAAGGCGTGTGGGATCTTAGCTCCCTGACCAGGGATCAAACCTGCACCCCCTGCACTGAAAGGCGAAGTCTTAACCACTGGACTGCCAGGGAAGTCCTGGAGTCTGTCAAGTTTAAGGTCAAACTTCTCAACAATGGGGTAGCCATCACCGTCTCTCAAGAAGCAGTCTCCAGCCCTCTCACCTTCTTGGTGCTCACAAATTTTCATGGTATATTTCCAGAAAAGAAGAGCCTACAAAATTTAAGAGGTCATAGGGTGTAGACAGACTGATGTCACTGCCACAGATTACATTTCTGGAGCCTTTAACACACTCATGAGATGCTATGCTCATTCTGGGGAGGGGGTGACCCGAGGCATCACACAGAGGGCACTGCCCTCACTGTCTAGCGCCAGTACTCCTCTACCTCCACCTGACAGCACCCACCAAAGGAAGGGCACAGACCACCTTCTTGCCGGTTAAGATCAGTGCTCACCTTCCCCTGGTAACTGCAACTCTCCTTCCTCCAGGGATCCAAATAAAGCCGTGAGTGAACACTTCCCCGCCCGCCTGCCCTGACTCCCCAGCCCCAAGCCAAAGCTAAGAGTTCAGTTCAGAGCCTTGCAGCCTGGTGAGGCACGGCCCACCCTAGGAGCTCTGGATGGCAGCTGAGAGCAATATGTATGTATATCACATAGGAGCAAAAAACAAATCTGTCCCAGGTAATTCCCCTTTAACACTTGAGTGCTGTAAGGAGAGAATAAGAGTGGGATGTTCTGGAGCTTAGAGGCTTCAATTGGTACAAAACAGCAGAATCTGGCGCCCCTGCCCTTCTCTACACACATGCACAGCAGACAAGATGCTTGTAGGGAAGATCTCAGGAGCGTGATTACACAATCGTCCCACTGCAGCGTTTCAAATCAAACTCTCCCAAAGAAAGGCCGAGACAGGATTCTTTCTTCAAAAAAGAAAAAAAGAAACCCACAAAACAAACAAACAGCATGTGGAGGAGGGAGAGAGACAGATTCTCTGTCCGTGTGTTAATGGGCCTTCGTGGCTAGTAGGCAAAGCTCTTCGTAGCTGAGTGGATGGTGTGGATGGTGGCCCATTGCCAAGCTTTTCCAACCCAGGCAAGTGGTGGAAGCAAGGATTAAAACCCCCTCCCACCTTTTAAAAGTCCTGAAGGCAGTTTCATGACTGGAAAAGTGAATCTGTTTGGTTAGAGAGCATCCCTCATCTAGTTCTGTGTGATATCAATCTGGCTCAATGTGGCTGCAAGACACAGCTTGGGAAGTGGGCGTGCTGTACCACTTGATTAAGTAAAGAAGAGCGAGAGGAGACATGTTTGTTCTTACAAAACTGAAGGGGAACTGAAAGGATGTTCCTTCTAGGTTTTTCCCAGAATCAAAGGAATTGCCAAGGATCAGAAAGCCAGTCCAAGGAGACTCAAAATTGTTTCCCTATGTATTTTCGCAACAACCTCTGGCTCTCCACCTTCCTCCCTCTCCCTCAAAGCCACAGACACAAAGGCAAATGGTTCAGGGGAAGGAAGATCCCTTTTATAAGCAGAGCTCAGCAAAGCTACTGCAGGGAAGGCAGGGGGCTGGCAGGCTGCTTGGGGCCCCCAGGGGCCTTACCCAAAAGCGAGTCTCAGGACTGGCTCTCTACCTGGCAGTGGTGATACCCCCAGAGTCTGACTGTGGATCCCAGACACTCGCCTTGTGTCCGCACGCACAGGGCCCTGGCCAGACACCCTCATTCTCCCCCCCGGTGATGGTGAGGACCTTGACCGCAAAGGGAGCTTGTAGGGATTTATCCGCCACGGCTCGCAGCTGTCACTAGTCAAAGCCTGTTCCTTCACCCACTATGGGCCATGCCCTGCTGTAAGGAATTCAGGGCCTTGCTCACCACTTCAAGAGCCTTGAGTCCTAAGCTGGCAGATGCTCCCACTTCTCTTTTAAAGTAGCTCCATCTGTTTGGACACCTGTCAGTATGGAAAGGAAGAGTCTTCTGCCCAGAGGCCTGTAAATGGGCAACACCCGCCCATGCTCCTCTCACTCTCCTGAACCGGCACAGAGGACCTGCCACCTACACGCAGGGAAGATTCCAAGCTCCTCTGCTCTGAAAGCCAAATTAACTAAAAAGGTTTTAAACTTGCAGTACCTACGTACATTTCAATCCCTCAAAATGCCAAGAGATGATTTGGAGCTTTCCTTCCACCTTTTTCCTAAAGAGACTACTATTTAAATCCACAAGAGGGCTTCCCTGGTGGCGCAGTGATTAAGACTCTGCCTGCCAATGCAGGGGATACGGGTTCGAGCCCTGGTCTGGGAGGATCCCACATGCCGTGGAGCAACTAAGCCCATGTGCCGCAACTGCTGAGCCTGCGCTCTGGAGCCCATGAGCCTCAACTACTGAAGCCTGCACGCCTAGAGCCCATGCTCCACAACAAGAGAAGCCACCGCGATGAGAGGCCCACACACTGCAGTGAAGGGTGGCCCCCGCTCGCTGCAACTATAGAAAGCCCGCGCGCGGCAACAAAGACCCAACTCAGCCAAAAAAAAAAATATCCACAAGAAAATCCATTTAGTTGCCAGGTGTATGTAAACTAGCACAGTCACTCTGGAGGGCCACATGGCATGGCAGAATCTATTAATAAAAAAGATACATTCGGGGCTTCCCTGGTGGCGCAGTGGTTAAGAATCTGCCTGCCAATGCAGGGGACACGGGTTCGAGCCCTGGTCTGGGAAGATCCCACATGCCACGGAGCAACTAAGCCCGTGCACCACAACTATTGAACCTGTGCGTCTGGAGCCTGTGCTCCGCAACAAGAGAGGCTGCGACAGTGAGAGGCCCACACACTGCGAAGAAGAGTGGCCCCCGCTCGCCGCAACTAGAGAAAGCCCTCGCACAGAAACGAAGACCCAACACAGCCAAAAGAAAAAGATACATTGCCTTTGACTTAATGGTTCTACTTCTTTTTTTTTTTGCGGTACGCGGGCCTCTCACTGTTGTGGCCTCTCCCACTGCGGAGCACAGGCTCTGGACGCACAGGCTCAGCGGCCATGGCTCACGGGCGCAGCCGCTCCGCGGCATGTGGGATCTTCCCGGACTGGGGCACGAACCCGTGTCCCCTGCATCGGCAGGTGGACTCTCAACCACTGCGCCACTAGGGAAGCCCAATCATTCTACTTCTTAGCATCTATCCTAGAACAAAACGTGCACAAGGAGGAATGAACAAGGATGCTCACAGCATCTGTACACTGTTTGTGATAATGGAAAAATGGAAACAACCCGAATGTGCATCACCAAGAGAATGGTTAAATGATGGCCTAGCCATACTACCAAGTCACAGGCAACAGTAAAAAAAGAATTAGATAAAGCTTCATATATTGACATGGAAAGATCTCCAAGACATACTGTTACTTGAAAAATCCAACTGTGAAGAACATTACAGTTTCACTTACATTAAAGAAGGGAAAAAAAAAAAACCAAACCATTTCTTTAGGTATCTAGAAGAAGGTAGATACACAGAAAAAAATGTCTGGATGGTCATACAGTTATGTTGCTCCTTTTAGGGAGGGGCCTGAGATTGGGTCGTGTGGTCAAGGAGGACTTGACTTTAACTGTTGAATCTGAATTTTTAACCTCCAAAATGTATTTATGTATTATTGGTATATTTTAAAAAATAAAATTAGAAAGAACTCCTCCTTGATACCTCGGGCACGCAGTGAAAACTCCTTAGCAGCTCCGGCAGCCACCATACTGGCTACCATGCCACTCACTCTGGGTGCAATGATACAGATCTGGACTGGCCAGGAAGCTAGGGGGCCACCCTTCGCTCACATCTAACATGTCACCAGTGGCACTTTCACCATCTAAGCTTTTAAGTTCTTAAATGCCCCACCTTCTCCTAAATTAATCAGACTGGTGATGCTGGTCCCCTTGCCATAGACTTCAAACTGTTGCTGTTACTTTATTTTTCTTCTTCTCTTGGTGGTTATGGTCAGTTACATAAAAACAATCCCCTTTCTCGGGCTTCCCTGGTGGCGCAGTGGTTAAGAATCCACCTGCCAATGCAGGGGACACAGGTTCAAGCCCTGGTCCAGGAAGATCCCACATGCCATGGAGCAGCTAAGCCCGCGAGCCACAACTACTGAGCCTGTGCTCTAGAGCCCGCAAGCCACAACTACTGAGCCCATGCGCCACAACTACTGAAGCCCGCGCACCTAGAGCCCGTGCTCCGCAACAAGAGAAGCCACTGCAATGAGAAGCCCGCGCACCGCAACAAAGAGTAGCCCCCGCTCGCTGCAACTAGAGAAAGCCAGCACGCAGCAATGAAGACCCAATGCAGCCAAAAATAAAATTAATTAATTAAAAAAAAATCCCCTTTCTCTCCCTTGCAATTTTTGTTCTTAGTCCTATTTCTGTACACTGTACATTGTTTCTTATGAGCACTTCTATCATTCTTACGGCTCAGGATTAACATTGCCTTTGAAAAATCTAAAATCTAAGATCTGTAGACATAGCTATAGACCAACAACCTGATAGGCCCAGGTGAAGATGACCACACATACCTGCTATTCTCATTTTTTAGGGTAGACAGAGCTGATGCACTTTTGCTCTGGAACAAAGCTGCCTTCGTATCTCCGAGCATTTCTGAGTCAAAGAACTTCAGCACAGCCCTCTTTTTGCCTAAATTCCAAAAAGGAAGGGCATTTTGCCCCTTTGCAGAAGTCTGGAAATCTGGAGGGACACACTACTCTAGGATATACCTTTTTGCTTTGTTGTCGTTTTGCGTTTGCTTTGGGAGTACAGAGTTGTACTCTTGGCAAATACAGGCTAGGGAGATGCAGACAAAACAATCATCTTTGTTTTTCCTTCAGGAGAGAGGATGATGAAGACAGGATGTGGCTGCAGAACCTTTCACGGGAAGAACCTGCCCTGGCCTTACGTACATAAAGCATTTGGTTTCCAACAAATATGAAGAGAGAAACTTTCAGGAGCCAGGTAAAAAGTTAAGTAAATGAACGTTATCTCAAGTGCTACCCTCATTAAAGAAAATGTCTACCCTAATCAGACTATGAGTTCAAATGTAAGCGAGAGTGGACCCATTCAATAGCAGGCCGGGGGTGGAGCTCAGTGTTTCACCCCAATACTCTCAGGAAGAAGCCATCACCGAGTGAATCACTAGATTCAGTCTGGTGGCAGGGGAAACTGATGGATCAATCAATCAATCAAACCAATAAACTTCACCCTCTTCCCAGCCACCAACCATGGTGAAACAGGTAAAAGGAAAGCATATGGTATAGAGGTGACCTGAGTACTACAGAACACAGTTTCCAAGGAATTCTCTTACTTAATCCACTAGGACTTGGCCAGCCCACCATACAGCTTTGTACTTCAAATCTCTCCAAAGTACATTAAAAAAAAATTTTTTTTGCCACTCCTGGTCTGAAACTTAGGCTTTAGAAACAAACAAAACTTAAGGTGAATTTTCAAACAAAGTAGAGAAAATAATACAATAAATTCCTGTATACCCATCACTTGGCTTTAGTAATTATCAACTCATGGACAGTCCTAAATCATCTATAACCCCCGCCGCCCAACTTCGCACCCCAACCTCACACAGTTATTTTGAAGCAAACCTCGGATATATCATTTCATCCATAAATATTTTAGTATTGATCTCTAAATGGTAAGGATGCTTTTAAAAAAACATAACCACAATTATAAACATCAAACCTAAAAACTTTGACAGTAGTTTCTGGATATTATCAAATATCAAAGTTATTGTTCAAATTGACCTTCCATAAATGTCTTTTACAGTTAGTTTGTTCAAATTACTATTCAAACAAGGATCACACCGTGTATTTGGATGGTTTACTTTTTAAGCCTTTTAATCTCAAAATTGTATTCTTCTTTCTTTTTTTTTTCCTTGTTGAAGGAAATGGGTTGTTTGTCCAGTAGAATTTCCCACAGTCTGAATTTCGCTGTTTGCATCCCCATGCTGCTCTGTCCCTTGGTGTTTCCTGTAAATACCAAAGGTTAGAGCTAGAGGTTGTGATGTTAGCAGCCAATGATGACAATTGCCTAGATCTAATATTTCACTGGAAAGTTCCAAAAACTATTCTATCATTCTTTACAGTTTGTAAGCCGCAAATCGTCTCTAAAGTTACCTTGAGGTAATTTTTACAGGAAAGGCAGAGTAAATGTGTGGTTCTTTTCCTTTATTTGCCAGTTTTCAGAACAATAAATTGTTGTATCTTCTAAAGATGATCAGTGAGGTTTTTCTGTTGTTTGCCTTTTCTTAAAAATTTATTTTTTGAAGTATAGTTGATTTACAATGTTAATTTCTGCTGTACAGCAAAGTGATTCAGTTATACATGTATATATATATATATACATATATACATTCTTTCTCATGTTCTTTTCCTTATGGTTTATCACAGGATATTGAATGCAGTTCCTGTGCTATACAGCAGGACCTTGTTGTTTGTTTGTCTGCCTTTTTAAGTATTACTATGAACACATAGATTTTAATATATCTGCTGTGTTTTAATCACTGCAGTTGTTATTGTTATTAATACTTATGTTGTCCCCTCTTTAATTGGTGGAAGTCTTTACAATAGATTCCTGAGTCTGTTGATATGACCTTCACAGTCTTTGGTAGCTTCCTTGTTTTCTAGTATAAAAAGATGTTGTAGGCTCGTCTTGTACATTTTCTGCCCCAGATCTGGAATCAGCCACTTCTCCAAAAAGCCCTGATTTCTTTTAATGGGAAATAATATATAGTGACCAAGATCTGGACCTAGAAGTGTCTACTGCTACTGGATTGATTATTGTTTCAAGACTTTGTTAATGAAGAGATAAAATGCACTTTTTTAAAAAAAGCACATCTCAAGTTTATCCTGATATTTTCAGTTAAAATTTTAGAATACAGCATTTTAATTTATTTGATTTTATATTTGTATTTTTTTCTCTTATGCTGAAAATATTGGTTTCTAACGTAATTATTTGCATTATCCTATTATACACATATACTAGTTTCAGAATAATAGTACCAATAGTATTATGAACAATATGATACTGAAAACAGCTTTTTTTTTTTTGTCTTTGTGGTATATCTATTAGGGATATAAAGTCTGTTTTAAAATCTATGTGTATCGTGTTTTTTGTTGTTGTTGTTGTTTTTGCGGTACACGGGCCTCTCACTGTTGTGGCCTCTCCCGTAGCGAAGCACAAGCTCTGGACGCGCAGCCTCAGCGGTCATGGCTCACGGGCCTAGCCGCTCCGCGGCATGTGGGATCTTCCCGGACCAGGGCACGAACCCGTGTCCCTGGTATCGGCAGGCGGACTCTCAACCACTGTGCCACCAGGGAAGCCCCTGTGTGTATTGTTATGACATCATTTGGATATGCTGTGAATTTCATTTGCTTCATTTTGCTTTTAATTTTTAGGAAATGTGGCAGGCCAACTTTAAGGCAGCTCCTGTGATTCCCCACCCTCCTGGTGTTCACATCTTGTATTCTCTCCCTTTGAGCATGGGCAAGACCTGCACCCTGCTTCTTGCCGAGAGAATATGGCAAAAGTGAAGGGATTTTACAGATAATTAAGATCCCTAATCATTTGATTTTTAAATTTTTTATTTTTACTTTTTGCTTGTGTTGAAATATACATAAAATAAAATTTACCATCTTAACCATCTTTAAGTGTACAGTTCAGTACTGTTAAGTACATCCACGTTGTTGTGCAACCAATCTCCAGAACTCTTTTCTTTTTTTTTTTTTTTTAACATCTTTATTGGGGTATAATTGCTTTACAGTGGTGTGTTAGTTTCTGCTTTACAACAAAGTGAATCAGTTATACATATACATATGTTCCCATATCTCTTCCCTCTCAGAACTCTTTTCTTGCAAAACTGAAACTTTGTACCCATTAAACAACAACTCCCCATTCCCCCCTCCCTCTAGCCCCTGGCAACCACCATTCTACTTTTTGTCTCTGTGAAGTTGACTACTCCAGGTACCACATATAAGTGGAATCATACCATATTTGTCTTTTTGTGACAGGCTTATTTCACTTAGTTAGCATAATGTCCTCAAGGTTTTCCATGTTGTAGAGAGTGTCAGAATTCCCTTCCTTTTTAAGGCTGTATAATTTTCCACTGTACGTATACACTACATTTTGTCTATCCATTCATCTGTTGATGGGTACTTGGGGTGCTTCCATCTTTTGGCTCTTGTGAATAACACTGCTATGAACATGGGTGTACAAGTATCTCTTGGAGACTCTGCTTTTCAATGCTTTTGGATATATACCCAGAAGTGGAATTGCTCAATCATATGGTAATTCTATGTTTAATTTTTTGAGAAACCACTGTACTGTTTTCCACAGTGGTTTTACATTCGTACCAGCAATGCACAAGGGTTCCAATTTCTCCACATCCTCGTCAGCACATTATTTTCTGGTGTTTTTTTTTTTTTAATAGTAGCCATCCTAATGGATATGAGGCCCAATCAATGATTTTAAGTTAATTATAAGGGAGATTATTTTTGGTGTACTTGACTGAATCAGGTGAA
This sequence comes from Phocoena phocoena, assembly GCF_963924675.1. Classification (NCBI taxonomy): domain Eukaryota; kingdom Metazoa; phylum Chordata; class Mammalia; order Artiodactyla; family Phocoenidae; genus Phocoena; species Phocoena phocoena. The sequence goes on from NC_089234.1 coordinate 26,055,418, forward strand.
AACCCTTAAAAAAGGACTGTAGACACACACACACACAGACACAGACACACACACACACACACAGACACACACACACACACACCCCAGAGACTCTTTCTGCACTGCTAGCTTTGAAGAAGCAAGCTGCCTTGAATCCTACAGCCATAAGGAAAGGAATTCTGCCAACAACCTGAGGGAACTTGGAAGCAATCCCTCCCCAGTAGAGCCTCCAAATAAGGATGCAGCCTGCAACTACTTCGATACCAGCCTTGTGAGACCCTAAGCAGAGGGCCCAGCAAAGCTGTGTCCAGACCAATGACCCAAAGAAACTAATAATAAATGTGTGTTGTTTTAACCCATTAATTTTGTGTTAATCAGTTTTATAGCACAGAAAACTAACACAGGAAAAATGTTCATTTTGGTTTTTGTTTTATAATTTTTTTTTCAGAAGTAAGACATCTTTTATTTTTTCAATATTAGGTAGTAATGTCATTTCCTCCATTATTGATATGCATTAGTAATCTTTAAACAAAACAAACAAGACAATCTTCTCATCTAGAAATCTTCTCTATATTATTACACTTTCTTACTCAAATTTCCTCAATGCTTTTGTAGAATATAATGAGGACCAAATTATACATCTGGTTATAAACTATCAAATTTATACAATGTGAAATATAGATCAATCACAATCTGTTTATAAGGACTATTTTGGTAATATTATAGTCTTTTTTGTTTGTTTTATAATTATATAAAATTTACATCACTCCAAAGTCATAAATCTAAAAACAAAGTATATTCAGAGAAGTCTGGCTTCCCGTCCTCTGCATTCTGTTCCCTCCTTCTCCCATAGATCACCATTTTAAAAATAATATGGTTTACCCTTCCACTTAAAAATATAAAGAAAAAACATGATTTCTTTTTTTTTTTTTTTTTTTTTTTTTTTTTTGCGGTACGCGGTCCTCTCAGTGTTGTGGCCTCTACCGTTGCAGAGCACAGGCTCCAGACGCGCAGGTTCAGCGGCTATGGCTCACGGGCCCAGCCGCTCCGCGGCATGTGCGATCCTCCCGGATCGGGGCACGAACCCATGTGCCCTGCATCGGCAGGCGGACTCTCAACCACTGCGCCACCAGGGAAGCCCAAAAACATGATTTCTTATACAAATAACTTATGTTACATACTTTTCTCCTCATTGCTTTTTTTTTTCGGCTGCTGCGCTGTGCGGCCTGCGGGATCTTAGTTCCCTGACCAGGGATCGAACCCGTGGCCCCTGCACTGGGAGTGCAGAGTCTTAACCACTGGACGGCCAGGAAGTCCACACTGCTTTTTTTTTTTTTTTCTTTTTTAAGATTGCAATGGCCATAGTTTTATTTTGGTCACAACATTACCGTATATTTGATTCTGTATCCCTGAGTATTCAACAACTTTTTAGGCTATATGAAAAAGAAACTTTTTTGCTTTGACTCGTTTGCCCGCATTTTAAGCAACAACTCTGAGGACACTGCACAGGAACTGAGGCAGTTCCACTGCTTATCCTCATCAACGTTATCATTATTACCACCAAATCTTTTATTGCACAGATAGAATGATGAGTATTCATATTCCCAAACATAACGTCTTAATGTATATTGAAATATCTGAAATAGAATGGTTGGATTTATACATTTTTAAGAGACATCTTGTTAACAGAGTGTATTCTACTTACATAACCAAGATCATAAATCTATAAACCATGCTGTACGAATTACAAGAAAGATTGTAACTGTACTTTACTCTGTGGTAAACTGACTGTATTAGTAGCCCCAATCAATACCCTCTCCGAATTCATACATTTTACCTGTAACTTTGTAGACCCTTCCCTCTCTGACCCTAGGTTTGGACAGGAGGCTTACTTTGGCCCATGGGACAGCAGTAAACACAGCAGAGGCCTGACAAAGCATGCACACATTTCCACGTCTTCCCATGGACCCATTGCTGTTGTGAGAAGATGCCTGCACTAGTTATTACAAATATGTAATGTTTCAAATATGATTTTAAAAATGCTTCAATTAGTAGCTATTTGTGAATATCTTTTCATATTTTTGCTCATATGTCTGGGATTCCTAGAAGTGAGATTGCTGTATCAAAGGGTAAATAGATAAGCATTTTGCAAGACAGTGATATGTTCTCTTCCACAGAGATAGCACCATTTTCCATCCCACCCTGAATGCATGAAAGTGCCTGTTTCCTCACAGCTTGGCAACAGGGTATGTGACCAAACGTGGATTTCTGTCAATCTGACAAGTGAGAAGTGGTATCTCAGGGTAGTTTAACTTGCATTTTTCTTATTATGGGACGAACATCTTTCCTTTCATGTGTTTATGGGCCATTTGCTTGAAACATCAACTTTTAACCCAGAGAGCTTTTTGGTTGGCTTCACCTCTGGCAACCCCAAAAAAGATAAATTAATAAAACACTGACTTCTCTCAGCTCTGTCACTGGCCACCATGGTGTAAGGTGAAAGCAACACTCAGCACTCATTGCTTTTCTTCTACCAGATCATGGGAACAAAGAGTCACCCCAAATGCATTATATTTACCCTTCTGTCCAAGGCAAAAACAGAGTCTCGAGTGAAGAGTCTCTGTGTAATCGTACTTCTCTTTATTTTCTGATGCATTTTCCTTTGCTGTGTAACCTTAAACAAGTCACTTAACTTCGCATCTGTTTCCCTATGTATCAAAACATGATACTATCTACCTTGCAGGGTAGTTTCTAGAATTAAATAAAAGAATTAAAATATGTAAAAATTGCCTTGAGATGAAAGTACTGTACAAATTAAGTAGCTGTTACTCATTTGAAAGAGTCTACCGCTGGAAAACACGACCACTGTTGACAAGAAAAAGAATGAGGGCAGAAGGGCGCAGTGGGAAGTGAGACACTCAGAGTCTACCCACTGTGGCAGAGCAGACAACTTCCTCAGGGAGCCAGGATTCTAATTTTCAGCTCAGGAAATGAACCCCCCTCTTCCTTAGTTTATATCAAGAAACACAGCTACAGTATTTATGGCATTCTCAGAGATCGCCCAGCTGGGTCAGACCAAGAGGGCCCTGGGACATTTCGCACAGAGAGGGAGGAGGCAGGCCGTTTGCAGGAAGCCAGACCAGAGCACAGCAGAGCCAGCTGGAAGCTGGATTAGAAGGAAACAAGTATGTCTTAAGTGGCCTCTGGGTTCAGTGGTTTGAGCTCCCAGATCACCAACCCCATACCCAGCACTTAAAGCCTCTCTTCTTAAAGCCAGACTTGACCAGGACAGCTTCAGAGATGGTGGGTCCACTGCCTCCCGAGGCCTACCCATGTTAGGAAATGCTTCCACATCTCAAAGAGTAGTCAACACCTTTCTAATTCTCTCCTCTGGATAACAAAGAAAAGTCAAATCCCTCTTCCATATGGCAAGACCTCAGATATTTTTAAAACACCTGTGTGGGTCATACATAGTTCACCACTCTCCACACCTCATCCCAAAGTCTTTTCTTCTTCAAACCAAAAATGTTTCCAGTTTCCTCACTTTATTTATTTATTTATTTATTGTCTTGCCAGATCTTAGCTCTTCAACCAGGGATTGAACGGGGCCCTCCGCAGTGAAAGCGCTGAGTCCCAACCACTGGACCGCCAGGGAATTCCTTCCAGTTTCCTCACTTTTAAAGCCATTCCTCACAGACCACAGTTTAGCGAGCTTTTGCCAGTCTGAAAGTCACTCTTCTCTGGATACTCTCTGAGTTGTCAATGTCCCCTATAGCATATGGCACCCAGGATGGACTGCTGGGTTGGAGATGGAACATGAAACAGAAACTTAGTTCTGAGTACAAGGGTAAAGACCAGACCTCCAACTATCCAAGTGTCTGCCCAAGTACTTCCAAAGTTCCCTACCCATCAGATACAGAAAGTGGGCTGGGGATAACCAATTTTGGGTGACCTGGTTATTGGAAGAGGCAGCAATAAATTATGAGTGATAACAGTTTGGTACTTAGGCCAGACTCCTTGCCAGGACATCTCTTCCTGCTTGAAGGGATGGAATAGGGACTCAGTCATGAGGGTGAGCTTGGAAGTGCATTTAGCTGGGCTTTCTGAGCCACGGTGTCCACTTAGCCTATATGGCCCGTGTCAAAGAACTACTTTAACATTAGAATAAAGCCAGCCTTGAAGTTACCAACAACGGTTAGACTCCTGTGATTCACTTTGTGGACCTCAGAAGCTACAAAGTCCTTCCCCAGTGCCTGGGCTGCCAAATGACCATGACTACAGGTGAGAGAACACAGTGGCAGTGATGGTCAGGGGCCACCCAGCCTTGTGGAATCATCTTCATGGAGGATAGCTGGGCATATGTACCAAACTACAAAATGTGCAGATCTTGTGACCCAGAAATTTCACTTCAGAAATTTCTTCTGGGTGCCAAGGACCCAAGATGTCTGCCTCCTGCCAGAGTTCACATGGATGAACACACCCCACTGTTTCCACCACCAGCTTCTGTGACCCCAGGGAGAGCCACAGCTGCCCCCCGCCTCCCCCAGAGACCCTCCAGGACAAGCAGAAAATAATCAAATTCATCAACATCAAGAGTCAATATCCAAATGTGTCAATAGCATAAAGGACCTTGAACACTTCTACTGCCAATGTTATCCTTTCCAGAGCTCAAGTCCAAATTCCTCCAGGACAGACAGGGTGTGCAGGAATTCTGAAATTCCCAACAAGCCTAGCTGGGTAACCTGGGTGTTTGGAAGAACCAGTTCCAGGCTGCACAGGCAAAACCAGCCTAGACATGAGTTCCAGTAAAAGCAGCTGTTTCACCAACTCTGAAGGGGCTCCTTTATTTTTTTTTTTTTATTATTTTTTTTTATTTTTCGGTATGCGGGCCTCTCACTGTTGTGGTCTCTCCCGTTGTGGGGCACAGGCCCCGGACGCACAGGCTCAGCGGCCATGGCTCACGGGCCTAGCCGCTCTGCGGCATGTGGGATCTTCCCGGACTGGGGCACGAACCCCTGTCCCCTGCATCGGCAGACGGACTCTCAACCACTGCGCCACCAGGGAAGCCCAGGGGCTCCTTTATTTTATCTTCTGATTTTTCCTATTTGGAAAAATCTCTGCTGCTGACAATGTCCAATCTGATATACTCCTCTGGCCCGCCTCAAGAAACATGTATAAGGAAAGGCCCACAGGGAAGAAGGTGAGGACAGAGTCATCACAGAAGCTGAAAATGCAAGGTTTAGAAAAACACTTAAGTGAGTTCTATATGACTGAATGATTTCTTGTACCCTAAAGATTAGGCAGGGTCTTTTCCATGGCAAACGCCAGAGGAATATGTACATTAGCCAGAAAAATAAACACTTATTTATGCCAAAAAACAAAGAAATTTATTCTGAGATAATTGAACATGGTCACCAAGATGTACATACATAAATGTTCCTTAGAGGATTGTTGAAAGTGGGGGAAAGCTGGAAACTCTCTGAAAGTTCATCAAGAAGGGTCTATTTATACTGGAGGGGTCTGTTATCTTACTATGTTGATACTGTGATATAATAAAAAATACATATTTTGCTTTTTGTCCCCAGCTCTTAGAGCTCTTAAAACCTTTGTTATTTCTTAAGTGATAAAGGTGCTAGAAGCATCTTTTGTTCTTGGTCTTTGACCCCAGTTCTTGACATAGAACTCCTAAATCCCTTGGAATTTCCTGAATTGATAGGAGCATCTTTTGTTCTAATAAGGTGACTCTTGGTGGGCTCCTGGATAGCTGCAGGATGGGGGCTGGTCACTGAAAGGACCAAGCCATGATTAGAAGCTTGGAATGTTCAGCCTCACTGCCCCCATCCTCCACGGAGGGGAGAGGCTCTGGAGACCGAGTTAATAAATGATCATGTCTATGTGATAAAGCCTTGATAAAGATCCCTGAAGTATGAGATTCAGAGATCTTCTGGGTTGGTGACCATGTGTAGGTGCTGGGAGCATGGCACACCTGGAAAGGCATGGAAGTTCTGCACCCCTTCCCACATACCATGCCCTATTCATCTCTTCCATCTGGTTGTTCCCAATGAGTATCCTTTTTTTCTTTCTTTCTTGTTATTGAGATAAAATTGACATATAACATTATATTCGTTTCAGGTGCACAACATAATGGTTCAACACTTGTATATATTACAAAATGATCACCACAGTAAGTCCAGTTAACATCCATCACCATACACAGTAACTAAATTTGTTTTCTTGTGATGAGAACTTTTAAGATCTACTCTCTTAGCAACTTTCAAATATATCAATACACTACAGTATTATTAACTATAGTTATACATTATATCCCCATGACATTTATTTTATAACTGGAAGTTTGTACCTTTTGACCACCTTCACCCATTTCACCCACTCTCCACCCCTCTGCCTCTGGCAACTACCAATCTGTTCTCTGTATCTATGAGTGTTTTTTGGGGGGAGAGGGGTGAGATCATACATTTATTTGTCTTTCTGTCTGATTTATTTCACTTAGCATAATATTCTCAAGGTCCATCCATGTTACTGCAAATGGCAAGATTTCCTCATTTTTTATGGCTGAATAATACTCCATTGTATATATATGCCACATTCTCTTCATCCATTCACCCACTGATGGACACTTAGGTTGCTTCCATGTCTTGGCTATTGTAAATAATGCTGCAACTGAGTTGTATTCTGTTACAATGAACCAGTAACCTGAGTTCTGTGAGCTGTTCTAGCAAATTATCAAACCCTAGGAGGGGGTCATGGGAACTCCAATTTATAGATAGTTGGTCAGAAGGACAGTTGACAATCTGGGACTTGTGACTGGTGTCTGAAGTGGGAGCAGTCTTATGGGACTGTGCCCTGACTTGTGGGATCTGACGCTAACTCCAGGTCAACAGTACCAGAACTGGGAACACACTTCTATTTACTAGATGGGATGCTGCCCAATTAATTAATCATTGAATAAAGCCAGTTAGAGCTTTAAAAAAAAAAAGTGTCAGAACTGAACGGAATTGTAGGATACCTAATTGGTGCCTGCAGAAAACTGGAGAATTGCTTAGTATGGAAAAACCCAGACATCTGGTCATATAAGGAAGTAGGGTAGTAGAGGAAAACCATGCATTTTCCTTGCACTATTATACAGTGGGACACCATACAACCACTACAAACACTGTTACTGATCTCTATTCACTCAGACTATGACATAATGCTGGTGAAGAAAGCATGCTAATACAGTACAGTATTGTTAGTAAAACTGTCTATTTTATATGTAGAGACATCTCTAGAAGGATGGTAAGCAAATATTAAGAGTAGCTATCTCAGGGGCTGATATTTAGATAATGTTTATTTTTCATTTTCGATTATATACTTATTTAAATTACAAAGCAACAGAGTTTTTTTTATAAGAAATTCAAACAACAGACAAGCGTATAAAGTGAAAAATGAAACTCTCTTTTCTCATCAGTCCCATTTCTCAGATATAACCACTATTCACATTTGATTTGCATTCTTCAAATTTTCTTCTAAGCATATATAATCAAAGTCACACTTTTTTCTTATTTTTTTAAAGTAAAAATGCAAGCCCACTCTACCCACTGTTCTGTGACTTGCTTTTTTCATGTTTTCCAGATTACTTGGATTTTTTTTAAAACACTACTTTTTTTTTTTTTCGTTACGCGGGCCTCTCACTATTGTGGCCTCTCCCGTTGTGGAGCACAGGCTCCAGACGCGCAGGCTCAGCGGCCATGGCTCACGGGCCCAGCCGCTCCGCGGCACGTGGGATCTTCCTGGACCGGGGAATGAACCCGCGTCCCCTGCATCGGCAGACAGACTCTCAACCACTGCGCCACCAGGGAAGCCCTAAACATTACTTTTTAACTGGAAAAACAATAAAGTTATTTTTGTTTGGGGGAATGAAAGTGCATCAGCCAAAACAGATTACAATGCATGTATGATCTGAGTGGCCCAGTAAACAGACGCACAGGACAAAGGCTTCCCAAGTTCAGGTCACCAGGCTGCCTGGTCCGGGTGGGGATCCAGACGTACCCAGACGTGCCCAGTCGGCCCAGGAAGTTGATAAGTGTCCTGTTCTCCCTAAATCTTCAAACCCAAAGAGGGACTGTTAGAGCTAGGCCCAGGGCTCAGGAAAGCACAGACACTGGGCTGCAGCCTGTCCCTGAGATGCCTGCCCTGCACCAGTGCAGTGCCCCAGGTTGCAGCTTCCACTGGGCCAGGCCAGACAAGGCTGAGGATGGCTACCCCACTGATGCCAGCAACACAGCCACGTACGGCCTGGGCTTGCTGCAACCACTCTTGAAAAGCACCCAAGCTCCTTGCTCTTTTCCTCCTCCGGTTCTAGTTTCAACTGTCATATTCCTGGAGAAGGGCTCTGTGAGGGGTCAGAAATGCTGCTGGAACTTCATCAGAGCTCCGCGGGGAGGAGCAGGCCAGTTGCCTGGCCCCTGCGTCCTGGAGAGATACCAAACAACAAGCCTGTCACCATGTCTGCCCTGAAAAGCAAGAAGACAAGCCTGGCTGCAGAAACCCAATGCCAGAGGGGCCAGAGCAGAGCTGTGTCTGGCTTAGGAGAGTCATTTTTTTTCCCACTGAGAGAGCTAAGAAGAAACCGAGCAAGAAAGCAGGACCCCTGCACTGGCCCATCAGGGCATGGCATTCAAAGCTGTTCCAGTAACTGCAGCAGGGAGCACACTCTGAGGTGGTGACTGGCCCTGTGGTACTGGCCTGGGACTGCTTCTCAGGGCTCACCGTTCCCGACTCTGGGAAGTTCTTTGAAAAATTCAGTCACAGTTATCCTTCTCATTTTTTCTGATCATAAAATCCGTGCTCTGTGCAGAAAATTCTAAAATGGCTGGAAGGTACCAAAAGGAAAATGTCAATAACTCATAACCCCATCACCCTAGGATGGCCTCTGTGAGTATCTTCATGAATCTCCTCCAGGCATCTATATGGACATGTACATATTGTTAACAGGGTTAGGACCCAACTCTATATAGAGTTGTAATGTGCATCTTTTTTGTTCTTTTAAGCCTGTTTCCTTTTTGTCCTGCAATATACTTCTTAAATGACCACATAAATAATATTAACTGCTTCCATGTATTATGCCAGGTACTGTACTAGGGACACTGAATATATTATGAAGTAGATATCCTGATTACCCCATTTCACAGATGAAGTAACCAAGTCTCGGAGATGTTCAGTTTTGACCCACAGGTGCCACAGGTCCCACATGCCCAAACTGGCAAGCTGCCTCTTGGGCTCTTGCCCCATCCGTGCTGTCCTCCAGCCCTTTCACTGAACATTCAATTAGGAGCCCCTTCAAGTTACCAGAAGGCTTTACCTCCTGCAGAGGTGCTGGGTCTACTCCTGATGCACCGGCTGCTCTGTTCTACTGGCCAGAAGTCCTCACTGCCCCCTGCAGGGAGCGTTCCTGAAATGCAGATGCTAGAGACAAAAGAGCTGCATTCTGCTGAAAGAGCTAAACAATTAAGACTCCCTAGGGGGCCGGAGAAGAGAGAATTAGTCTGAGGGTGAATATCCTAGCTTACTACCTTTATCAAATAACTCCTTTCTGAGAAGAAGCTCAAAACATTTCATGCAGTTCTCCAAGTAAGATACAGACCCATGGAAGATAAAGGGATCTGCCTCAAATTCTTCCTCCCCCAACAAACCTCTAGGTACTGTGATCCCTCTGTCCTGGGCCACCGCACAGGCCCCAGCTAAAGCGAGGCACCTCACAGGGCCTCTGGATCTATCACAGAGATGGAAGGATGGTCACCTCTCTACTTGGATAGTTATTCAGAAGTGGAAAACACTCTGTCAGAGGTCGGCAGATTTTTTCAGTGAAAGGCCAGATATCAAATATTTTAGGCTTTGAGGGCCAGAGAGTCCCTGTCACAACTACTCACCTCTGCTGCTGCTGCACAAAAGCCATAGATGATTACGTAAAGGGCATGTCTGCATTCCAATTAAGTTTTATTGACAAAAACAGGTGTCCATCAGGATTTGACCCACAGGCTATACTTTGTCAGCTTCTGTTTTTAGGATTTAAGTCTTCCCTAAAAACACTTAGATTTAAATATTGGATAAATTATAATTTACATGCAAACCACTTAAATTTTAAGCCATAAGACCATTTCTGAGGGGTTGATCTGTTTTATTTCAGTGGAATAGAAATACAATCTTTCAATCACTAATCGAAGGTCCTGAGAAAGTACAGAGAAACCAGAGATTGTTTTGCCTTATAGTTGGTAAGTATTACTAACAGATGAAAGGGAAAATATTTTACAGATCCATAGCAACCAGAAAAGAGGATAAATCAGGCTGAGGGAAAGAAAACGTCAGGAAAATCAAAAAGAGCATGAGGAAGAAAAATGATATTAATAAAACCAGGCAGCTCCATTTGGCTTCAGTTAGCTAACTGGGGCAATGGAACCAGGAAACGAGAGAACTCAATAGCTCTCATTGGTAATGATGGAGCATCTCCTTTCAGAAAACTTCACTTGAGGCAAAGATATAAAGATGGAATACACCTGGGACATCTAGAGAGAAGCAAGCTGCTGATGGGAAACTGAACTGCAGCCTAGCAACATCTCACACCTGGGGACATGCTCCAAGTGCCTCACTCAATCTTCTGACTTCCTTCACTCACTTGCAGAGCAGGGATGAGGAAGCAAGGCCTGATCCACTTCTTGAACCTGGAAAGAGAGCCCTGTGGTGTGTTGCTGGGCACAGGGAGGCAGAGGCTGCTGACAACCCCTGAGAGAGAAGAGGGGTTCCCCTCCTTAGGCTGGGGAGCTTTAGCAGAGGCAGGCTGGCGGCAGGATTACACTGCAGTAAGGTCCCAAGGATTAGAATGGCAGGGCTGAGAAGAATCCATGACTCTGCCGCTGTGCTCCAAGGACTGCAGCGGCCCCAGCACCTTCTAGGGAAGGGCCACTCTAACAATACAGGCAGAAAAAAAGCTCAGAACACCTCAATTCCAAACACATCTTAATTTTTTTTAAAGTGTTTTCACTCCCCAAACTGGTCATTTCCCCTTCTTCTTTGAAATGCTTTTGTAGCTCTCCACTGCCCTTAGAATCAAATCCAGACTCTTCATCAAGACTTTGAGTCCAAATGCAAGTACAAAGCCCAGCACTTTTCCATGCCTGCTAAGCCTCCAGCTTTTCCTGAGCCCTTTCCTCTCTCTCCCTCTGGTTCCTCATATTCCTCAAGCTCTTTCTCTCCTCAGGGGCCTACACGTGCTGGTCCCTCTGCCAAAAAATTCTTCTCCTCATTCTTTGCCTTTAGTCCTGTCCTTGCCCAACTCTACAATCTAAAATGAGTCCACCACTTTATTCTTTTGAAACACCCTGAGCTTTCCCGTTCTGCGATCTTATGGAATCAAATATTTATTCACCTGTGTTTTCAGTGTCTCTCTCCACTACCTATGGGAAGGGATCCTATCTATTTGTTCCACAGGGCTTACCCAGCACCTGACAGAGTCCTTGGCATGTAGCAGGTACTTAAATAAAAAACACAACTAATAAAAAAGTGCTCCTTTCCCCCAAGGCCTCTTGTCATTTAAAATGGATCACTGGGACTTACTTCCCTGGTGGTACAGTGGTTAAGAATCCACCTGTCAATGCAGGGGACACGGGTTCGAGCCCTGGTCTGGGAAGATCTCACATGCTGCAGAGCAACTAAGCCCGTGCACCACAACTACTGAGCCTGGGCTCTAGAGCCCAAGAGCCACAACTACTGAGCCCACGTGCCACAACTACTGAGCCCACGTTGCCACAACTACTGAAGCTCACATGCCTAGAGCCGGTGCTCTGCAACAAGAGAAGCCACTGCAATGAGAAGCCCACGCACCACAATGAGGAGTAGCCCCAGCTCGCCACAACTAGAGAAAGCCTGCACAGCAACGAAGACCCAACACCCAAAGCAGCCTAAATAAATAGATAGGTAGATAGATAGATAAATAAATAGATAAAATGGATCGCTGGAGGCTCAGAGGCCATAGCACGCAAACCAACACTTTGGGTGTTGGTTAGGGTGGCCCTGGAAACTAGCTCCTGCCACTCACCAGCTGCAGGAAATTCTCCAAGGCCCACCACCTCTCTGAGCCCATTTCCTCATCTGAAAAGTGGCAACATCAGTATCTTCCTCACCTAGCCACCTACTGCACAGGTTAAATAAGAGAATGTAAGTGCTAAGGATGGCTTGGTGCTCAATAGCTACTGTTTTATTTACTTACTTTTAACTATTAAATTAAAAACAAAAAGTGGAGGGCTTCCCTGGTGGCGCAGTGGTTGAGAGTCCGCCTGCCGATGTAGGGGACGCGGGTTCGTGCCCCGGTCCGGGAAGATCCCACATGCCGCGGAGCAGCTGGACCCGTGAGCCATGGCCGCTGAGCCTGCGCTTCCGGAGCCTGTGCTCCGCAGCAGGAGAGGCCACAACAGTGAGAGGCCCATGTTCCGCAAAAAAAAAAAAAGGACCTCAACAGGAAAAGACTAACTGCATTAGTAATTTTAACTTTAGAAAAGGTAGGAGGAGGTAAAACTCAAAAAAACTCCATAATTCATTGGGGTTCTTTAATAAAACTCGACCCACTGTCAGTATCTGGAAAAGTCTCTGACTTCAGGCATTAGGGTGCGTCCCTCACCACTTCCAGCTTCAGACACAGGAAGCATGATGGATGGGTTCCTGTGCTAAATCTAAACAGTATGAGAACCACATAAGAGCTTGCTTTCCTAACCCCAAATGCATGCCGTTTAACACGTATTAACAAGCTTCCTCAGGCCAAGTAACCTAAGAAAGGGGATCAATTCTCAAGGACTGAGAAGACAACTTGGTTGCTATAAAAACAATTTTATATAACAATCATTTTGTTGTTTGTTGAAAACAATTATAACATTTATGGATGATCACAAAAGTATTATTACAATAATATAATCATTCATCTGCAATGGCTGTTAACATGTAAAATGTTCATTTCCCTTAACCTAGCAATCCAACTTCTAGGAATTTATCCCACAGAAATACTTAGGCAAGAGTGCAAAGACATACATCTACAAGGATGCTCACTGCAAGTTTGTGGTAGGGAAAAATTAGAAACCATCCAAATGCCCAACACCAGGAGAGTGATTAAAGTAAAGTATATCTAGATAATAAAGTGTATAGTTAGAAAGAATATACTAACATGGAAAGATGTCCAAAAGATATTAAGTTGAAAAACATGGTCCATTTTTATAAAATAATGATAATTCTATATAGATATATGCATTGAAAAGAAAGTCGAAATATAGAACACTAATGTTTCCTCAGTGGGGGAATGAATTATGAAGGACTTTAACTTTGTGTCATATATTTCTATGTTTCAGGGTTTTTTTTTTAATATTCATTTATTTGGCTGTGCTGGGTCTTAGTTGCAGCATGCAGGGTCTTCGCTGCGGCGTGTAGGATCTTTAGTTGCAGCATGCAGGCTCGTAGTTGTGGCATGCAGGATCTAGTTCCCTGACCAGGGATCGACCCCGGGCCCCCTGCATGGGGAGCGCGGCGTCTTAACCGCTGGACCACCAGGGAAGTCCCTATGTTTCAGTTTTATAATGAGCAAATATTTCTTTTATAAACGGGAAAAGGAAAGAAACTGTAAAGAAAAAAAAAATCTCTTGTTGTCATTAGTCTGTCCATACCACAGAGTTCAGGATCCTCAGGCAGCACCCTCCCCCCAATCTCCCTGATTGGGCCTGAATCACAAAGTGAGCCGACTCAGCACATGTCATGAGGTTGCCATTAAACAGCAGCAAGAGAAGGCACTTGAATTTCCACACAGTGTCAGTTACAAGATTGGGGGGCCATGTTTCTCCTGAAACTCAAGTGAAATTGCCTTGGAATTTGTGGTTAAGGCCTACCAATGGCAGAACTGAGAGCAGGCAGCCTCTCCAGCAGAATTCTAAAGCACAGCTCAGAAATCAAGCCCTGCTGAGTTGGGGAATGGTTTATTTCTAATGAAACCCAGAGGGTAGGGGGCAGGGGAACAGTCACTGGAAATCTGAGAAGAAAAAATGAGCTGATCAATAAAATTAAAAGGGAATGGGTGAGTAAGAGAAACTGGCTGCAAAGAAGGAAAGAAGTTGAAGTGTCTACTGGTGAAGTTACTGATGTATTTACTGCAGAACTTACCAAATGATTCATGACAGTGGCTGGATTTGGTTCTAAATCTATGTAGCAGGTGAAACAATGACAGCTACCCTGTCACATTTTCTTTCCACATGACACTTTTATACCGGCCCAGCATCCTGATCAGTATGCAAGGATCCTCTGACCCCAGGTAACACTTGGGGCTTCCTGGGTAGGGGAGCAGATACTGTTTTGCCCACCTGGTGGCCGTTCCCCTTCTTACTAAGAGAATCCCACTTTTCTTCCTCTGCCTTTCCTTGGCCATGACTTTCAGGGAACAAGGGCCCATCCCCAGCCCTAGGAGGTGGATATTGATCGGTAAGCCAACATGGTCGTCTCACTTTCCTGACATAACTCTAGCTAATGAGATGCAAGAGGAGATCAATGAGGGCGGTTCTGTGGAGGTTTTGATTGGTCTTGAAAAGACACACAAGACACAGGGAGCTCAGCTCGGTTCTCTGTGATGACCTAGATGGTTGGAATGGGGTGGTGGTGGGAGGGAGGTCCACGAGGGAGGGGATATACGTACACATATAGCTGATTCACTTCGTTGTACCGCGGAAACTAACACAACATTGTAAAGCAATTATATTCCAGTTAAGAAAAAAAAAAGAGACTCGGGACAGAAGTGTCTTTTTTGCTACTTGCAGACTCTGTCAGGTGTGATTCTAGGATGCCAGGGATTGCGGCAGCCATCTTTGGAGTATCAGGGAACAAGTTTAAAAAGTCAATCCAAAGTGCTGAGGAAGGCAGAGCAGGAAGTTAGAAAGAACTCAGGTCCTTAACAGCACCACTGAACAGATGACAACCATCCCTGGAACGCCCCACCTCCAGATGGCTCGCTCTGTAAGATAAGTGCCCTTATTGTTAGGCCATTTTAGTTGGGGTGTTCTATTACCTGTAGTCAAAACCATCCCAACAGATACAAGACAGAACAAAAGGTGTCCGCTCCACCTATGCATTCTCTAATGATTTGACTTCCAAGCATAACTGCACATCACAGTTACTGAGGCAGTAGATGCCCCTAAAGCCTTGTGAGAGCAACTGATTTTGCCTACCAAGGGCTATACCTACATGTTTTCTGCCAGTGCTTTCTACCCTTTGCTTTAGAGGACTTCTCTCCCACTCCGTGTAGTTGGAAGTGAGGAGGGGGAAGACCTTAAACATAAATCCTGGTGCTCCATCCGGACCACCACCCCCAACCAGGGGGGTGTCCTACTGATCTAGACAGAACTAATCTGGGTCCTTCCCCAGGACTGACGGAGGAATGTTGGAAGCAAAAAGCCTTCTGCCTGCTGGGACTACAAACTGGGAGAACTGGAAACTCTGGCTGGTGGTGCTCATCTTTCCTGGCACGTGCGAAGAGTCAGTCTACAGTACAAGACCAACGCACAAGTCGGAGCCCTGAGGACACTGTTCGACCGTATAGATCAAGCCATGCCTGAAACCCTGGACATCCCAGTAACCTGACCAATAAAGTCTGTTATTATTTCAGGTAGTTTTTGTTGGGCTTCTGTCATTTGCTCATGATTAGGAGCATCCCGACTCAAACACTCACCTGTCTCATCCCCACATCCTGACTCCTTCACCTTCTCTGGATACTCTTCTTTCCCAGGCCTCTCACATTTCCACTTCCTTTTCTCTACTGCTCAGCTCCCCACCTCTGAGCAAGCCAACCAAAAAGTGACTGCCCTCCAGCAGGTCAGGGCTAAGTTACAGAACCTGTCCAAGTCATTCTTCAGAGCAAGCTTTAGAGGCAGCCTCATGCAGCCCCAGGCTGGGCGTGGGCATCACCACTCCCCATCACACACCCCCGCCCCCAGAGTCTCATCATCTCTTTCCCTTGCCTCCCACTGCCCTGATGCTGTTTCTAAGTCTGGATGGCAAAGCTGTGGATGCTGTCTAGACCTGGAAAAGCAGGTCTAAGCATTCCACTTACTAGATACTGCTCAGCATGTTCTCACATGCAAATGGGCGGGGTACTCCATGTAAGTCACTGAGTTTAAGGTGGACAGCCCAGGTGAGGCAAGACCACCACACAGAACTACGCTGCTAGGTATACACGTGTAGGTCTATCTATCTATACATCAAACATAAAATACATGTTCTGTATAATAACATACGTGTAACCCTTGTAGAGTGTAACCGGTTGGGACAGAGCAATGTCTACAAGGGAGGTTCTCTGCAGCATCAGGAGAGTGTGCCCTGCTCCGAGAAAACTGGAAAGGCCTAAATCCAGTCTTACGAAAGAGTTACAAAAAGGGGCAATCATTCACACTATAAAAAGATTCTTCACCTTATAAAAAAGGATTTACTTACAAGGTCCCACTAAACTGCATGGGCTCTATTGCATATAGAATAGGATTTGATTTGTATAAGGCTTTACCGGCACTGCCAACTACATAAATCAAGGAGCCACAGTTGAACTGAATTTGCTTTTTGTGTTTACAATGTGATATACAAAATGAGGTAATTTTACCTCATTTGTGTCATTATTATTAATTTTCTGTGTGAGAGAAAGATAATGGCACCAAATTTATCATATCAGCTGAGGCAGGCATCTGATACAGGGATAAGCAATGCATCTCCTTCCTATCAGCGTTTCCTGGGGTCTTTACTAACACTGCAAAAAAAGACCAAGGTACCCATCTTCTCTATTCACATAAGGTTTTTGAAGACTGAATAATAATAATAATTGTGGGTGATACTTATATATCCATAGTACTTACTATGTATCAGGCACTGTTCTAAGTGCTTTGCAGGTATTAACTCATTTCATCATCTCAAGAACTTCATGTATAGTTACTATTATTATCTCTGCTTTATAGTTGAGCAAATAAGTTATGATGCCCAAGGTCAGGAGGCAGTAACTGGCAGAGCTGAGGTAAAAATGCAGGCAGTCTGGGCCTAGGGGCCATGCTCTTAACCATGATACTATTCTGTCCTCCTTGATCTAGCAGTAACGTGCAAGATGGTGAAGAGTGCCAGGGAGAGAAGTGGAAACGGGGGCTATGTAGCCTATAGCTACCTACCTAACTTACCAATGAGCTCAGGCACATCGGGCTGAGGACCCGTACTATGCAGTGAAACAGGAAAGGTGGAAGGAAGGGAGGCAGGGAGGGAGGGAAGGGAAGAGAGAAAGAGAGAAGGGAAGAAAAGGTAAGAAGGTGACTGAGAGGAGGCACAAGGGAGGTTTCTGGAGAACTAGCCTGTTTCTTGATCTGGGTGCTGGTTACACGGGGTGTGTTTAGTTTGTTAACTCTCAGCAAGCTGTACTTTTTATATGCATATTTTCATGAACAAAAGTTAAAAGATTCAAGTATGGGTTTAAGAGGATTTGGGTAATATTACGAATGGCTTTAGCCCTCCTCTATGTATTTTCCAAACGTTCCAGAGTGCCCGAGCAAGGCATGCTGGAGCTCAGAGGCTATGTGCACAAGTGCAATCACCCATGTGGATGATTCTCAAACCTCATGGTCCAGCCTGAGACATGTAGCAGCCCAAATATCAGCTGGGCCACCAGCAATGTGGTATCATGGTTAAGAGAGTGGCGTTAAGAACTACAAGGCTGTCCTTTGCACTTACTAGCTGTGTGATTTTGAACAAGCTACTTCCCCTCTCTGCCTGCCTTCCTTTCTGCAACTGTAGAGCTGGTATAACAGCGCCTAACTCACAGGGCTTTACTGCACACCGAAGGAGCACTTACAACCGTACCTGGCACATAGAACACACTACTAAATTTTAGCTCTTGTCCTCACCATTCAGGCTCATAGCCATGGTCTTCTCTCTTACATCAGTTGCCATATACTTTTCTTCATCATTTTCCCATTTAAATAATTACTACTCCCTGCCATGTTTCAAAAAGAATTTAAGGGGGCTTCCCCAGTGGCACAGTGGTTGAGAGTCCGCCTGCCGATGCAGGGGACACGGGTTCATGCCCCGGTCCGGGAAGATCCCACATGCCACGGAGCGGCTAGGCCCGTGAGCCATGGCCGCTGAGCCTGTGTGTCCGGAGCCTGTGCTCCGCAACAGGAGAGGCCACAACAGTGAGAGGCCCGCGTACCGCAAAAAAAAAAAAAAAAAGAATTTAAGGAAGATTTGTTTTAGTTATTATTCAAGTAGTACAATCACATTATGAAAATCTGGAAAACAGAAAATCAGGTATTATACTTTTGGGAGTGTAGTCATCCTGCTGCTGCTGTGAAACGCCTGAAGTGATCTACAGGCACAAACTATAGCTGTTACATTACAGACACCATAAAAGGGCCTGTCGCAGCAGACGGGACTATGGAGCCACACCAGGCAACATACACTCAAGAAACAGCCACAACTTCTTATTCTCAAAATTTTCAGTCCCATAGAAAAGTTAGAAGGATAGTCCAATATATCCTTCACCTCCATACATCCTTCACCTAGCTTCACCCTTTAACATTTTGCCACATTTGCTTTCTCCTCTGTCTCCCCCCGACACACTTTTTTTTGCCAAATCATTCGAAAGTTAAGTTGCAGGTATCATGTCATTTTATTCATAAATACTTCAGCTTTTATCTCCTAGGAACAAAGACACTATCCTTTATAACCATAATACCATATCACACCCAAGGAATTTCACAGTTACACAGTACTGTTATCTAATACACAGTCTATATTTTTTCTAATTGCCCTAAAAATAACCTTTTTTTTCCAATTCAGGGTCCAATCAAGGATCATACATATATTTAAACTGTCATGTTTTCTTTGATCTAGGACAGCTCCAGCCCCTTGCCATGTTTTCTTTTAGAGCATTGACATTTTTGAAGAGTCCAGGCAGCTGTCTTGTAAAATATCCCACAATCTGGATTTACCTGACTATATGCTCAGGATTCAATTCAGGTGAAACATTTTTGGAAAAGTGCTACATGGGGACTTCCCTGGTGGTGCAGTGGTTAAGAATCGCCTGCCAATGCAAGGGACAGGGGCTCAGTCCTTGGTCCGGGAAGATGCGACATGCCGCAAGCAACTAAACCTGTGCACCACAACTATTGAGCCTGCACTCTAGAGCTTGTGAGCCACAACTACTGAGCCCTCGTGCCACAACTACTGAAACCCGTGCACCTAGAGCCCATGCTCGGCAACAAGAGAAGCCACCACAATGAGGAGCCCGTGCACCTAGAGCCCATGCTCTAGGTGCTCTAGGTGCTCTAGAGCCCATGCTCGGCAACAAGAGAAGCCACCACAATGAGAAGTCCACGCACTCCAACAAAGAGTAGCCCCCGCTCGCTGCAACTAGAGAAAAGCCCACATGCAGCAACGAACACCCAATGCAGCCAAAAATAAATTAAATAAATAAAGTGTTACACGGTTGGTGCTTTATATTTCACAGTGTAACATGTAAGGAGGTACATAGTAGTCACTTGTTCCATTTTTGTGGTGCTACATTTGATCATTTGGTTAAGCTGATGCCCACCCAAACTTTTCCATTGTAAAGGTATTCTTTTTCTCTTTGTAGCACATAAGTAATCTGTGGAGAGATTCTTTGAGTCCTTGTGACTACGTTATACCCCAACAATCTTTTTTATCCGATAGTTTTGACATCTGTTGATAATGTACCTGAATCAATGATCACATTAGTGTTGCAAAACAGTCACTGTGATGTTTACTGTGTGGCTGAAATGAACCCTTGCAAATCAAATCCCGCTTTTCTCCCCACTTGCGTTATTATTTCAGAACTATAACATCAGAACTATTTCAGAGGTTCATCTGCTTGACTCCACCTGACAGTGATTCATAACACCTGTTCTACATTTCTCTGATCTTGATCCATATGAGCAGGTTACATTAAGTGCAAACAAACATATAAATGTACTGGCTTAAGCACTGGGCAGGAAGCTACCTGTCTATACAAGCAAGAGGTTGCCTAGTCTTTAGAGCCCCATTTCCTATAGTAGATCAAATTCCATGTCAAGAAATGTCTATTTTCCAGGAGCTGAAATAGGTCAGTTGGGAGAGCATTAGACTGAAGAAAGGTCTGTTTTCTCGAAGACAGTTCTATATTGGCATCAGTTACAGGCATCAAAGAAGGGAGAGAAGGGGACACAGTGGGTTCAGGCAGTAGACTCCTGGCACAATCTTAAAACATTAAAAGATTGTGCAGGGGGCTTCCCTGGTGGTTCAGTGGTAAAGAACCTGCCTTCCAATGCAGGGGACGCAGGTTCAATCCCTGGTCAGGGAACTGAGATCCCACGTGCCATGAGGCAACTAAGCCCATGCATGTGCCACAACTACTGAGCTTGTGTGCCTCAACTAGAGCCCACTTGCCGCAAACTACAGAGCCCACGTGCCCTGGAGCCTGCGTGCCACAACTAGTGAAGAGAAAACCCGCACGCCACAACTAGAGAGAAGCCCGTGTGCCACAACGAAGAGCCTGCATGCCACAACAAAAGATGCCCCATGCCACAACTAAGACCCGATGCAGCCAAAAATAAATAAAATAAATAATAAATAAATCTTAAAAAAAAAAAGACTGTGCAGACCTAGACGCTAGGATAGTACCAAATCACATGAGCCAGCTGCTTCAAGCAGCCTGCTTCCCCTGCCCCTGTGAATGATACTTCTTCCCATCAACAGTCCTTTAGAGTCCAAACAACATCCCCAGACCAGCTGCATTAGAATCCCCCGGGAAGCTGGTTAAGAAACAGATGCCCCAGTCCCACCTCTGACCAACTGAATCAGAGCCCTCCGGGAGCATTTGGGACTCAGTGTGTTGAGATCCCAGAGGATCTCATGAGCAGCCAGGTTTGGGAACCCTTGCTTACAGAAGATCCACTGTAGCCTTCAAAAGGGTACTATCCCATAGGCCACACAATGATAGATGGTAGTTAAGGATCAGTCAGTCCCATTACATGATGGCCAACCAGCCAACAACTGACCCCCAGGGGTCTGAAATGAGGACAGAGGGTTTCAACCTACATGGTCAATTGCACCCCCAATTTATAGCCTACTCAAGGCTGAAAAAAAAGTCACTATACTCAGAGAAGTTGCCAGATCTATGGTTCTCCAAATTTAGTCTCTACCAGAGCATCTGGGAACATCACCCACCAAAGATTCTAAGTCAGAGATCTCCTCTGGGGCCCAGGAGTGTGCTTGCAACAAGCTCTCCAGCTGATTCTGATGCAGGGGTCCAAGGACCATACTTTGAGAGACCCTGGCCTAGATGCTAGTCTGCTCCTATCTATGACAGTCAAAGAGCAAGAGTTGGATAAAATTATGTCGGCTTTCATTTGAAAACTACTTACCAAACCAAAGAAACAAAATATAAAGTCATATGGGAAATGTTTCTGAGCAATTAACCACACAGAAACATTCAGATGATATGAAACCCTCCATAAAAGGTACTGAATTCCACTCCGACATTTCATCCCACTTGAGGACTAGAGGCAGGCTGAGTCAAGAGCATGCGACCAAGGCTCCCAGCACAAAAGTCCCCACTTCCGGTTCCATATTAGCAGTCTCCAGAAGGGCACCAGGGGCACAGGACCATCCCCTGGAGGGCACTTGAATCATGTGAATCAAACAATATTTCTGACTGTCAAGGTCCTGCCTGATTCCAACTTCCCGTTCACACTGTGAGGGAGCAAGTTCAAGGTAATTCGTTCTCTCTCTGCCCTATCCTCTACTGTGAACACTAGACTTAGCCAAGATTAACATGTGTGCTCATGCCCCAGAAATGGAGGTGGCTAGGCCACTGGCATCAGGGAGGAAAGAGTGCTAATTGTGGGAAAAGGGGGAGACAGAGAAAGTGCTGGTCAGCTCCATGCTGAGCTGGCCTTTGGCTCTCTGGGAATCAGAAGTATGGCTGGCAGACTGCAACCAAGGCTCAGGGTGTCAGGGACTCCCACTGCAGGAGGTCATATGACATATCCTTCCCTCCCATGGCCCAGGCAGCTTTCCACCCAGGAAACAAGCCACCCTTATGGTACAAATGCAGTATAGCACTCCCAGGAAAGGTCCTTCCACGGACATCAAAATATACCTTCAGGTTCCCAACCCAAGCAGGCTCATGGTGAACGGACAAGCACACCAGCCAGCTCCTGGGGCTCTTACCTGACTGGAACACATATCTGGCCAAGCCTTGCATTAGTTCAGCTGGCCATGTTGGGGGCGCAGACTCCCCTGTCTCTCTCTTCAGACGAAATGTCAACTCAAAGCCAAAACCACTAGGTCCATCTGTTCCTGTGAATCTGGAAGGAATAAAAAGCAAATGTTTTTTGTTTAACTACCTTAGGGAAAACACTGTTTTGTTGTCTAATTAAAGTTCTTCCCCTTTTTGCGTAGGCTCGGCATCCAAACCCCCTAGTCGGAAGAATCTTGAGCCTTGAGGGGAGGAAGGACCTCGATAGCCCATATGGAACAAGAACTCTAGCCTTGCCCTCCTGCCAGCTACAGCACATGTGTGTGACCTCAGCCCCGCCAATCAAATTCCCCTGCTGGTACTCTGAATTACAAGTTCCAGGTTTTGTGGCTCTGGAACATTCCTTTCTGTATGATTGAGTTAAAATCCTACAAAGGGAGATGGGTCACTAGGGCAAAGGGAAGATTTCCATTACTGAAAATAACCCTTACACTCTTTATTCCTTCAAGCTATTAATAAGCACCTACTGAGTTTGCTAAGGATATATGTCCTACTGTATGCCCTATGAGGATGAGACCCTTTCTCCACTCCCACCTCCACCCTGCCCCACAAGAGGACAATCCTTGGGCTAAACTGGCTGGCCTCCAAACTCAGCATTTGAGGATGGGTCCCAAAGCAGATTCCAAATATCCAAATACTGGGAGGGCCCACGATCTTCCTGAAAGCCAGCACCCCACATGCACTCATCAATCAGCACATGCTCTTCCTGAAACCTGGCACCCTGTGTGTACCCTTCAATCACTGGAACCTTGAGGAAGCAGAGTTTGCCCTCCCTTCCCATCCCCAAGTGGCCCAGAGTGATGATGGCCACAAACATCATAGGGAGATGAGGCAGGGGGAGCAGTGCCTGCCTCCCTGTCTGCTAGGAAACCCCCAGGAGGCTGAGTCTCCACAGGAGTCCCTGAAATGGACTTCTGCCAGAGAGGGAAATGATGTGGATTAGAGAGCAAGGCTGGTTGGTGGTGGCACCTCCTGGGGTGAGGGAAGCATTCAGGGAAGGGCTCCTGAGAGTTACAGGAGGCTTGCCAGCATGGGAAGGGCTAAAAGTTAAACTATGTTCATGATATAATTTTCAGTAATAATATCTTGTACAAACATGAGCCACAATGATTATACACATTTAAACTCCTCAGCATACAAATACAAGCCATAAGATGACAGCCAACACCTCCTTGCGCGCCAAGCTACCGGAACAGGCGGTCAGAGGGGAGAATGCTGAAGGGGCAGTGATGCAGTCAGTGCCCAACGCTGGGATCCCACGTGGCATCTTTCCCCCATCATCACCATCATCGTCCCCAAGGGGCCGGGCCGGGAGACTGGGCAGAAAGAGGTGCTAACGTCTCAGAAGCTCTGACACCAGGGCTAGCCCTGCTTGTGTACCCGAGTTGGTCCAGCACTCCTGCACTTGCTGCAGTGAGGAGCTCACCTCTGGTAAGCTAAGTTCTCTAAAGGACTGAAAAGGAAGCCTTAGAATCACTATTTTCTCTGAGTATCTATAATTGTGGGAGGCACACTCCATTTTGGGGTACACTCCTAGAATTTTGGAGACCGGGCTAGAGATGCTTGGCAGGATGCAGTGTAAGGTATTTTCCTTCCTTGCTGAATCGCCCTGTTTGGGGGCAATTCTATGCAGAAAGGCTGAGGGAATAGCTAAGCAAGCTGAGGCTGTAAGAGCTGCCTCCCAAGGGGCTATAGGCTCGCGAGGGGTATGAAAACCTGGGGTAATGCAAGACTGACTTGGAGTTAAAACCCTACAAAGGGAGATGGGTCACTAGGGCAAAGGGAAGATTTCAAGCAGCCGCCAATTAGAGGCAGCTTTGTAAAACGTATTAGACCATTACTCCCGGGGCTTTCATCTCAGACCAAGAAAACTACATGATTTCTAACCGCAAAAACTTGAGAAACAGACTAAAAGAAACATGCTCCTCAGACTGTGCGATGGGGTGAACCCTCAGATGCAGAGAGAGTAGCCACATGCATCCAAGCAGCGAGGGTTGTGCACACATGTACATGCGTGCATGGGTGTGCATGCACGCACACGCATTTCTACGCCATCTGCCTCCACACGGGGTGCTTTCTGGGCCAGCTCTGCGGTGGGCAGGCCGGCCCTCACTCGGCTGGCTGAGACAGACAGGTCTGGCCAGATGGTCTCCACCTGCGTTTGATTACCACCCACCAGGCTGGCTGGATGCAACCTCTAAACTCTGAAACATGAGTTTAGAATGGCCCAGCCTCAGGATAAACACACAACCTGGAGCCTGTCAGAAGGCCTCTTCTTCAAAGCAGATTGCTCAGGCAATAGCCCAGTGACAAGGTCATTCAGTCTTTAAGGTCCCCCGGAGAGGCCTGGCCTGGTCTGCATTCCCTCAAGTGAGGGCTTCTCCAGCCAAAGCAGATTTATCTGACCAGACGACGAAGCCCCTCCTGGAGAGCAGCTGTCTCGCGCATCCTCCAAGAAAGGAAAGCATGAGAGGAAATCGGCACGTGCTGCAGAAGGTGGGATCAGGGTCAGAGCAAAGAATCTAACACCGAAGGCTGCTAAAATACTGGCTGGTGGGAAAGGGGCCCAGTGGAATTTCTTCCTACAGAGATTCTTAAAGGAATATACTACAGATCCCCCCCAATCTGGCAGGGAGGGGTTCTAACTGTCTTGTTGCAGAAGGATGGATGAGACGGCCTCTCAAGATTGTTTCCAGCTCAAGAACTTCTGATCCTGCTCACTGAGGTGCTCAAGGGAGAAGCTGGCTTTGTCCCAGCAGTTTAGTGAGTCTAGGCAATGGCTGTGCCAGCCTCAAGAGTAACATTAAACCTGCCAACAGGAAAAACATGTGCCTTGAATCCTGACATAGTTGTGCAACCACTGGAACCTGCCCAAAGGTCTCCCCCAAAGCACCTGATTAAGAAGGTACCAATCAGACAAACAGGAACCTGGGAGAGACTTTCTAGAGTGTGGGTAAGCAGAAAAAGCTGACCTAAAAGTTGGCATCTCATGCTCAACACCATTAATTATTAGGAAAATTCAAATCAAAACTACAATGAGGTGCCACTTCATACCCTCTAGGATGGCCAAAATAAAAGACAGACAGTAACAAGTGTTGACGAGGATGTAGAGAAACTGGAACACTCACACTTTGCTGGTGGGAAGTAAAATGGCAGAGCTGCTTTGGAAAACAGTTTGGCAGTTCTTCAGAAAGTTAAATACACCGTATGACACAGCTGTTCCTCTCCTAGGTATATACCCAAGAGAACCAAAAACATTTTTCACACAAAAACTTGTACACTTATGTTCACAGTAGCATTATTCATAATAACCAAAAAGTGGAAGCAACCAAAATGTCATCAACATATAAACGGATAACCAAAACATAGTATATCCATACAATGGAACATTATTTGGCAATAAAAAGGAATGCTGTACTGATTATTTGCTATAACATGGGTGACCCCTGGAAACATTATGCTAAGTGAATTAAGCCAGATACAAAAGACCACATATTGCATGATTCCATTTATATGAAATGTCCAGAACAGACAACCCCACAGAGACAGAAAGACTAGTGGTTGCCAGGGGTTGGAGAAGGAGAGAATGGGGAATGTCTGCTAATGGGTATAGAGATTCTTTTTGGAGTGATGGAAATGTTCTGGAATTAAATAATTGGGATGATTGCACAACCTTGTGAATATACTAAAAAGCACCGAATTGTACACTTTAAAAGGGTGAATCTCATGGTGTGTGAATTATATCAAAAAAAAAAAAAAAAGTTGGCATCTCAGATACACCTAAATGCTAGGGGAAGCAGGGCCAACCATGTCAGGCCTTTACCTAGCTCTATCTACTAATAACCACTACAATTAACTGAATACCTACTAAGTTTGAGGCCTTGTACTAAGCACTTTTCTGATGCCATATTATTTAATTCTCCAACAACCCTGTGACTCAGCCATTGTTATCCTCATTTAACTAACATATGAGAAAAAGACACTTGAGAGAGTTTAAGTAATGTTCTATAAGTCATCCAGTAAGCAAGTGGTGGACTTCAGACTTGAGGTCTGACTCCAAAGCCCATCTTCTTATTGCTGTGTGACCTCAGGCAAAATATTTAACCTCTCCATGCCTCAGTTTTCTCATCTACAAAATGGGGATAATAACAGTAACTATTTCAGAGTTGTTGTGAGGATTAAATATTTAGAAACCACCTGGAACACTATAAGCATTATATCACACTAAGTGAAAGAAGGCAGTTACAAAAGACCATATGTTGTATGAATCCATGTATGTGATATGATAAATAATAGAATTTGTAATATATTATATATTTATATTACATAAAATGTCAAGCATAGGCAAATCTATAGGAACAGAAAGTAGATCAGTGACTGCCTCAGGCTGAGGACTAATGACAGATGCAAAGTCACCACTAATGGGTATGGGGTTTCTTTTGAGGGTGATAAAAAAAGTTCTAAAATTAGTTTATGGTGATGGTTACACAACTCTTGAATATACTAAAACCCACTAAACCGTACACTTTAAGTTATGATGGTTATATAACTCTTGAATATACTAAAAACCACTAAACCGTATACGAAAAACCACTAACCACACACTGTATGGTATGTGAATTTTATCTCAATAAAGCTGTTTTTAAAACCTGAAGGGAAAAAAATCCAAAGAACTAATAGTAAAAAAAATTCACAAACTATAGCTATAGATATATTCTCCTACGCATACAACAAGATGGTCAATCTCACTCATTTGCAACTCAAAAGCAAATTAAAAAAACAATGATACCATTATCACTTATCAGATTGGCAAAAATTTTAAAGTATGACATTACATTCTATTGATGAGGCTATGAAAAAGGTATTTTCATATGTTGCTGGTGGGGATACAAATTAGTACAACCTCTTTGGAGGGGAAGTTAGCAAAACCTAACAAAATTACATATTGTTTACCTTTTTTTTTTTTTTTTGGACATGCTGCACAGCTTGCAGGATCTCAGTTCCCTGACCAGGGATTGAACCTGGGCCACGGCAGTGAAAGCCCAGAATCCTAACCACTAGACCACCAGGGAACTCCCATCACACTGTCTACCTTCTGACCCAGCGATCCCACTCTAAGAATTTGTGATCCCCAAATATTGGAAGCAACTAAATGCCCATTCATAGGAGAGTGGTCCGAAGAGTACTATGCAGATGTAAGAAAGAATGAGGAAGAGCTCTACAAACTGATATGGAAACTGTTAAGTAAAAACAACAAACGAGTACTATAGCATGCCACCTTTTGAGGAACAGAAAAGGGAAGACAGGAAAATGTACATGTATCTGCTCATTTCTGCAAAAAGCAACACAGGAAGGATAAATCAGAAGTAAGATTGGTTATCTACAGGCAATAGCAATAGGAGGGAATCAGGTGGAAAGTACTGTGTGGTGTGGGATGTATGAGTGTATGACATTTCTCTGAATATACATTTTTTTGGATCAACGATAATGCTTTCACATACTCAAAATAAACAAGGATGGAGGAAAATGCTAAATGTAATACAAACATAAATTAGTGAACTTAACTGTACTTCAATGAACAATATAACCACACTGAAGAGGGGAAAAAAAGAAGCCACCCAAGTACCTTACGTACACAGTATGTTGACCACATGTCATCAGGCTAAAGCCAAAAAGTACAGTAAAATACTGAACCCTGATTAGTAGGTTTACTTTTTGCAGTGTTATGAGTTGGTAATTCTGAAACTACCTTCTGTGTAAATGTACTATGGATAATGAGAGCCAGGTTTCTCTCATTGTCAGAAATGTTAAAAACTGGTAAACATTTCAAGGTTAGAAATACATAAAAAAGGATGGACAGAATGAGGCTCATAGGTATAATTTTGGAATTAAAGGTATCAATATGGTATTTAAGAGAGGAATAGATATAGAAATAGATAAAGATGTGGGTGTGGGTGTGATATATGTGTGTGTATTTCCTAGCTCTCTCCACTAAGTGACACCCCAAAAGCAATGATAACTCCTAGCACTCAGATTTTGGTGCCTAAATACCATCTGCCATTAAAAGAAAAGAGCTCACTGGAGAAATGGCTGAATCTAGGGTTGGGAAAGCACGAAATGAGCCTGGAACTTTTCGTTGTGCCAGAAGGTAAGTAAGTACTTGAAGAATGATGGGAACATGTCAAAAGTAGAGAGAAG
This sequence comes from Phocoena phocoena, assembly GCF_963924675.1. Classification (NCBI taxonomy): domain Eukaryota; kingdom Metazoa; phylum Chordata; class Mammalia; order Artiodactyla; family Phocoenidae; genus Phocoena; species Phocoena phocoena. Next base: position 26,083,952 of record NC_089234.1, read on the forward strand.
CCAAACTGAAGGGCTCCCACTGGCCAAATCTAGGACAATTTAAGCATCGAAACAAATGGTATTAACAAATTATAACCTATTAAAGTAAAAATCCATGACTCCATACTGATTGTAATGGACCTAGTAACATTGGCTCTATAGATTTTGGACTTACCAGCCTCCATAATTACATGAGCCAATTCCTTATTTTATGTATATATGAGGGGTAGCAGCTTTTCCCTCTTGTGTTTGGAAAGAGCTTTTTCTATAAATATATTCTGTGGTATTTATAAAACATTCAGAAACAATCTAAATACTCTACAAAGTAGGGGTATTATCAGTTCTGGTGCATTGTGTGGTGGGACATTACATGGTCATTAAAAATGAGACTTTTTTTTTAACAAGTTTATTTTCTTTTTCTTTTTTTTTAATATTTTATTTATTTATTTTTGGCTGTGTTGGGTCTTCGTTTCTGTGCAAGGGCTTTCTCTAGTTGCGGCGAGCAGGGGCCACTCTTCATCGTGGTGCACGGGCCTCTCACTGTCGCAGCCTCTCTTGTTGTGGAGCACAAGCTCCAGACGCGCAGGCTCAATAGTGTGGCTCACGGGCCTAGCTGCTCCGTGGCATGTGGGATCTTCCCAGACCAGGGCTCGAACCCGTGTCCTCTGCGTTGGCAGGCAGATTCTCAACTACTGCGCCACCAGGGAAGCCCAAAATGAGACTTCTTGAAAGCAGGAGGACTAATCCCTGAGTTTTGAGAGGCAAAGAGTTTTCCGCCTCTAACTGGTGAGGAGGAACAGGAAGTATAAGTCAGAACCCCACTCTATATCCTCTATTGTTTGCTGTTCACCTACTTCTAACTATAAGATAAAAATATAAATAACTTTTTTAAGTGGTCATGAAATTGGAACCTTTGTGCATTACTTGTGGGAATATAAAATGGTGCGGCCACTGTGGAAAACAGTATAGCGGTTTCTCAAAAAAATAAAATAAACATAGATTAAAGATTAAACAGATTTATCAGATGATTTAGCAATTCCACTTCTGGGTATAACCGAAAGAAATGAAAGCAGGTACTTGGACAGATTTTGTACACTCATGTTCACGGCAGCTTTATTCAATAGCCCAAAGGTGAAAATAACCCAAATGTCCATCAACGAATGAATGGATTTTTTAAAATGTGCTATATACACACAATGGAAAATTATTTAGTCTTAAAAAGGAAGGAAATTCTGACACATGCTACAACATGAATGAGCCTTGAAGACATTATGCTAAGTGAAGTAAGCTAGTCACAAAAGAACAAACATTATATGATTCCACTCACATGAGGTCCCTAGAGTAGTCAAATTCAGAGAGGCAGAAGATAGAATGGTGGTTGCCAGGGGCTATGGGAAGAGGTGAATGGGATATTATTGTTTAATGGGTATAGAGTTTCAGTTTGAGAAGTTGAAAAGGTTCTGGAGATGGATGGTGGTAATAATAATTCCACTAAATACATCAAAAATGATTAAAATGATAAATTTCATGTTATATATATTTTACTAGAAACAAATGGTTTTTAAAAAGCATGAAACAAAACTTACTATAATGTGTGATCCAAAATATTTGACACACACAATGTAAAAATATATGAGAAAAAGGAAGAAAATGCAATAAAATTATTGAATATTATAGTGGCTATCACAATACAATTTTTCTTTTTCAAACTTCTTTGTACTTTCGAAGTTTTCTACCATTTATACCCTCCAGTCTAGACTGTAAACCCCACAAGGGCAGGACTGTCTTGTTCACTACTGTATCTGCCCATCTAGCCTGCCAGGCTTCTCACAGAACCTGTTGGCTAAGTGTCCATACTGGACACTCATGGTATGACAGAAGAGTCCTGTGGTCAGTGCCCACTTTTTCTAAGGGTGGCCTGGATACTTCTGAAGCAAGAAACGCTGGGCCAGCTAAGAATGCCACTGACCTTGTGAAGGTAGTACCTCTGAAGTCAGGTCTACAGACTGTGGCTCAGTCTCAAGCTCAGTGCTGGTGTCAGAAGAACAGGAAGAGAGGACCATTTTCCTCTGGAGACATATGGCACAGGAGGACAGCCCAGTCCAATTCCAGAATCAAGACTGATGTCACTTCATTCCCTACAAAAGCTCCTGTTGGGCTTCCCTGGTGGCGCAGTGGTTGAGAGTCTGCCTGCCGATGTAGGGGACACAAGTTTGTGCCCTGGTCCGGGAAGATCCCACATACCGCGGAGCGGCTGGGCCCGTGAGCCATGGCCGCTGAGCCTGCACGTCCGGAGCCTGTGCTCCGCAACGGGAGAGTCCACAGCAGTGAGAGGCCCGCGTACCGCAAAAAAAAAAAAAAAAAAAGCTCCTGTTGTCCTTCCTCCCCTACCCACTGGTTCCAGGCTGGCTGGAGAACTGGGTAAAAACAGGCCTTTATCCTGGGGCTGGTCTTCCCTTCCAGCCAGCCCTCGTCCTTGGGATCAGGCTTTGCTCCCTGCTTTACTGAGTTGGATATTCTCTCCCAGAAGAATGGAGCCTCTAGGTCCCGTCCCAGGGGAACAGACAGAAAAGCTTTTCCTTTGGTGTCCTCCCTCCGAGTGCACACACACATCCCCAGCTGGACCCAGCGATTACAGAAAGAACTGAAACGAAGACCTCCAGTAGCTCTGGGGCTCGGCACAGGAGGCTGCCTATCTCTTCTCCACAAGCTCTCTGCCTTGCAGGGCAACACCAAGCAAGTGCAAGGACCATATATCCAAACTCCAGCACATGCTTGGAGCACCAGCTGCCTTTACTATTTGCACCAAGTTTCTTGAGAAGGTCAGTCTGCTCCAAGGCCCTCAGTGCTGGCCCAAGCCCCATGACGCCCTGGGATTGGCCACTACTCTGCCCCTTACACCCATGCAGAGAATAAAGAGCTGCCTGGCAAACAGAGGGCACCACTGGAAACCACTTCACTAGGGAAAACAGAATGTGAGCATTTCCCCATGCATGGCCTCTATCTGTCCCCTAGGGGACTTTCTAGGTGAAGAAAGAGGGACAAAAGCCAGAGCCCTGCTTTCTCCAGGGCTCTGCCACCTCCTTACCACACATAGTTTCCCCAGGTAACCTCATAAAATGGTTTCCAGCACCAGGTCTGTGTTGAGGATGCCCAAATCTATCCCCAAGCAAAGGACCAAACCCAGACACCGCAAACTCAGTACATACAAATCTGAACTCAGTATCTCCCCAAACGTGATCCTTCTCCATCTTTCTCTAACTGAAGACGAGTACTACTATGGTAGCCTGTATAATGGCTCCCCAGATATACACATTCTAATCTGTGGAACCTGTGTATGTTACCTTTCATGGCAAAAGGGACTTTGCAGATGTGATTAAGGATCTTGAGATGCTAGATGATATCTGGGTGAGCTCAAGGTAACCCATACGAGTCCTTAAAAGTGGAAGGGAGAGGCAGAAGAGTAGGTCAAAGAGATGTGACATGAGGACTTGGCCTGCATTGCCAGTTTTGAAACTGGAGGACGGGGCATGAGCCAAGGAAGGCATGTAGCCCCTAAAAGCTGGTAAAGGAAACGGAATATAGCCCAGCTGACACCTTGATTTTAGCCCAGTGAGACCCATGTCAGACATCTGACCTCCAGAACTGTAAGACAATCAATGTGGTAATTTGTTATGGCAGCAATAGGAAACTAGTACAGCCACTAAGCCAGAATCCCAGGAGTCATCCTCCAGCCCTCCCTGTCCTCCTGTGCAGCCAGGCTGGCAGTCACTGAGGTCTGTTGACACTTCCTCCTCCCTCCTCAGCAGCTCTCAAATCTGTTCTCTTCTCTCCATCCTCACTGCCACACCATGGGTTGTCCTTGCCACACCATGGGTTGTCCTTTTTTTTTCCCTAAGGTAGAGTCGATGTACAGTATTATGTAAGTTTCAGGTGTACAACATAGTGATTTACAATTTCTAAAGGTTATATTTCATCTAAAGTTATTATAATATGTTGGTTATACTCCCTTCATCCTACACTTGGATGGCCAACACTGCTCTTCCTCACTGATCTCCTGCCTCCTGCCCTATTCAGTTCTTCACTCTGATGTTCTCAAAATGGGATATGATGTACCTCTCCCCTGCTAAAAAATCCTCCAACGCCCACCCCCACTCCAAACCTTCAGGGTAAAGTGCAGACTTCTCAACAAGACCACCAGGAACTGGGTCCCCCTCACCTCCTCGGCCTCACAATGAATGAATGACTGGCAGATCCCTGACACACTAATGACTTCCTCACCTCTGAGACTCTGCACAGGTTGTTCCCTTTTTCTCTGCCCTCTGCTCATCTTCAGGAAGGCTCAGGTGTTACCTTCTCTGAGCTGGGTACCTGTGCTGAGTATCTTCGGTTTGCTCTTCTAGGTCCATCCCCACCATGGCAGACAGATCCTGAGGTGGCCCCCACGACCTCTGCCTCCTGTGTTCATGCCTTTGTGGAATCCCCCCTCCATTTTTTTTTTCAAGTATTTATTTATTTATTTCGCTGCACTGGTCTTAGTCGCAGCACGCGGGATCTTCGTTGCAGCATGCAGGATCTTTAATTGCGGCATGTGGGATCTAGTTCCCTGGCCAGGGATCGAACCCGGGCCCTCTGCATTGGGAGTGCGGGGTCTTAACTGCTGGACCACCAGAGGAGCCCCGGAATCCCCCCTCCTTGAATGCGGGTAGGACCTGGGACTTGCTTTTAACCAACAGAACCTGGCTAGGTGACAGAATATCACTCTCATGATTATGTCACATTATGTAAGACCATGTCTTGCTAGCAGTTGCTATCACCATTGCTGGCTCTGAAGAACTTTTCAGGACTCTTGCAAGGAAAGAAATTCTGCCGATAACTTGAGGGAGTTTGGAAGTACTAGATACTTCCCCAATGGAGCCTCAGATGAGAATGCAGGCCAGCTGACACTGATTGCAGCCTTGTGAGACCCTAAGCAGAACACTCAGCTCAGCTACACCTGGACCCCTGACCCAGAGGAGATGTGAGATTATGTGTGCTGTTTTGAGCTACTAAATTTGTGGTAATTTGTATTGCGGCAATAGACAACCAACACACCCACCTTGCTCTCTGCCCTTTAAGGCTGACCTCTGTGGGGCTTCTGAGCCTTCTGGCTTCCACCTGGGTTCAGCCAGTGGAAGCCCTAAAGGAAATCAGAGGGAGGAAGGAGAGGGAGATCAGGGCTCCCTCCCTTTGAGACTACCTGAGGCTGGCCATGCTCCTCGACTGAAGGTTAGTGCTAAAGGTCACTCTGAGGAGGGACACTCTACACAACTCTTTCCTTCTAGGTTCTCAAATCTCACTCCGTCCTCTGGTCCCTTCAGCGCTAGGAGAGCAGCAGCCAAGCCAACCACTAGCCCTGCATTAGTGCACTATCCTCTATGGTGCCCTTCCTTTATAAACAAACCCTCCCCCAGTTATCCTACTTTGAAGGTACCAAACTCTTTCTTGTTGAGTTCCTGACCAATATAGGGCACCTACCACTCTTCCTTACTCCTGTGCAAACCACCATCACAGGACCCTCCTTGCTATACTGTAACTGCCTTCCTACCTCTCCCATTAGGACTGGATTTGCCCCTTTTTGCACCACCAGTGACTCGCAAAGAAGTGCTCAGTGAAGGCTTGCTGAACAAGGGAACAGAGTGAGACTAAAATATCTACTAACTAGACTAAATCTGAGAAAAGAGGCAAAGTTTTACAAGATTTAGAATACTGGGCAAGGGATAAGGAGGCAAATGCCAGCGCAAGGTTATGAGCTGAAGGGCTCAGGCAGAGTGGTGAGCCGGCCCAGCAGTGCAGGGAAGCTGGGAAGTGAGGAAGGGAGACACAAGAGATTCTTAGTCTTGGGCTCTTGGGCTCTTTGAACCCTCTGGAGGTCCCAGGGTGGACTTAGGGAAGAAATTGCATAAAATTGTACTACCCTAGGGTCCTAATAAGATGCTAGAGAAGAGTCCAGTGATACAGGCAAGCATACGGGCAGTGGAGGTCACCTGAGCTGACACAAAGCCCGGCTCCACCACTTGCTAGCTGACCCTTGGGCAAGTTAATTTCCATGTGCCCTGGAGTCTCCTCACCTATTAAACTGGGAGAAGAATATTTGCTTCATAGGGCAGTTGGGAGGCTTTTAATGGATGGCACAGGGTCCAGCACCAGCAAGTACCCAAACAGAGAAGCCAGTATTCATCCTTCCCTTGCTTAGTGCTCAGTAGAAGCAGTCCTGCTCATCATCTCTCCCTGAGAACAACAGCAGATGCCTCTAGCTTCCCTACCCTCTAGACTCTGCAGCTTAATCAGCCCCATCCTTCAAGAGCTGCCTGGATCTTCCAGCTTTGCCCAAGTTCCTGACCTTGGATCCCTCAAACCAGGCCCAAGATTCTTCCTGACTGCTTCCATGCTTTGAGTGACAGCCATTACAACAGAATTCAGTAAACAATTACAAAATAAACATTTGCAAAGATTATGTTTTTATTTTGAACAATTCACAATTACTGATACTTCATGAGCTGTTTTGAAATGGTGTTTGGTGACTACACAAGTACTATTCGAGGTAATAAAACTTTGTAAAATTCTTTTCCAGTATGTTTATATGGTAATATTCTGACAGTTAAGATTTTTAAAACACTTCCAGCTATATTATATTAATTTTGCACAATCTTAAAGGAAGGGAAAAAAAGAAAGGAAGAGAAAAGCCATTATCAGTTGAGACTGTACACGCTCACACTGAGCTGGGATTCTCAGGAGTCTACAGTGCGGGGCAGGCAGCTTTGAGCTTTACCTCTGAGCAGCAGATACTATTTCTACTACAACCAGACTCGTGGAATGCATTTGCCTACCCAAGTAGATGTTTCCTGAGATCCCTTGCTGGGAGCCAAGTACCATGTTCCCACAGCATTCCTCAAGTTTAAAAACAGTAGCTCCCAGGACTGATTTAGCTGAGAACCCAGCTAAACAAACTACCTGGCTCCCAACACTTAGGATGGCTTAACTCTATCCTGGGCTTTCAGTGAGCAAAGAGCTTCCCAGACTGAGAACTGAATCTAAGAAAAGCACCAAGCTAAGAGCCTCAGACGCTTTCTCTGCAGAATGGTGGAAGCTGATCACCCCACCCTACTGGAGACCGACTGTACCTTCTTTCCTCTACTCCCATCCACCACCAAAGAACCCAAAGGTCAGTCCCCAGAGGGATTCCAAGCCTGCCCCGTGCTCTATAGGAATTCTGGGCCAAGGAAGAGCCTGGTCTTGAGTTTCTTGGCATCACTATGACAGCCCCCACTCTTGGCTTTGGGCTAAAGCAGCATCTATATAAAGATCTTTTAAAAAAAAAAAAAAAAAAGACAGGCTAGGCCAATGGCGGCAAGATCACAGTCTGATTTGGGAAGCGAGGTGCTGTCTGCACACAGGTGTACAGCCTGGGGGCTTCTTACAGACCCAAGAGCCCGGGCGTTCTGCCCAAGGACTTTCTGTCCACCCACAGCCTCCAGGACTCTGGGAAGTCGGCCACCCCAGATCGAGACACCTGAAAGAGGGTAATGGGAAGAAACAAATCTTTTTCAGCATCTCAGCTCCCCAAGAGCAAGGATTGTACTTATTGTGTTCTGTACATGGGCACATCATGTCACAGCTGAGCAAATGCTAAATGATAATAATATTCCCATTTCTGTCCAAAGAGAGAATTAGGCTGATATGTTCAATGACAAACAAGATAAGACAGTATTAAAAAGCAATGAGCTTGGGCTTCCCTGGTGGCGCAGTGGTTGAGAGTCCGCCTGCCGATGCAGGGGACGCGGGTTCATGCCCCGGTCTGGGAAGATCCCACATGCCGCGGAGCGGCTGGGCCCGTGAGCCATGGCCGCTGAGCCTGCGCGTCCGGAGTCTGTGTTCCGCAACGGGAGAGGCCACAACAGTGAGAGGCCCGCGTACCACAAAAAAAAAAAAAAAAAAAAAGCAGTGAGCTTTCCTCTTAGTCACTGCCCAAGTTAGACTCAAATATCTTAATAGTATTTCCTTTGAGCCACTTTGCTGTTTTCTTTTTAGGGAAATAAAACCATCACTCAACTCTGTTCTCTTGCCTTCAGACAAGTGCTGAGTTCCCAAATTACCAGAAAAGTTTCCTAAAACCCCACTCCTGCCCCCATAATATCATCCCTTTGTTTCCCTCATCAGTCAACAGATAACAGATAATCTGTTGAATGTCACATTCTTTGTATTGTCTTCAAACTCTCCAACCTCGTCTTGCTCCACTGTCCTCTTCTTACCAAGCCCCAAGCATATTGGCCTTCTTTCTGTTCCTTGAACACCTCAAGGTCCTTCCTACCTCAGGGCCTCTGAACTAACAATTTTCACTGCCTACAATCTTCACAGGGTTGGGTGACCAGAGCATTGTACGACTCCAGGGAGCACAAATTGCACTGAATAATATGAACGGTGCCCCTAGAGTTGCAAGACATGACAGCCGTGGCTGTCACTTTGTCACTGAAGTCTCAGTGCAAATGTGTCTTCAAGGAAAAGCCGTCACTGATTACCTGCTAAACGCAACCTCTCCACCCACCTCAACCCCTACTTCTCCCTGGGTATCTGCAGCATATCCTCCCTGCTTTATTTTCAACACGGCACCTGCGCTATCTAAAACTGTACTTATTTTTACATGTTCTTCCTATTAAAATGTAAAATCCATGAAAACAGAAATCTTGCCTGTCTTGCTCCCATGACAGCCCCAGCATTTAAAAGGTAACGTGCACTAAACACACTTCAGGAAATCAATTAAGGGATTACCACATACCAAGCACCGTGCTAGGTGCTGGGGGTTCTCCCCCACCCCGATAAAGCAAGCTTCCGACCTTTTTAACAAAATCACACACCTCCTCCCAGAGAAAGGCTCTGACTCCTATGAAAATGCCCATGGAGTAGCAACCCTATTACAAGTACATGGGTCCAAACTGAAGAAATCCCCGAGTGAGCTAAACGCTCAGACTTGGTGCTGGACCAGAAAAATTCTTTGCCTCTGCTGTGAGAATGCTTTCCCAACAGCCAGAGAAATCCCAAAGCAAGGTTTTTTTAGTTTTTCATTTATTCATTCCTTCAACAAATATTTGTTGATGCACCGGGGAAACAATGCATAAAGCTGGTATACATCCTTTCCCTAAGGGAGCTTACATTCTAGTGGGAAGGAGGGCAGACAAGACGACAAACAAGCCAACTAAGTAAAATAAGGTAAACGGTCATAAGTGCTTTAAAGAAAAATTAAGCAGGTGATACTGCTTCATGGAGGGGGGTTCAGGGTTCCCATTCTAAATAAGGAGGTCGGGTAAGGTCTCACTAAAAGGTGATATTTGAGGAAAGACCTAAGGAGGTGAGGGAGTAAGGCATGAAGCTATCTGAGAATAGAGCTTTCTAGACATGGGGAGAGCAGGTGCAAAGGCCCTGAGGCAGGAGACTGCCTGGCACTTTGGAGGAACAGCAGCAGACTAGAGTGGGTGGAGCACAGTGAGGAAGGAGAGCAGCAGGGGATGAGGTGGATCAAAGAATCTTGGCAGCAATGGCCTTTGGCTATTACTAAAGTGAGACTGGAGGCCACTGGATGGCAGAGGAGGGACACGGTGTGGACACTGCCCCCAGCCACAGAGCTGGCATAGAACTAAGGGATCCACATCAGCAATGCTCCTGTAAAGCTCGAACCCCAAAGGCTCCCTGCTCATCTACTGCCTTCCTTCTGGGCCTTTTCTCTGTGCAAAACCCCTGGCTACGGGAATGAAAAATTGCCAGACTGGCTCCAGGAGGGCGGGAATCCACCATGTCTGCAATCCGATATATTGAAAAAGCTAGAACGGGAAGACGAAGGGGTTAGGGTAAGCCATGGTGTTGTCTGTCAGATTTCACTGCTTTGTCCTCTAACCAATCAAGCTTTTCAGAAGCATTTAGGAGTCAGATCCATCACAGGCAGAAAGTACAGCCAGCCAGCTTGATCCCCTGGGACCGGCAGCCTGGGCCAGGCCCCATTCTCTAGTAGTTACCCCTCCCCACAGGCATGGCTCCTGAGCTCCTAACCTCATGCTGAAAGGCCTGAGATCAGAGTAAGGGAAACTGCTGGTCAGAGGCAAGGCTCCAAGCACCTCCAGGCATCACATGGAGGTCAGCACTTGAGAAACAAAAACATCTTGACTGGCCTTATTATGGCAAAGCTGGTTCTATGACGGGGACTCAAGAGGCCTCAGTAACACGGGAGGGAGTAGGAAGGTAAAGGACCTCTGAAGGCCACCAGCTTATACTAACCTGCTAGTTAAGGGCCTGGAGTCCACTGAACCACATCCCTCTGAGCAGCTGCTATGAACCCATGTTCTCACTTACAAATGGGGAAATGGCCCAACCCCAAACATAGGCCTGGCCTCATTTCTGAGCCTCAGGACTCCTGCTCGCAAAGAGCCCCCCCACTAGGCCTCAAGGGACAGACTGCAGAAAAGGAGGCAGGGAGGTTCCGTGTGATACCTAAGGTTCTGAGGCAGTAACCAGCCCACCTCTCTGCACTGTTTCCCTGCTCAAGGACACTTCAGCCAAAAGACTGGAGGCTCCATGAAGACCAGACCAGACCAGGAGTATGCTTTTCATTACTACATACCTCATACCCAGAACTACCCCAATAACGACTATCCCTGTAATGAGTGAATGGCTGACCCTCCAAATGAAGAAGACAGGCCAGTGATTAACGCTGGATGGGAACCAAGTGTACCCACCCATCACCTGGTAGACCCAATGCCAGGAAAGGACAGCAGGCCATCCTTTCTCCTAGATCCACTGATCAGATCCTGCTGCAAACAGACAGTATTATTATATTATCGATTCCTATGTATGGCAGAAAGCCTCAAAAGTCCTAAATGGTAGCTCATTTATTTCAGGCAATTACCTGAGAAGGATCTTACCTATCTCTTGGCAATTGTGCTTATACCTGTGAACCTTCTGTATAACTTGGGTACCAGGAACCTGGGGCACTCTGTAAGCCCAGTCTCAGTCTTCTGTATCCACACACCCAAGAAAGGGAGAGACAAGGAGGCTTGTGGTATTAATTTCCAGGTGACAGTGATCACCAAATCTAATCACTGATCAACTTTCTAAGGGGCAAACAACAACAGGAACAACACACACTCTCAGGACTACCACCACCATGCACGGTGCTTTGCATTAAAAGGATGGAGGTATTAACTGAGAGGTGGGTGGCCAGCACAGTTGGTACGTATACTACCTCAACCGCTCTTCACTTCTGTGAGAAGTCAAGCAGCAAAAGAAACGGATGTAGTTAATGCAACATGACAATGGGTAGGAGCCATCATCCCAAGCAAAAGTGCTGTTTTCAGAATTTGGAAATCCTAGCAGCCGTGGGCCAGATGAATTTAGAAAATAGCATGAGCCAAGTACTAGGGAAGCCTTGGAAGATGTTAGTCTCAAACTGAGAAACTCACATAAGACAGAAGCCCTGCATACACCGGGCACAGCATCACTCACAATGAACTGTTTACAGAAATCATCATGAGGACAGACGTAGGATCACAAACAAAAGGTGATAGGATTATGGATGATTTTTTTTCTTCCTTCTCAAATTTCCAACATTTTTGGTAAAATGGTTCAACTGTCTGTCTTTGTAAATGAAAAAACGCAAATTTATAACTAAAAAGTGACAACAATAATGGATGGAACAGGAAAAGTACAGGCCAGCAAAGTTTTGGACTTTAAAGAGTCTTCTTGATGCTGGCTCAGCTAAAACAGAGAGTTTGAGGTCTGGCTGGGGCCTTAAGGAGCCTGATGTACTCATTTCTCATCTAAGACAAGATTAAGCTTGCCAGGGTCTGCTGTTGGACAAGTTTGCACACCAGTCTTTGTAGTGTCTGTACTGGAGGACATATCAATCTTGAACCTTGGGATTGAAGTTGTAGGCTACCAGCCTACCCAGTACCAGCTACAGACTTTATGAAAGACACCATCACTAGGGAAAAGAAGGTACAGAACACACGGGCCAACCCCAGTTAAAACCCACCGTGATGGAGGGATTCAGATGTGGACCCAGTACCTACACAGGGGAACTAACTCACTTAATGGCTTGAGAAGTGACCAAAAGGAAAATATGCCAGAAAACACTGTCTGAACCCATGATGTAAGAAAAGGGGTTTTGTGTTCGGGGGGTAGAATGGGGAGGGGGAGGAGGTGAAGAACAAAAACAAAGATATATCACTGGAGAAGAGGTACAGATGTCAGATAAGCATATGAAAAGATGCTCAACATCATGTGTCACTGGGGAATCGCAAATTGCTACAACAATGAGATATCACTCCACGCGTCAGAATGGCTAAAATCCAAAAAACTGACAATACCAAATGCTGGTGAGGACACAGAATAAGAGAAATTCTTATTCATTGCTGATGGGAATGCAAAATGGTACAGCCACTTTGGAAGACAGTTTGGTAGTTTCTTACAAAGCTAAACATAGTCTTACCATGTGATCCAGCAATTTTACCCAAATGAGTTGAAAACTTATGTCCACAGAAAACCCACATATGAATGTTTATGGCAGCTTTATTCAAAATCGCCAAAAACTGGAAGCAATCAAGATATCCTTCAATAAGTGAATGGATAAACTATGGTATATACACACAATGGAATATTGTTCAGTGATAAAAGGAATAAGCTATCAAGCCACAAAAAGACATAGAGGAACCTTAAATGCATATTGCTTAGTGAAAGAAGTCAACCTGAAAAGGCTATATACTGTATGATTCCAACTACATGACATTTCAGAAAAGGCAAAACTAAAGAGACAGTAAAACAATCAGTGGTTGCCAGGGGTCTGGGAGGAGGGAAGAAAGAAGAAAAAGCACAGGGCATTTTTAGGGCAGTGAAACTATTCTGTATAATACTCTAATGGTGGATACAGGACATGTATTTGTCAAAACACACAGAACTATGTAACAAAAAGAGTGAACCATAGGGCTTCCCTGGTGGCGCAGTGGTTGAGAGTCCGCCTGCCGATGCAGAGGACACGGGTTCGTGCCCTGGTCTAGGAAGATCCCACATGCCGCAGAGCGGCTGGGCCCGTGAGCCATGGCCACTGATCCTGCGCATCTGGAGCCTGTGCTCCGCAACGGGAGAGGCCACAACAGTGAGAGGCCCGCGTACCACAAAAAAAAAAAAAAGGAGTGAACCATAATGTAAACTAGAAGGCATTAGCTAGTAATAATGTACCATACTGGATCATCAATTGTAACTAATATACCACTAATGCAAGGGAATTAGTAACAAGGGAAACTATAAGCAGAGGAGAGAAAGGGTAATGAGAACTCTTTGGGCTGTCTGTTCAATTTTCTATAAACCTAAAATATAAAGCCTATTAATTTTAAAAAACCATTACAGTAAGTCCCCTACATACGAACCTTCAAGTTGTGAACTTCCTAAGATGCGAACGTGCGTTTGCATGTCTGATCACGTAAGTTAGTTCACGTGTCTGGTGTTATCTGTAAAAGTTTGGTACCTAGGCTAACTTTGTTGGACTTAAAAACAAATTGGACTTATGAATGTGCTCTCAGAGTGGAACTCGTTCATATGTAGGGGACCTACTATACAGGAATTAAAATGTTTTTAAAAATGATGTGACAGTCTGCATCGATATAAGAACAGAGGAAAAATATATCCTCTGCTGGTTATGTCACTCTGCAGGATGACAAGACAACTTTATTTCAGAATAAAAATCCTTCCCATGTTGGCCCTACAGACACCTCAGCTAGAAGGTACGGGTACTCCCAGCTTTGAAGTGTTCGTCATTTCTATACCTCCTCCCCAGAGAGAATGATCAGATAGTCCACACATTCTGGGCAACATATGCTCTGGGTTGTGGGAATGCTGGGCACATCCTTGACCACACAGGAAGCATGACCATGTGAACTTGACATCCAAGCCAGAAGCATCACCTTTGTGCTCTTAAGAGCAGACTTTCCTGGCAACTTACTAAAAATGACCACAGTAAGGCTGCAGAAGCCTTGACTTGAATTTGACACAGGATCCTATCACCTACCCTCTTGCCATTACCCGACAGAACTCTTTCTTCTCTACAAAGTTGCTTCAACACCCAGCTCAACATTTCCCCTACAAAGCTCTTCCTGCTTAACTATTCACACTCCATTAATCCAAGATACCTTTGAACTGAGGCGCACGATAGTAATAGAGGTCCAAGGGGGGACCTTCCTCCACACGCCCACACAGGTAGAGAAAGGGAAGGATGAGGACTGTTGGAGCCAGACTGCCCAGGTTGATAGCCCAGCTCCAGCATTCCCTGGCTGGGTGATTATTTCCTTAACATCTCTGTGCCTCAGTTTCCTTGTAAAATAAGATTAATAATATCTACCCCATGGAGCTGTTGTAAGGATGAAATGAATTTATATAAAACACTTAGCATAGTGCCTTGCACACAGTAAGAGCTACAAGTAGTCTGCAATTATTATTACATGTTTTAATGAAGCACTGAGGACCACAGGGTGAGGGGAGACAGCCACAAAGTCACAGAAGTCAGGCAAAGCCTTAAGTTGCTTCCAGCCCCAATCCTCACTGTCGCCTTCTTTCCCAGGGACTCTGCCATCTCTTATCAAGCAGATCTTGGGTTTTTTCAAGGACAGAAGCTTGGTATGACTTCTCATTGTCCCCCACCCAAACACATCACCTTCTCCAGTGTTCTGCCTGTAATGGGACTCAATATATCTCTGCTGGCGGGGTTGCCGCGCAGCCTGGTGCTCTGTGGAGAGCTCGGCAGCAGGTCAGCGAGCTTCGAAAGTATGTGCAGGGGTGAGGAGACCGTTCCCGTGGGGCTCAGGTCAGAGAGGACAAGACCTCTCCACACACTTCTTAGGACCAGACATCAGAACGGAGCTACTGAAACAGGAAACGTAGTTGACTGGGAGACCTCAAGGGCAGGACAGAGGAATGAATTTAGGAGCCAAAGGCCAAAGTCCTGAGTCAGGACCTCTGAGTCAGAATGCTGGGCAAAGGAGATGCTGGCAAACCCAGACCCAGGACACGGCAGGTGTGAGGACCAGCATGCATGGGAAAAGCTGCGGCGTGGAAGATGGGAGTCTAAAAGGGTGGGCTGGCAGATCTGGGGCTGAGAGATCTGATCACATCAAACCCATAAAGGCTTCCAAGTTGCTGCCTCTCTCTGCAGGAAGAGGAAGAACTCTCCCAATGCTGACAGCCTGGCAGTCACTCCTGAATAACCAGGCCTCTCGGACTTTTAAGCCAGTTTGACTGGGCCAGCTCAAGGAATCTCCTCCCAACTGCCCCCTTACTGCTGAAGGACTCCTTCAATCGGAGAATTTAGCATCTCTACACCATGAAGGAAGAGAGAATCCATGCTGCAAATGAAATGCTTTACAAAGGATGAGGCCACACACCCACACAGATCTGCTAGGAACCCCACAATGCCTCAGGTCTTCCTGTGGTTACAAAAGAAAAGGAATTCTCAACATTTCAAAATTCAGAGATTTGGGGCCTGAAATCCAGCCCAGAGTGGTGGTTTCAGCCTCAGGGAGAGCTCTATCCCCACTGCTGGCCCTTATTCCCACCCCAGGCCAAGACCAAGGGTGCCCCACTCTTTCTAGGTAGGCCAGGCCCCCTGTCCTTAGCAGAGAGCACCACCAATTCACACAATCATCCTGAAACTAAACCCTCTGAGATGAAAGACAGAGGGAGGGACCAAAGGCTTCAGGGAGGCCTGCCTTCCAGTGAACCTACAAAGCTCTTCCTCGGCCTGCTGTGCCCAGCTAGGGGGAGGGCTGGGACCTGCCATCTGTGGGTGGCTTAGAGAGGAATTCCACTTGTCAGTCTCCAGAGAGCTTTGGAAAGAAAGCAAAGGCCAAATAGAGGAGAGACCACACTCCTGGGCAGGTATGTTATGGCAAAGGCAGAATCTCCACTGGAAACCCCAGGGAATGAAATGGCATGTTAAAAAGTTCCTGCCAACCAAGCTTTGAGGAAGGCAAATTAGCATTTCCCAACTGCAGGGGCCACACAAAACAACAAGTGGAAAAGTTAATCTGTATCCAGTGTTTTAATAAATAACTCATTTAGTGCAGAGCCCAGATGGGAGAAACCCAAAGGGAAAAAGAGGTTATCCACCAGCCCAGCAGAGGCAGCCACGGGAAGCCAGTCAGCAGCAGTTCCAGGCCCCAAGAGAGCAAGAACTACTCTACACTCCGTGGACATACCTGCCAAGAGGCCAGCGTTTGTGGGGCAGAGCCCAGATCGACCATGGAGGTAGAGCTGAGGTGTGGGCTCTACCCTGTGGAGCTGCCAGCCTGCAGGCCAACACCACACAAAGGCTGTCTTTGGAACCAGCCCGGTGCATACAGCGGATGACCTGCGCAGTGGAATCCCACCAGGGAAGTCTGCCGGAGATCACAAACACACTCTGCAACTAGCCAGCCTCCTGTGCCTTGGTTAGGCCCCCTGTAGTCTGGGTCTAGCCAGGTCTGCTGGCAGGACCGGGGACAGCCAGAAATCCTCATGGAGAGTGGTGCTGAAGCCCCCCTCTTCCATGGCTCTGCAAATCTGCACATTCCAGTGCACAGCTGCCTGGCCACAAAGGGAAGGGCCAGAGCTGCAGTCTTCCGACAAGCACTTGGCAACTGAAGCTCAGCTGTCTCACACCTCCCAAGCTGGGGGGAAGAGCACCAGGACAGTCTCTGCTGCTGAAGTCAGTTGGCTGTGGGCTTAGGGCTCCTAGAAAAGCACGTTGATCTCCCGTGTGGCTGCCCCGAACTGCAACTTGTTCCATCTCTCCAACTTTAGAAACAGCCTCTTAAGAACCTTTAATCCAAACAAGTGCTCTCTTGCCCTATTTCCTTTAGTGACTGTGAATAGGGAAAGAACTTGGATGGAACTGGCCAAACCAGGGCTCATCCAGTTATCTTACTCTTCTCCCCTCTCCGGGCTACCAGGGTGGGGCTGCTCCCCTTCTGCTCACTGAAACAAGCCTGCCAGGAGCAAGAAGAAATGCAGGGGACTCCCAGGCTTCTGCCTGTCCCTGTCCTCAACAAGCTGTGAGGATAAAGATCTTAATGGGAAGAAGTACACAGTAGGCATTTAATAAATGCTGTTGACTGATTAAAATGGAAAGGCAATACAGAACAGTAGCTAAGAATATAGGCTTTGGGGTTGCTAGAACTGACTGTCAATTTACCACCTGTGCAGTAAGTTCTCTAAGCCTAAATTTCTGTATCTATGAGCAAGAGGTAATAAGAATTCCTTATGTCATAGAATTACTATGAGGATAATATAAAGTGATAATTTTATATAAAGAACTTAGTACTCAGGACAGGAATAAAGACGCAGATGTAGAGAATGGACTTAAGGACACAGGGAGGGGGAAGGGTAAGGTGGGATGAAGTGAGAAAGTGGTATGGACATATACACACTACCAAATGTAAAATAGATAGCTAGTGGGAAGCAGCCGCATAGCACAGGGAGATCAGCTCGGTGGTTTGTGACCACCTAGAGGGATGGGATAGAGAGGGTGGGAAGGAGACACAAGAGGGAGGAAAAATGGGGATATATGTATATGTATAGCTGATTCACTTTGTTATACAGCAGAAACTAACACAACATTGTAAAGCAATTATACTCCAACAAAGACATTAAAAAAAAAAAAAGAACTTAGCACTAACCTGCAATATAGTAAAAACTAAAAAGAGGGCTTCCCTGGTGGCGCACTGGTTGAGAGTCCGCCTGCCGATGCAGGGGACACGGGTTCGTGCCCCGGTCCAGGAAGATTCCACATACCGCGGAGCGGCTGGGCCCGTGAGCCATGGCCGCTGAGCCTGCGCCTCTGGAGCCTGTGCTCCACAATGGGAGAGGCCACAGCAGTGAGAGGCCCACGTATCGCAAATAAAAAAAACTAAAAAGAAACTAAAAAGAAAAAGTTTGCTTAAATTATTACCTTAAAGACGAACAATGCCCTGTACATTGAAAGAAAGCATAGAACATTTTATTTTTATTTTTTACACTTTTTAAAAATTGAAGTATAGTTGACTTACATTGTTGTGTTAGTTTCTGGTATACAGCAAAGTGATTCAGTTTTATATATATACGTTCTTTTTTCATATTCTTTTCCACGATGGTTTATTACAGGATATTGAATATAGTTCCCTGTGCTATACAGTAGGACCTTGTTGTTTATCTAGCATAGAACATTTCAGATGCTAGGAGACCCTGCTGCTCTCATTAGCTTGCTGTATGGCCTTTGGCAGGCTACTGTATTTTCTAATCTGCACAATTTAAGGGAGATGGACCAGATCAGTGTTTCCCATTTGTCTGTGACAAGAAATAATACTGAATCATACTTTTAAAAAAATTCCCTTCTCAACTGTCTTTCAATTTTTTAAATCATAGCTAGGGCCAGGTTCTATTTGGTGTTAGCATGTCTTTTTTAGTACCTCGCTCATACTTACTAATCTCTTGAACAAAGAGAAAGCTGGCTCAGAATCTTCTGTGACAGGCCACTGTATTAAGCTAGAATTTAATAATATTGCTTTGTTATCGCTGTGTTTACTTCCATAACTACCTTTAAATTATAGCAAGTGATACTGGTTTCCATATATGGTAGTGATTTAACTTTTTTTTTTTTTGCGGTACGCGGGCCTCTCACTGTTGTGGCCTCTCCTATTGCGGAGCACAGGCTCCGGATGCGCAGGCTCAGCGGCCATGGCTCATGGGCCCAGCCGCTCCGCGGCATGTGGGATCGTCCCGGACCGGGGCACGAACCTGTGTCCCTTGCATCGGCAGGCGGACTCTCAACCACCTCGCCACCAGGGAAGCCCTGATTTAACTTTAAAAAATATATTTATATCAGGGGAGGTTAATTTAAAGAAAACATAAAGTAGATAATATACTACAGGTGGCAAAGGTTATGAAGGCAGCACTAAAAATTTTGGAAATACTGTGCTAGAAGATTTTGAAATCTCCTCTCCTTTCCAAAAGTGAATGTTTGTGCCCTAGAGGTGTCAGACTGCAGATCTCACCCCAGCCCCTTCCTACAAGGTTCCTCTCAAACTTCACTTCCTCCCTGGAGCTTCCTCCAATCCAGCAGCCTGACTATAAGTCACTCACTCCACTGTGCTCCCAGAACATGTTCTACATCATGGATTGTAGCATTTATTTACCCAGTACTGTAACTATCTCTTTATATTTATCCTCCCTCTACAACATGTGCTCCTTAAGACAGGAATTTTGTCTTGGCATCTTATCCCCAAGACATCTATTATGGTGCTCTGTGTCCGGTACAAAATAGGACTTCAGCACTTGACAAATGCTGAATAAATGAACCAAGGCTTCTGCCCTTTTTCTTCACTGAATGAGATGTCAAAGGCAGTGTAAAAAGAATGTTGCCAGAGAGTCATTTGCCATAATTCCAATTCAACACCTCTTAGCACTTAAGCTGGGTGATAGAACACTCATCTTTCTGACCTCAGTTTCAAGCCCTAAATTATATGAGAATCAATGAATCAGTTTTAAAGAGGGCTCACCACATGAAATGTTTGGAAAAGCAAACTTTTCTTCAAGAAACTTACCAGGATCGAGAAGAGACCAGTCACACCAGCACAAGGCCAATTACAAAGGTACTTTTGACTTCTGCAACATAGACCAGAACTGGGTAAATATCCAAGAACATTCCTTCCACATCCTTCTAGTGGCAGGTTTTAATACCAGAAAACACTAGGCTCGAGTGTGGGGTGAAAGCCCAAATGGAGGTCTCACTATTGTCATGAATGACATCTGAATATCAAAGTGTTTTATCACATAGAAATGACACACATATATGAGGGTACTGCTAAACAAAGAAAGGCCCTTTTTCAAATTCAGAGGTTGCCCTTTCTGAAATATGGGACTTCCTCAATTATGTTCTTCATGTCATTTGGGCCTTAGACTCATACCTCATAAGCAGGTAGACTGTAAGAATCTTTAGGCCACATAGAAAACAGTATTCTTTTAACTGGAATAAATCTTGTCAACAAAAAGGTACAGGCTAGCTGCACTAAATATCCTCTGCAGGTTCTTATTAAAAATATAAATTGGGGCTTCCCTGGTGGCGCAGTGGTTGAGAGTCTGCCTGCTGATGCAGGGGACACAGGTTCGTGCCCCAGTCTGGGAGGATCCCACATGCCGCGGAGCGGCTGGGCCTGTGAGCCATGGCCGCTGAGCCTGCGTGTCCAGAGCCTGTGCTCCGCAACGGGAGAGGCCACAACAGTGAGAGGCCCGCATACCGCAAAAAAAAAAAAAAAAAAAAAAAAAAAAAATATATATATATATATATATATATATATATATATATATATATATATATAAATTGAAGTCCAGCATAGTCCCTCTACTCCCTGCATCTGTTTGCTATTCTACCTCCATTATTAATAATGCAATGCAGGGTCTTGATTCAGGCAAGATTAATTCCCTGTTCCCAAAGCCTTAGGCTGACATTGCAATGGATATGTTTGGAAGGCTATAAAGGCAGGCCCAGGAATTGCTCCTGACACGTGATCAGTGAGGAGATGGGGCCTGGGCCTCCAAGATTAACAAGAGAAAAGAGGAAGTTGGGTTGGGCCTGTGATCAGAGCGGTGATATAGCCTAGTGGTTAAGAGCTCGGACTCTGAACAGCTCAATTCAATCCTAGCTCTTTTACAGCCTACAGGCGAGACTTTAGACAATTCATTTAACCCCTCAAGGGACTCAGTTTCCCCATGTATAAAACAGAGATAACAAAAGAACCTGATAAGATTGTAAAGCATTTGACAGGATGATGAAAGATAGTAAGAACTAAAACAAAGACAAAAAAAAAAAAAAAGACTATTATCATCTTCCTCATCATAGCATCATCATCTCCAGAATCAACCTCTTAATGCTGAGGCAAGGCAGGAAGAGCCCTGCTACTCTTTCAGTCTACACACGCTAAGCAGCCACCACCAAGATACCAAAAAGATGGTATAAGAAGCAAAAAAAAGATAGTATGCAAAACAAAAAACAGGAAAGGACATAATAGAAAGAGAAATCATGGACTTCCCTGGTTGCGCAGTGGTTAAGAATCCGCCTGCCAATGGAGGGGACATTCCTGGTCTGGGAAGGTCCCACATGCCGCGGAGCAACTAAACCCGTGTGCCACAACTACTGAGCCTGTGCTCTAGAGCCTGCGAGCCACAACTACTGAGCCTGCGTGCCACAACTACTGAAGCCCACGTGCCTAGAGCCCGTGCTCCTCAACAAGAAAAGCCACCACAATGAGAAGCCTGCACACCACAACGAAGAGTAGCCCCTGCTCACCGCAACTAGAAAAAGCCCACGCCCAGCAATGAAAACCCAACGCAGCCTTTTTAAAAAAAGAGTATGGACTCTGGAGCCAGACTGCCTGTGTTAGAATCCTGGCTCCACCACTTCCCATCTGTGTGACCTTAAGCAAATTATAGAATCTCTTTGCGTCTCACTTTCCTCAACTGTAAAATGGGGCAAATATTAGTACCTACCAGTATTTTAGGGTTGTGGTGAAAATAACATTAGTTAATACATATATATATAAAGTGATTAGAAGAGTACCTGTCTCATAATCAATGCTTAACTGTTAGCTTTTATTATTACTGTTGCTATTTTTTCAACTGACAATGTTTAACTTAATAGTAAAATGTGTTTAAATTCAGTGATTATAGAGGGAAGTAGGGGAGGCAGGTAGGAATTATAAGTATTACAGGGCAGCAAATGGAAGAAAGACTAGGATAAAAAAATGTACTGCAGGAACTTCCCTGGTGGTGCGGTGGTTAAGAATCCACCTACCAATGCAGGGGACACGGGTTCAAGCCCTGGTCCGGGGAGATCCCATATGCAGTGGAGCAACTAAGCCTGTGCGCCACAACTACTGAGCCCGTGAGCCACAACTACTGAAGCCCACGCGCCTAGAGCCCAGGCTCCGCAACAAGAGAAGCCACTGCAATGAGAAGCTCCCGCACCACAACGAAGAGTTGCCCCTGCTTGCTACAACTAGAGAAAGCCCACGCGCAGCAACGAAGACCCAACGCAGACAGAAATAAATAAATGTACAAAAAAAAAAAATGTACTGCAGCTGATCTGAGCACAGATAACTGCAGGTTAAAAGGAAGTAGGTAAGATCGACAGAGGGATAGAGATGGATACAGTCATGATAAAGCAAGTAGAATAAAATGTTAATGGTAGAATCTAGGTAGTGGTACATGAGTGTTCACTGTAAAATTCTTTTAACGTTGTTTCTTGTTTAAAATTTTTCATAAGCTAGAGGGGAAAAAAGGAAGTAGACCTAGAGGAATCAACCCAACACCTGGGTCATAGCTGTGCTGCCTGTCATTTGAGCTCAAACATCAGAAAAAGCTAATGGTTTTGGAACTCTTGCTCATCAACACTTTCCTGCACCAGATGAGCAGAGCTCAGGTGATGACCTGGACCACCTTGGCACAAGGAGGTACAGGCAGAAGGCAGAAACCCAGATGTTCCATGTGAGAAATGCCAATCTCAAGGGACTATGACATTATCACCCCTGCTCAGGAAAACCTCAGAAATAAGGCTCAAGGCTAAGGAACAGGGAGATGGAAGGGCAAGTGTACACACTCACTCATGGACTCTGTTGTCGCCATAGAGATCACTCAGGCCAAAGCTGATGTAGTGCCAGTGCTCGGGGATGTTGGCCGAAGGGCTCCCCACATTCCTGTACATGCTAACATAGTCCAAGGGGTCTGGACCACCCAACCTGCAAAAGACAAAACACAGGAGTGTCAGTGTGAGCCTGAAAGCAGACAATGTGAAGTTGAGGGGCTCTACCTTACAAACCTAAAGACCCCATCCTAGAGGAACCTGGGGTAAAAGATAACTAAAGGGAGGCCACACCTCTCCAGGATAAGACCAAAGGATGGGCAGCTGGAGGCAGCCCAATTCCATAAGCACAAGAGGCTCCCTTCTTCTATCTCCAACAGGTAGAACCTCCTTCAGAAATAAAACAGACTTATTAATATGTATAAAATGGATAACTAATAAGAACCTGCTGTATAAAAAAGTAAATAAAATAAAATTAAAAAAAAAAAAGAAATAAAAAAGACTGATTGGTTGACCCTTTGGCTTCCTCCTGTTTCAAATTACCAATCCCGGGCTTCCCTGGTGGCGCAGTGGTTGAGAGTCTGCCTGCCGATGCAGGGGACGCGGGTTTGTACCCCGGTCTGGGAGGATCCCACATGCTGCGGAGCGGCTGGGCCTGTGAGCCATGACCGCTGGGCCTGCGCGTCTGGAGCCTGTACTCCTCAACGGGAGAGGCCACGGCAGTGAGAGGCCCGCGTACCGCAAAAAAAAAAAAAAAAAAAAAAAAATTACCAATCCCAAGTGGGATTGGCAGGAATTATCTCTCTTCCATGGTGCCTATAAACACGCCAAGCTTCAAGGCAAGAAGCGCATCAGTCAATCAATTGGCCTCTGTTGAAAGACCATCCTGATCATCCCCAATGGGCATTGTTACTGGAAGCAGAGGCTCAGCTCCACTCCTGCCTCTTAGACAGCTAATTCCTGAAAGACTATATTGTGCCCTATGTTAATTACAGTTTGTTCTAAACAGACCCAATGCCTCCAGACCCCAGCCCGCACCCCCCAGACCAAAGCTGGTCTTTTATCATGGAAGTGACAAAGGCTAAACTTAGGCTAGCTCGGCTCTGCAGAGAAATGAAGCAGGAGCCAGGCTGAGAGCCCTATGAGCTCTTGCATCTGGAAGATGATCCCAGGACACAGCTGCCTCTAAGGTAGAGCTGGAACATCAAATGATTTGGGGCCTCTGAGAACCACATTAGACTTCCCCCATAATTCCAACAGAGAGGCAGTTGAGGAAGAGATTCAGCCATTAGCTCACTCTGAGGATTTAATTCAATAAGGGTTCCCTTTAGTAGAGTAATTAGTGTTCTTTAAAAAAAAAACCCTGCTTTTCTTCAGAATGGATAGGGAAACTTGGTAGACTTGAGAAACAAGACTAAATGGAAACCATCAGCAGAAGGAAGTCTGCATTTAGCCCACAAACACTGCACTTGAGCTGCTTCGGACATCTGACTGTTCCACAGACTGCAAAAACTTTGCCTGCTCCTGGGACAAGGATGGGTTACACTTTACATTTGGGATCATATGCTGAAGGAATGTCAACAACCAAATAAAAGACATGTTACATGTATGTGATCCCAGCAAGCATGCCAGTACCATGCAATTCAAACACTATTTAAAACCAGTAGGTCTGGTTTCACCCTCTTTTGCCAGGATGTTATTTGCCTTTGTAGAAATCCTTATTCTCTGCTAGGAAATGCTAAGTTATTTATAGGACTTGTAAGAAAGTCACTACAAATAGCTTAGAATCTCAACTGAGTGGATTAGGAAAAGGGACAAATCTTCATGTCTTTCCTTAACTCTGCTTTTGCCAACTCATCTGACTAATTCCACAACCAGTTAGATTTAGAAAAGTTTGTCGGGGAAAAGAGGAAAGAAAGGGCGGCTACCCCTGCAAGGACCTCATGATAACTGCAGAACCCTGGAACAGGTGGGAATGATTACAGGCTCCATATCTGCCCATCCTTCAGCCTAGGTCCATCCAGCAACAAGTGGCAAAACTGCATCCACTCTTCCATGCTCCATCTACCACACTCCCGGCAGCCCTCTTTGTGGCCAAGTCTCCCAGAGGGTATTTCATCAAAGAGAGAGGCTTTACCTTAAAACTCCAACTGCAGAGAATGACAAGAGTCAGACAAAATCAGCCTCATCTCTAAGCACAGAGTGTTCTGTTATACTCACTCAGAGACCTGATGGGAAGCTGATGAGTACGTGGAAAATACATCTTAGAAAAAGATGTTATCCCAGGACCCAGATCATCCCTCAACTTAAGTCCTTGAACACCTGACTTCATTCACTCCACAGGGAGGTTGCCAGAGTGAAGTGGCCCTAGGGCACTGGTTCTACTTCAGCAACCTGATCACTCATGTCTCAGCTTTCAACCAGGATGTCCCGGTTGGCTAGGGACCACTAGTCAAAGAGGCACCCTTCTGTCACAAGAAAAAGAATCCCAAGGTACCCTGGGCCACAGCCAAACTGAGGCAGCCTCAGTCAGCCATCCTGCTATGAAAATTGAAGCGGGACTGTGGGATCCCAATTGTGAGGTTATCAGTAAATTACTTTCAGGATCTTAATTATGCAACCCCCTCCAAATCTTAGAAAGAACCAGTCACTGAGCTGTTCCCTCTCAAAAATTCTGCATCTAGGAAGCATTTCTAATTCCACAAAGTGCTATGCAATCCTTTTTATTCGTCATTAGATGCTGGCCCATCTTTTAAGATAAGTCCTGGCCTGGTTAAGAAACTTGCAACAAGATGAAAAAAGAAAGGTTCCTGGGGGGATGGGGGGAAAATAAAGGGTTCCCAAACCAGTCTTAGTCCTTTGCACCTGTTCAATACCTTTTACACACAACTCTATCCTTCATGGCCACTTGGGTGACATAATAACTGTTGCCCAAGTCTGCGTAGGGATTTCTCCTTATACTCAAATGAGGCCTGAACAAACAGCACGGCAAAGGCAGGTCCCCTTTTTCTCATGACACATCCCAATAGAGTCCATCACTATACATATTTAAATATAGTGGTACAATATATTTAAATATGGGTGATTAAGTTATCAAGAGCTGCTTTGTACTCAGAAGCTCTCTTGAAAAACTCCTCTCAACCAAAGAACAGTGTGCCTGCCAGAGAGAACTGTACCACTGGCCACCCCTCCTCCTGGCTACCAGACAGAGGCAGGCTGCTCCCATGGCTCTCCCTAAGGAGCAGGTGGCTGCTCCCCAGGCCCTTCACACTGTCAGCCTCTTCACATCCTCCCATAGACACAGGGAGCTGGCCTCAGCCCTACACAGCCTATCTTCTGCCATCTCCAGAAGAAGAAAGAGGTTGTCACAGAGGAAAAAGACTCACTCTTAAAGGGAAAGGTAACCAGCAAAGACATCCACTCTATCACTTCCCCCTTTGAGCGTACCTCTCCTTTGGCCACACCCCAAGCAGCTGCTTGAACAGAATTTCAGGAGTCAATGAAGGGGCTCATCTAATACAGTGCCTGCACGAATGTGGTTTTGGACAGATTCAATTAATTCTCAGTCAACTTTTGGTCCAGAAAGACCATGAAGAAGAGTCCCTATAACACGTTTTGCCCAGAGCGGGCAGGAAGAGACAAGTTGCAAAAGAAATGGGAAACTAGAAAAGACCATCCCCTCCCCAGGGGCAGCCCATCTGTACACAGGTCTGATCTTAACAGAGCTACTTGAGCATTACCCTCAGCTTCCCTGAGGAACTGCTGCCTAAATCTGGAAGCTCTGGACCACCAAGCTCCTCTTAACATCTCACTGCGGGATCCTCCGTGTCCAAGTCCCAGGTCTTCATCATTTACTGCAGTCTCCTTCAATTCTGAACCAAACCATGGATCTCCCTGACCCTGTCTGCCTCTGTTCTAGCCAGTGACCTAAAGCAAAGCAGCTGCAGAGCCAGAAGCAGCTCTGCATGGAGAAACAGAACTGTGCAGAGTAAGCAGAAAGTTTATCAGGAAAAATTGCTCCGCCAAACTTCAAACGCAAAAGCACTGCACTGATATCAATGTCTGAGCTCATCGGGAAGGGATCAAAAAGAGACCTCCTCCTCATCCCTTCACAACCACAACGCTCACAACTTGCTCCCCTCCTAACCCACAGACCCACACCCGTCACTACCCTGTGCAGTCTCGTACCCTCTGAGCTCCTCCAGCCGCGCGGCTCCAAAGCCTTCTCAGATGCTCCCCAGGCCCCGCCTCGCCTCCCCCATCCCACTTCAGCCGCCGCCCCCCCACCCCGGCTTCCCCTCGCCCACTAATGACCCCCTACAGGCGCCCCCTCCTTTCACCACGTTTACAGTTCCTTCTCTCCTATCGTTCCCTCCGCCGCTCCTACCCACACCCCCAATTCACTCTATTCTCCTAATCCCAATTAACCCTTCATTCCCCTCCTCCCTCGCTAACTTCGCTACCCACAGGCTTCTTTAACCCCTTTGTCCCCATTCCTAACTTGAGCCTTAACTTCTTCCCTCGCAGCAGAAAGCCCTTCTTCCAAGTGCTTTAACCATTCTCCTTCCCCCTCCTATTCCCGCACAAATGACTTGGCCCCAGCGCTTTAACCCTTCTCAGCCCGCCCCTGTCCGTCTCCCCAAGGCCCAAGGCATACCAGTACTTGACGATAGCGGTAACCTGGAGCGGGTTCGGCTGGTCTGGGTAAAGGCGGCGGCACTCTCCGTAGATGGCGTGCAGTCCCGGGGGGAAGAGCGAGGCGAAGGCCGGAGGGGCTGTAGGGCCAGGGGCCGGGGGCGCGGTGGGGCCGGGGGCGCCGCTAGGCCGCAACTCCGCCATCGGGGCGCGTAGGGTGCTGGGGGGACCGGGGAGGGCAGACGAGGGGGAGAGCACTGACGCGCCAGCAGGCGACCTCCCTGGGTGCGACTCCCGGAGGCGATGGGGGGGGCTGCAGCGAGGTCTAGGCTTCGCGCCTGCGCAAGGCGCACCGTCCGCCCAGGCCGTAGCCGCGGCAGAGACGGCCAGAGGGTGCCTCGGGGGCCGCGGGGCGCTCAGGGGGCGGGGCGCCGGCCTGCCCTATTCCGGCACCCATTGGCTAGTGTCTGTGCCAGTCACA
Source organism: Phocoena phocoena (assembly GCF_963924675.1). Classification (NCBI taxonomy): domain Eukaryota; kingdom Metazoa; phylum Chordata; class Mammalia; order Artiodactyla; family Phocoenidae; genus Phocoena; species Phocoena phocoena. Next base: position 26,111,707 of record NC_089234.1, read on the forward strand.
GGTGGGGAAGGCATGAGTTGACAATAGGTCCCGCCTCCCTCTCCCAGGGTTGCGGGGGGTGTCCCAAGGCTCTTGGCCTCCCCCTAGTGTTAGGAGGAACCCAGGTTTAAATAGAGATATTGGGGCATCGTTCTGAGGTGCTAGGGTCCCATGAAAGCACTGGGAAGTGCGCAAAGGGCTTGTCACTGTTATGGTGACACGCTGCTCAGAAGGATTTAAACATACACTTGCCAGAGACTTCCCAGGTGGCGCAGTGGTTAAGAATCCGCGTATTAGTGCAGCGGGCACAGGTTCGAGCCCTGGACCGAGAAAATCTCACATGCTGTGGAGTAGTTAAGCCCGTGCGTCACAACTACTGAAGCCTGTTCGCCTAGAACCCCAGCTACGCAAGGGAAGCCTTCATTCGCCGCAAGCGCAATGAAGACCCAACACAGCCTAAAATAAGTATTGTTTAAAAACCTTAAAAAAATGTCTTACAATGGATTGATTCATTCGGCCATGTAGCGTTAGTTTTAATAGATTATAAATGTAAATGTTTCCTACCGTCTTTGAACATCCATTGACCGTATTGACTGACACTAACACCGCCAAATTCGGGGGTCATATGTTGAAATACCTATTTTGGAGTTCTGTCAGAAAGTAGCAAGACTTAAACTAGGATCAGTTAAATAGACATGTTGATTATTTATTTTTATTGGAGTATAATTGCTTTTCAATATTGTGTTCGTTTCTGCTGTACAGCAAAGTGAATCAGTTATAAGTATACGTATATCCACTCTTTTTTAGATTTCCTTCCCGTTTAGGTCACCACAGATCATTGAGCAGGGTTCCCTGTGCTAAACAATTGTTTCTCATTAGTTATCTATTTTATACATAGTAGTGTATATATGTTGATCCCAATCTCCCAATTCATCCCACCCTCCTCTTCCCCCCTTGGTAACCATAAGTTTGTTCTCTACATCTGTGACTCTATTTCTGCTTTGCCTATAAGTTCATCTGTACCATTTTTCTAGATTCCACATATAAGCGATATTATATGATATTTGTTTTTCTCTTTCTGATTTCACTCTGTATGGACTTGGTGATTATTTAATACATGGTTAAAATGACGTGGTTAAGATGACAATCTCTTTTTTGTTCTGTTTTAAGCAGAGGTATGCAGGTTGCCTTGAGGAACACCAATATTCATTATCTACTGTGAAGCTGCCCCTCTCCATTACCTTTGACTCTCTGTAACTGGGAAATGTTTTAATTCCTAAGACACCAGGTTGGGAATTATTTTGCTGCCTACAATAACTTTTCATACAGTAGTGTCTTCCACTCAGTGATCTTGAAGAAATTCCAAGAGAAAGGGATAGAAGAGAGTCCTGACTACTGCTGCTATTAACTAAAGCTTCCCTGCAACTTGAAGGGATGGAGGAAATAATTTAGAGAAAAATGCACTGGGCTCATTAGAAAACAGTGACACATAATCTCTCTTCACTTCCATTTTCTCATCCATCAATGTCAATTCTAAATCCCCATGAAAATTAAAGATATACTGTTACTGAAGCTATTAGATGAACGATGTTTTAATGTCCAAAAGATCATCTATACCAGTAGTTCCAAATTCCAGTCTTCAGACCAATGTTAGCATGTTGCCAAGTTTACACCTATCCAGGAAAAAATGAGAAAATCAACCAAAATGTACTTTTTTTTTCAAAAAAAGCAAATTTTATGCAATGTAAATTATTTTTCTTTGTTCTGGGAATAGGTTCCTCCCCATGTGTATTAAAATTTCCTTTTATTAGAGTGTGATGGTAATAGATGTTTAGAAACTGTTTATTTTGTAATAGATGTTTATTAATGTCTTATAGACCCATATGAGAACATGGCAACCTCAAATTGTCCAGGGTAGGGAGTGGAAGGACTCATCTGTAAAATCCAAACATCCATGAGTTACTGATCAATCCAAACCGAACTACAGACAAGTACTCAGGACTACATATTTCAGCATGCACTGCGAATCGCTTCAAAGGGACTACATATCCGGGCATGCAATGCAACCATCAATCGGCGTCCCCTTCTACTTATCTACGGAGACTACAAAGCCCAGGGTACTGTGCGTCGGAAACGCGACGCCCCGTCCCTTAAACTAGGCGGGCCTCCGAAGCCGCCTGGATGGCTTACTCAGGTGCAAGGCATGCTGGGTGTTGTAGTTCTTCGGAAGCGAGGTCGGGCCGCTCCCTGGCCGCCCTGTACCGGCGGCTAGACTGCGCATGTGTGTCAGTGGCCTTAGCGGCGGACCAGGCTGGCAGTTCCTTCCTGAGAAGGAGAGATTCCTCTGCCATGGAGTCCTACGATGTGATCGCCAACCAGCCTGTCGTGATCGACAACGTGAGTTGCATCCCCCTAGCGGGGCTTATGCTCTCCTCCCCGAAGGGATCGCTTCCCGTGTTTCAGTCTGGGCCGCCGGCTCTTTGTCACTGGCCCGGCCTGTCAGGCGGGTTCAGCCGCCGCCGCCTCCGTCCTCCCCCGACCCGTAGTCCGCAGACAGGGCGGCCAGCCGGCCAGCAACCATAGGATGGAGAACCTTGGGATGGATAAAGGGAAGGGTTATAGTCCAGGCGGGGTCCTTGGGCCCTTGGCTCGAGGGGCCTTAACCGCTCTGTGAGCGCCCGGCGCCCGCCCCTCCCCAGTTTCCGATAACTCTATTGGCTCCTCTGGCTCTCCATCTTGACCGATGACCCCGCCTCTGGGCCTTGCAGGATGAGGGCAGCCCTCTGCAGTGATTGGCTCGCGCCCCTGTCGTTCTTCCGGGCCGCCATAGTGTTTCGCCTCTCTAAGGGGCGGGGCGGTGCACGAGGGCTGTTGGGATTGGTTTCTGGGACTCCCAGTGGTGCGGCCTGACTGGCTAGGGCCCGCCTGCTGGTGGAGAAGGGCTAAGTTTCCTTAGATCCCGAGCCGGCCGGGAGGCTTGGCGGTGTACCTGGGTGGGGCCCGAGAGTCAGGTGCCAGAAATGGGCTTAGGATTTCAGTTTTTTCTGTGATTATAAATTACAGAGTTAATAAAAATCGAGAAGAAAGGAGAGTGACAAAGCAAGCAGGGAGATACCTTCCTCTTCGGAACGCCTAGTTTCTGGGGGAAAAAATTACTAAACATAATATTTGCCAGGCGCTCTAGCGCTTACATGGGGGTTTCACATACATTCGAACTGGATCCTCACAAAAACCGGGTGAACAGTTGAGGCAGGAATTTTGGTCCTCGTTTTACAAGTGTGAAAACTGAAGAGCGAAGAGGTAAAAGTGAGCCCAAGGTCGCACAGTGTAGGTGCCCTAAATCCGGTGCTTTATCCATTATTCCTCTTGATAGTACCCCACGCAAATGCATCAGTAGTGACAAATGGAAAGAATCTACATACAGCTCTTATTTTTGGCGGAAGGAGGCAGTTGTTAAAAAAAAAAATGGATTTCTGTCTTCCACTCAAAGGTTTGGTCTCACGGAGATTGGTTGCTACCTTTCTAATCCCCTTCTAAGTCTCTAAATCCCTCCATTGAGGAAAAACTGACAATTCTGTCTTAAAGTGACTGTCAGATTCGCTCCGTTGATTCAGCCCTTTGGACCTTGCGCACTTGCAAGGTCCTTTCATTTGCATCATCTCATTTAAGCTTCAACACTGATATGTAGATAGAACTTGAAATATGCAGAAAAGTGAGGCTTGGAGAGGTTAACTAACAGTATTCAAACCACCTGGTTTATGAATTAAGGATCCAAGACTCAGATTGAGATTGGGTTCCAAATTCCTCACTTTTTCCAAGGAAAGGTGCTTCTTTGGTTAGCTTTCCTTCTCTCCAGGAAGGAGGTTGAGCTCAGTGAGACATCTCATGTTGGGGAGCAATTTTTTTTTGTCTGCTTCATTAGACTGTTAAACCCTGGTGGGAAAAAAAATGGTGTTCCTTCGTTTTTCATTACTCTCTTTCCCCACCTCCCTCCCACATACAGTATCTAGGACCTGACACCACTATGTGCACATTGGATTTTTAATTTTACTGATGGGTGGGGGGATAAATGACTGAATATCTCTATCACGGTAATAAAAATGTCCCTAAATAAAGAAAGGATTGTGGGGGATGGGGGGAGCCTAGTTAGTTTCTGTACAGGGTTGAGTAGGACTCCTTGTTCTTGATGTTGATTTTCAGAGAACACTATTTCTGTCTTCAGCCAGTCTGTGTGTGCTTCATCTGCCTTTTTCTTAAGTTTTAAAAAGAAAAAAAAAAGAAATTAGCAATCTCCTGTTTTCATCAGCAGTACAGAAGGAGTAGTCTGTCCATCCCACCAGATCCTTTGCTTCTGGATTTGTCGGGCAGCAGTTCTATCTCCATCCGCTTTCTTTAGTCACTTAAGCGAATGCTTCTTAGTTCTTTCTTTCTCTTTCTTGGTAGTGTATTTGAAATGCATCAAAACAGTGGTGCATTTTCAGTTTTAAGACTTAAGGAATAGACTTGCTTTTTTCTGGGAAAACATTTCCTTTATTATGCCAACAATCCCACCAAAAGGTAAAATAGGAGAAACTTAAGTAATTTTCCCACTAGGATTTACTGAGCATCTGCCACAGTTTTAGATATGGGGCCTCACGTAGTTCTTGCTGTTTGATATGTAGAGAGTTTTGTTTTGTTTTGTTTCAAAATGAAAGATGGATCGGAAAAATCATTTGAAATATTTGAGCCAACTTTATATTTTGAGAATGTGTCTCTAGCAGATTCAACAGCTCCATAGCTTACCATGCTGCCACAATTTTATTTCTGGGCTAAAGAGAGTGTAATTAGGGCTTCCCTGGTGGTGCAGTGGTTAAGAATCCACCTGCCAATGCAGGGGACACGGGTTCGAGCCCTGATCTGCGAAGATCCCACGCCCGTGTGCCACAACTACTTAGCCTGTGCTCTAGAGCCCACAAGCCACAGCTACTGAGCCTGCGTGCCACAACTACTGAAACCCGGGCGCCTAGAGCCCATGCTCCACAGCAAGAGAAGCCACCACAATGAGAAGCCCACGCACTGTGACGAAAAGTAGCCCCCGCTCGCCGCAACTAGAGAAAGTCTGCGTGCAGCAACACTCAATGCAGCCAAAAATAAATAAATAAATAAACCAACAAACAAGCAGTCATTCTTCCCAAAGGCATATCATAGATAGTAATACAAGAAAGAGGAGGACAGCTCCCAGGCCATATTCTGAGGACCACAACACTTTGATTAGAATACTATGTTTATTCTGAAGCTCAAATCTTTGTGAAGATCTTGAAGGTTAAGTTCTTTCCTAAAATGGATCAACATTCTGGTCAATTTTAAGATTGTCTTCATGACCATACTGTGTGGGCCTAATTGCAGGAACAATACCAGATCTTTACAGGTTTTTCAAGCTAAGAATTTAACTGTTTGGGGGGAATGTTATGCTGCCTCAGCCCCCTTTTTGAAAAGTGGGATACTTTAAACACACAGAAAAGTTCAGAGAAGTATATAACAAGCACCTAAGTAGCATGTCTTCCACCCAGATTTAATAAATGTCATTTGCCATATTTGCTTCATTTTTTTTAGGAAATAAAATGTTACAGATATAATTGAAGCCTCTTTGTACCCATCTACAATCCCATCCTTTCTTTCTGGTCCAGACATAACGCCAGAAGCAAACCATCATCGTTAAATTGATGTGCTCCTTTCCATCCATGATTTTATGGACACATGTATTTTATAATGTGTGTGTGTACAGTATTTATGTTTTGAAATTTTACTTAAGTGTTATCATCTTATTTGCCAGCTCTCCTTATTATAGAAAATTTCAAATATAAACAAAAGGAGGAGGAATAGTATAGCAAACATCCACATATCCATCGCCTCGCTGAAATGGTTATCAACTCTTGGTCAATCTACATTCCCACCCACTTCCCACTTCCACACTCTTTTATTTTATTATTTATTTATTTATTTTTGTTGCACCAGTTCTTATTTGTGGCAGGCGCGTTCCTTAGTTGTGGCATGCATTGGGGATCTAGTTCCCTGACAAGGGATCGAACCCTGGCCCCCTGCATTGGGAGTGCGGAGTCTTATCTACTGCGCCACCAGGGAAGTCCCCACACTCTTTTAAAAACATAACCAATATACTATTATCAAACCTAATAAAATTAATAATAATTCCTTAATATCATCAAATATCTAGTCAATGTTCAAATTTCATAATTGTCTCATTTTTTTAAACAATTTGTCATCAGCTCTTTTTTTTTTAACATCTTTATCGGAGTAAAATTGCTTTACAATGGTGTGTTACTTTCTGCTTTATAACAAAGTGAGTTAGCTATACATATACATATATTCCCGTATCTCCTCCCGCTTGCATCTCGCCTCCCAACCTCCCTATCCCACCCCTCTGGGTGGTCACACAGCACTGAGCTGATCTCCCTGTGCTATGTGACTGCTTCCCACTAGCTATCTATTTCACATTTGGTAGTATATATAAGTCCATGCCACTCTCACTTTGTCCCAGCTTACCCTTATCCCTCCACGTGTCCTCAAGTCCATTCTCTACGTCTGCGTCTTTATTCCTGTCCTGCCCCTAGGTTCTTCGGAACCATTTTTTTTTAGATTCCATATATATGTGTTAGCATACAATATTTGTTTTCCTCTTTCAGACTTACTTCACTCCATATGACAGACTCTAGGTCCATCCACCTCACTACAAATAACTCAATTTTGTTTCTTTTTATGGCTGAGTAATATTCCATTGTATATATGTGCCACATCTTCTTTATCCATTCATCTGTTGATTGTCATCAGCTCTTAAGATCTGCTGATTCACTTAAGTTTAAGGGACACTAGAATTAGCTGAGGAAATGGAAGTCAATATATTTATGTAACACGATCACTTGTGGTGTGACTTTCAGGCTGTTGGTTATACAACTGCAGCAAGAATCCATCCGTAGTTTGACGGAGAGAGTGAAGAGGAGGTGGCTTGCAGAGATAATCTCACTATTCATTTATGTATATTTTGAGAGCCACGGATGTGCTTCACATCAAGCTAGAAAGCATGTCTAGAACAGGGGTCTCAAACTCAATGCCTGCGGAGGCCAAGCAGATACATTAAAAAAGTCGTGGGGGGCTTCCCTGGTGGCTCAGTGGTTGAGAGTCTGCCTGCCGATGCAGGGGACATGGGTTCGTGACCCGGTCCGGGAAGATCCCACATGCCACGGAGCGGCGGCTGGGCCCGTGAGCCATGGCCGCTGAGCCTGCGCGTCCGGAGCCTGTGCTCCGCAACGGGAGAGGCCACAAACGAGAGGCCCGTGTAACGCAAAAAAAAAAAAAAAAAAAAAAAAAGTCGTGGGGGCCAGGGGGAGAAGGTAGCCTTAACAACAGTGCGAGGAATCTGAAAGGTGCATTGGGCACACCTGACCAAAGGGCCAGCTGCTTCTCATTTCCAACCAGTTGTCCCCATGTAGGAATGCAGACCCAATGTTGCCATATCTTCTGATTTTTCAAGAGAAATCAGAAGTATTAAATTTCATGTGCAATCTCTAATTTTTTAACTGTTAGAAGTTAATGTAAAAGTAGTTTGTGGTCTATGGAGACAGAAAGTAGATTAGTAGTTGCCTAGGGCTGGGGGTTGGTGGTGGTAAGGATGGAGAGTGGCTGCTAACGGATACAGCGTTTCTTTGGGGGATGATGACAAAGTTTTAAAATTAGATTGTGGTGAATGATTGTACACTGTGAATATACTAAGAACCATTGAATTACACACCTTAAATGGTAGATTGTACAGCATGTGAATTTTATCTCAATAAAGTTGTTTTTAAAAAACTACCTTATGGGGGACTTCCCTGGTGGCTCAGTGGTTAAGAATCCGCCTGCCAATGCAGGGGACACAGGTTCGAGCCCCGGTCCGGGAAGATCCCACATGCCGCGGAGCAACTAAGCCTGTGTGCCACAACTACTGAGCCTGCGCTCTAGAGCCCAAGAGCCGCAACTACTGAAGCCCGCGTGCCTAGAGCCCGTGCTCCAAGAGCCCGTGCTCCACAACAAGAGAAGTACCTCAATGAGAAGCCCACGCACCACAACAAAGAACAGCCGCAAATAGAGAAAACCCATGTGCACCAACAAAGACCCAACACAGCCAAAAATAAATAAATTAATTAATTTTTTTAAAAAAACTACTTTGTGGGCCAAACAAAATATGTCTTTGGGCCAAAATGGGCCACCAGTATCCTGGAATCTGAGGCTCCACCTCTCAGCGTCCTCTTCCCACTTGTAAAATGTCAGACAGCTAGCCTCCTTCCCAGCATGTCAAGAATAATCAGTGCTTAGGATAAGGTTGCCCAAGCCACAAGGCCTATAGCCAGCAGGTACTGGGAGAGCCTTGCTGAAGGATTTGCTATTTGTTTGCCTGCATCAGAAGGAGAATTGTCAGTGGTGGCTGGCAGCAGACTCGAGTCCCCAAAATCAAATGTTTAATGAGACTACTTTTTCAAGTAGCTTCTAAAAGGCATTTGTTTACTTGGCTTTGCCAGAGTGAATAACAAAGAGAGTGGCAGCTCATTTGCCAGGTATACAGTTCCTAGTTACAAATACTGTTAAAGAAATTGACATGACCCTGAAGAAATTGACATGCCCCTTTTATATGCTCTTATGGTATGGCTTGCGCAGAAGAGAGGCAACTCAGCCGGCTCCCCCATCCCCACACATTCTTCACCCATTCTTCAGCTGGCCTGCCAGGCAGCTCGTGGAGCTGCAGGGACAAGCTGGGTCTGGTTCCACCCTGTGAATCATTCCCAATCCTGCCTTTGCCTTCCCTGTACCACCTCTGCCTGGGGCTTCTGGCATTCCAGCTGTTCATTCAGGTTCCATACTTTAGGCTTCATCAGCTCAATCATTTGAGCTTGGTTTTCATTTTAGTCAACCAGCATCTATTCAAGTACCTTGCACATGTGAGATACCGCTGATATACAGTCTCTGACTTCAAGGAATTTGCACTGAAAGGAAACAAAAGTGGAAACCATAAATTCGAATAGAAAGCAGAATGAGGGGACTTCCCTGGCAGCCCAGTGGTTAAAACTTCGCCTTCCAATGCAGGGGGTGTGGGTTTGATCCCTGGTTGGGGAGCTAAGAGCCCACATGCCTCATGGCCAAAAAAAAAAAAAAAAAAAACATAAAACAGAAGCAATATTGTAACAAATTCAATAAAGACTTAAAAAAATGGTCCACATCAAAAGTATATATATATGTTTTTTTAAAGAAAAGCAGAATGAAATTTATGCTACCTAGTAAAACAGGTAATGGTGATTTGGGGAGATAATAGGAAGAGGATAATTAATTCCAACTGGGGATTATTCTTCAGGAGCAAGGCGGTAGTATTTGAACTGGGCATTTTATACTCTTGCCGGGAAGGATGGAGAGAAAGAAAAGAACCTAACATCTTACTCTGCTTTGTCACTCAGCCTCCAGTCCTTTTGCTAGTAAACTCAAAATCAAATATCCAGGAAAATCATCTCTTAAAAATATCTAGGAACTTTCCTGGCGATCCAGTTGTTAACACTCTGCGCTTCTACTGTGGGAGGCACAGGATCAATCCCTGGTCAGGGAACTAAGATCCTGTATGCCACATAGTCTGAAGCACAGACTCTAGATTACTTTTCTTGTTTTCAACCTCTACCAGGAGATCCAGTTAGTCTGCTGGCATCACCACACCCAGATGAAGGCAGTGGGCAATTATTGGAAGCTTGAGCTCACAAGTTCCCAGAGTTCTCTTGTACAGTGTTATTTTCACTAGCTGTGATGCTGTCCCAGGGCCCTTGGGTTTGCAGTAAGATAGTCTTTTCCTCCTTCCCGGTCTTTGAGCTCAGTTTACAGCTGCACCTTTTCCAGGCTCCTTGCTGTTCTGCCTAGGCCAATGGGTTTGCACATTGTCTCCTGTTTTTTCTGTTGGCAGAGGCTCCTGCTGTCTTAGAGAACTGGCTTGCCCTGCTCTCCTCCCATACTGCTTTCCCTGTCCTTCAACCACTTCTTACGTCCTCCCTCTGTCTTGCTACAATCAGGTACCAGGATGACCCATCTCACCCCACCCCAGCCCCTGCCCTTCTCCTATAGAAGGGCAGAAATAAGAGACAGAGAGGGATCCAGGGCTGTTGCCAGGAAGCCTTTGGTACCAAGGTAACCTTGGCTAGTTAGCTCTCCTGATGTGTTTACTGCTTGCTGTGTAGGTCCTGGAAATATCAATATTATACTCGTTCCAGGAGAAGTGGTCACCATGCAGCAGGAAAAGGCTTGCCCTAATTACACTTGCAGCTACAAACTGTGTTGGGGGGTGGAAGGACGAGGGTATCAGGTGTGGTGGCAGAAGAATTAAGAAGGAAGAAAACAGGGTGAATCTCAAGCAGTATCAGGCCTCGACATCTGTCCTGCGTGGAGTTGATGTCCAGAGTCAATGTTTACTTTGGCTGGGCCCGGGTGGTACCAGAGGTGATGGTGGGAGACATCAGATTCTTCTCAGACAGTGCTTTAGGGCTTTCCTGCTCTTTACCTCAAGAGACCAACAAGTAAAGCAAAGCATAGTGAAAAAACAAAACAACCACCACAAACCTCCCACAAAGCATAGTGGTCTGCCTCTGTAGTCAGAACCAGACAACGTGTGTCATATTGGAGTTAACTTCAAGTATGGCAGCGCTCGTGGTGGTGTCTGTCATAGAGGCCTTGGAGGGCAGGGATAGTCTGGGTCTGAGCTGGGAAAGTAGGTTAGAAGTGTTCCACGATGGTGTAACAGAATCATGCGCTCTTCCCTCCTTGGTTATATTCCTAAACTTGGCTGCTTCGGTGCTTCTAGTCACTTTCCTCTTCTCTCCTCAAGAGTTCTTTTTTTTCCCCTTTATTAATATTAATTTCCCTTTTTAATTCCGAAAGTAAAACATGTTCAATGTAGAAAAGTCAAAGAATACATAAAAATCAAATAATATTCAGAGTATGCAATAGAAATGCCCCTCACCATCCCCAGCCCCACTGCCCTCCCTTTGGTGTGTGTTCACTGTTCAGATTCTCATACAAGTGGATATAGTATACATAAGTATGAGGTCTCTCTCTTTAAAGTAAAAGTGGAACCATATTATACATACTGTATGATATATATCTCCTCTTGTTTTTGTGATATTGTGACTTCTCTTTCTCTCTCTCCTCAGGGATCCGGTGTGATTAAAGCTGGTTTTGCTGGTGATCAGATCCCCAAATACTGCTTTCCAAACTAGTAAGTCATTCTGTAGCTTAGTCAGAAGCTTGGGAGGCTTGTCAGCTTTATTATGGTGTCAGCCCTCCATCTTTTAGGGAGAAAGGATCTCTCATTTGGGTCAGTCTTGGTACTCAAAACAACAAGCGAGGGACAGGAGCTGGCTTTTGGAGTAAGCAGACAGTTGCCTGCAGGGTACAATCCAAGAGGTGAATTTTTTTTAATTTGATTTTATCTGATGCCAAAAATGTTATCATTGGTGACTCATTGCTTTGGATGACAGTCTCTTCATGGAACCCTCTTCTTAAAATTCTCCTATCACCCAGGATGGGGGTTAACATTAAACCATACCTACCATCCTAGTGAGAATGAGTTTTTGGTTTTTTTTATATAAGTTTATTTATTTTTATTTTTGGCTGCATTGGTCTTCGTTGCTGCGCACGGGCTTTCTCTAGTTGCGGCACGAGGGCTTCTCATTGCAGTGGCTTCTCTTGTTGTGGAGCACGGGCTCTAAGCACGCGGGCTTCAGTAGTTGTGGCACGCAGGCTCTAGAGCGCAGGCTCAGTAGTTGTGGTACACGGGCATAGTTGCTCCACAGCATGTGGGATCTTCCCGGACCAGGGCTTGAACCCGTGTCCCCTGCGTTGGCAGGCAGGTTCTTAACCACTGTGCCACCGGGGAAGCCCAAGGATGAGTTTTTTTCTCAGCACTTTCTTCCTGAGGCAGAGAGATTGCAGGCAGGAAAAGGGCACGGGTGCCTGGGAAAGGGGCTCAAAGCAGTAGAAAAAGGAAGAAAGGCTATCTGTCATTTACAACATCACAGTTTTCCTTAATAGGAGGCCTGGGCAGGAGGCTAAGGAGACAAAAACTTTTTGAGTTAATCGATCTAAATGAATTCTTGTTTCCCTGTCTCTCTTGATCTGCATATATACTGTGGAAAAAGAAGAACTAGAGGTATTGAATCCTCCAGAATTTGTTTTAATAACTTATAAAACAATATAAATATATGAAATATATGAAATACAAATGACTTAAAATAATAAATACAAAAAAATAAAATAATACATGTTTATTATAGAAATTGTGGGAAGTGCAGAAAAGCAGAAAGAGGAAAATCAAAATCAACTATAATCTCATTCCTCAACAATAATCACAGTAGAATTGAGTATATTTCTTCCCATCCAAGTACGTGCATCAGTACATCCTTCCCGTGTCCTGTCATGTGTTGTGTCATGAAATGAAAAGTGATGGTCCTCCCTGCTCTCTTTTGTAGTGTGGGCAGACCCAAACACGTTCGTGTCATGGCAGGTGCCCTCGAAGGCGACATCTTCATTGGCCCCAAAGCAGAGGTAATCCCCAGTCCTACTGAAGAAGCCTCAAGCCAGCAGGGGACCTTCATTGTTCCCCACTCGGGCAGTGTCCCACAGTGGGACATGGCCACGAGTAAAAGGAGCAATTTCCTCTTGAACTCTCCCCTTTCACTCTCTCATTCTAGAGAGAGTAAACCTAGTTGGTTTCCTTCTCCCAGGAACAGCCTCTGGTTTTGGAGAAAAAATATCTGGAACCCCACTTTGGGAAATAGAGACCAGTCTAGAAAAGAGGGCTTTCGCTTCATTGCCAATGATTAAGTTGACTGGCTTCGTTATTTTTTTGGCAGAAGTGATTGGGGGGAGATTCTAGCTGGGATACCCTGGAGATAAGTTAATTAGCACAGTTTGACAGTTAATTAGCACAGTTTTCCTCAGGCAGCTTCTAGAAGCAGAACAACAGAATCATTGTTGCCAACCTTGGTTGCAAACGCCAGGAGATTGTGTCCTGGAACCAGGCAATGAGGAGGGTGCCACCCAGCGGCCCACGGAAATGCAGAAGCCCTCTGCTTTGCCAGCTGGTTGGGCACTGAGTACAGTTCGCAGCATACAGCTTAGAGACTTGGAGGCTGGGTGGCCCGCCCTTAGCTGTGGTTGAGGACTGCAGGCCCTGGAAGAGTAGGGCCCACCTGGCAGCCCTGCTGAGAGGCTGGCTGTTGCTGTAAGTGCTGCTCTCTGCCCCCAGGAGCACCGAGGACTGCTCTCCATCCGCTACCCCATGGAGCACGGCATCGTCAAGGACTGGAACGACATGGAGCGCATCTGGCAATACGTCTATTCTAAGGACCAGCTGCAGACTTTCTCAGAGGAGGTGAGGGTCCTATGTTCAGGGTGCCCCTGCAGGGTTTGCAGAGCAGGCAGAGCCCCTACCCCAGAGATGAGGCGGATGACAATGATAACTGCCACGAGCGTTTGAGTCTTATGTTCTAGGCACCAGGCCATGTGCTTTCCAGACATGTTTGCATTTAATCTTCACAGCATTCCTATGAGATACAGGTAGTATTATCTCCATTTTATAAACAAGGGAACAGAAGGTCAGAGAAGCCAGGTGGTGTTTTTAAGATCACCCAGTGAATAGAGTAGTAGAGCTGGGATTCAAACCCACGTCTTTCAGACTTCAGAGCCTATACTCTTTACCTTCTAAGAAAGGAAGTCTCAACGCAGAAACACAAAAGGAAGGTGCGTACTAGGCTTATCAGAATTTCCAGGGGAGGGATATGTTCCATTTTTTAAAAGTACGGTCAATATTGAAATTTAATTTTCTATTTTGAAAAAAAATTTTTAACTATTATTTTTATCGTAATAATTCCAAATTTAGAGTTTAGCAAAATCTTGACAACTGGAGCTATACAGTAGGTACAAGGACCTATATAAGAATCTTGGAAGACAAGGAGGGGAGTAAGGGATGAGGACAGAATGAGACTTTAAAGGGGGTATGAATTTAGAAAGTTGAGAAGCTGACTTGGGTGGGGATAGGTGACAAGCCCAGTCTGTCCTTTTTTGGAGAGAGGCTGACAAAGGTCGCCTGAGCTCTCCAACCAGCCACACAGTACTAATGAGGGGTGGGAATCTGGCCTCGCCCTGATTGCTGTCTGGGCATCTTTCACCAGCATCCTGTGCTCCTGACAGAGGCGCCTTTAAACCCGCGGAAAAACCGGGAACGAGCTGCTGAAGTTTTCTTCGAGACCTTCAATGTGCCAGCCCTTTTCATCTCCATGCAAGCTGTGCTCAGCCTGTGAGTAGCAGCTGGCTGGCTAGCCTGGCCCCTTGCAGGGAAAGCAGTCCTTTGGCAGAGTCGAGGCTGCCTCTCCTTTGGGCTGGTTCAGAGTCACCTGAACATCTCTGCCAGGGAAGGTTGGATGGTGCGAAAGACAGCATTGAGGCTGTTTTCCAGTCTCGTAACTCCCTGCTGGTTTGGTGCCACAGGCTCTCCACTCAGCCTGCTGGGAAGGCCATGTGCTGCAACAGCTCTCCCTGCAGGCCCCTGTAATGACTTCGGGTATTATTTCAGGGCCTACTTGTGCCGGGTGCTATGCAAGCCTGGTGATAGGGTCGTGATGAAAACACCTCTGTGTTCCCTGTTCTCACACCCCTGTCTTTCTGTCACGCTCCCAACCTGCCTCACACCAGGGTTAGGTATATTACCAAGATCGTACACTGGTGACCTACAGATGGCATGTGTTTGGCCCCATTAAAAAATTGTGAGCCAGGGCTTCCCTGGTGGCGCAGTGGTTGAGAGTCCGCCTGCCGCTGCAGGGGACACTGGTTCGTGTCCCGGTCCGGGAAGATCCCACATGCCGCGGAGCTGCTGGGCCCATGCGCCATGGCCGCTGAGCCTGCGCGTCTGGAGCCTGTGCTCCGCAATGGGAGAGGCCACAACAGTGAGAGGCCCGCATACCGCAAAAAAAAAAAAAATTGTGAGCCAGCATTTAAAAATTAGGACATTTCCTGTCAAAATCCAAATTTTCGGCTTCTCTGAAAAAATGGGAAGATCTGGTAATGCTGGGCCTGCACTCCTCTAGAACAAAAATCAGCTGGAGCTGAAATAAAGTAGCAGCTGCACTTTAGATAGGGCTTGCAAACTTGACTTCACCACAGTCTCTCCATTGCCTGTTGTCCTCCCAACACGAAGGCAGAATGTCAGTTGCTATTTATGAAGCATTGTGGGGTTTTCCCCTCATATCACAGAAATATATGTCTGTACCCTTGTCCTTACCAAAAGAGAAAATACTAAGGACAGACCTAGAGGGCCATGTGGGAAGAAGCTAGTTTTTTATGAAAGTGAAGATATTATTTTCTTTTACTCATTCACTTTTCCTGCCTGACCCCTGTAGGCATTTGAGTTTTGTCCTCTTGTCTAGAGAGTAAAAACTGTCCCTCGGGCTGGGTCCCTGAAGCATCTGGGTCCCATCTCCTGCGGTTAGAAGGCCTGCTCTTCTGGGGGTTGGGGAAGGAGCTTGGAGAGGCTCAGCCCCTTTCCTTCAGACACTACAGGCTTGCTTGCTTCAGTACTCAGGCTGCCTTCGTACTTAGTCCAGTCGAAGGCTTCTGGAGAAGGCAGGCCCCAGCTTTAGTTTAGCTGACACTGAACTCTAGCAAGAAGTGAGTTTCTTCCCCGAGTGAGGAGGCAGGGGTTGGTGATGGTTTGCCCCCTTTGCTTCAGTTATGCCACCGGCAGGACCACGGGTGTGGTGCTGGATTCTGGGGATGGCGTCACCCACGCCGTGCCCATTTACGAGGGCTTTGCCATGCCCCACTCAATCATGCGCATCGACATCGCTGGCCGGGACGTCTCTCGCTTCCTTCGCCTCTACCTGCGCAAGGAAGGCTATGATTTCCACTCATCCTCCGAGTTTGAGATTGTCAAGGCCATAAAAGAAGTAAGTGTTGCCCCCATGGGCCCAGGGCTGGGAGAGGGAATGGGAATAGCAGCCAGGACCTCCGTGACCTGAAGTGAAGAGCGGCAAAGCTCCTGTCCTGGGGATCAGGCTCTGCCCTCCCCAGCCAGGCCTCCTGGCAGCTGTGTGGTCTCCAGCTGGGTCCCCTGACCCTGACGGATTCACCTTCCAAAGTGCTGCCGTCTTGTGGTAGAAAGGGAGCTGCCTCTATTTCCTAAGCTGGGTGATGAGCACACCATGCTCCTTTACTTAATGCTTTTTATACATTACGTACAAATTACATACGTTCTTTTACATCCTTGAAGAAGTCAGAATACTTTTTTCTTTTTTGGTAAAATGAACCCTCCTGCCACCTATAGCTCTAGGAGACCTCGGAGCTGGGTAGGCAGTACCCAGAACTGTATGAGTAGTAGGAGAAAAACACCTGAGTCTGGACTAAAATTAGGGTGTGGTCTCAGACCCAAATCCAGAAAGCTGAGTTGCCACGCTTGCGCAGCAGGAAGGTGGAGCAGGTGAAAACGATATCCTAAGAAAGGGCAGGGAGATTTCGGTCAGCCCTCACTGGGTGGCACTTAGCATATACAGCTCTAACGACCTTTAGGGCAGTCACTGCAATGGGCAGATTTCTGCAGCAGCACATCACTCCCGGGGACTTTGACTGGGTAGGCGCCAGGTTTCCTGCCTGCCTGACTTGTGCTTCGTTCTGCAGAGAGCCTGCTACCTATCCATAAACCCCCAGAAGGATGAGACGCTAGAGACGGAGAAGGCACAGTACTACCTGCCCGACGGCAGCACCATTGAGGTAGGTGTCCGGACCTCTCCTCTCAGGCCCCCCAGGCCCCAAAAGCTCTGGGCCCAAACCAGACTTCCCACGGGCAGGCTGGAGTCAGGTCTTTCACACCATCTGCCTGGAGCAGCATAGCTCTTGAGCCACAGCATCTCCTGCAGAGCGAGGTGCCAGGGACTTTGCTTGTCCTGTGTGGAGGGGAGAAGGCACCAGAGGCATCTTCCTAGGTCGGAATGGGACTAGGAAGCGTGAGGTAGAGTGCTGTCCTTAACCACTTAGGCACAGTGTAGGGTGAGTTCCATCTCCCTGGACCTCCACTGATAGGAAGAAATTTCCACAAATGAATGAATCCATCTATTAAGTCTCTGGCCGGCACGTGCCAGAGCTAGGATTACGCACAGGAGCTTCCTCTCTGTAGTTTCCCAGGAGCCCTGTTTGTTCCTTTTTGTTCCCAGGAGCCCTCTCTTTGTTCTTCTTTGTGCCCTTGACGTACAAGGTCTTGCCTGAGCGTGGCCTTCCTAGCCACCTGGTTACTAAGCCATGGGCAGAGGGCCCTCTTCCTAGCCACCTGGTTACTAAGCCATGGGCAGAGAGCCCCCACCCCAGCCTGAGAAGCTTGCGGCCCCCCTGCAGATTGGTCCTTCCCGATTCCGGGCACCTGAGCTGCTGTTCAGGCCGGACCTGATCGGCGAGGAGAGCGAGGGCATCCATGAGGTGCTGGTGTTCGCCATCCAGAAGTCTGACATGGACCTGCGGCGCACACTTTTCTCTAACATCGTCCTTTCGGGAGGCTCCACCCTGTTCAAAGGTTGGTCTTTGCTCTCAGCGCCCTTCCCCAGGAAGCTTCCACATACTGCTGGGCCCCGACGCCCAGAGAATTGACGTGAGATTCTCCTTTCCTGCCCATTCAGGTTTTGGTGACAGGCTATTGAGTGAAGTGAAGAAATTGGCTCCGAAAGATGTGAAGATCAGGGTAGGAGCATGCTGGGGGCGGGGCCAGGGGCTGGGTGGAACTGAGCCTCCCAGGATCTGGAGGGCCATGTGGCGTGGCCTCCCCTCCTGCTCTGCCCAAGTTTTTCGGGCACCGCCAGATGGCTCCCAGCTTCTACTCTGCCCCTGAAGCCCACCAGAGGGGAGGACCCCTCTTCACTCTCCGTCTTCACAAAAGGGGGCAGTTCTGATACCCAGATGTGGCAGGGTGCTAGGCTGAGGGCCCCACACGTGGTCTTTCAGGGAAACGGTAACACTGACAGGAGACTGACTTTGACTGCTCCCCTGTGACACAGTCTAACGTCTTAGTGACTGCTGAGGAGAGCTGGCCTGCCTAAGGGGGGATCCTGAATGGAGGAGTGTGGTTCTTGCCACCACACTGGGGCTTCCCACCAGCCCCCGACGGAGCCAAATCTTGCCCCCAGATAGCCCCAGCTTCCCTGGGAGCCATAGATACTTAGGGATGCCGGGAACCTCTTTCTTCAGATGAGCAGGCTGGCCACAGTACCCCCCAGAGAGGCCACAGGGTCCAGCAGGGACATAACTTAAAGCCTGTTTTATGAAATATATCCACTGAAATGTATCCATGTATCCACCGGCTCTCACTGGCGGTGAGAATTGGCCATAAAGGTGAGTAGTGGCAGGGAAAGGGAGAGGGGAGGATGGACGTCTCAGATTCCTCTTTCCACCCACCCCTGCAGATATCTGCACCGCAAGAGAGACTGTATTCCACATGGATTGGGTGAGTAGCTCTTCTGGGCATAAGAGCGGAACAGGAAGCAAAGGCATTGATTACCCCTCACCACCCCATCCCTTTAAAGAAAAGCCTGGTCTGGTTTGGCCCCAGGGGGACTGGCTGGCTCCATGAGTACCCACTCCCCTTCTCTGACATTGTTCCTTTGGATTCCCTCCACTCCAGGGGCTCCATCCTTGCCTCCCTGGACACCTTTAAAAAGATGTGGGTCTCTAAGAAGGAATACGAGGAAGACGGTGCCCGATCCATCCACAGGAAAACCTTCTAATATTGGGACATCATCTTCACCTCTCTCTGAAGTTAACTCCACTTTAAAACTCGCTTTCTTGAGTCGGAGTGTTTGCGAGGAATTGCCTGTGTGTATGAGTGTGTGTGTGGGTGTGTGGGTACGAGTGTGTGCGCATATGCGAGTGCCGTGTGGCCCGGGGATCCCAGGGATCCCGGGGCCCAGAAAGGACGATGAACTACCCACGATGGTGACGGCCTGAGACCTGGGGTTGACCACTAACTGGCCCGACAGGGAAGAATGCTGGCAGAGGGCCCTGCTCCGTCAGCAGGGTCTTTGGCTGGCTGTGTGGGACTATGTTTACTACCATAGGGAGACAGAGAGGGAGGTAAACCCAACCCCCAGGAGACCTTGCTGCTGCCCATCCTAGGCTGGGCCAGCCCCACCCCTACCCCACCCAGGGTGCCCTGCGGCCCAAGGCAGCTGCTGCCTCCCCTTGCTCATCATTCTGCTCTCAATGCCCCTTGATCACAGACTGAGGGCCAGGGTTGAGTTCTGTCTGGTTTTGTTGCAGTTTGGGTTTAGAAAGCTGGAAAAGCACTCCAGGAGTGGTTACTGAGACTTCGGTATCAGGAGGGGGCAGGATGCCCTCATCTTCACCTGGAGACCAGGACCACACTGGGCATTTGAGGAGGGCAGGAGTAGTGCTACTTCTGATGGGTGGCAGAGTTAACGCTCTAACCCCCAACCCCCATCCGGGGATCTTGGGAGAGTTTCAGGAGCCTCTTGGCCCCAGGCCCTTGCTTTCCATCCATCCATGGGCAAAGCCATCTTCAGTTTTATTTATTGAAGTGTTTGTTCAGTACAGGGACTGGAGCGAGGGAGCTCACTGCCTCCTGCCCGCCAGTCACCCTGTTCACACTAACGTTTACAGCACCTAAGCTTAGCATAGCATCCAGGGCCCCGCCACTCCCCGCTAACGGTGAACTGACAGTATCCATAGGCCTCAGGACCATTTGGGATCAGAGGCTACACTCAGAGTCACTCCAGCCTCTTTCTTTCTCCCTCTTCCACTTGCTCACCACCCTGGAATCAACAGGCTGGTTGCTGGTTGGATTTTCTGAAACAGGAGGTAGAATCACCCTTTGGCAGAGGCTGCTAGCAAAGGAGGGGTGCTGGGGATCCAGCCTTCTTAGGACTGGAGAAAGAGCTGCAATTAGGTTGCCTTTTCCCACGCTAGCTGACCCGGGGGGACTAGGTTGTAGGGGCGAGACAGCCCCCTCTGGGCTGATTTGTGCCATTCTTTTCTTTGCACTTGTTTGGTTAGGGAGGGGCCAGACCAGAGTGCCAGGAGCTGATGGGCTCAGGCTCACCTCCTCTGGTCCAGTGGGGCCAGGTGCCTACCCTGGACTGGGCTGGCCTGGCAGTGGTCCCAAGGCTCTTCAGGCCAGATGGTGCAAAGCTGGGGCTAGCAGATATTCACCGGCACCCTCACCTGTGACACCAAGACCTGCCCTGATCCCAGATTCCAGGCAGTATTCTCCCCCATGCCGTCCAATGACCAAAGGCCCTGCCAGGTGTGGGCCACAGCAGCAGGTGTGTGTGAAAGCGATGTGGCGACCCACAGACTGCAGTGTGCTTAACCAGCTCACCTCCCCCGCCCTTAGCCCAAGCCTGTCCCTCGCACAGCCTCGCACAAACCACGTTGCCTGGTGGGGCCCAGTGTACTTAAATAAACTCCTTCCAATAGACACATCAGCTGGGCCTCTGTCTGTAGCCAGTGCAGGGTGGGAGGAGGGAGAAGCTGTGGGCCCGGAATCTGAGGCTGTGACTGGGCCTAGTCTGTCCTCCAGAGGGCACTGTTGCACCAGCCAGACTTGGCCTGACCTTAGCCCAAGCCCCAGCCTGTCAGGTGGACGCAGAGAAGATGGTGTTCACAACGAAGCCCAAAGACCAGGTCAGGAATGAAGGCCCCAGGCCTGTGCACATGCCCAAGCCCATGGATGAGACTCCACCCCAAATGAGGGGGCCAGCTCTTCACATCTCTGAAGTCAGAAGCTTATTAAAATACTGTTCCCAGGGCCCACGCGCAGATATGCTAATTAATCAGTTCTCCATTTTAAACCTGTATACTTGGGGGGGAGCGGGGAGCGGTTTTCCAGGCACTTTACACATGTTAATCCATTTGATTCTCCCAACAACCGTACAAAGTGTAAGTATGTTTGTTATTCCTTATATAATTTCCCAAAGCTCTGCCCTTTGTTAACTAGAATTTGAACCCAGGCAATATAGCCCTAGGGCCTACATTCTTAACCGCTGTGCACACCCTCAAATAACCATTGGCCTAGAGCAGTGGTTCCCAGTCAAAGTCAGTTTTGCCCCTTAGGACACACTTGGCAATGCCCGGAGATGTTTGGTCGTCACAACTGGAGGGAGATGCTACTGACATCTAGTAGGCAGAGGCCAGGGATGCTGCTAAACATCCACAACAAAGAACAGCCCAGCCCCAAATGTCTGTAGTGCCGAGGCCGAGAAACGCTGACCTCAAGCAGAGGTTCTCAGTCCCAGCTGCACGGTAAAATCACCACAGAGCTTTCCGAAACCCCAGTGCCAGGCGGTACCCAGACCCATGAAATCAGAATCTTGGGGAACAACTCAGACACCAGCATCTTTGCAAGCTCCCCAGCGACTCCAAGGTTAAGGACCTCTAGCCTAGAAGTGGCCACTCCTCCTTGCCCACCATGTCCAGCAGTGGTACATGGGAAACGCACTGGGGCTACGCATGCAGGCCTGAAAGCTGTTTCGCTCCCAAGGGCCCATGCGGCCACAGGCCTGCAGGCTCTCCCTGCTACCCCAGTGACTCTGATGTGGGTGGCCCCCCACTCATCTCTGAAATGCTCTCAGGCTGCTCTTATTAAGTAAGGAATCCTGTTCCCCAACCCACCACTCCCACACACAGCACAGACCTCAGGAGTGGGAATAGAAATGACCGACTTCAATCAGTCTGTGATGGAATGAACATCGCTGAGAGGCCAGATGGGGACGCGGGCGCCCTGTAGCAGCTAGGGCGCACCACTCCACGCACAGCTGAGGCAGAGAGTTCTGAGAGAAGCCACCACAAGGAGCAGGTGGGACTCAGTTTCCTCTGACTAGGCCAAAGTGGTTTCCGAGCCCACATAGGGCACCAGCCCCAGCCAGGAAGGGGGATAGGCCTCTGTGCCCACAGCAACCCCACGTGACCACAGGGTGGGCCCCCTCCCTTCGTGATCCTCTTCTTCCTCCTGCCACATAGGAGGAAGCGGGTCCCTGAGCACAAACGCCCCAACCCTTGCCCAAGCTGAGCCCGACAGCCAAGCAGGAACTTAGACCTCAGTGTCGCTCCCTGCGCAGCCCCAGGAGCTCCCACTCCGCCATCTGTCCTCCAGGCTGCACCCCAGGAAGGCGAAAGAGACTGGCCACCCAGGGCTGCAGGTAGTGTCCTCAGCAGGGTGGCCTTGCCGCTCCCCTCACACCATCTTAATGTCCAGGGTTTGGGCCCGTGACAGGTTCTGACGCTGGGCTTTGACCGCATGCAGGCGTCTCCCATACAGCGTGAACTGGGACCAGGTGAACAGCTGCAGCAGAGCACAGGTGATGGGCACCAGCACCAGCAGGTAGAAGCAGCCCTGGCGGAGCGTCGGGGCCTGTGGTGGGGGTGGAGCCGGGGGCTCTGGCCAGGGCTGGGCACTCCCCACAGGCGTCAGTGCGGGCTGCTGGAAGAGATCATGACCTAGGATGAGAGAGTCCGCAGAAAGAACAGGTCAGCCCTGGTCTCTTCCACAGTCCATGGTGCCGCATCTCACACGCCACGGGCACGTGTCCAAATGGCAGCTCTTGATTCCTCCCCCAGACTTGCTTCTCCCCTGTTCTTCTCTTCTTGGGGAATGGTACCGCCATCCCCCCAATAACCTCGAAGTCTTCCTAGATTCCTCAGTTAATTTCACCACTCCCCGACAGCCAATCCTTCACTTCCCCCAACTCCAAAACACAGCCCAAAACAAACACTTCTTTTCAGCCCCCAGCCCCACCTGCTCCAAGCCTCCATCGCCTGTGCCACAGCCTCCCTACAGCCCATCCTCCGTGCAGCAGTCAGAGCGAACTTTAAAGCGTGTAAATCAGACGAGGCCACTCCCCTACTTAAAAGCCACCCAATAGCTGCACTGAGAATAAAATTCACACCCTGCCCAGATCTACAGAGCCCTCTTCACTTTTCCAGCCTCATCTCCAAGCCACTCTTTCTTATAAATTTATTTCTTTATTTTTGGCTGCGTTGGGTCTTCGTTGTTGTGTGCGGGCTTTCTCTAGTTGCGGCGAGCCAGGGCTACTCTTCGTTGCGGTGCGCGGGCTTCTCACTGCGGTGGCTTCTCTTTTTGCAGAGCACGGGCTCTAGGCGTGCCGGCTTTAGTAGTTGTGGCACGTGGGCTCAGTAGTTGTGACTCGCGGCTCTAGAGCGCAGGCTCAGTAGTTGTGGCACATAGGCTCAGTAGTTGTGGCTCACGGCTCTAGAGCACAGGCTCAGTAGTTGTGGCACATGGGTTTAGTTGCTCCGTGGCATGTGGGATCTTCCCGGACCAGGGCTCGAACCCGGGTCCCCTGCATTGGCAGATGGATTCTTAACCACTGCACCACCAGGGAAGTCTGCCAAACCACTCTTGATAACTTGGGCCCACTTCCAGTTCTCTCTGTCTGGGATTTGCTGAGATCTATGTAGACCAAATCCTCGCCATTCAGTTCACATCCTGGGTGTCACCTCCTCAGAGAGACCTTCCCGGACCACACTAAGCAGCTTCTCAGTCACAATGGCTGGTTTTTACCAACGCACTTATCACTACCTGTTTGGCTGTTTATTGCCGACCCTACCCCCACACCCTGACTAGAATATAAGCTCCACGATGGCAAAGACCTTGTCTGTCTTATTTTGTTATCTCCCTCCCTAGAGGCACCTAGAGCAGCACCTGGCAGAGAAGGTATTCCATACATATTTGTTGAATGAACGAATGAAAGAGTGTAACCCAGTTCCTCTACCCACATGCAGAGAGGCAGAGGAGGGGTGGCAGCCGGGGGTGGCCCAGACCCAGCCTCTGTTGGCTGGTTGCCATTCTCTCCCTCAATGGACCCAGATCCCAGGCTGATCAGCTGGTACACCCGGTAAGCTGTGCTCCCTGGAGCCTCCAGAGCCCTGTGCCAGCCCCTGGGCTCTCACCTGTGTAGAAGCACAGCAGCCAGGTGCCCAGAAGCGGGGCGAAGGTCTGGCCTGGCTTGGTCACCAAGGCCACCATGCCAAAGAGAAGCGCTGAGGCCGCCTGCTTGCGGTGGTTCAGCACCAGGTCCTCGTCCACCAGGTCAGTGACCACCAAGGTCAACAGCTTACAGGTGCCCTCAGTGAAGACACGGTTGCTGCCGGCGGAGAGAGCAGACAAAAATGAAGGGGTGGGACAGAGGTGCGGGGATGGAGGAGGGCAGGGCATACCTGGCGATGAAGAGGCAGAGCAGGCCAGGGCGGTCGGGGCCAGCGCACAGCATGAGCAGGCTCAGGCCCAGTTTGAGCAGGAAGAGCCCGCGCACCACAGCGTAGACGCCCCAGCGCCGGCACAGGGGCAGGAAGTAGAGATTGTTGAGATGCGGAGCAACATAGGAGATGCCTGGGGAAGGGGGTGCGCCCTCGTCAGGAGGCACTGCCACAACCTCCACAACTGCCCACAGTTGGCCATCGGGATCAGAGTTTGCACTAATCCAACACTAACGAGGTTCAGGCTCCGTGCTAAGAGCTCCACACCCTTTTATTTAGTCCTCACGACCCTTTAAGGTAAGTACTATTATCATTCCTACTTTACAGAGAAGTGGAGGCCCAAAGAGATGAAATAAAACACACCCAAGGCCACACAGTGAATAAGCACGGTCAAGACACACACCCAGGCCTGTCAGGACAGTAGTCCTCCCTGTGAACCAGCCACTGTACCACTTCACCTCTGGGTGTCACCGCCACCCAGAGGACCACCATGAGGGCAGCCCTACCCACTCAAACCCACAGAGGCTCCCTCCCTCCCTCTGGAAAACAGAGCCGGGGGCTGGAGGTGCAACCCCAGCACGGATTCTGCCCTCTGCCACCTGGGCCCCAGCTGGGGAGGCGGCTGTGCCTACAGCCGGGTTAGGGGTTCTGGGGTGCAAGCCTTTGTCCTTCCGGCCTGCCCAAGGCACCCACTCACCCAACAGGAAGGAGCCAGTGGAGAGGGAGATGTGGTCTGACAGCAGATGCTCCAGGAAGAGGGGGAAGAAGTTGCTGTTGAAGTGGCAGTGAAAGACCTGCAACCAACAGGGACAGTGAGGAGGCCAGGAAGAGGGCAGAAGCCAGCAGGTGGGGCAGCAGGAGCAAGAGCGGCCTCCACCCCCGTGTCCCTCGGCGTGGAACATGCCAGAACAAAACCTGAAACCAGGGCTTCCCTGGTGGCACAGTGGTTGGGAGTCCGCCTGCCGATGCAGGGGACACGGGTTCGTGACCCGGTCCGGGAAGATCCCACATGCCGTGGAGCGCCTGGGCCTGTGAGCCATGGCTGCTGAGCCTGCGCGTCTGGAGCCTGTGCTCCACAACGGGAGAGGCCACAGCAGTGAGAGACCCGCATACCGCAAAAAACAACAACAACAAAACCTGAAACCAACTTCCTATGCTCATCAAGTTTGCTAAAAGTTAGAAGGAATGAAAAAATTGTCATTAGAACAATTAAAAGCTTTTTCTCTTATAAAACCTATCAATGCTAAAACAAGCTAAATGACACAAAAACAATCTATTTCTAAATTTGGTTGGCTTATATACTACAGATGTTTTAGGTATGGCATGTGGTGTTTTAAAAGTCTCCAAGGGGGCACCTCTTTTTCATATCCTCACTTTGCAGGTGAGGAGATGGCTGCCCCGAGAGACTGAGACAAGCCTAAGATGACGCAGAGAGCTAGGAGCTCAGATGCTGCTAGAATCCAGGTATCTAACAACCCAACTCGTGCTCCTGCCATTGAATGGCCCAGCCATTCTCAGGCGAGGCCAGAACTGATTTCCCAGCTTCTGAGGAGCCTGTTCCCTTGAGTGAGAAATTCGTAGCCATCCTGGGTGGAGGCACTGCTCCCGTACCTGCACCAGGTCCATGCCCACGAACCACAGGAAGTTCCGGTGGCGGGCCAGCTGCCGAAGGTACTGGCCCAAGGTGATGCTGCCCGTCTCCTCACCACCAAGAAGCAGCTCTTCTTCTTCACACAGGCTACAGGGCAGAGGGGATTCAAGAACGGCCTAGGCTGGGCCAGAGCCATCCCCCACCTGGCAGCCATCCACCAGCCAGGGGCCCCAGCATGGCAGTCACACCCAGCAGAGTGCTGGCGGGACCCTGGAGAGCCAGAGCTGGCCACTCACCCGCCATCCACAGCCAGGGTTGGGCACCCCGGTTCCCTGCTGGCCGCCTCCACCCGCCACCTCAGCAGCCGTGTGGCCCCCACAAAGCCCAGCCCAGAGCCAGCGGCCAGTGCCAGGCAGAAGGCACGGAAGGAAGAGAAGTCTTCTTTGTTCCAGAAGGCGTAGGAGGCAAAGACAGACAGGGAGCCAGCCGCACTGAAGAGGGAGCAGTAGAAGTTGAGGTGGGTGCGGTCGTGGGCTGAGAGGGCCAGGTCAGCCAGCAAGGCATGATGGTGCAGGTCCACGAGCGTCAGGAAGCCATCATAGAGGCACAGGCACAGCAAGAACTGCAGGCCAGCTGGAGCCCAGGGCACCCAGAACGCCAGGAACGACAGCGCCAGCAGCGGCCCATGCCAGCCCAGCGCCCGCACCCGTGCCAGCACCACGGCCCTTGAGGAGAGCCTGGCGCCTGACCTGCCAGGGAGAGGGGTGCTGTTGGGAGATGCCCCTACAGCCTTGGCAGGCCCCAGTTCCCCCTGCCCGGGGCCCAGAGGAGGGAACAACAGAGGCCCAGAGCATGAGACTCACACCAGGGTGGTCCCACTGAGCCCTGAGTTCAACCCCTGATTTAGGAAGCACAACTCACCAGTGGGTACACTCTCCCCTCTGCTCTCTTACCAGCCTGCCAGGGCTGACGGCCAAAGGGTGGTGGGATACCCATTCCTCAAGCTTGGGGGCAGTGATGGGCCCGAGCAGGGATGGGCTAAAGAAATGTGCCAGAAGCAGCAGAGTGTTTGCTGCATGGAGCCCCGTCCTGAGGGCCTGATAAACCAAGCGGGGGTACATTTCTCCCTGAGCTGAGCAAGGCAGCAGCCAGCCAAGGCCACTTCTTCAAACTGGACAGAGTCTGCCTGACCTTGGGAAAGGAGGAAGCCTGCACAACAGCTGGAAATGGTCTCCCTTTCTTCCCCACCCCAAACACAGGCAGGGGTCCTCCAGCTCTGGGAGGGGGTAGGTGGGACAGAACCAGCTCTGAGCCATCCTCGGGAAACAAACCGGGGCTGGGAGCTGAGGAACTGACGGTCACTCAGCCAGCCGAACAGGGGGTCATTGAGGCTGTTCCAGAGGAGAAACACCGTCTGTGGGCAGAGGGGAAACGGGCAGGTGGGCTCCAGGCAGCCTCCTCTCCGGGGCTTTCTCCATCCCAGCCTGCTCACCACCTCTCAGAGATGACCCCAGCTTTCCTTCCTGCAAACCTTTGCTCAGGTCAGTCCCTCTGTTATAACCCATAGTGACTGTCCCATCAAACTCCCACCCATCCAGGGCCCAGCTGATAAATATATGTGAATATATTATAAATGTGCATACATAGAACAGTGCCTGGCTCACAAGACAGAGGCCAGGAGAGCTGGCGTAATCCTCACTGAGGAGTCATCAAGGCCTCCAGCTCCAGCTTTTCTTGCTGAATCTCGGTGGGCAACCCGGCTTGCCCCAAGCTCCTGGCTGGGCAGGATCCAGCCCTGCCATCTGCCTGGCTCCCACCCTGGCTAGCTGCCCCAGCTCTGGCCTACCTCTCCGACCCAGAAGGCAGCTTTGTTGATCTTGTACACTGAGACAAAGGTGTCCACGTAGTAAAGCAGGAACACATTGTGCAGGACAGAGATGAAGAGGGCCAGGGAGCCATAGACCATGGCCGTGGGCAGGCCCAGCAGCCAGGCCCAGGGCCCACCCAGCCCCATGGCGGCCAGCCCAGCCTCAGCCCCAGGAGTACTGAGGAGCGCTCATGGCCACGGGCAGTCTGGCCATCCTTGTCCCTGGGGAAGAAGAAGCCAGTTAGCTGCAGGCATCAGAGCCAGCTGATCTAACCCCAGACCTCTGAGTCATCTCACTGGGAGAAAGTCTGTACATAAAACAAAACTGGGGAATCGTCAACGATGTCCAGCTAAAACAATGCTGGACTAGATACCACTACTGGAGAGTAACCCAAGGAAACTGATAAAGGCGTGGGAAGAGAAGGCAGCCAGCCAGCAAGTGCTGAGCCAGGTCACGTGCTAGCGCGCTGTGCTCAGTATCTTCTTTCATCCATACTTTACTCAACCTTAACGGTCCAGACATGACAACCCTGGGCTTGGGCACATACTGTGCCTACAGTGGCACCTCGGGCAAGCTACTTAACCCCAGCCTCAGTTTTCTCTTCTGTAAAAAGGAAAAGTGGATGATCATGGCTACTCAGAGGAATGTAAGGATTAAATGAGGTAACTCATGGAGTGCTCAATAAATGGACGTTAGTGATCTCATTATCATCTTTATAAAATCCCTACAGAGTTTACAGCACTATTACAATATTATAGGAGAGCAACCCCAAGCTCAGAGATGTTAAGTAATTTGCCCAGTGTTGCACAGCAAAAAAGTAGTAGATTTGAACCCTGACCTGTCTGGCTCCAAAGGCTTTTCTGCCACTTGACCTCCCAAGTTGGGTTCCTATGGACTGCTGGGTAGAATGGAGAAACCTGCTGTGATGGCAGGTTTCATAGGGATATACAAGTGATAAGATATGATAAGAGTCCACAACTGCTCACGCACTTTGATTCCGGAAATTCCACCTCAAGGAACTAACCCCAAGGGAACATGTACAGAGCTGTTCATGGCAGCAACATTTATAAACAGCCAAAAGCTGGACACAGCCCAGGAACACAACAAAGGGACAGGCTCAACAAGCCCGATGATCTCCAGAAAGGCCAAGTACGTGGGCAACCTCAACACAGGGGAGAGAAACTCAAGAACATGTTACATGAAAAGAGAAAACAGGGCTTCCCTGGTGGCGCAGTGGTTGAGAGTCCGCCTGCTGATGCAGGGGATGCGGGTTCATGCCCCGGTCCAGGAAGATCCCACATGCCGCGGACCAGCTGGGCCCATAAGCCATGGCCGCTGGGCCTGCACGTCCGGAGCCTGTGCTCCGCAACAGGAAGAAGCCACAACAGCAAGAGGCCGGCGTACCGCAAAAAAAAAAAAGAGAGAGAGAACAAAGGACAGCACGAGTGCCTGCTCCCAACCAGGCCGACTCATGCACAGAGACCAGCAGGCTAGACTGACCATGGATGGAAAAGTAAATAAAAGTCAGATTTTTAATAAAGCAGCGCTTCTCATACTGTAATGTGCTTCCAAGTCACCGGGGGACTTTGTTAAAATGCAGATTTTGCCTCCATAGGCGTGGGGAGGAATCTGAGATTCTGCATTTCTAACAGGCTCCCAGGTGGCACCAATGCTGCTGGTCCATGACCACACTTTAAGCAGCCACGCATTAAGTCTATCTGTCTCTTTAGATTCAAAGCTGTTGTTCTCTTTTCAGAAAAATAATCTCATGTGTGCTTGTCTGACCCCCAGAGGGAAGCTATGGGGGCTTCCTTCTCTCAAACTCCCTGTTCTGAGTTGAATGTGCCCCAAAGAGATAAGTTCAAGTCCTAACCCCCAGTATCTGTGAGTGCAACCTTATTTGGAAATAGGATCTTTGCAGATGTAACCAAGTTAAGATGAGGTCATACTGAGTTAGGGCGGGCCCTAATCCAATGACTGGTATCCTTAAAAGGAGAGGGAAATTTGGACACAGAGACAGACACACACAAAAGGAAGACAGCCACGTGAAGATGCAGGCAGAAATTTGAGTGATGCATCTACAAGCCAAAGAACACTAAGGATTGCGGGCAACCACCAGAAGCTAGGAAGAGGCAAGGAAGGATTCTTTCCTAGAGCCTCCCTCCAGAGAGCACATGACCCTGCTGATGCCTTGATGTTGGATTTCTACCCTACAGGAACTGTGAGGTTGCCTTAAGCCACTCAGTTTGTGGCAGCCCTAAAACTTATACACCTCCTCAGAAGTTTTCTCTCTGAGTCCTCGTGACCCAAGCCTACCCATGGGCTTCATTTACATGTCCGTATGCTTGCACGCACACATGCAGAACAGAAACTTCTGTTTCCCCATCAGAGTCAGGCCCTGGAGAACCGACTCCAGCCCCAGTCCAAATGTGGTGACCCCCCAGGCCCTGTTCTTGCCCCATGAGCAAACATGGCTCCCCTTCCCTGCCCAGCCTTCAAGGGCCTCTGTAGTCTGGCCTCTCCCCGCCAGACCAGCCCAGACTGCCATGGATCCTCAAGCCACTGTCTCCTCTGGCCAGGCCTTTGTTCTTTTTTTTTTTAAATAAATTTATTTATTTATTTATCCATTTTTGGCTGCATTGGGTCTTCGTTGCTGCGCACAGGTTTTCTCTGGTTGCGGCGAGCGGGGTCTACTCTTCATTGTGGTGTGTGGGCTTCTCATTGTGGTGGCTTCTCTTGTTGCGGAGCACGGGCTCTAGGCGCGAGGGCTTCAGTAATTGTGGCATGAGGGCTCAGTAGTTGTGGCTCGTGGGCTCTAGAGCGCAGGCTCAGTAGTTGTGGCACACAGGCTTAGTTGCTCCGCAGCATGTGGGATCTTCCCGGACCAGGGCTCGAACCCATCTCCCTTGCATTGGCAGGCGGATTCTTAACCACTGAGCCACCAGGGAAGCCCCCAGGCCTTTGTTCTTGATGGTGCCTCCTACCAGAAGCACCCTGCCCATGTCTTCATCTCCATCTCACTCATCCCTCAGGAGCCAGCACCATGTCGAGAAGACCTTCTCCAACTCCTTGGCCCTCACTGGTGCCTCCTGCCCCTGCACAGCACTCTCCCACCTGCCCACACTCCAGCCTGACTGTGGGGTTCTCCAGCGCAGGGCCTGTGTCTTCCCCCTCTCTCTCCCTCTCTGGACTCAGCCACTCTTGCTATAGGAGTGACTGGTAAGAAAGAGGCTCTGCGGGGAGAATAAGGACAGTATCTCATGGGGGTCTCTCTCAGGCTCAATGGAAGCTGAGTGGCAATTCACTCAAGAGATCGGTATGCAGCCCCCCATCCCCTGTGCCAACCTTGTGCCAGCCCACGCCTAGTGGTGGAGCAATGAGAGAAGGAGGAGTGGCCAAAACTA
Organism: Phocoena phocoena; assembly: GCF_963924675.1. Classification (NCBI taxonomy): domain Eukaryota; kingdom Metazoa; phylum Chordata; class Mammalia; order Artiodactyla; family Phocoenidae; genus Phocoena; species Phocoena phocoena. The sequence continues at coordinate 26,142,870 of NC_089234.1, forward strand.
CCTGAAAGCAGCCGCTAAGTCTGTGAGAATCTCTCCCAGGCCATAATGATGCCACCTTGTCCCAGAGCTGGAGGATATCCAGGTGGCCTCTCCCTGGGGGCTTTGAGCCCCTGACGAAACATTTGGTGGGAGATACTTTTTTTTTTCACAGCTTTATTGAGGTACAACTGGCACATAATAATCTGCATATCAGGAAGTCCCCTAGTGGCCTAGTGGTTAGGATTCTGGGCTCTCACTGCCATGGCCTGGGTTCAATCCCTGGTTGGGGAACTGAGACCCTGCAAGCTGCACAGCGTGGCCAAAAGAAAAAAAGAAAAACAAAGACCTCCCGCCCCCAAATAATAATGATCTGCACATTTTCCAAGTGTACAGTCTGATCAGTTTGGGCAGAGGTACGCCTGTGAAACTGTCACCACAACTGAGATCAGGAACGTAGCTATCACCCTTTACGTTTCCTTGGCACTTTCCAAGTAACATAGTGGAAAGAAGACACAACTGGAGGTCTCCAAAGTCCCAACTCCACCATTTCCTACCCGTGTGACCTGAAGCAATTTGCTAAACCTCTCTATGCCTGGTTCCTGATCTGCACAATGGGGCCAACCTTCCTAAGGCTACGGTTAGCAATCCATGAGAAAATACTCTAACGCAATGAGCACAGGAAGTGCAGTGAGCACCCAAACTTCAGAGATTACTACTGTCGAGCCTCCCAGACCCTCCATACCTACCACACAAGGATGGGGTGCGCTAAGCTAAAGGTGCTTTGGGGCTGTAAAGCACCATGTACTACACCTCTGCTGCTATCCTTAAGCCAGGTCACCTCCTCTGATTCCCCAGGGCCTTTCAGAACTCCCCTCCCTCACCTTGAAAGCCTTTGTCCAAAGGGAGTGAAATCTCCTGGCACTCCTACCCAGATGTCCAGTGGCCTGCCCTGGTTACTGGAGAAGATGGACCCTACAGGCAAGGTCCCCAGCCTCCAGCAGCTGGTTCCCTGCGCCCACGCTGGGGCAACAGGAGAAAACCTCAAAGTGCGGTGAGATGGAAAAAGTATGACTTTTGCCATCAGAATGGCCTGGGTTTACATCTCAACTGAACTTTCTACTAACTGTAACTGCAGGCAAGGTCTGAGCTTGTCTGAACCTTGGTTTCCTCACCTGTAAGATGGGAGTAACAGTGCCTATCTTTATAGGAATGCAGGGAGGATTAAACTATGTCTAGGAAGCCCAGAGCACCGACAGAAATGTGCTCAGAAACTGGCATTTCCTTGGGCTCACTTATAACAGATCAGGGTAGGAGCAGGGGAATATGCTGGTAATCAGGCCCCTTCCTGTGGTAGGGGAGTTTGAGAGAAAAATCAAGGCACAAGGGGGAAAGTCAGAAGAGGACGGCCTGCAAGGAGCACGGGCCCAGATGATGTTCATGAGTACCAGAGACAGACCACAGAGACAGACCACTACCATGGACCAGATCTAGAGGCAAAGCAACCTGTCCAGGTAAGCCTCTGCCCGGGAAAATAAGCTGGGGGAGGAGTATGCAGGGTCACTCCAGATTCCACTCCTCCGTCAGGAACTGCTTCCTCTAATAGCCCTCCCCACCCCCACAGAGAACAACAGCCCTGCCTCTCGGGGGAGGAAGGCTTGTGGCCCACACCAGCCTAGTTGCATAACCTGGCTGAGATAACCTGTAACCTGCAACCAACTCTACCCTCACCTTGGCACCTAGCAGGAGAGCCTGCTGGTGGCCCCAGAGCCCATCTCCCACGCCCCCAGCTGGTATGGTCCCAGTTGTGTGGCCTTGAGCTAGCCACTCCCTCTCCCTGGGCCTCAGTTTCCTCATCTATAAAGTGGGGATGACAACGCCAACCTCTTAGATTGCTGTAGGGCTGAAATGCAAAAGATATATAAAGCACCAAGCCTAGTGCCTGGCACTGAGAAGACCCTCAATAAAATGTAGCTATTCATGGGCTTCCCTGGTGGCACAGTGGTTAAGAATCCACCTGCCAATGCAGGAGACACGGGTTCGAGCCCTGGTCCGGGAAGATCCCACACGCCGCAGAGCAACTAAGCCTGTGCGCCACAACTGAGCCTGCGCTCTAGAGCCCGTGCACCACAAGAAGAGAAGCCACCGCAATAAGAAGTCCACGCACCACAACGAAGATTAGCCCCGGCTCACCGCAACTAGAGAAAGCCCACGCGCAGCAACGAAGACCCAACACAGCTAAAAATAAATAAATAAATAAATTTTTTAAATGTAGCTATTCTTCTTTTTCATGTCTCTGAAGTTTGGCTTTATGATCTTTAAAGAGTTGCAGTCAGTGTCCCCTCTGCCAAATACATGACTGAAGTTGTCTTTTCAGCACTCAACATTGATGCTTCTCACTGCTTGGTATATCCTGCCATCCATCAAATTCTTTTTTAAATGCCACCTCCAACCTTTGTTCATGTTGTTCCTTCCACCTAAAACACCCTAGATGTAACTACATACCATTTCTCAGACATATAGGATATGCCTAGTTTTTACACCTGTCATCATGAATCCTTACAACTCTTGTTACTATTTCCATCCTCATCTTGTAAGTGAAGAAACCAAGGCTCTGAAGGTTAAATAGCTGGCCCCAAATCACACAGCTATTAAGTGCTAGAGCCAAAATTCAAAACAGGTGCTTCTGACTAAAAAAAAATCCCCAGAACTCAGCATTTCTCACATCACTAGGCCCATACCACCACCACAATTGTATCAAATCCTGCTGATTCAAGCAAGGCCCAGTTCAGGGGCACATACCTTCCCAAGGGCACCAAGTCAGGTGTTCTCTCCCCTTTTCAGGTCCCTTGGCTCTGTATCAGGATCCAAATGTCTCCCTAACCCTTCTCCAGCACCCAAGCTCCTTAATGGCAGGGCCAGGTCAGACCTGCCCCTGATCTGGACTCCCAGCTTCCACCAGGCTCCTTCACCACACAGTAAGTGCTCAATTAATACCTTCTGGGTCAATTTGCCCCTAAAAGGCCAATATGGACATCCGCAGCCCAACGAGAGAGCAGCAGCCATAGGAGGAGTGTCCTCCCCAGATCCCACTGTGCCCCTCAGCTCTGCATTCTGCTTGGCTGTGGGAGTCAAAAAGAGGCAACCTGGGGAACCCTGATGTGAGACATGGACAGCAAGGCAACAGGTGAGGCAACAAAGAGGAACAGTGATAATAACAAAATGTAACGCTTATTAAGCTTTCACCCGTGTGCTAAGGAAAATCGATACACACCAGATCAGGAAGGGCTTTGGAAACCACACACAAGATCCTATCCTGAGGACAATAGGATGGGGGGCACTGGGAGTGGCCAGGTGACAGAATCAGATGTTTAGAAGGAGCCCCCAGCATCATGTAAAAACTCTCCCCTCCTCACCCCATCAGGCTTCTGGGAGATAAAGAACCAGAAAATGATAGAAACAGTAGCAGCTCCCTGATTTCTGAACCAGCCTGTGGTGAGTAGGGGGCTGATGAATTTGGTAGAGGAAACCAAGAATGACAGACTGGGCCCCTGGGGTGAGGGGCTTCAGAATGAGGGTGGGTGTTAGCTTCTGATTCCTTTCAGAAGGACTAGAGACCGTATGAGAAGCTATTAGTATGGAGGGAAAAAATCTACTAATAAGCTTAATTTGGAGTTGGGAGCCCTGGGTCAAGTTTGAACCTTATCACTAACTAGCTCTCTGAGTTTATTCCTACACCTGCAAAGCGGGAGAAAATTCCATTCCCTGCCTGTTCCGGGAGTATCAAATGAATATGAAAGGTATTATACCCTGCGCAAATATTAGGTGTGTCCTTTTTTCAACAAGCCAGTGACCTCTGAATTGTCTTCTGTGTTTCTCGTTTCACACCCCCTTTGTCTCCCTGCTCAGTCTCCCCACGGCAGGACCAGCCCTGGCAGGGCTGTTGGGGACGCCCAACCCTGGAGGGGTGCCCACTTTCCATGCAGTGACTAATGGGCCCATCCTCCTCCTCAGGCTGGAAACGAACTTCACCCTACTGGGGGAGGGACCTTCTCCCTTGCCCTCCCTGCTCCGCAGGTTACTACAGCAGCACTGGAGGATCAGCAACTTCACCTCAGGACCATGCACCCCTCGCAAGCCACAGAGGAGTCTGGGAACAACCCAGGAGTTCCTTACTCAATAGCTGGCACTGAACCATGTGGTGGTTCTCCAGCCTGTCTGCACATTAAAATCACCTGAGGAGCTGCTCAATAACACCAAAGCCCAAGCCTCACCCTTGACAAATTAAATCGTAATTTCTAAGGATGGGGCCCAGCATCAGTGTTCTTTTAAAGCTCCCCAATTGGTTCTACAACGCCACCAGGGTTAAAGGCCATTATGTTAATGAAATGGATCCCGGCCTGATGCATCATGCGACCCCAAGGAGTCCCTCTGCAAGAATTCCATCCTCACCCCTTGAGCCCAAGCTTCTCCCACCCTGCCCCGAGGCACTCTCTCAACCCACACCCAGATCACTTCAGGGACTCCCACAGACAGCCCCCAGGACTCCCAGAGCAGACAGCATTCCTGTACCCTTCGGGTGTGTCCTTGTGACCGATTGGCCCCTAGTCCGGCCCGCTCCTGCCCCCAAGCCCCGGCCGCGGGCCGGCCCCTCACCGAAATTGTGGCAGGCGAAGCCTAATCCCGCGGCTGCCCGGAGCCAGTGCCAGCCAGTGCGCCTGCGCGCAGGCCTCCAGCAGCTTCTCCAGCCCCTTCTTCCGCTCCTGCCCAGCGATTGGCTCCGCGTGGCTCCGGGACCGCTGCTTCGGCAGGTGTTCGCGCCCGAGGATGCTGCCGCCATATTTGTTACGGGCGCTTGCCCTTAGGGACCAAAAAGAGGACGTGGGCGGCAGCAAAAAACGGGCAGATTGTCTGTATTCCTGGCTGGTTCACCGCCTCCCTCTCACTTCCACGAAGGCTTAATGTCATTTCAGTTCAAATCAACAAGGTTTTTTCTGAGAGCTTCCCATCCTCTCCCCCGTCCTTTTTTTTTTTTTGCCTGTCGTGCGGCTGGTGGGATCTTAATTAACCCACCAGGGATCGAATCTGCACCCACTGCAGTGGAAGCCAGGAGTCTTAACCACTAGACCTCCGGGGAAGTCCCCCACCCCTACTATTAATTCAGAAAATGAAGAGAGCTCAGCACCTTCCTTCAAGCCTTGTGATGTGACTGGATGCACAGCTGAGACAGATAAGAAGATGACAGTGGCACGACCTGGGACTCCCTGATGCTGGATTGTGAGTTCCTCAAGAGTGGACAGGCCCAGCTTGAGCTGTGGGCACCAGGGTTCAGGCCACAGGCACCAGGCCCTGAGAGAGCAACCAAGCAGCCCAACCTCTTCTTCTTCTTACTATTTTTTTCGTTTCTTTTTTTTTTTTGGTTGCACCAGGTGTTAGTTGCGGTACGTGGGCTCCTTAGTTGTGGCATGCGAGCTCTTAGTTGCGGCATGCATATGGGATCTAGTTCCCTGACCAGGGATCAAACCCGGGCCCCCTGCCTTGGGAGCTCAGAGTCTTATCCACTGCGCCACCAGGGAAGTCCCAACCTCCTCATATTAATAGTAATAGTAAAATACAAGGCTACGGAGCTCTTACAATGTGCCCTGTGCTGTGTTAAGCACTCTACATGCATTATCTTGTTGAGTCCTCACATAGTCATCCCTGGGAGGTAGGTGCTATTATCCCCATTTTACAGATAAGGAAACTGAGGTTGGGAGAGATTCAGTGACTTTCACACAGCAAGCAAGAGGCCCAGACAAGTTGGAACCCAGACTTTCTGACTCTCAGAACAGGAGTCTTCCCTCTTCCTACCCCTGCCCAGACCCTGAAAGTCAAGTTTTGTTTTGCTCAGTCTAGTCTGCTAAGGATGTCCCACGTCTTCTCCCAACAGGCCTGTAAGCCTACTTAGATTTCTAGGCAATTAGACAGCACAGACTCCAGACTTGTGTTTCCCTACCCTGGGATATGGGGCCATGAGTGTGGCTTTTGGCTTCTGGGGGACCTGGGACTCAGTTCCCTAGCTCCACCACTTCTTTTTCGGGGATGCTTTTTTTGTGAGCCTCTGTTTTACTCCTTAGAGGGATTTTGTGGGCATTAAATGAGAAATAGGGGTGTAAGAGTTCTGTTGTCAACAGGAATATCATCCTCTGCCTCCTTCCTGACAACCTGGCAAGCGCCCACCCAGAGCAAACAGTCCAACACAAGGGCCCGGGTGTCCAGGTGCTAGAGTCTGTTCAACAAGTTCCTCGGGAGCCCCAGAGGCCCCATGAACCTTGTCCCCAGCGTTCGTTTCCCACCAGTCTGTCTCACTTTCCTCCTCCCCAGTCCTGCCTTTTCAGACCCTCTTCTTACCTCCTAGGTCTCCTCTTGGCCACACACACATCACCTCTTTTCTAGACTTCAAGCAATTGATGAAACCCCTCATGCTCCAGAAAGCCCTCATGACTAGAAGGAAGATTACCATTTCTCTCCCATCCTTACCCCTTACCCCCATCTATGCTTTACTGGCTGTGAGAATAGAGGGCAGGAAGGGCAGGAAACCAGCATTCAGCATAGAGTCTGGTACACTAGGGCCTCCATAAATTGACTAAAGGAGTCCCTCTGCCGTTCCATCTCTGGCCAGTATGTGCCTTTATTTCAAAGCAACACTGAGCCTTTACTTAGCCCTCCCTGGGTATCCCGTGGGGGAACAGGAGAATGCGGAGAGCGGCCAAGGGGCTGGAACTGGATGTGACCTTATAGGAAAGACTTTGGCTCCTGTGTTGCACTGAATACCCCACTCTGAGTTCCCTCAGCCCTCTGATTTTATAGACAATGTAACCAGTTACCCTTTTTTGTCAGCACCAGGGCTGGGCCTTGTGATTATCTCTGATTTCCCTTCCCAGTTGTCAAGCACAGAGATAACTGGGAGGCGACATGGGGTGCAATTGAAGATCATATCGCCTGCCTTGAGTCATACCGGAGTCTCTGGATCGTGGGAGAGAGACATACAAAAACTCTCCCTGAAGTTCTCTCCTCCCTTGGCTTCTGACCTCTGTGATCTAGGTTCCGCCATGTTCTCCTCCTACCTAACAGCTCCTCCTCAGGCCCCTTCACCGGGGCACTTTTTCCCAGGGCTTTCTTAGTTGCAGAGAGGGTCCCCCAAATTTCCATTTTCAAAACTCTTCACACATTCACTTAAACTTGTCAGGCCATACACTATATGGGGTAAAAGGGACTTCAAAAACAAGATTGCCTGTTGGGGGGAATATAAATTGGTGCAGCCACTATGGAAAGCAGTATGGAGGTTTCTCAAAAAAACTAAAAATAGGGCTTCCCTGGTGGTGCAGTGGTTGAGAGTCCGCCTGCCGATGCAGGGGACACGGGTTCGTGCCCCGGTCCGGGAAGATCCCACATGCCGCAGAGCTGCTGGGCCCGTGAGCCATGGCCGCTGAGCCTGGGCGTCCGGAGCCTGTTGCTCCGCAACAGAGAGGCCACAACAGTGAGAGGCCCGTATACCGCAAAAACAAAAAACAACAACAAAAAAAAACTAAAAATAGAACTACCGGATGTCCCTGGTGGAGCAGTGCTTAAGAATCCACTTGCCAACGCAGGCGACACCGGTTCGATCCCTGATCCGGAAAAATCCCACATGCCGCGGAGCAACTAAGCCCACGCGCCACAACTACTAAGCCTGTGCTCTAGAGCCCGCGAGCCAGAACTACTGAGCCCACGCACCACAACTACTGAAGCCCGCGCACGCTAGAGCCCGCATGCAACAACCACTGAACCGGCATGCTGCAACCACTGAAGCCCGTGTGCCTAGAGCCCGTGCTCTGCAAAAGAGAAGCCACCACAGTGAGAAGCCCGCACACTGCATGAAGACCCAACACAGCCAAAAATTAATTAATTAATTAATTAATTAAAAATAGAACTAGCATATGACCCAGCAATTCCACTCCTGGGTATTTATCTGAAAAAAAAATGAAAACACTGTTTGAAAAGATACATGCACCCCATTGTTCATAGCAGCATTATTTACAATTGCCAAGATATGGAAGCAACCTGTGTCCATCAAAAGATGAATGGATAAAGAACAAGTGAGCCTAGGGATTTCCCTGGCAGTCCAGTGGCTAAGACTCCGTGCTCCCAATGTAGGGGGCACAGGTTCAATCCCTGGTCAGGGAACTAGATCCTGCACACTGCAACTAAAAGATCCCGCATGCCTCAACTAAAAGATCCCACACACCACAATGAAGATCCCGTGTGGCACAACTAAGACCCAGCATAGCCAAATAAATAAATATTTAAAAAAAGGAACATGTGAGCATATATATATGTGTGTGTGTGTGTGTGTGTGTATATATATATACACATATATATATGCACACATACACAATGGAATACTACTCAGCCATAAAAAAGAATAAAATTTTGCCATTTGCAGCAACATGGATGGACTTGGAAGGTATTATGCTAAGTGAAATAAGTCCGACAGAGAAAGACAAATACTGTAGGATTTCATTTCTATGTGGAATCTAAAAAATAAAACAAACTAGTGCATATGAGAAAAAAGAAACAGGACTTCCTTGGTGGTGCAGTGGTTAAGAATCCGCCTGCCAATGCAGGGGACACGGGTTTGAGCCCTGGCCCAGGAAAATCCCAAATGCTGTGGAGCAACTAAGCCCATGCACCACAACTACTGAGCCTGCGCTCTAGAGCCCACGAGTCACAACTACTGAGCCCGTGTGCCACATCTACTGAAACCTGCGCACCTAGAGCCTGTGCTCTGCAATGAGAAGCCACCACAATGAGAAGCCCATGCACCGCAACGAAGAGTAGCCCCCGCTCTCTGCAACTAGAGAAAGCCTGGTGCATCAACGAAGACCCAACACAGCCAAAAATAAATAAATATTTTTAAAAAGTAGTTTTAAAAAAAAAAGAAACAGACTCAGATATAGAGAACAACTTAGTGGTTACCAGTTGGGAGAGGGAACGAGGGAGAGGCAAGATAGGGGTAGGGTATTAAGAGGTACAAACTACTATGTATAAAGTAAATAAGCTAAAAGGATATATAGTGTAACAGGGAATATAGTCAATATTTCATAATAACTATAAATGGAATAGAACCTTTAAAAATTGTGAATCACCATGTTGTACACCTGAAATTTATATAACATTGTACATGAACTATACCTCAGTTGCCCTCAAAAGGCATAGGTGGAACGCAACAGATTGGCAGCCATGATGACACAGTGTAATATGGGCCAGCGTAGCAGCTGTTCTGGTAACTTCACCTACTACCTTTCCTTCATGACAACCCCACCTCCCATCTCCAGCCTGAATATAAAACTACTGCTGGATAGCTTCCCAAACGTCCCACATGAACCCAGCACTCCCTCAACTTCCGATCACCCCAATTGTTTCTTATTTCCAGGATTGTCTTGACTACCCACCCAGCTGACCAAGCTAAAAACATGTGCATCCACCTTTACCCTCCGCTCTCCATCCAGGCAGTTATATGGAATCAAGTCCAGATGAATCTACGCCCATGTCTCTTTTCCATTCCCTGATCTTGTTGTGGTTGTTAGTTTTCCTAAACTAGGGTGTGAACCTCCTCCAAGACTGGCTTCCAGACTCTCTCCATCCTCTACTTTGCCCACAAAAGAGCCTCTGATCATGGGGGGTCACTGATCAGAAACTACTCAGGTTGCTGAATTTTGAAATTTTTCATAATAAAATTCTGGGGGAAAAACAGTCAGGGTGTATTGTTGATGCAAGCAACAGAAGACTTCACTCCATAGTATAATAACCTAAACATTTAATCTTCTAAAGACTAACATGATGGTGCTTTGAAATAATTTTTAAATGCCCATTTCATTATGTCCTTTGTAGTTAAATTTATATGAAGTAATGCAAGAGGGAAGAGATATGGGGACATATGTATATGTATAACTGATTCACTTTGTTATAAAGCAGAAACTAACACACCATTGTAAAGCAATTATACTCCAATAAAGATGTTTAAAAAAAATTTATAAAGTAAACACAACTGGCTATCTGTATAAAAAGAGTCCACTCAAACTAGATTAAGTAGGAAAGGAATTTATGGGGAAAGGGAAATTGGATAAAGGTGATCAAATGATACAAACTTTCAGTTATAAGATAAATAAATACAAGGGATGTAATGTATAACATGATGAGCAAAGTTAACACTGCTGTATGGTATAGCTGAAAGTTGTTAAGAGAATACACCCTAAGAGTTCTCATCACAAGGAAAAAATTTTTTTCTTTTTTTTTTGTATCTATATGAGATGATGGATGTTAACCAGACCTACTGTGGTAATCACTTCCTAGTATATGTAAGTCAAATCATCACGCTGTGCACCTTAAACTTATACAGTGCTGTATGTCAACTATATTTCAATAAAACCGGACGGGGAAAAAAGGGGATTTATTGGCTTATGGAACTTCAAAGTCCAGGATTCAAACGATGTCATCAGGACCCAGTTTCTCTCTCTGACCCTTGGCTCCACTTCTTCTGCAGCTCTATGCTCAGAGAGATCTCCACCTCTGGACCCAGAACTGCATTCTTTCAGATCTCTGTCCAGGGAAGAGAGCACTTCTTCACTCCATGCAATTAGAGAACAAAGCCCTGGGCTTGGCTCCCATTGGGCCAAATTGAGTCACATGGCTACCCTAAACCAATCACTATGGCCAGAAGGATGACAGCGATGATTGGTTTAGCCCTAAATCACCCAGGTAATTTAAGGATGAGCTAGAGCCAACTCCCCCAGAACCACTTTCCTGAGAGTAAATAAGGTGTGGGACCCAAAAAATCTGGGGGCTGTTACTGGAATCAGGGTGAATGAATGCTGAGAAACTCACAGCTTGGTCCTTATTTTTCTCATTTTTCCTGAAGACTGCCTCCCCAGTCTCCCTCAGCAAGCACGTCAGAACCAATATTAAAACGCAGGCTTCTCACTGTCCCAGGCTCCAACTTGAGCTTGGTCTCACACTCTCCTCATCTCCCACCCAGGTATGAGCAGATCCCCATGGGGGAGAAACTGGCCAGTCATACAGGGTCCATCGTTGAGCTCCAGGCTGGGGTGAGGTCAGTCTATAATAGGTAGTTTTGGACATTCCTCAAGTGCTGGGATTTGGAGGGGGGGCAAAGTTATAAATAGGAGTGGGGAGGTATATTAATTTCCTACTAACGCTCTAACAACCACAAACTTAGTGGCTTAATACAAATCTATTACAGTTTTGGAGGTTGGAATTCTGTCTCATAAACTAAAGTCAAGGTGTTGGCAGAACTGCATTTCTTTCTGGAGGGTCTAGGGAAGAATCCACTTCCTTGCCTTTTCCAGCTTTGAGGCTGCCTGCATTCCTTGGCTCATGACCCCTTTCATCTTCAAAACCAGCAAGAGCTAGTTGACTCTTATTATCACATACGCTGATTCTTCAGCCTCTCTCTTCCACATTTGACTCCTGTGATTACACTGGGCCCACCCAGATAATCCAGGATAATCTATTTTAAGGACTGCTAATTAACAACCTTAATACCATCTGCAACCTTAATTCCCCCTTGCCATGTAATATAACATACTAACAAGTCTCCAGGGATCAAGCCATGGACATCTTGGGGGTGGGAGGCCTCCCCCAACAAAGGTCACTATGTCCTGGGACCAGTTCTTAAGTGGACAGAGGGAGAGGCTCCCTTCTTGGAGCTGTTGGGTAGGGCACGTTAGATACATACCATAACCTAGTCCTAGCTGCTCTCACTAGGCCACTGCCCTGAATTAGACTTGAGAGAGTGGCTCAGTCAGGAATAAATAGAGTGGCTCACCAGGCTGAGTGTGGGGGACCTCCTCAGAGGGTAGCTGGGCTTTGTGGGATGCTGAGAATCTAGGAGAACCTATGGGGGGTTAGTCATGATGCTGCTTAAGTCAACAGAAGGGGAAGGAAAGTATGATGGCCTGGCGGCCTAGAAACTGGAAGAGGGTATCCATTTTAATCATCCAGCAACTACTACCCACTGGGGAAGAGAGGTGGAAGGGCATGAACTGCAGCCAGAGGGGACTGGAGCTCAGACAGTGCTCAACCCATCTGAACGAAGCAACCTTCGTGGCTTCACCCAAGTAGCTTCTGGGCTTTGGAATCATTTGCACTGGGTTCAAATCCCACTGTGCCAGTTATAGACTATGTGAACCTGGGAAAGTGGCCTAACTTCTCCGAATCTCTTGTTCCTCATCTATTAAATGAGAATGATACCACCATGTTCTTCATGTGGCTAATATGAATTAGAAGTTCTTTTTTAAAAAAAGTTATAAGCTCTTAAGTAACATTCTAGAAGGGAGGACTGTCAGATAGTCTAAAAGAAGCCCTAGCATGGATTGGTGATTAGGCTATTGTTGAGAGCACAAGTCTTGAGACAGACACGGGGTTGAATTCTGCCCTTACCATAACTAGCTGTGTGAGTCTGGACAAGACACTTAACCTATGTAAGCCCCAGTCATAGAATACATTTATTGTGTACCAAATCTGAGGCAAGCTGCTTCTTGCTATGTAAAGTCAGAAAAATATTAGTACCTCATTCCTAAGGTTGATGTAAACTTGAAGTTAGATGCTCATAAGCAACTTGATTCAGTGCCTGGTGTGCAGGAACTTCACTCAAATGTTAGGATAACTCCACCTGGGTGGAAAAAGGGGATGAGGAGAACAGGGAGCTAACTTGACTGGAAAAGCCACTGGATGTCCTGTGATGTTGCGGGCATCCCTGAGCACAGACCTCAGCGTCTAATTCGCAGCCGGTATGACCAGCAGGCTCACCCAGTGTAGACACAAGCTGGCTGGCTCCTGGCCAGCTCAAGATGTTTCCCTTTGCCTGGAAACCGGAAGGTGTGGCTGAGGCAGGGCATGGAGGAGAGCAGCTCAACTAAAAAGTGGTGGAGAGGAGCCCCGCTCTTGGATATCTCTGGTTCCCCCAAATGCTGGGGACCAGCTCCCCCAGGCTAAAGGAGGCAAGTGAGTAGGGAGCTACCTGGGAAGAGCATTTCAGGACTGGGGGCTTGAAAAAGGCTTGGGTCCTTCATGCCTGCTGGGAGCCTGGGGTTTGGGTCCAGCCCTAGGACAAGAGGTGAGGTGGGAGCTGAACTCCTTAGTAAGAGTTCCCCGAACTCCGGCACACGTGCAGGGCCCCCTGCTGTGAACCAGCGCCCCGGGTAACCAGGCCCCAGGGTCGGTGGTGGAGATGAGAACAAAGTGCACCCACACCCCCACCCCAGGTCTGGACCAGGACGAGGCCCCAGCAGCAATGCCGGCCGCCTGAGCTTCACACCATGTATACATACTGCTGCCTGGCGCCTGGGCAGGACGTCTGGCCTCTGCTGCAGCACCTCACCTACACCTACCTGCCCGCCCCTCCGCTGCTGCCCCCCATTCAGGCCCACAACTTCTGCAGCCGGCCCCTGAGCCTGAGCGCGGGCGAGTGGGCGGCTCCGCGGGAATACCACTGCTTCCACGCCACAGGCGCGACGCTAGTGATCACGCCGCCCTTGTGGGCCTTCCCGCAGGCCTACGCTGCGGCCCTGCAACCGCCGTTCCCAGCGCCCGGCTACCCAGGGCCGTCGCTTCAGGAGCCCGCAGATGCGGGTCGGGCGGCGGTCGAGAGCGGGACGCAGTGGCCGGAAGGCAGCAGCCTGCACGCTGAGCTGCACTGGGGCCGCGTGGAACGTACGCTACGGCCGGGCCTCAATCTGCCGGACTTCGTGCGCCGGGAGTTGCGACGAGCGTACGGCACGTACCCACGCACCGACGTGCGCGTCACCTATCGCGGCGGCGAGTTCCTGCTGCAGGGCGTGCCGCGCGTGCGCGAGCCCGAGTACCGTACGGATAGGCGAGTGCTGCGCCGGCCAGCCAGCAGCTGCAGCGGCTACAGCATCCCCGCGGGGGAAGCGGCGGAGCGCGGCCGCCGGAAGAAGAGGAAAGACTTGAGCTGAGGGCGCCGCGAGGCCCGGCGGCCGGCCAGGGTGAGCACGCGCGCGGCTCTCCTCCTGCCGCCACAGCTGTGCGCTGGGGCTGGGTGCACCTGTCACCTCTTTTTTTTTTTTAACCACCGCCCACTTCCTGCACTTCCTTGATTTCTCTCAGGTTATTGCTGGATGGCGGGGCAAGGGCGAGAATGGATCAAGGACATCTCTGGGTGGGTGTCCTATTACTCCTTCCTTCTACTTGGACTTGGGAAGCCTGAGTGTGTGTGGTGGAAGGAGGGCCTGAACCCTTTGTTTCCTCTCTCCTTCCTCCCCATCTTCTTCCTCTTTGAAGCCTGCCCTGCAATAAGCCCCCACTTTCGCTTTTTCCTCTCCTCCCTCCAGCAAAGCTCTCCAAACTCCCCAAGCTGAGGGCCCACCTATCCCCAGCTTGTAAGAAAAGTAAATAAATGAGTGAAGTCAAGTGTAGGCTTCAAGATCATTTTTATGCTTGGGGATAGGGGTTTTTCTTCATCTGTGTAAGGTGAGCCTTACTTTCCATCTTGGGGTACAAGGTGTTGGAGGTGAGGATTAGAGTGGACCTCTGGAAAAGTATGATTCCTCACTGGCTGGGCCTCACTCTCCCTTAACCAGCTCCCTTCCAGTGGAGGAGGACACTCTTCTAGGTCCTGAGGCCCACCACCCCCAGAGAGATTCGGAGGGCATAAGCTATTTTGTTGAGGCGTGGATGACAGGCATGACTGAGGAAGGCTGAGGAGGGGATCCATAATGAGATCCATAATGGCTCTGACATTTTCTAGACTCTGAGCCTCGGTTTCCTCATCTGTAAAAGAAGAAGAAAACCAACCCAGCCTACGTGGAAAATTTACCAACGTTTAAATTGAAGATGAATGTCACTTCTTGTCTCCTGATTCTTGCTAACAGTGTTTAATAGGGTGAATTTGCAATATTATAGGAGTTTGCTGGAGGGTTAGGCCACACATCCAATTTTAACTAAGGGTCTGGCCAGACCACCTGATCTGATGCCCAAGCTGTATAAATTTGGCTCCTATTGGAATTGCTTTCACTGATCTTCCATTTGTGGTTGGCCAACAGCTACCTGGATATACAGGTATGTTATTGAAGCTGTAGATCACTTGATTGAACACTGCTGTATTTATGAGCTTCATGGAGGAGTTCTATTAAACCTCAGCATTTGGTAAAGATGTTTCTACTGATAAGTTGTTTGCTTTTATCTTTGAATCACCAAGGATCTCATAATTGATCATATTTTTCTATTTGCCCTGGTTTCCAGGGAGCCAAATTTGCTTAGCATCTTTTGTGTAAAACCTTGATCCTGAACTGTTACCCCTAGTTTCATCTTATTTTCCTTTCCTTTTTTATTTTTTAATTATAAAGACACAGGGAGGTGTTGTAGTGTGATGGGTTTGCTGTGTGACCTTAGATGAATTGCTTAATGTCCCTGAACCAATTTCCTCATTGCAAATGGGGATGATGGTATTAGGACCTATCTCATAAGATTATTGAGAAGGTACTGTGAAATCCTGCACAAAAAATGTTTACCACAGTGCCTGTCATGTACTAAGTGCTCAAAGGGTAGTGTTTGTTCTTAAAAAGTAGTCTGCAATACAGAAATTTATAAAATAGAAAGTTAAAATCTGTTCTAATATCTCTCACCCCCAAATGATCACTGAGGTCCAGTCTAGTATTTTGTACTATTTTTTTCTGTTCACCTAGTATTAATTACATAAAATGAATTGCACAGTTTTGCTTGTTGCATTATACATTAAGTATATCTTGGACATCATTTTATGCCAATGCACATGGAGTTACCTCATTCTTTAACAGTCATCCAATATTCTATAGCATTTGGATTCTTTCCAGTTTTTAGCTATTAAAAGTCCATCCAACAAATTTCTTGAGTGCCTTTTATTTGCCAGGAACTGTGGTAGGCCCTGAGGATACCATAGTGAATGAGATAGCCATGGCAGTTTCTGTCCTTATGGAAGACATTTAAGCTGAGATCTAAAGAATATGAAGAAGCTAGCCATGCAAAGAGAAGGGTGAGGGGAAGCCAGGCAGGAAGTATGGTGGGTGCAAACGTCCCAAGGAATGAAAGTTATCTTTATTCACTCGACAGGCATTTGAGAGCTCACAGTTTGCTGGGCAGTGTTCTAGGCACTGGTACTACGGGAGAAAAACCAAACAACTCCCTGCCCTCGTGGAGCCTACTTTAGAGGTGTAATGTAGAGAAACAGAGACTGACAACAAGCAAATGGGAATATACGATGTAATGTCACACAGTGATAAGTAATGGGGTGCTGTTTTCAACAGGATAATTAGGGAAGGCTTCTCTGAAGAGGTGACTCTTGAGTGGAGACCTAATAAAGACCTTTACGAGCCATTTAAATAGCTGGGGGAGAAAAGCAAGTACAAACACCCTTTGGCTGGGGTGTCCTTGTCCTGTGAGCGAGCGGGAAAGTGATGATTAATGAGGTTACAGATGAGGCTGGATCCTGTGGTACCTTGAAGCCATGTAGAAAAATTTGGATTTTATTCTTAGGGGATGGAGGGTTATGAGCAGGGGGAAATGTGATGAGTTTTTTTTTTTTAAGTTATTCTGGATACTGTGTGGAAAAGAGACTATAGAGGGGCCATTTTGAAAATCGGGAGAGCAGTTAGGAGGCTTTTGAAGTAATACAGGCAAAAAATAAGCTGATGGCTTGGTCTTATTTGGAAGCTGTGAGGGTAATGAGAATAAATGTCCTTGAATATGCATCTTTATTCACATACAAAGCCAACTTGAAGGGACTTCCACTGACCAAATCAAGGACAATTTAAGCATCAAAACAAATAATCACAGTAACATTATAACCTGCTGAATAAAATAAGGATCCCTAGGTCCATACTAATGCTAACTAAAAAGTACATATGAAAGGAAAGCTCTTCCTTATAGTAGAAGTAATGATGAAATTAGAAAATCACCATTCCCAATCATCAGAGTAATGATTGATTCAGGTGAGAATCATTTCTGAATACTAAAACTGATGGGTGAAAGTTTGATGTGAAACTGGATATTTATATAGTTTCAAATATGTTCCAATAAGATATTTATTAATTACAAATTTTAAAATAGTAACCTGAAAAAAAATAGTAACATGATAATATAATAGAGAAAACTGGTGGATAACACTTTAACCCCATTGCAGTAGTCCCTCTTAAAGTCTTTCTTACTTACCATCTTTAATGGGTTTCTTTAAAAAAATTTTTTTCAATTTATTTATTTATTTTTGGCTGCATTGGGTCTTCGGTGCTGCGCACGGGCTTTCTCTGGTTGCGGCACGCAGGCTTCTCATTGCGGTGGCTTCTCTTGTTGCAGAGCACGGGCTCTAGGCGCGCAGGCTTCAGTAGTTGTGGCGCACGGGCTCTAGAGCGCAGGCTTAGTGGTTGTGATGCACAGGCTTAGTTGCTCCGCGACGTGTGGGATCTTTCCGGACCAGGGATTGAACCCATGTCCCCTGCATTAGCAGGTGGATTCTTAACCACTGTGCCACCAGGGAAGTCCCTAAAATTTTTTCTTTAACAGAGACAAATTGACATCATGTGCTGTCTGATATGTTAAACTGAAAAATACAACATCAGTTCAGCAGTAAGGCATAATCATGAGGAAACCTCAGATAAATCTAAATTGAGAGAAAATTGTTCAAAAATGCCAGTGTCATAAAAGACAAAGGTTTCAGGTCAAAGGAGACAAAAAGAGGCATGAAAACTAAATGCAACACATGATCCTGTTTTGGATCCTGGACCAGAATGAAAATTGTTGTGAAGGACAGTGTCGGGACAAGTAACAAGATTTGAATGAGGACTATAGATTAGACAAAGCATTATGGCAAAACGTTAACAGTTGGTCAATCTGGTAGAAGGCTAAGCCAGAGTTCTTTGTACGATTCTGGCTACTTTTCTTTAAGTTTGAAATAATTTCTAACTAAAAATAAAAATAGCAATAATAAGTAAATTGAATCTCTGGATCAAAAAGGATACACACTTAAAATGTACTCTGTCACAGGTTTTATGTTTTAATCTTAGAGAATTATCTGCATGCTGGTAAGCCTCCTCTAATCCTTTTTTTGAAACAAGGCAGGCTTCAAGTAAATCATGAGTCTCATACCAAGTTAGGTGTGTTCTGAATCCCCTTCCTTCTCTATCGTCTCAGGTCCATACCCTTGAAGTCTCTCAACTTCCCCCATCTCGGGACTTCCCTGGTGGCTCAGTGGTTAAGAATCCGCCTGCCAATGTAGGGGACGTGGGTTTGAGCCCTAGTCCGGGAAGATTCCACATGCCGCGCAACAACTAAGCCCATGCGCCACAACTACTGAGCCTGCGCTCTAGAGCCCGCGAGCCACAACTACTGAGCCTGCGAGCCACAACTACTGAAGCCCGCGTGCTCTAGGGCCCACGTGCCGCAGCTACTGAGCCCACATGCCTAGAGCCCGTGCTCTGCAACAAGAGAAGCCACTGCAATGAGAAGCGCGCGCACCGCAACGTGAAGAGTAGACCCCGCTCACCGCAACTAGAGAAAGATCGCACGCAGCAACGAAGACCCAACACAGCCAAAATTAATTAATTAATTTAAAAAAAAGAACTAAGTACACATCTCACAAAATTCCATTCACAGGAATTTAAAAACAAAAAAAACACTTCCCGGGCTTCCCTGGTGGTGCAGTGGTTGAGAATCCGCCTGCCAATGCAGGGGACACGGGTTCGTGCCCCGGTCTGGGAAGATCCCACATGCCGCGGAGCGGCTGGGCCCGTGAGCCATGGCCGCTGAGCCTGCGCGTCTGGAGCCTGTGCTCTGCAGCAGGAGAGGCCACAGCAGTGAGAGGCCTGCGTACCTCAAAAAAAAAAAAAAAAAAAAAAAAAAACACTTCCCCATCTCTGAGAATCTGCATTGCTTACATTCTTCCCCCAAGTCTTCCACATATGCCCTGGAAATGCCCAGAGACTGCAAACAATATACCCCTATCCCCCAGCCCCAGTGAGGGAGGAGGCCCCCAATTACAGGCTTTTTGAAGGAAGTGCTGCCACTCAGCTCAGTCCAACATGCCAATCCTTCCAAACCCCAGTGCTTGCTCCAGCCCTAAGGATGTAAAGAAGCCCTGCAGGGAGCCTAGATGCTTCTTTGTTCTTTTCTTTGAACTTAACCCTTAGAACTCATAAAACATCTGGGCTGCCAGGGACTTTACTGTTCACCTGGCCCAACCTCCTCAGGTGACCTTATGCTGGGAAACCGAGGCCAGAGAGAAGGAGTGACTCACCCAATGTCACACAGTAGGTGGGAATCCAGAGCTTCTAGATCCCAGCAGGGCTTGGGCTACCAAACTCATCTTGGTGGCCTTCTCCTCCTGGCCTTGCCCCAGCTTTATCCAACCCTGGCATCTGGTCTAGAGCCCTTTGCTCAATAAACCCTGACTGACCAATTTTAAACCCTGTCCTACCTCCCAGCTGGGTAGCTCACATCCTACTGAAGGGAGGATAATAAGAATCATAACAGGGAGTTCCCTGGTGGCCCAGTGGTTAGGATTTGGTGCTTTCACAGTGGAGGCCCAGGTTCCATCCCTGGCCAGGGAACCATCCCGCATGCCATGTGACATGGCACAGCCAAAATACACACACACACACACACACACACAAAAAAGAATCATAGCAATCTCACACACTTAACTCAGAACTTACTATGTGCAGGCACTGTGCTAGAGCCCTGTACAAAAACTATCATTTAATCTTCACAAAAACCTTGATGTGGATATAATTATTATTCCCATTTATAGATTAGGAAACTGAGGCCGATAGAAGTTAACAACTTACCCAAGGGTACACACAGAGAATACACCTGGGAAATCTGACTGTAGCCTTAACATCTAGGCCAAACTGCCTCTTCATACATGAGACACACTCAGCAAAATACAAGGAACGTTTATTGAACAGCTACTCTGTGTAGAACACAGGACTAGACACTCTGGGGCTCATGAATCAAGCCCCACTGGAAGCAGAGTGCGGAGGATTTGTAGGAGATCGTATGCATCATTGAGGGGTTGAAGAAGATTCTTGTAAGAGGCATCTGAGAGAGGCTTTGAAGGATGTATAGGATTCCAACAGATAGCGATGGAATGGAGGTGTCCCAGGGAGAACTGAGGCGGGATCAGCATGAGTAAAAGCATGGCAGCAGGAGCAGGAAGTAGCAGGGTTTCATTGGAGGACAGGTTATAACCAGGGAGCAATGGAAGATCAGGCTTGAAAGCTAAGTGGAGGCCATACTTTGAAAGACTTTAATGGCAAAGTGAGGAGTTTTGGGGAGCCATTGAAGTCTTTGACAAGAAGAGTAACTCGAAGTTATTAAAAGTTCTGGCAGGTGGCAGCACCTGGCTGGGACGCTGTGAGTCTGAGATAGCAGGTCCCCCATGACCTCAGTATTGACAGTACAGCACAGCCGGGCACCAGAACTGAGTCCCCAGGGCATTTGCTAGAGCTCACAGCCTATGGAATTCAGTTCTCAGAGCCAGATGGCCAAAGTTCTTTTAGCCTTGATGCTGCCCTCCTGTGCTCCCTTCTGTGAATTTTCCCCCATTCCCAGGATGTGTCAGAAGAGGAACCTGGGATCTCAATATTCCTCCTATCCCATCGAGGGTCTGAGCTCGGAGCTGAAAATAGGGGCCCATTGCTAGGGAAAGAGGTAAGGGTTCTCTAAATTCTAACAGGATACTGATGTAGGATATGAGGGGAGGGGACTCAGGGCTGTGGTAGGGATTCCGTGGGTACTGCAGAGTCAGACCCGTCATCTCCTGCCCAGATACGCTTCTGGTGGGGCCAGATGTGGAACTGGATGGGCAAGGGGCTAGGGGAACAGCCAGAACATGTACACTGAGAAGGGCGTTTCTCTAGAGAATGAGTGGCTTCCTGAGCCAAAGAGGACCCACAAAATATGGATCCCCAAGGTAGAGGGAGGTCCAGGAGTCCCAGCTCCCTGAAAATCTCCCCACCTGAAGTGAAGATCTGAAGTACCTGGGATAGCTAAGGGAGCAGAAGAGAAAGACTTCCCTGAAACACACGTTGACTTTCTACAAAGTTAAACTGAGGGCTGGGGTGCTATTCCCATTCACAGGGCGGACCTGCAGCCTATCCCTGGAGATGGGAGAGGCAAGCTGGCAGGCTCAGGAGTCACCCTACCCCCACCCTGCTTGAGTTGAGAGAAAGGGGTCTGCACTTACCCATGAAGCCTCTTCTCTCCCTCCTGGAGCTGGATCTACAGCGATGCTCCCAGAGACTGCTCCTTAAATAGGGCCCGCCCCAGCCAACTCCCGCCCCCGCCCCATCCTGGCTCTTCTGAGAAAGGAGGAAGGTGTGGGAGGGCCAGGCACCCTGCCCAGAGAGCCCTTGCTGACCTCAAGCAAGAGTGGGGACCCCCCTCTTCCCCCCCACCCCATCTTTCAAAGCGTTCCCTTCCTCACCTCAGTCTCTGAGTCCCTCCCACCCCTTGAGACCAGCCAGCTGGGTTCTTTCTCTGCTCTTAATGTCTGGGAAATCTGCTCTTTATGCCTAATTCAAGCCCAATTTCCTCATTCTGAGGTTGGATGATGGGGAATTGATGTGCTAGGGGAAGCTTCAGCGCAGGCTTCTAGCTTCTCCCATCAGCTCAGGAGACCCAGCATCTGTTGCAGAATTCGTTTGACGGAATGGGGAGAGAGGAGGTATCACTATACCTCCTTTCACCTCATGTAGCTTCAAGCACCATCCAAAGCGTAAGTGGAGTTTGTTCCCATCCGGTGGAGAGAGATTGAGACCTGAGGGGACAGCAAATCGGGAGCTTAAGGTCCAGCCTGCTATGGAATGTCGAGAAGGACAAGTGATCCCTGGATCCCCTGCCTTACAGTTTGTGTGTGTCCTTGTGCCTGTGGTGGTCCCTCTCCTCAGCCCACTCTCTGTCCTCTGACTCCAAAACCTAACCCTTGCTGCACAGAGTTGAGACTCTCCAGGGTCTGAACTGGGAATTGAGGGGCTCCCTCTAAATGGTCTTTCCCATCATCCTTCCCTGAAAGGTCAGGAAGTTCTTTCCCACGATAATATGTAGCTACATCCAACTGCTATTCAAGAAACAGGCCGTGGGGGAGGGGGAATGGTATGCCTCAGGGATGGCCACAAGGGTCCTGAGCCAGGACTAGGGACAGCTCTTCTGAGGAAACCTGAAAATTCCTGTAATGGGGGTGGTAGGGAGAGAAGACTCATCATCAGTATTGTGCAACGGAGGGGGAGGGAGGATGGGGACTGCGGGAGGGGAGCGATGGCCAAGTCTTTAGAGGGCTGGCAGCTATCCATAACCCCTTTCCCAGGGGCCTGCTTGGCCAGAGTTGAAAGTGGCTGTCACCTCACCCCTCATTAACCCCAGCAGCACCAGGCTGGCAGCAGCAGTGCTTTTATGGGAGACACGTTGCTAAAGGTGCTCCCTCCTTCTTCCCTCCCCTTTCCTGCCCCCTCTCCCCAGCAGCCAACATCTTGCGCTCTTTGAGGCCAGATGATCCTGGTGGGGAGGTGGGAGGCTGCTGTGAGGGACAGGACTGGAAGAGGGAGCAGTGATCCCCTTTTTCTCCATATTTTGGCACTGCCTCAGTCCTTAGGGAAAAGAGGATGGGACTTTCTACCTTGGACTGTGAGCTCCTGTGGATAGGGACAATCTCTGGGTCCCCAGCGCCCTACAAGGGGACTAGCCCTAAAAAGAGGCTCATCCATGCTGATCGGGGATGGGAGAGTTCATCCTTGAATGGAACTCCTTCCCTCATGACCCATTAAAGGGTTCTTGGGAAGGGAAGGCTATGGGCTTCCCCACAGGGTAGCGCCAGGAAGCTCCGTAGCAGGAAGAGAAAGAGGAAGCTGAGGCCTTACAGGGTACTGGAGTTCAGCCGTCCTGTTATAAATGAGAAGCCCTGCCAACTCAGGCATGAAGTTACTGGGGGTGGGCATGGCCTGCAGGCCGTACTGGATCTGCACTCAGGTGGATCCTCGCTCAGAGCACCTGCTGCCCCGCCTTCCCCATCCAAACCAGGCTCCAGATCCCAAGACCCAGGCCCTGTAACCCACACTAATCTTGGGGAAACATCGCAGTTAAGAGAATACAAAGGAGAGTTAGATATGGCGGGTAAGTCAGCACCTAAGAGTTGTTGGGTGACAGGGCTTGAATATGGATTGGACACAAAAGGGGAGAGATGGGATTTGGGGAAGAACACTGGGTCTAGGAGTAGGGCCACTAGAACTAACCAGGGAGAGACAAGGGCGGGGTGGGGGTGGGGAAGCTACAGGATTTGAGGGCGGAGATTTGGGGGCGAGGAAATAAGACGGATGGGAAGACACCGGGTGGGGTCAAAATGTTCTCCCGTCTGTGCAGACGGCAAGGCACTAGGAGGGGATACAGTCAGTCACTGAGACTCCACCCACTGGCTGGACCTCCACGCCTAACTCCTCCCTACTCTCAACAAAAATGGCCGCCGCGGGATCTCGCCCAAAGCTCTGAGACAAATGTGAATGGTAGCAGGAGCACCGCCCACTTGTGGGCATGCCCTTCTTAAAAATGGCTACCACGGCGCTTCTGGAAAGTAACCGTTCTGGGCCCCGCCTTTGATCTCGTTGGTGGGGCTGGGGGATGAGAGCTGCACCGCGCGGGACAAGTCGCCGGCCGCGCCCGACGGAGCAGGTGATTTCCCCTCCAGGCCCCGGCCCAGGCCTAAAAGAGTCGTGGAGAGCGTTGACCCAGGGTACCCGTCCTTTGTGTCTCCCCACGGTACCCCCGGGGCCCGCCGGAACCCCATCTCTGATTCTCGCCGTGGCCTGTATCAAGGCACATCCTAGCTTGCTCAGGCCTCCCTCGTCATGTGTCCCTCAGGGCCGCAACCGCATCCCTGTGCCCTCGGGCCCACTATTCTGGATGCTTATGGGTACCCCGCTAGCTCGTTTAGGGAGCTCCTGCTTCAGGGGTCGGCCATCATCATGGTCCCACTTCCTGTATTCCGCCTCCCCCCATTTGTGCTCCTGCCTGACTTTGGATGCCGGAATCCCTTGTGTACCCATCGGTGTCCTTGGCTCCTCTAAGACCTGACTTGGGGGTCAGGGTACAATGATGTGCTCTGGAACCTGCGTTATGGGACTAGGGCCCCAGGAGCTGTGCTTCGTAAGGGCTGGGAGAAGCAGTGAAGACCTCGTTTCTAGACCCTCTTGAGTGCCCCAGACTTCTTCCACTCTGCTTCCCAGAATTCCTCCTCCCACATGGCCTTCTGCTCTCCCTCCACCTTGGGCATCTCCCCACCCCAAGGGAACAACATGGTACTCCTTCCCCCAGTCTCACTTAAACTTGTCCAGGGGGGTTTTATGGAACATTGGAAAGTCCAGGCCTGTGCTTGGTCCTGGGGATGCTCTCAGACCAGCCGAGGGCAGTGAGGATGGGGCAGTCAGGGTTGGCTCCAAGAAGGAAGTGAGGCCTGCAGAGTGAGAGGCAAAGGGAAAGACATTCTGAATGGGGAGAATGGTGTGAGCAAAGATTCCGAGGTAGGCAGAGGGCCAGCCAAGCAGGAGAGGATCAGATTACAGGCTGGGGACTGACCATTTGCATCATGAAAGGTGGTATAGTGTAGTGGTTAACAATGAGCCAGACCGCCTGGGTGTAAATCTGCCATTAACTTACTGTGTGACCCTGGGCAAGTTACTTAACCTCTCAGTGCCTCCATTTCCTTTTGGGTAAATGGGATAATATCAATATGATATATTAGTATCTATATGTTAAGGTAATTGTGAGGATTAGGTAAGTTAATACATGTAAAGTGCATAGAACAATCCCTGATAGATTGTAAGCAGTCAGTAAATGCTAAATATTTTTACCTTCATCAGAGGTGTTTAAACAGGACTCATGACAGGATGACAATCACATTTCATGGGTGCAGCTAACCAGTGGACCCTTATTTGGAGCCCCCAGGAAGTAACGGGGTTCTGTGGGCTATATCCAGAATTTGAAAAGTCTCAGGGAAATCATGTTCTTGCCCTGGAGAAGGCTGGCTGTTCAGGCTGCAGCTTCCCCAGCTTAGGGACTATGGAGGAGAAATATTAGGAGAAGCCTCTGGGTAGGAAAGAGATGCTGAGGAAGCCTAGGGGGATGGAGAAGGGTGAAAAAGAAGTGGCAAGCTTTGAAGGCTGGGTGAAGTTTGGGCAGCCCAAGAACATGAGGAAGGGGGATGTTCCATTAGGAGACAAGCTAGAGCAAAAGCTCAGGGCAGGAAGACTTTTTTATTTGGGCACAGTGGTGGGGGGGTGTTTCCTAATAATAACTCCCTGGCTCTTGGACCTTGGTTAGAAACCTAGGGGCATCAGACACATCCCTGAGAGCTTCTTCCCTAGAAGCTTTCATGCAGCATCCGTGGACTTTTGTCCCAGCAGAGGTTGGCAGGCAACTGCTAGCAGCCAGGATTGGTATAACCCAGGGTGGATGTAGGTCTCCCTAGGGGGCTGACTTCTTGGGGGAGCTGCATGATGGGATCTGGTATGCCCTGTCTGAGCAGTTCTCTTCCTCCCCAGGGCCTACGCTAGGGTCTGGAGCAAGAGGCTAGCCTCCCCTGGTAGGATAGGGCTTCTCAGTTCTCCTGTCCTGAGCAACCCCTGTGCTGTCACAGCAACTCTGTGTTACCAGTCAGGGGACAAGGGAACTGCGATAATAGATGGTAGCCCTATCTCAACCCAATTGGAGGTCTTGACATCTCCCCATCCCCTGGAGTAGCCCCTAGAATATACACTCACTCAAGTAGGTGTCCTGGATTTATCTCCTGACTACCACAGTCAAGCCAGCTGACTTTGGGCAAGTCATTAAACCCACTCAGCTTCAATCTCTTCATTTCTAAAGTGGGGAGTAACTGTTTATTGAGTGTCTACTTCACAGAAGACACTGAGTGTACACTGATGAATAAGCCAGGAGTGTAGTCTCTGCCCTCATGAAACATGTGGAAGAAACATTAAACATTGCCCCAATAATGTTTTGATTATAGCTGTAAAAGGTGCTGCTAAGTAAGGAAAAGTGTAGTCTGCAATGAGGATGTAAGATAGAGAAGACCAAACCAGTTCTAAAGGGTCAGGGGAGCATCCCTTGAAGGAAATTGTAAACTGAAACCTGAAAGGTGAGAGGAGTTAGCAAGTGAAGGGGTGGAGGTGGCACGTTGCCCAGGCAGAGGAAACAGTTTGTGCAAAGACCCTTGCTGTGAAAAAGCTGGAGTGCTGGCAAGCTGAAAGCAAGCCGGGGTGGAGGGGAGTGATCCCGGGGGTGGGTGGTGTGTGGTGAGGCTGGAGAGATGTAGGCAGGAGTGAGGCCCTGAATTGAGGGCCATAAAAAGAAGCTGGGCTTATCTGAAGGGAAGCAGGAAATCACTGATAGATTTTAAGCAGAAAAAGTGTGATTTTTTGGTAAATATTGTACAGCCATGATCTTTGTAGAGAATAGGTTGTTGGGGGAAAGATGGTAGTGGGGAGAACATTTAGGAAACTCTTGCAGTTAAGGCAAGAGTTGGAGCCAAGTGGGAGTAGAGATGGAGACAAGTAGATATGTTGAGGGATAATGGTCAGGGCATGGTGACTGATTGGATGTGAGAAGGCAAGAGGTAGGATGGTGTCAATGATAATTCCCAGACTTGTGGCAGGAACAGCTGGGTACGTGGACATGCGTATACTGAGATAATTCCCAGACTTGTGGCAGGAACAGCTGGGTACATGGACGTGCGTATACTGAGGCCAGCCTTGGAGGAATAAAAGACTTGGAAGAATGTCAGTTTGGGACATGTTAAGTCATCCCCACGGAGGTGTCAGAGAGGTAGACGTACAAGTGTGTAGCTCAGAGGAGGAGACTGGACTATAGGATTGGACATTTGGGAATTGGTGACATGGAGTTGGTACAAGAAGATGTGGGACCAGATGAGATTTTCCAGAGAGAGGGTGCAGACTGAGGAGAAAGGAGAAGCAGCTTTGAGCCTGAGCTTTGCTGCCACATTTAGAGGGAAGCAGAGGAGAGGGGGACAGAGGAGGAGCCTGGGAAGAAATGGCCAGAGAGGTAGAAGAGAAATAGGAGGATGTGATGCCTCCTGGACCAACATTGGTGCTACTTGAAAGGGCAAATGTTAGGTGAAACTACAAGAAATTGCCTTTTTCTTTTCTTTTTCAGATCAAAAACAGGTAATATTGGCAAGTTCATATGGTTCAACCTAATGAGACCAAAACCTGAAAAAGTAACTCATGCCCTTAGCCTGAGAAAATTTAGTAGAGCAGAAGCCAGACTGAAGTTGGGGAGAAGTGGATAGAATGGAGAATAATAAGGGAATAGATTCAACAGGACCTGGTGATTGATTGATTGCAGCAGGGGTTGAGAGAGGGTGAAATCATGGGTAACCCCCAAGTTTCAGGTTCGGTAGCTGAGTGAGTCATGTTAGCCGGTGAAACAGGAGGAGGTGCCTGTTTGGAGGGGGAGTACACACATCGGGAGGATATGGTGAGTTGGGGCTAGGTGCAGTTTGAGGTGCCCCTGAGTCTTCTGAGTGGGGTAATGAGCTGACATTTGGACTCGTGGGTCTGGAGCAGTTCTTTACCACCTAAGTGTTCCTGACTACCAAATACAGACTTTAGGGAGTCAAAAGCATGTAAGTAGGAATGAAATGAGTCAATAAGTATTTATCGAGCACCTACTAAGTGCAGGCATTCTTCTAGGTGCTAGGGCTATACCAATGGATAAGACAAAGTATCCCCCCCTCAAACTCCCTCTTCTTGAAGTGTACATTCTGTGGGGGAGGACAACAGGCAAATAAACATAAAGATAACATGGAGCTGTAGTATATGCTATATAGAAAATAAAGCAGAGTAAGGGATTGGGGAGTATGGGGAATGCCTAATTTTGGTCGGTTAGTCAGGAAAGGTCTCTCTATGGAGGCAACATTTGAGCAGAGCCCTGGCAGAGGTGAGGGGATGAGCCATGTGGATATCTGGAGGAGACAGGTAGAAAGAAACTGGGCAAGTCTGAGGAATAGCAAGGAGGCTGCTGGGGCAGGAGTGGAGTTAGCGAGGAGGGAGTGGTGAGGTTGGAGAGGTAAGCAAAGGCCAGATCTTGTAGGGCTCCGTAGGCCTCGGGACGGAGGATGGAAAGTCCTCCGTAGATAGGCCCAAGCTGCTGGAAGGGCAAGGACCTGGCAGGAAGAGAGAATTCATGAAAGGCTTCCCCTTCTATCTGGGCCCCAGAGCCAGAAAAGCCCCTTTGTGCAGAGGGTGGGTGGCCCACTCTGGGTGGGGGAATGGCTGTGCTCAGTCCTGAGGCCTGCTCCTTGGGGGGCTGGACAATGGGTCCCTTGTGGTTGGACTTGGGGGCCAAGTGGCCCTCTCAGTGATGGGATTCCTCAGCCAGGAGGCATGTGACCTCAAGACCTTGGCTTCTTTCCAGAGGGTCTAGGCCTACTGTTGGGGAATGGGGTGGGGAGATGGGGAGAGGTTGGGGGAGGGGGGAGGGAAACGTCCACTCTGGAAACTTTCTCCTAAGACAGTGTCCTGCCCTGTCTCAGGCTGGAGGAGGTGGAGAGATAGGCAGGCAGGGGGCTGTGGCTCTGCTTGAGGGAGTGGGGGAGGGCTGAAGAACTGGAAGCTATGGGCAACATCAACAAATCGTTTCTACAGCAGGGCAGGAGGGAGGAGCTGGCCGCCCCTGGACCTGGTGGGCAGGGGCAGGCAGAAGAGGGCCTGACAAGCCTCTGTCTTGTGTCCCTTCAGAAGAGGAGAGAGCATGGAGCTGGAGAGGATTGTCAGTGCAGCCCTCCTTGCCTTTGTTCAGACGTACCTCCCAGAGGCTGACCTCAGGTAGAAGCTGCTCTCCTAGAAGGGTCATGCTGGGGCCAGAGTTGGAGCTGCTGGGCAGTACTCTGGGCCTTGGCCAATGGAAAGACTGGGGTGGGAAGTACTCAGCCCTATTCCTCAGGTGGAGGAGGGCTGGTTATGATTTGCTGGTATGGCCTCACCTCTCATCCTGTTCCTGTCACCCTTGTTGAACAGATGGGAAACCAAAGCTCTGCGGGGGTTGGGGGGGTGGGGGGTGGGATACTCTTCTGGGCTTAAGGCTTGAGGTCTGGCTCCTGGACCCCATGAAGCCCAGGGCTGGAGTCCCAGGCTAGGTGGCAATGCTGGAGGTAACAGGGCTTGTCCTGTCCCCTTGCTGCAGCGGCTTGGATGAGGTCATCTTCTCCTATGTGCTCGGGGTCCTTGAGGACCTGGGCCCCTCAGGCCCATCGGAGGAGAATTTCGATATGGAGGCCTTCACTGAGATGATGGAGGCCTATGTGCCTGGCTTCGCCTACATCCCAAGGTGGGGCCTGGCTGGGACCAAGAGGAGGTGGAGGGCTGGCTGATTGTGGAGGGTGGGCAGAGTTGTCCTTTTACCGCCCTCCTTGCCTTTTCAGAGGTACAATAGGGGAAATGATGCAGAAGCTCTCAGGGCAGTTGAGTGGTGCCAGGAACAAAGGTGAGTCTGGGAATCGGGCACTTGGGTGACTCAAACCCCCATCCTCCAAAGCCCTGGCAAACCTGTTGCTCTTTCTGCCTCTTTAAGAGAACCTGAAACCACAGAGCTCTGAGGTCCAAGGTCAGGTATCTGTCTCCCCAGAGCCTCTGCAGCGGCTCAAAGAAGAGACGATGTCTTCTCCGACTGCTGCTGGGGACACCCAAGATGAGGTACTGGTAGAGGAGGGTACCGACGAGGGAGCTAGGGCCCTGGAAAGGAGGAAGTATTGCCTCTTGTCAACATTTATGCCCACAGGCATCCGGCGCTGAGGAGGAACTGCTGCCAGGGGTGGACGTACTTCTGGAGGTGTTCCCTACCTGTTCGGTGGAGCAGGCCCAGTGGGTGTTGGCCAAAGCTCGAGGGGACTTGGAAGAAGCTGTGCAGATGCTGGTAGAGGGGAAGGAGGAGGGGCCTCCAGCCTGGGATGGCCCCAACCAGGTATCCTCTGCTAGACGGCCCCCCAACCCCATGTAACCTCAGCTATGTTCCACCTTAGTGTTAAGCCCCCGCCCCTAGCCTATCCCCATTTGCTTTTCCTGCTGGTACCCTAGGCCCTAGACAGGCTTCCCCTCTCTGCAGGACCTGCCCAGGCGCCTCAGAGGCCCCCAAAAGGATGAGCTGAAGTCTTTCATCCTGCAGAAGTGAGTCTGGGCTGGGCTGGGCTGGGCCGGGCCGGGCCGGGCCCTGCCCTTAGAGGGTTTTCCTAGGGTGGCAGGAGCTTCACCCAGCCAAGTTTTTGGCAGGTACATGATGGTGGATAGCGCAGAGGATCAGAAGATTCACCGGCCTATGGCTCCTAAGGAGGTGAGACGGTCGCAGCTCCTAGGGTCATGGAGTGGGTGCAACTGTCTCCTGGCTTCTGCTGCTCACTACCTGATTGCCTGACAGGCTCCCAAGAAGCTGATCCGGTACATCGACAACCAGGTAGTGAGCACCAAAGGGGAGCGATTCAAAGATGTGCGGAACCCTGAGGCTGAGGAGATGAAGGCCACATACATCAACCTCAAGCCAGCCAGAAAGTACCGCTTCCACTGAGGCACTCGCCAGACTGCCGGAGCCGTCTAGGCTCAGATCCCAGAGGGATGCAGGAGCCCTACACCTCCACACAGGGCCCGCCGTAACTCCTGTCCCCCGTCTTTCCCTACTTCCTCGCTCCACAGTGTTAACCTCCTCTTGGAGCTGCCATGGGTACAGTAAAGGTAGCCCCAGGAAGGTGTGAGTGCATTCTAGTCATTTCACAGCTGGGGTGCTGGAGTACTGTGTTTGTCTCTCCCAGCCTCACATCCCCTATCTCCAACAGGGCAGCAGCGCCAGGCAAGAAGGGGTAAAAAGCTCTTTATTTGAAGCTCCAGGGTAGGGCAGGGCACTGGCCTCTCAGCCGAGGCCCCCACAGTTCAGTTTCCCTACGGTTCACAGTGAGGCCCCGCCACACAGTCCAGTTGTGCCCATCGGCAGGCGGGTCAGACCTGCAGGTTGACAAAGGGTGCAAAGCCTGCCATGTCCTGTAGCAGCACCAGGGCCTGATGCAGCGGAGGCTCCACATCGATGTCCACGCCGCGCTTCCGCAAACGGCTTAGGCTGGGCTCGGCCACATGGTGGCAGTGCCGCACCCGCAGCGAGCGCAGCGCGGGGCAGTACTCGGCCAGCGTCCTGGGGGAGGAGCCGGGTGAGGTGAGGGGCGTGAAGCCGCTACACCCACGGTGGGGGAGCCGGCAAAGCCCCTGTCTCCCTCCAGTTCGGGGTATACTTCTTCCCTCCGTACAGAAGGGAGGAGACCCGGTTTGGGGTCATGCATTTAATGCGTCCAGTGAACCGGAGACTTCCTGTCTCTGAAACAGGGAACCTGCTTCTCAGCTGCGCCCAGGATTGCAAGGTTTTCCCCTTGTTGAAGAACAGCCAGAAATCTGACTTTTGTACTCTGTATGTGGAATCTCCCAATGTGTAAATACTGGTTCAAAAAAGTTTTTAAACTGTGGGCTCTCTGGCCTAGGCATTCCTAGAGGCCCTTCCTGTTCAGAATGGGGGTACTGTGGTAGGAGGAAGATACAGAAACCCCAGTTCTGCCTTTCGACAACTACAGCCCGCCCCGACCCCCAGAGGCTAATTGATTGCCCTCCTCCCATCCCACCGACCCCAGGCCCAGGCACCTGACACCGTCGCTTCCAACCCGGAGGCAGCCGGTTAGGTCGAGGTGCTGGAGTTCCGGGCAGTTGCGAGCCAACTCCTGGACGGCGACGTCCCCCACATTGGCGTTGACCGCCAGCGAGAGGCTGCGAAGTCCTGCGCCGCGCCTCTGTGCCAGGTACACGATGGCTTCATCCTTGAGCTGTCGGCAGGCGGTGAGGTCCAGCTCCTCAAGGGCCGGACAGCGGTCAGCGAGGCCGCGCAGCGCCAGCCCATCTACCCAGTCACAGTGCGCGAGCGAAAGGCGCTGCAGGCGGGGGCAGCCCTCGGCCAGCGCCCCCAGCGCGCGGCGGCTCAGTTGCCCGCAGCCGGCCAGCGCCACACTCCGCAGCTGGGGATTCCGCGCCAGCACCGGCACCAGATCCTCGTCCGACAGCCATTCGTGACACGGCGCCAGCGCCAGCTCCTGCAGCCCCTCGGCGTCCCGCAGCAGCCAGGCCAATGCGGCCTGCGGGATCTGCGGACCCACCTACGGGCGGGGAAGCACCTCGACTCTCAGCTGGTTACGGGGGCGGATGCTGCCTACCCGTCCCTAAGGAGTGCTTTCCTGGCAGCAGGTCGCCCTCGGGGCTTGCCACCTGACCTCCCAAGAAAGACCCTACGCGCCCTCTGAGTTGATTCCCGGCACTCGCCCTTTGAGAGTACTTCTCGCTGGTTGGATCGCTTCCAGGTCATTCCTAGAGGCCCAAGGGGGATCCCAAAGGGTAGACAGCAGAGCTGGGGGCTGGAGGTTCAGGTCTGGGGACTGGAGGTTAGAGGCGGGGCTGGAGCCGGGGCGGGGGCAGAAGTGGGTGGGGCTCCGGCCCCAGGCTTACCTGAGCGGCGTCGAAGCGGCGCAGCCCGGCCAGGTGCAGCTGCACTAGCGCCCGGAAGGCCCGACTGACGCGCTGCAGCCGGAGCAGCTGGCGCAGCGGCACACGGCTCAGGACGTGTGGGAGCAGCACGTCTTCCCAGGGCAGGTCCAGGAGCCTGCGGGCAAAGGGGCGTTGGCGGCGGCGTCACCGGGTTGCTGTTACCTGCGAGTCCGCCTCCGTTATGCTCCTAAGCCCCGGCTCCTAAAAGCGACCCCCCAGACCCGGCCCTGGTTCAGCTACCCTCCCCCAGGCCTTTTTTCCCTCTCTCGGCCCCTCCGGTGCTCGGTACCTGACGGCCCCGGGCTCTTGCTCCCCTCCGGACAGCTCCATTGGTGGCTCCATCGGCTGTCTACTGCGCGTGCGCAGTAAGGTCTTGCTTTGGCCTGGAGCGGCCGCAGCGAACCCGCCTACTTTGGCTGTAGAGACAGACCGATTCAATCGAGTGCCGGCTCACTGAGGATCCTGTCTGAAAGTGTTCCGGATGGGTCCCGAAACTGAAGGCGAAACAGGCCGGTGGTATAAAGTTAGACCTCGCCTTCTCCGCTACAGGGCTTGAGACCCGAGGCTGAAGAATGCGATGGTGCAGCAGAGACTGGCTTTTTTCGTTTTGGGCTAGTGGCCGCCTCAAAGTGAAGTGATGGGAGGAGCAGGCAAAGCCAAACGTATAAGGGGCGGGGCCAGGACTGTTAAGGTTCTGGGCCTATTTTCTCTGCCCTCTGATCGCGTTTAGCGAGTTTGAAAAATGGGGAAAAACTGTCCAGGCTCTTATTGCCTGGCACGTAGTAGATGCCCAAGAATTGCTGAATGAATTGAATGGGGAAAGCTAGAATTTTTCTTCCTTCATCAAGCAAACTTGCCCAAACCTCCCATCCCTGGTTAATTGTGAAGTACAGAGCTATCCAACCCCTTCCACTCCCGGAAGATTTGTAACGGGTTTACACCTTGGAGGGAGAAATGTAGGGTCGAGAAGAAGGACTGTATCTCCAACTGGGTCCCTTTCCTTTATCCAGGAGGTCTAGAGTCCTGAGAAGAATAAGTGTTCAGGTCAGCCCGCCAGGAATACTGCTTATCGGTTGGCCTGGGGGTTTAGTTGTGGGGTCTGGGGCTGGGCCCGCCCTGGGGCAGTAATCCCCCCCCACACACACACACACAGAGCTCTGGGCTCAGACTCTGGGTTGCCCTCTCACTGCCTCCCCAGATCCTAGTTCAGAGTCCGCTCCAGGGAACCTCTGGAGCAGTGCTTTCCCCATCATCCATTGGCGGGGAGGATGTGAAGGAGGCCTAGGGCTACTGCTCTCCCAGATAGCTCCCATCCCCCCACCCCCACCCCGGCCCCAGCAGGGTTGCACTTTCCCGTCGTGCAACCGTTTCACCTGCCTCTTCATAACGAAAAATGCTTCCCATCCATTATCAGGGCTTCGGCATCTCTGCAAGGTGGGCATGTCTGTTCCGTCACTCCACTTTGAAGATGAAACCGAGGCCCTGGAGAAGCAGCACCTTGTCCGGGGTCAAGCGAGTCGGGATAAAGAACTCAGGCATCCTGGTTTTCCCAAAATCCCTTTCACACTCCTCCACCCTCCCCCACCCCACCCCCACTCCCATGATGCGAGAAGGGAGTAAACAGCAGCGGGGAAGGACCAGGGAGGGTCAGTTTGGGTGAGGGACTTGCTCCCTTTTCCTCCGCCTGCTTGGGGAAGGGTAGCTGGGAGGACAGATCTGTGCTAAGATAGAATCAAGTGGGCGCGCACCACCTCGGGCCGCGCGCCTCCTCCCCATCCCAGCGTTGTTCCCGCTTCTGCGCCTGCGCAGTGCGACAAATCTGGCGCTGTCCCCTTCAGCACCACGCCGAGCTCGCACAGCCCCTCCCCGCGGTGAGCCCCGCGCACCCCCGCCCCGCAAGTTCTTGCGCCCCCTGACCACTCGAACAGACCCCTTCTTCCTTCCGAGGTCACCACTTGCCTGCCCTGGAGTTCCCAAGGAGAGCAGTTGCCCTAGTAACTTTAGCGGTGCTTTCTTAAAATAGCCGGGCCCGCTTCTACCTTGGCCAAGGACACAAGGATTGCCTGTCTCCCACTTCCTCTAGTCCAGGCGTCATTCCGTCTAACCTCTTACCAGACGGGCAGGACGCCTAACTCAGGCAGCAAGGAAGTTCTTTTTGAAGTCTGACTAACATCCCTTCTGCTGCATCCTGGGCGAGTGGTCAGGGCTGTGTCTCCTGAGTCCTAGTCTTAGAACATCCGGAGGTTTTGAGGCAGTGCTCTCTAGATCTTTCTTCCATAAATTGATGGTCTCCTGGATTTAGGGGGCGGGTCCAGTCTACACCCGTACCGTGTGCTGGCGCGGCCGCGTGCTCGTGGGGGCGGGAGCGCATGTGGCATGTAACAGGTCATGTGGCAACCTCCTAGGGACACGCGTGGGGTCTGGAGCGGGACACGCGTGTGCAGCTGGGTCCTGCGTGCGGCTCGGGGTGGTGGACGAGAGGGACGTGGACACGATTGGGGTGGGTCATGTGAGGGTCTGAAGAACAAACCAGAGGTTCCATACGTCCTCCCCCTCCTCAGGGGCGGGTCTCAGGTTGGCGGGATTGCCCAGCGGGGACCTAGCGTCGAGAAGGGGGGCCAGCCTCCGGGGCTCAGGGCCCCGGGAAAGGGCGGGGTGGGGGGGAGGATTAGCTCTGAGCCGCGCGTAGGGGGGAAGGTGGGACTGAGAGGCGGGCGGGCCTGGAGCAAGCGGGAGCAAGCGGGAGTCGCGCTGCCTTCACAGCTGAGCTGGGCCCAGCCTCTCCCCTGCCTCTCCTCGGCCCCAGCTCCAGGCGAGCAGCGGTGAGTACTGAGGCGGCTCGAGTCCAGGGCTGCACTGGGGGTGCGTGCGCTGGGCCCCGACTGAGCTTCAGAAACCTGCCTGGCAGGGTTGCTGCTCCTGACCCTTGCCCCTACCCTGCATTGCCACCAGGGGACCTTTTACCCCTTTATGGTCCTTCCTGGGTTGGACAAGATCTGTCATACGCCTAGAGGGTGGGGGGAGAGATGGGGAGAGGGTCTGGTTCAGCCTTCACGCTGCCCCCCCCCCCCCCGCCAGAGACCAGTGACTAGTGGGGGTTGGGGGAGAGGGTGTATGTCCCTGTTTACGGATGTGTGTGAGGATGCATCTGTATGTGTGTGACTGTGACCAGTAAGTGTCTGTGAGTGTCTGATATGCCTGTGTCTCTATGTGCCTTGGAGAATGAGGGCCTGTGTGTATATTTGGGTATCTCTTTGTGTGTTCCTGTTTGATTGCAGTGTGTGTGTAAAACAAGCATGTGCCTTTCCATTACACACATATTTGTTATGACTGTGAGAGTGTATGAGGGTGTGTCTTTGAGCAATGTGTGTGTGTGCCTGTGTCTGTGTGTGCTGGAGGGTGTTGTCTATGAATGTGTTAGCTGTGTACTGATATTATTTGTCCTTATGTGTGTGTGTGCATGAGTATGTGTACCTGTATGGAGAACAAGAATGTCCCTTTCCCATTCAGCATGTATGTAGTAGAGGAGGAGCCTCTGTTCAGGCCTTTCTCTTCCCTTTCACCTATGCCTCTCAGCCCCTCATGTCCCTATATACCACCCCCATTCTTCCTCCCTCTCCTTCCAGGAGGCCTGAGTTCTCTCCCCCTGAGTGAGGGGCTTCTATAGAGAGACTGTGGAAGGTCCATGGCTGGACGATGATGATGGCTGGCTGATACTTCTGGTCCTGAGGGTGGGGTAGCAGTCTTCCCCCTCCCCCACCAGAAGTAGTTCCAAAATGCCACAGGAACTCTGGGCTCATTCAACTTCTGAAATACCTTCCTCTCTCCTCCCAGGGTGGTGCTTAGAGCCCCCAGGCAGAAAGGAGAGGAGCCAGGGGCCCATTGGGGGTACAATTCTTTTCTCTTCAGGCCTCCATGGAAGTAGCCCCAGCAGGAAGACTGATCACCACCCCCAGGGGTGGGATCAACGATGCCATATTCCCGGCATGGGCTAGACCCCTGGTGCTCAGTGACCCCAGCCAGCTTTCCCTTCCCTGTCTCTGCTCTCCTGTCCACCCGACTCCCCGGCAGTTCACCCCCTCCTCCCTTTCCTCTCTTGCAGGCCTGTCTGAAGAGTATGCTGCGCCCTCACTCCCCACCTGGCCTGGCCATCCCTGCCCCCCCAGCCTGACCCCCGGCCCCAGCATGGCCCAGGGTGCCATGCGCTTCTGCTCGGAAGGCGACTGTGCCATCTCCCCGCCACGATGCCCACGCCGCTGGCTCCCCGAAGGCCCAGTGCCCCAGAGCCCCCCCGCCAGCATGTATGGTAGCACAGGCTCCCTACTACGGCGGGTGGCAGGTCCAAGTCCCCAAGGCCGGGAACTTGGACGTGTGACAGCACCCTGTACACCCCTGCGTGGCCCCCCTTCACCCCGTGTTGCTCCCTCACCCTGGGCACCCTCTTCACCCACTGGGAAGCCCCCACCAGGGGCCCGGAGCTCTGTGGTCGTATTCCGCTTTGTGGAGAAGGCCAGCGTGAGGCCACTGAATGGTCTACCTGCTCCTGGAGGCTTGAGTCGGAGCTGGGACCTGGGTGGGGTCTCTCCTCCCAGTCCCACCCCAGCCCTTGGTCCTGGCTCCAACCGAAAGTTGCGGCTAGAAGCATCCACATCAGACCCACTCCCAGCTGGAGGAGGCTCAGCTCTGCCTGGCAGCCAGGGCCTTTTACACGGGCCACCAGCTCAACCTCAGGTTGGAGCAGACGGCCTTTACTCCTCTCTCCCCAATGGGCTGGGGGGACCCTCTGAGCACCTGGCCACATTATTCCGAGGACCTGCTGACACTGGACTCCTTAACCAGGTATGTGATCTCCCTTGGGCTCCCTGGAACCCCAGAGACCCAGCAAAGGCCAAGGCTTGTCTTCTTGGTGGTCTTGGGCCTATCAGCTGTTCACTCTGAATCCTTCAATCTGTGCTAAATCTGCCTCTTTCTTGCCCTCTTTGTTTGTCCTTATGTCTCTGCACCTCTGTCCCTGTATGTTTTTCGTTCTGTGTTTCTGTCCCATGTTCTTGTGTCTTTGTGTGTCTGGCTTTATCTCTGGGTGCCTGTGTCTATGTCTCCCTCCTTGGCTTAGGGGGACACCTGGTCCTCACCCAGAGAAGTCTCCTCTCATGCCCAGAGAATCGCTCGAGCCAAATGGGAATTCTTCTATGGCTCTTTGGACTCCCCCAGCTCAGGTAAGGCCTGGGACTGAGGCAAGGGGAACAGGACAGGGCCTTTTCCACAGCAGCCATGGCAGGCTAGGGAGCCTTCCTTTAAACCTCCCCCTATTCTTTCCTGGGCTTCTGAGTCAGCTAATGCTTCTCTAGGCCTCAGTCTATCCATCTGTGTTATGATAGGGGGTTGGGGGATGGCAGCTAGGTTGGGCACTTGGAGGAAGCTGGGTAGTGGAGGGAGGGGATGGCAGGATGTCAAGGGTCATTCCTTGGAGTAGAAAAGAGGCTGGTCTCCCTCAAGCCCCTCAAAGCTGTTTGATAAGAACTTGATTTGAAATGAGCTCCACTGGCACCAGGAAAAAGCTGAGTTTGTAGCAGGAGGAATGGCGGCTAGACAGTGAAAGAACTTCCTGCCAGTTTGAGGCCGTGGGGGAGAGTTCCTTCTGAGAACAGAATCAGGACAGGGAGCTGACCTGAATAACCTCCTGACCAGGATGCCTGTGCACACTGCAGGTGCTAAGCCCCCAGAGCAGGCCCCCCCATCTCCACCTGGGGTGGGCTCAGGGCAGGGCTCTGGGGTGGCTGTGGGGCGAGCAGCCAAGTACTCCGAGACGGACCTGGACACAGTGCCCCTGAGGTGCTACCGCGAGACCGACATCGATGAGGTGCTGGCTGAGCGGGAGGAGGCTGACTCGGCCATCGAGAGTCAGCCCAGCTCTGAGGGCCCGCCTGGCACTGCCCGCCCACCTGCCCCACGTCCCGGCCCATGCCTTGGCCCTCGTTCCAGCCTGGGCAGTGGCAATGAGGATGAGGATGAGGCAGGTGGGGAAGAGGATGTGGACGACGAGGTGTTTGAGGCCTCAGAAGGGGCCCGGTGAGTGGGGGAGTGGGAGAGGAAAGTGGCTTGCTCCTTCCCACTGGCCCAGAGCCAGAGGTGGGCTCAAAGGAATGGGAATAGAGACAAGGGTGGGGCCAGGACTGTCAGGACAAAGCGGTGTGCTGACAGGGCGCTGTAGCACTCGGGATTCCGGACAGAGGCCTGAGGCCTGGCAGGGTGCGGGGGGTGGGGGGGTGTGGGGACCATCATCAAGAGCCCAGGAGGGTAGGGGCAGCCAGGGTAGAGGAGGAAAGGGGTTCTAATGAGGGCCAGGGGCAGAGTGACAGGCCGAGGTCAGAATCAAGCCTGGGGGCACGGGAGCATCAGGCTAGATCCTGGATCCCGGCAGGAGAACGTGGAGTGTAGGGGCCTTCCTCTCTGTCTCACACCCCATTTCAGCCTGGATCCTCATCTTCTTTTCCTAAGATGTTGCCAGAAATAGAAATGGGATGGCAGGAGGAGAGAGGATCAGGGAGAAGGAGGAGAAAGGGAGATTAACAGGGAGTGAGAGAGAAAGGGGATTGGGTGTTGGGTATGGGTAGGGCTGGGGTGCTCCAGGGTCACTAAATAGCTTGGCAAACCTGTGGTGGGGACCCCATACTCGGGTGGCTCTTTTCGGGGGCTGGGAGCCTGTGGAAAGGGGATGATAATCCCCTTCATAGAGTCAGTATGAAAGTTCAATGAAATGCTACCTGAGAGCTGTCCTGTAGGCCCCTGATCAGAGATTCTTCTCCCCACCCCTGCAGGCCAGGCACCCGAATGCCTCACTCCGGGCCTCTCAAGTCGCCTCTGCCCTTTCTACCTGGGACCAGCCCCTTGGCTGATGGGCCCGACTCTTTCAGTTGTGTGTTTGAAGCCATCTTGGAGTCACACCGGGCCAAGGGCACCTCCTACACCAGCCTCGCCTCGTTGGAGGCCCTGGCCTCACCTGGCCCAACCCAGAGCCCCTTCTTCACCTTTGAGCTGCCTCCCCAGCCCCCTGCCCCCAGGCCTGACCCACCTGCTTCTGCCCCACTTGCCCCTCTCGAACCGGATTCTGGTACCAGCTCTGCTGCTGATGGGCCTTGGACACAGAGAGGGGAGGAAGAGGAGGCAGAGGCCAAGCAGGCCCCAAGGAGGGAGCCCCCTAGTCCCTGCCACTCAGAAGACAGCTACGGGCTGGGGGCAGCTCCCCTGGGCAGGTGAGTGATTCCTTTGGGTCCTCAGACTTGAGGCCCCAGGGCCCCAGGGCCCCAGGAACAGTTGCTCTAAGGGACAGAGCCTGAGTGTGAAGATGTAGTTTATATTCTTGACCCCTGATAGGAGTGGTTAGGGGATACAGATGTGTTTTCTCATTTGGAGGACTACTTCCATTGGCTGTGAGTGGGAGCCCCTCACAGCCTGCCGCCTTGGTCTCAGATCCAGTGACTTGCGAAACCATGGTTTAGGATTGAAGGGTCCCTAGAGGACACCCTCCTCTTTCTCTAGAAGGGCCCTTCCCTCCCCAGACAGAGCCCTAACCTGCTTAGAATTCTTCTGATCTTACCCTCAGTCAGCCTGGAGGTTTCTCCCAAAGATGCAGCCACCAGCTTCTCCTTTTGCTTCCCTCCCATGTCACCTCCCCCCTCCAATCTAGAGTCTCTCACCCTTCTCCAGGAAGTCCTTTCACCAGTCTAACCTTTCTGCTCTCCCCTCTGCCAGCTACCCTCTCAGTCACTGAAGCCATGGCAACAGGAGGGGGTGGCCAGGGAGACAAGGTTGCCTAGCAACTAGGAGTTTCCGGCCTCTGTCTCTGGGGTGACAGGTGGCTTTGTGAGTAGAGCAGCTGGGGTGGGAAAGGAAGGCAGAAGGAGACAGGGGATGAGGAATTCACTCTGACCCCCAATACCCTCTACCCCAGAGCCTACTTCTTTGAGGGTATAAGAGAAGGACTGGAGGAGGCTCCTCTCCCTAAAAGGCAGGAAGAGGAAAGACATAGGAGCAGGAAAGTGTCCCTGCTGCCCTCACATCTTTGTCTGACCCTCCACTGTTCCTCCCTAGCAGTCCATCTATCCTATCTTTGCCCATAGTCTCAGACACAGAAGACTCTGTCCTGAGTAGGTCCAGTGTGGGAATGGGGAATCTATGTCTAATAGCAAACTTAGGGAGCTTTGGGGAAAGCAGCCAGAACTCCCAAAGCAGCAACATGGATGTGGGTTAGATTTGAGGCGGGACTTCCACAGAGAGGTGGTAATGATGGAGTAGGCT
Source organism: Phocoena phocoena (assembly GCF_963924675.1). Classification (NCBI taxonomy): domain Eukaryota; kingdom Metazoa; phylum Chordata; class Mammalia; order Artiodactyla; family Phocoenidae; genus Phocoena; species Phocoena phocoena. Next base: position 26,183,795 of record NC_089234.1, read on the forward strand.
GAAGGAAGGAATTTCCTTCTCTGGAGAAAAGAAAAATGCCTTCCCCATGTCCCAATCTTCCCTTCTCTGTCTACTGGGTCTGGAGGCAGAGGAAGGATCTGGATGGCCCCTGAGGGCTTGCCCCACCTCTGAGCTGGTGTTCTACCCTGGCAGTGAACCACCCCTGAGCCAGCTCGTGTCTGATTCGGACTCAGAGCTGGACAGCACAGAACGGCTGGCCCTGGGAAGCACAGACACCTTGTCTAATGGGCAGAAAGCAGACCTGGAGGCTGCGCAGCGCCTAGCTAAGAGGCTGTACCGACTAGACGGCTTCAGGAAGGCGGATGTGGCCCGGCACCTGGGCAAGAAGTAAAGGCACTGGGCTGGGATTGAGAATGGGGGGAGAAGGAATGCATCCTGTGGGCAGCACCTCCACATCCCCTGTATCTAATACCCCCAGGTCTCTAGGTAAACCCCACCTGGCCCCTTGACACTTCCCCTTGAGACTCCACCTGTCTCTCTGCCCTGCCCACAGCAATGACTTCAGCAAACTTGTGGCTGGAGAGTACCTGAAGTTCTTTGTCTTCACGGGCATGACTCTGGACCAAGCTCTCAGGTGGGTGTCCAGCCCTTTGAGGGCAGCGCCTACTCTCCAGGCCTGGTGTGCAGGGCCTCAGTTATGCCTCCTCTGAGCCCCGTGACTCCCCTAAACTGCCCTGAAGTCACCCTTTCCCAAGCTGTCTGGGCATGGCCAAGAGCCAGGGCTGCCTGGTAAGGGGACCTTGGGTAGAGGTGACATGTCCCCTCTTCCCACCTCCCCAGGGTGTTTCTGAAGGAGCTGGCCTTAATGGGTGAGACCCAGGAACGGGAGCGCGTGCTGGCCCACTTCTCCCAGAGATACTTCCAGTGCAATCCTGGAGCCCTGTCCTCAGAGGGTGAGGAGGCCCGGGGCAGGGCATTCCTGGCTGGTCACTGAGGCAGATGGGCACATCTGTGCAAAGCAGCATGAGTGTGTGTGCAGAAGTACCCGAATGCATGAGCTTGCAGGCATGCAAGCATGCATGTATGCAGACAGTACTGGCACGGCTGTACAGATGTGGAACTGTGCATGTGGGCAGGTATAGTGCTAGGTAGGGTCTAGTGTGTGTTGTGAAGAGGCACGTGGCAGGTGTGTTTGCATGTCATTGTTTGCATACATGTGCAAGACAGTGCTTGGCCTGAGTAGGGATTCTATTTGGTCTGCATAACTGTGTGGGGCCCAATGGCTTGCATAGACACAGAGGCATGTTGGTGTTGGGGGCAAGCAGTGGGCTGCCCCCAGAACCTTAGGGAGTTAGGTAGGGTGACCTAAGAAGAGGGAGAGGTCCCATCTGAGGGATTTACTGGAAGAGAGAGGTCTTTGCTCTGGAGGGGTTTGCTAATGGGGTCGGGGACTTACAAAAGTGTGGTTGTGAGCCAAAGGGGTTCCTGAAAGGGGGCAGGGGATGAACTGGAAGATTGAGGAAGATAGATGTGTAAAAGTCCCTGCGAGGTGGCCAAGGCTGAATGTCAATTCGCTCCTAGACGGTGCGCACACGCTGACCTGCGCCCTCATGCTACTCAATACGGATCTCCACGGCCACGTGAGTAGGGGGGCTGGCGGGAGGGAGCCCGGAGCACCCCGTCCAGGCCCTCAAGGCCTGGGAGGCGAAGGACTCCCCAAGCTCAGAGGCCTCTGTGCCCTCCATTAGAACATCGGGAAGCGCATGACCTGCGGAGACTTCATTGGTAACCTGGAGGGCCTCAACGAAGGCGGCGACTTCCCCAGAGAGCTGCTCAAGGTGGGGGGTGGGGCGGGGCGGGGCAGAGGTCGTGGGAGGGGAGGGACAGGGGACCTATCAGCAGGCCTCCGAGGGAGGGGCGGGGAGGGGCCTGCCACCACCCAGTTCCCGCTGTGGAAGCCTGAGCTCTAGTGACTCAGCCTGGGGACCGCCCCCTCCCCCAGCCCCCACAAGACTGGCTTTCCCGGAACATGCGCACTCGCAGTCCCAGCGCGCAGCGGGGGAGGGCGGGGAAAACAGTTCTCGAAAACACGTGACCAGCAGGCCCTGGACCCTGTATTTTGGCTTCGTTAGCGCCCCTCCTTAAGTGTTCACTGAGGAAAGGGGTGGGGTGTGTGTGGGGGGGTCTCTGCAAGGGCGGTGGGGCGCGCATAGGTACACCACTTCCCTCCCCGCGCCCAGCCCCCGCCCCACGGTGTACGGCCACAAAGGCCTCTCTGGTACCGCTGCACTGGAGGGACCCGGAGTTGGGGGCCCTGAGAGGGACAAAGGCTTTCCGGGGTCCTGAAGCCAGTTAGCACCAAGCTGGGACTACACACTGCGCTTCTGGCTCCTTAGTGGGCAGGCCCCGCGCCCAGGCGCCAGGTCCTGAGGGGTTAGCTACACTGGAGCGGGTAGGATGGGAGGAGGAGGGGGGTGGCCTGGTCCTTGGCTTCAGTCCTCTTCCAGATCGGGTGGCGTTTTATCTGAGAAGGCCTGCACTCCCTTGAAACCCCCAGAGTTGTCAAAGGGGTCTCCCGGCCACCGCATACATGTGACAGCACTGGAGTGTCCTGGGGCGTGTCTGTGAACGTGGGGTATGTTGAGCTTCTGAGTTTGGGAACGTATCTTGAGTGGGGCCGTCCACTGTGAGCTGGGGGGGCGTCAGTGAGTTGGGGTGTATGCTGACTTGTATATGTGATTTAGGGTCTGTGAATCATAGGGCTTTGACTTGCAGTGTGTTTGTGCTTTAGGGCTTATGATTTAGAGTGTGTTGGGATGTAGGTTGGGTGTTTGTGTGTGTTGGGGTGTATATCTACGAATTGACTATCTGGTTTATGACAGGTGTCCATGAGTAGGGGGTGTATGTCTGTGAGTTAACGACTGTAAAATTTGAGGTGTACCTCTGAATTTGTAGTGTCTGTGAGTTGAGGTGAATGTGTATTGGTGCATCTGGTTAGTTGGGGTGTATGTAAAGTGGGGTGTTTGAAGGTGATTATACACTCGGGCATTTGAAGTATCTGCGGGTCGGTGAGCTGGGTAATTCCACGGCTGTTTCCATCCTGCGCCGCTGTCTCTAGCCTCGTGGCCCCTCCTGGCTCTGTAAAAAAGGGCCGCCAGGAGGCGTTCCGACCTTTCTCCTCACCACCGCACCCAGACGAGACAGGAGAGCGCTCCAGACCCTACAGGGACAGCCCATCTCACAGCCCTAACCTCCCAGCACCCCTAGAAAAGGCCACCGCGCCGCCCCCCCACCGGCCCTCCCAGGCGCCTCCCGCGTGACGGCGCGCGGCGGGCCCTCCTGTCGGTCGGACGCCTCCATTTTGCGCCGTCCCCGCCCCTCGCCCTCGCCCTCCCCTCTCCGTCGGCGCCCACCCCCCCACCCGCTCTCGCCGAGCTGCAGAGCAGACAGCGTCGCCGCCGCCGCCGCCGTCGCCGCCGAGCGCTCCGTGCGTCGGTGGGAGCCGGGCCGGGCTCGGGCCGGGCCGGGCCGGGCTGCTCGCGCCGGCTGTCGGGGGAGCCGTCCGCGGGCCGTCCGGGTCGTCCGCGGCCGAGGCCGGACGGCGGCATGGCCGGGGGCCGCGGCGCGCCGGCCGGGCCAGCATGATCGGTGTCAACAGCATCCACAGCAGCGCCGGGCGGCTGCGCTCGCGCTCGCTGTGCTCCGTGCGCTACGGGCGCACCCACCGCGGCGCGGAGACCCTGTGCTACGGCTGGCCGCAGCGCTCGCGCAGTCTCAAGCCCGTGCTCTACACCGACCTGGTGGTCAGCCGCCTGCAGAGCCGCAAGAAGAAAAAGGCGGTGAGGGCGGTGGGGCCGCGGCCCACGCCAGGCTGGGGGACGACCGAGGGGGTTGCTGAGGGCGGCACGCGACTGAGGGGGCGGCTTGAGGGAGGCGCTGAAGGCATCGCAAGCCTAGGGGGGAGCCCGACACGGACAGAGCCCACGGGTAGCCAGGGGTGGGCATGGGGTGGGGGTAGGGCAGAGACCCTCGGATCAAGTTGGGGATCGCAGACCAAAGGGTCTTTGGACCTTCTAGATGAGAGCATGAGACGGAGCTCACCTGTGGGGTTTAGGAATTTTCGAAGGAAGACGTTGTGGGCCAAAGGAAGTGCCGAGAGGGGCAGGGGATGAACTGCAGGGGTGGAGACAAGGACCGCAGGTTGGCTTTCGGTGGCCACTTCACGTCCTGGCCCGAGAGTTGGAGTGTGAGGGCTTAGCGTCTGCGCCTTGCTGAGTTTGGTCGGGGTGGTGCTGGGAGGGCTGAGTATGCACCTGACTGACTGGGTTGTGCTGTGGGGTGGAGGTCGTGGTGTACCTGCCCCCGGCCAGGGTGTGCCCATGTGGGGGGGTGCTTGGCAAGCCTTGTGGTTGGGTATAGCAGTGGACAGTGAAAGAGTCAGAGACCGTGTTGTGTGGGCAGTGGGGGGCTGTGTCCCATCTTGGAGAAGGTGCCGACGTCACCACTGCATCCAACTCCTCGCACGCAGGCATCACACGCCACACGCTTAGCCGCATGTGCTGGGGACACACCCACTCACGGACAGGCTGGTGGAAGCGCCCCCACAGTGGGAGCCACTGGTGTGAACCCACGTTGCAGGCTACTCCCAAGAAGAGGGGTCCCCTATGCCACTACTGGAACCCATCCTCTCCTCCGACTACCCCAAGGCCCCTGCAGGTCCCCCAGGCCAACTGTACAGAGGCAAGTGACTCGGGAATTCACAGGGAGTTTGGAGTGTGCAGGGTTTGGAAGCTAAAACTATTGTCTTTTAGACTAGTGTCCACTCTGCAGGAACATGAAGTATGTGCGTGGGCAGGGGGCTGGACCACTCTGGCATTTGGCTTGCTGGGGCTCTCTGGGTTGGGCGAAGATCTCAGCTTGCACTGGGGCTGGGAGCCATGGGAGTGTGTTCTCTGTTAGCCAAGGAGGGAGGTGACAGGGAGAGTCCTGTTCCTGGGCCTCAGTTTCCCCATATGCCCTGTGTGGGTTTATCCTGTCGAAATAGGCCAAAACACATGGTTGGGGAAAGGAGAGCTTCTTAGGCTGCGCTTTTCCATTCCTTCTAGGGCTGTGCTTCCCCCACCCAGGTTCTGAATAGGATGACTCTTAACAATAACAGCAGCAGCAAAGATAAGAGCAGTTGCTACTTATTGCACATAAACCGTACGCCAGGATGTCCTGTGTTAGTTGCTTGCCCTATGGTAAACACGTGGTACTTGGACTTCCCTGGCCGTCCAGTGGTTAAGAGCTCCCAGTGCAGGGGTGCGGGTTCTATCCCTGGTCAGGGACCTGAGATCCTGCATGCTGCGTGGCGTGGCCAAAAAAAAAATAAAACGACCACGTGGTGCTACGTTTGTTCTTCCCATGGAGACTTGTCCAGAGTCATGCAGCTCAAGTGGCAAACCTGGGCCTGGGTCCTAGTACCTTGTTCTAGAGCCTGTCAGTCATTACACCCTACTGCCCATCCCCACCCCCAGTTCTGTCTCCTCCCCCAAACTTGGAGGGAGGGCTCTGAGCTCTGGCATTGGTGCACCTCCCCCCCAGGATTGACCCCCACCCCCTTGGTTTGTTCCTCCCTCTGCAGGCCTTGTACAGCTCCATTAAGAATGAAAAGTTGCAGTGGGCCATGTGAGTCCTGGGGCATGTGAGGGGCTGGGATGGGATGTCGGGAAGGGGCTGCCTGGAGAGGTCCAGAGCACTGAGATGGGCTGAGTGAATCCTGGGGCTGTGGAGCCGGGGAGGCGGGTGAGAGCACGAGAGGCTGCCTCACTTCCTTTTTTGGAGGTGCCCGCCTGGACGTGGGGTTCTGTGTCTTGTCTCTAGCTGGGTTGTTATGACAAGCTGGGTTGGGGTGGGTGGCCATTGTCAGCTGGCCTGGGATGAGGGTGCTGAAACAAATGGGGGGAGGTCTCTTGGCACCCAAGTGGGAAAGTAGAAGTCTCTGGAAGTAGGGCCCCCGACCAGTAGAGGGAGAGCCTCCTCCTGGGTCCTAGGGAGCCAGAGTGTCACAGAATTGTCTACTCTTGGCAGCCCCAGTGGAAACAGAAAGACTCAGTTAAGTCTTGGAAGAGTCTAGTCTGAGGGAGGAGGTCTAGTTTTAGTCGAGTCCCCCAGTCTGAGGTAGAGCCCTCATCTAAACAGTCAATAGATCACTCCTACTTGCTGATATCTGCTGAGAGTCCAGTCACTGCTCAGTTTAGCTGGGAGCTCCCAGTCTGCAGGAGAGAAGACCTCAGAGGAGGCAAAGCTCAGGACTGGGGTACAGGGGGGATCAGGGAAAGCTTCTGTGAGCATTGGTCTCGGGGCAAGCCTTGACGGAGAGGAAGCATTGTTTGGGGAGAGAAGGAGGGAAGTTGGCATTTGGGAGGCCAATGTGTGGTGGCTGAAACGAGTGTGGGGTGAGGAGACCAAGAGGAGGCAGGCTAGCTGGAATAGAGAGTGGCAGGAGAGAGACAGTGTTGGTGAGGATGTAGTGTAGGCTCCAGGTGGAAGGCAGTGGGGAGCTACTGCAGGTTCTTGATGAGGGAGTGACAAAATAGAATCAGATTTTTTAGCTGATAGCTGACAGAGCCTGCAGACCAGGAGGTACTAGGAAGCTCCTTCTGCCACCATTTAGCCAACAAGCTACGAGTAAAGCCTGGTGCTGGGTGTGGTTGAGAGGCTGATTCAGACATGTGTCTGCTCCGGTGGAGAAGGGAGTGAGGGGTGTGTGTGTGTGTGTGTGTGTGTGCAGAAATGGAGAGGATGGGGCTGCGTACACGTGAGGGGAGGAAGGGACAGACGTGGCCCTACCCTTGGGAACTCTAATCTGGGGGCAGAGACATGCTGCCTCGAGGACCCCTGATCTGAGTGGGGAGGTACAGCTACACCCTGGTGCAACCCGGTCTGAGGCCGGAAATGTGGCTCCAGGAGCCTCAGGCTGAGGGGAGCCACGCCCTATGAGAGGGGCAGTCCCCCCAGCCCCTTCTTCACAGACACTGGAGGAGCGTTCCTGGGTGGCAGAGGCCGGGCCTGAAGGGGGGGTCGTGGCTACACGGCCAGCCCCCTCTGAGGTGATCACACCTGCAGAGACGAGGAGGAGCTGAGGCGCTCTCTGTCTGAGTTGGCCGACCCCAACCCCAAGGTCATCAAGAGAGTCAGCGGGGGCAGTGGCAGCGGCTCCAGCCCTTTCCTGGACCTGACTCCCGAGCCTGGGGCCACAGTCTACAAGCACGGGGCCTTGGTGCGAAAGGTGCACGCAGACCCTGACTGCAGGAAGAGTACGTGGCCAGGTGGGGAGCCCTGGGGGATGGATGGGAGTGGGCCTGTCTCAGACCCCCCTGACTTGTCTTCCTTCCCCCCAGCACCTCGGGGCAAGCGGGGCTGGAAGAACTTCCACGGGATCCTCAAGGGCATGATCCTCTACCTGCAGAAGGTGCGGGGGCCAGCTCAAGGGGCTGGGGCTGAGCTGGCTCAGGGGAGGGAGTAGGGGTGGGTCGAGCTGGGCTGGGACTGCAGCCAGGACGAGATGGGCACCCCACAGGAGGAGTACCAGCCTGGGGAGGCCCCGTCGGAGGCTGAGCTGAAGAACGCCATCAGCATCCACCACGCACTGGCCACGCGTGCCAGTGACTACAGCAAGAGGCCCCACGTCTTCTACTTGCGCACCGCTGACTGGCGGGTCTTCCTCTTCCAGGCTCCGTGAGTGCCCTCCTCCTGCCCATCCCAGACCCCTTCACTCCACTCCCAGCTTGCTCCCATCCCTTGTCCCTGGATTGCCTCATTGCTTCTCAGGCCAGGACTGGCATCCCTGGATGGAACCCTGGGCCCAGGTCCCAGATGGCTGTGCTGTCTCCCCAGGAGCCTGGAGCAGATGCAGTCCTGGATCACTCGCATCAATGTGGTGGCTGCTATGTTCTCCGCACCCCCCTTCCCAGCTGCTGTCAGTTCTCAGAAGAAGTTCAGCCGCCCTCTGCTGCCCAGTGCTGCCACCCGCCTCCCCCAGGTACCCCCAGCTCTGTCCACCTGGTGCCAGCGGGACGGAGGCAGGCCTAGGCCGACTGCACTCCAGGCCGCTGTGTATGATACATGTAGATGTCCAGTGCACCAGGACATGGGCCATAGTGGGGCGTGCAGAGGCTGAAATACTGTTGGTTAACCCATACATGGTGCTTTGTTCAAACAAAGGATGGGGCACCTTTTCTAAAAACTTGCACAAAGGCACTGTCTCTGCCAGAGTGACCATGCTCCCCCGGCCTCTAGGAGGAGCAGATGCGGACCCACGAGGCCAAGCTGAAGGCCATGGCAAGTGAGTTGCGGCAGCACCGGGCTGCCCATCTGGGCAAGAAGGCCCGGGGCAAGGAGGCTGAGGAACAGCGGCAGAAGGAGGCCTATCTGGAGTTTGAGGTGAGCCTCCCGGCCCGGGCAACTCTGTGGCTCCTTGCTCCACCGGTGAGACCTCTGTGTCTCCATACAGAGGCTCAGACTAGTGATTCATGGCATGGACTCTAAGAGTGGGACTAGCTAAGTGACCCTGGGCAGACTGCTTAATCCCTCTGAGCTGCAGTTTCCTCTCCTGTGGGACAGGGACAGCATTCCATCCCCACTAGGGAAATAAAAGGAGATGATGTCTCTTACGTGCTCAGTTTTGCCAACTCTGGTAAAGGCTCAAGAAACATTAGCTGTTACAGTTGACAGTCTAGAGAGAACCCAGAGAAGGTCACCAAACTACCCAGGGATCATGTCGCAGTCAGTCCTTGGGGGCTTTTGGGGCTTCAGAGGTAGGCAAGAACGTGGCATCTCCTAGCCTTCTTTGGCGTTCCCTCCCTGCTCCAGACGGGGGTGGGCTGGGCAGACGGTGGACAGCAGGCTCATCCCTGCCCCTCTGCCTCAGAAATCTCGCTATGGCACATATGCAGCGCTGCTTCGGGTCAAGCTGAAGGCGGGCAGTGAAGAGCTGGATGCGGTAGAGGCAGCACTGGCCCAAGCCGGGAGCACGGAAGACGGACTCCCCCCTCCTCACTCCAGTCCCTCCTCGCAGCCCAACACCTCCAGCCAGCCCCGGGCTCAGTGTCCTGGCCCAGAGTCTCGCGCAGGGGCAGGCAGTGGGCGGTGGAAGCCCTGAGTTGAGGGTGGGAGTGGGGCGGGGCGGGTGGTGCCCACCAGGCACCTGCATGACAGGGCCCTGCCTGAGCCCGGGCCGGCCTCGGGCCACCTGGGAGGGCCCCTCGGTCCAGGGCCTGACCGCGCCGGACGCGGTGTCCGGGGCAGGGCAGGGCAGGGCTAGGGCACGGGCCTCAGGAGCCTTAGGCTAAGGGCCCCTCCGAGACCCCCTTTTTGTGATAATGTTTTGCACTTTTTCGTACAGGGGACTGGGACGGGAGGGGCCAGGGCCCCTAGACTTTTGATGCTTTTTTTTTGTGTGGGGGAGACCTGACATTTCTGCTGAGACACCCCACCCCTGACACCAGCAATCGCCCTCCACCCTGGGGCCTGGCTCAGACAGAAGCCAGGAGTTGGGGCTGAGCTGGTTTTCCCTCCCTCTTCCATGAGGGCTCACCCGCTCTTTCCAGAGGTGGCGGAAGGGTGTCCATGCTGAGGCCCTATGCACAGGCCGGGGGCAGCATGGCCTTGCTTTCCCTCCTTCAGTGGGCCCTACCCTTTGTATAGCCTCCACCTCCATTAAAACTGCTCTAGACTTGCTGGCTGGGCCTCCTCCTCTATCCAGTGCCTGGCCTGAGGCCAGGATAGGCATTTGGTTCCCAGGAACAATAGTCACACACATCAGGGGCTGCTCTAAGTTGGGGAGGAGGCCACGCCCCCTCCCTTTCTCATGAGAATCTTTTATTTGCCCCAACTGAAGGGTGGGCACGGGGTGTTAAATAAGAACTGGAATAGGTGGGGACACTGTACAGTGGGGCCCAGGAAGGGGGCTGGTGGGTGGGCAGCAGTTCAGTGCACCTGAGGCTGGGGATGTCCGTGGCAGAGCCCTCCTGGTGGCTCAGGAGGGGGGCCCAGCTTCTCTGCTTCCTGTTCCACCGACTGGCTCCCGTATGCACTGTCCTCCTTCACCTCTGCTGGGGGAGTGGACACGGGGAAGGACATAGGAAGAGTCAAGGCCTCAAGCCTCCCACCCTCCAAGCCCAGGTCCACCTTTGAGGTAGGGCCCCTTTACCTGTGCTAGGCAGCTTTTCTCGGGTCTCAGGACCCCTCAGCAGCCTCACTCCCTCGTCCAGGCCCATGTCAGACAGGGCATCCAGCAGGCCTGCCAAGTCCCCACCAGCCAGCTGAGGAGAAGGACGAGGCAGGAGGCTTGAGTCATGGTTAGGGTGTGGTGTCCGCAGAGAAGCACCAGAGACCTGAGGCTGGGGCATGGAGCGCGGGACGGGGACCGACTGACCTTGTAACTGCGTAGGAGACTGCCGCTAGGTGAGGCCGTCTTTCGATACGTGTCCACCAGACTGCGCAGACCCAGCCGTTCTGCCAGCTCTGCCCAGCTGCCCTGGGCTCCTGGCCCGTCTAGCAGATGCTCCAGGTTCTGTAGGACTGTATCCTCGAGTGGCATCTCTGGCCCTGAGGGGGACACACACATAACATGTTAGTTACCCCCCAGAGATGGGCAAAAACACAGCTGAATGCCACCTTTCTCACGTGGTAACCTGATAGATAAGGCAGGAAGGGCCACTGGGGGCAATGGACGGAGGACAGGGATGGAGGAAGGGAGACCTTGAGTGGCCCTGAAGGAGAAGAGACCTCTGTGAGCAGGGGTCTGGGGTCTGGCATCTGGCAATGGGTGGGGAGATCTCACCTGCAGGGCTAGGTGGGGTCAGGGGGGGCGCCATGGTGTCCTGAGCAGCATTTAGCAGCAAGGTCTTCACCTGGGGAGACAGCCTCAGCCTTGACTACCTCCCATCACAGTCCTTAAGTCCAGGTACCAGATACTCAGGACCCATCTATAAGCCCAGCTGCCCCATCCCCTGGTACTTCTAGTCCCAGGCTGGCCTCACCTTGCTGCTGCGAGTGAGGTCAAGAGGTGTGTGGCCCCGAAAGCTGCCTCGGGTGTCCCTCTCAGGGCCCTCAGAATCTGAGTCACTACCAGAGGTGGGGGGTGAAGGCAGTGGGCACAAGGGCTCCTCGTTCTCTGCATGGATGTCGGCACCTGGGTGAGGGGATAGTCACGGAGAAGTACAACAGGAGCCCACATTAAGGATGCAAAGTGGGGGGACTGGGAAGCCCCCCTTTCCTTCCCCCCAGCCCTGTTCATATGCCCCTGAGAGTGAGACTGACCGGCCTTCAGAAGGAGGCGGGTGAGGGTCGGGGATCCCAGTCCAGCTGCCAGGTGTAGGGGTGTGTTTCCCGCAAAGGTACGGGCATTCACATTGGCCCGGAGCTGTGGGGTGCAAGGGAGTGGTTGATCACAGCACCAACTGATTGGCTGTCCCTCTGCCACACCCTCCCCATCCCTAGTCCCTCCACACCCTTGGCTCCATGCCTTCCACAATCCGCAGTCCCACCTTGGTGACCAGATGGGTGACCAACCCCAGCTCCTCCATTTCTGTGGCTAGATGCAGGGCTGTTCGGCCCCCCTGCCGCTCTGCAGCCTCCACTTCAGCTCCGTTGTCCACCAGCAGATCCAGGCACTCGGGGCTTCGGGCACGGACCGCCAGGTGTACAGGGTACAGCCCTAGTGACACAGGATGCTCAGCCTGCAGCTGTGCCCCCAATGTGACCCCCTGACCATCTGACCTCGATGCCTCATGTCTACTACAGGCACTCACCAGGTACCCTCTCTGGTCCCCACCCTTGCCCGCTGGTCCAGGTGATGAACTCACCTTCAAAGTCTGGCAAGTGCAACAGTTGGGGCATGCTGGGAACTCCACTCCGCAGAAGGGTGCGCAGCACGTCAGGGGCACTGGCACGTGCCCGGAGTGCCAGGTGCACGGCTGAGTCTCCATGCCGATCCAGCAGTGCTGGATCTGCGCCCACCTGCAGCAGGAAGCTCACCACGCTGGTCTGCCCGGTGATCACTGCCAGATGCAGGGGCGTCTGGGGAGGCAGGCAGAGTGAGCCAGGCCTGCTCCTGGCCTAGACCCACCTGACTTCCAGCCCCTACCCCCTCACCAATAGATGCCCCTCACCTGGTGCAGGTGGTTGGTGAGATTAACAACGCCGAGGTGCGGGGCGTGGTAGATGACGTGGGCTATTTGCTCAATGACGCTGGTCTGCCCGTGGATGATGGCCAAATGCAGCGGCCTGGGGGTTGGGGAGTAAGACTCTGGCCTAGTGAGCCCAGCAACTCAGCATCCTTCACCCACCACCTCCACAATCTCTCTCCCTCGGCCCCGCCCAGCCCAGACGTCTCCAAGGACATCGCTGCACCTGAACTTAATACTTCCGAGCACCTTTTGCGCTAAGTACGTACTATTATTGTGCCCCTTTAAAACTGAAGTGTGCAGAGATTAAGTATCTTGGACAGAACTAGAGCATAACGAGGCCAGGCTTGAAACCGGGTCTGTCCAACTCCAGAGCCCTGGCTCTTTTTAAGTCCCTTTCCCACCCCGCCCCCCACGACCTTCCACCGCGCCAAGCCCAGGACCCCGCCCGCCCGGCCGCCCGCCCTCCCACCTACGTGTCTCCGTTCTCGTCCTGCGCGGTCAGCAGGTGGCGCTGTCCCGCCAGCAGCGCGCGCGCGTCTGCCGTGACGCCGTAGTCGAGCAAGGCTCGGGCGCTGCGCTGCGCCAGGCCAAACAGGCGCGCGTTGTATTCCCGGGCTGGGGGCGACAGGGGGTGTGGGCATGGGCTAGGTCCCCACCCGCAGCGTCCCGACCACCCGGATTCCCGAGGCCATACCTCGATGCAGCAGCTCCGGGGCCTGTTCGCGCTGGAGGGTCCTGGAGGGGGCGCTCAGCTCTGCTGCTTCCTCCCCCGCATCCACGCTAGGCGCCTCGGAGGCCATCTGCGCCCCGCCCCCGCCTCCCGGGTAGCAGCCCATTGGGGCCGCACCGGACTGGTAGGGGCTGTAGGCCAAGGAGGAGGAGAAAAAGCCGAGGCTGCCACCTGTGGACACAGGCAGGACTGTGGGGAGGGGGCACCAGGAGGACTCTTCCAGATTTCTTCCCCCACAACTTTTCTCCCCTTTACCCCTCCCTCATCCATTCCCCTTCCTGCCACCAGCACTCACCTCCTCCTCCAGCTCCTCCATAACCCCCAGCCGAGCCCCCAGAGCCTCCACCCATGTGGGAGCCACCCCCAAAGGGCTGGGAGAAGGTGGGCAAGGCTTTCCTCCGCTTCCGCTGCACCTCCTCCTTGTCTGGGGGGAGAGGCAAATGAGATATTAAAACCCCAACTCACACCTTGCCTCAAGAGCCCTGTCCCATGTTTGGTAATGGCCTTTCCCCTGAAAGCCCTCAGGCTGGCTCCTAGGGTCACCTCTTCCTGGGACCTTCCCTACTCCTGATTTGACTCATGGGTCCCCTGATCTAGTTCTTGGGACCCTCCAGCCAAGCCCCCACCCTCCAGCCCCCGTGGGATCTTCAGCCCAGCTCCACCTTCCACCAGAGGATAATAGGTGAACTGTTTGGAGTCAGAGACATCCCCCCCACGCTTGCGTTTCAGTTGCAGGAACACAGTTACAGGACGCTCAATCTTCATCTTATGATAGGGAGGTGTCCGGAACACAATGGCGTACTAGGGGAAGGAGAACATAAGGTGTATTAAGGCCTTGGCCTAGTTTCGGCCCAGGCCCAGCCCTGGCCCTAGGGTACCTGTTTGTGAACATCTGTGGGAGAGAAGTCCCCGAAGGCCTGCCATCCATTCTCATCATCCTCGTAGAACCGAACCTCAATGTCATCTACAGGGGAAATTGAAGTTTGGCCACAGCTCCTAGTAAAATCTCCAGGGCCATTTGTCCTGGAGCTGTCCCGGTCCCCAAGCTTGATACCCAACATCCCTAGCTCCCAGCCTAGGCTCCAGCCTCACCTTTCTGCACCTTGTCACAAAGCAGATAAACCTCATCTCCACCCCGCACAGAGCCAGCTGTCTTGTCCATTCGAGAAATCTTCAGGTTTGAGGCTCCAGGAGACTCTATGGAGATGGGATATCAATTACTTGAGAGGATATAATAGCCATGGTCCCAATTATGGAGCCAGGGGCTTTGTATTATCTGAACAACCCCAAAGGTACAGGAACTGCTAGTATCTTCATCTACTCAAGATGGAAGCCATACTCAGAGAGGGGAAATGACTTGCTCAAGATCACTCAGCTCATACATGGTGGGGCCAAGTTCAAACCCAGGCCTATCTGACTCCACAGTTCAAGGCTGCCCTCAATGCTCCCTCTGGCACCCAGGCCCCAGGTGATCAGGATACTCACTGCTGTCATGGATGGGCTGAGAGATAACTGGCTTCAGGGGCAGAGAGAAGGAGCCATCACTGGCTCGAAGGAAGGCAGAAAAGCGCAGCCGCACAATGCTCAGATCCATCACCTTCTTTAGTTCCTTGGCCTCCTGCTCCAGCTCCCGACGCTCGGCCTCTGGGCAGCGGGCACACATGTGACCCCTGGAGTCCTCCTCCTTCTCTACTCCTTCCATGACCACCTCCCATGACTCCCTCCACGTCCTCCATACCCGTAAGGCCCTGGGGCCTGGAGCGAAGCCGCTGTCTCTGCAGTTTTTGTATCATAATCTCCATCATGTTCTTCTTGGTCACATGCAGGACACCCAGGTTGTTAAATCTGGGTAGGGGAAGGGAGGAGTCAGAGGCCTTGCAGGCAGTTCTTTCCTCCTGAGGCACCCTCCCCACTGCCAGGGCTCAGCTCAGCTCTACTTCCTCTAGGAAGCTTTTCTAGTTTTCACTTGGGGCCTTGGGTTCTAGGGCCAACCAGGGTCTCTCCCCTTGGTCAGATGCTAAGCTCACAGAGGTGGGCTGGGGCCTAGAACTGGCAAGCAATGAGGGGGCACGCCAGTGGAGACCAGGGGTAGGGGGCACCTACTGGGCAGTCATATCCTTGGGCCCCACAGACACTGCGCAGACCCCCAGCTCCGAGCATTGCTTGCCCACCAAACTGTGGGCGTGAGCACGAGGCGGGTCACTGTGTGTTACCAGGTCCACCTCTATCTTGGCCGGTCCCTCGTAGTTACAGATCTGTGAGGGGTGAGGGCTGTCAGCAACGCCCATGAATACACTGTCCACTAGCCCACCCTCCAGCACTATCCTGGCTCACCTTGACAGTGGGATAAGTCTTCCGACCCTTCTCGCTGGAGGCACCTGGCAGTCCTCCGTGGGAAGGGCCTTCACAGCCATATCGAAATCGGAAGCCTCGCTGAAGGTGCCAGGGCACAGTGACATTGTGACCAGGACAGACACCAGCCCCCCATCCCCCCCAGCCAGCAGTGACCATAATGACTGGATGTGTGTATCCTGAATCACAACCACACCACTGTGATCAGCAGCAGCTAACCATCCCAACCCTAAGTGGGTCTGTGTCAGTTACCCTCCCTGTGGCCACCCAGCTGCAACTACCCCACTTGCCCCCAAAGCTGAAGCCATCCCACACTATCCCTTCCACTCGCTCACCTGCTTAGGCTGTTCCACGATCACCAGGTAGGGGCCATCAGCTGGGGACAGAGGGGCCTTGCTGAGCCAGGATCTCTGAGCCCACTCCCAAGGCAGAGGGCACATACTCCTCCCTTCCCCTCCCTCCAAGACAAGGGGAGGTCAGGGGACTTACTAACCTGTCTCTGGGGCTGGCTCCTTGGGCCCCACCATGGACGGGTTGAATTTGAAATCATCATATTCAATGATGCCATCCAGACCCTGGTTTGGAGACAGACTGGGGTGGCAGCTGATTCTGAGCCACCCCCAGAGGCCTCCACCTCTCAGCTCTGTAAGCCCACAGTAATGACTCCCTCTCCTCCCCAGGCCCATATGAAAGCTCCTACTGTAAGCAGTTTGTAGACAAGACTAACTGACAGGCAGGGTGAGATAATCTGAGGACATTACAGGTGTCGGGGAGTAGATGGCACTCCGAAAGACGGGCAGACAAGCAGACAGGCACGGGGCGGGGGGGGGGGGGGGGGGGGGGGGGCAGACGGCCGGCTTTGGGGCCAGGCGGCGTGACTCACTGGGTCGTAGCAACTGTCCATGTCTCTGGGCTAGGCCCGGCTCTGTCCGGTGGCTTCGGCGAGTCCTGTTCCCCAGAGTTTCAGGCGCCCGCCTTAGGTGGGGAGGAGTGGTGGCGGGGGTAGGGAGAGACAGATCAGGACGGGAGTTGGGGGAAGAGGGGGGCCCAAATTTGGGGGAGGGTCCGATCTCCTCCAGCTACCCGTCCGGGTGTGGCGGGCAAGATCCGGTGGAGGGCGAAATCTGGAGCTGGGCTGGGCCGGGCCGGGGAAGGGGCAGGAAAGTTAGAACAGCTTAGGAAAGTCCCGAAAATACCACGGGGAGGCGGGGCCGGAGGGGGCGTGCCTGGAAATGACGCCACTGGCCACTCCCCCGAGGCGGGAGGGGCGCGAGGTCTTCTCGCTGGCCTGCGGGCTCCCGCAGCACCTCTACAAGCAGAGGAGCGGCGAGACCCAGAGAACGCCCCGCGGGGTTGGGGGCCACCTCCTCCCTCCAGAGCAGGCGCCAGGGCCTGGAGGGTCTTTCAAGGCCGGGGGAGGCTACTAGTCCGGGGCCAGGCCCGCCTCCCGTCCCCTTCCCCTCCCCCGTCCTGGAGCAACCTCGGGATTTTCTACTCCGAGAGAGGCCACGGCTGATTCACCCCGGGGGGTTTTGGGGGGATATTCCTACTGTAAGGAGGCCTCCTCCCCGAAGGGCTGTAGGCGGGGGCTCTTCCCAGTCGGGGGCCCCGGGGTTCTGCCCCGAGAACCGGTCTCTGGGGCCACGGGGCGGCGGGAGGAAAGGTGTCTCCTTGGGATGGGTTCCTCTATTCCCTCTCCCCGAAACATCTGTACAGCTGTTGATTCCCACACCGCACCTGCTTTGGGGGCCCACGCCCCCCCCCAGTCCCATAGCCGTGTGTAATGCATGTATGTGTCTGCATCACAGGTGTACAAGTGTGTTTCGGCCCATGTGCTTGTGTGTACATGGTGTGAACATGCGTGTACAGGTGAGCGTCCTTAAACTAATCAGTGTGGACACATGTCTGAGCATGTATGTAAGGGCACAGGTGAACATATCCTTGAGTTTCTGTGTGAAGGGTATGGGTCCAGGCACCTGTGCACGGGTGAGTGTGTTTTGCGTGTGCATGTATGTGTGAGTCTGAGTGCATGGACGACCCTGTGCACCCGCCGGCATATGTGTAGATATACGCACGGCCCGCGTCTTTGTACAGGGATATTGACGTGTATCCGCGTGTCTTGTTCGTGTGCGTGCTCTCTGGAGTGTGCAGATGCCGCTCTTAAGCTCTGGGGCTCGGTCAGCTAAGGGCCCTCCTCCTGCCCTTCCCGGCGTCCCGCCACCCAGGGGTCTGAACCCAGCCACTCACCGCGGCGGCGGCTCCGGTTCCGGATTCTCTCCTTGCCCGACCCACCTCGGACGGGTCGCGGCACCTCTCCAACCACCCGGACTCCAGTCGGGAAAGCCCCTTTTCGGCCCCCGGGAGGGGGGAATTCCCGTGACGTTTCCGTGCGTCACTCGCCATGCCCTTTTTTATTGGCTGAAAGTTTAAGTCCCGGACTCGCGCAGCCAATCAGGAGTGGCTCAGGCAGCCCCTTAGAGGAGAAATATTTGCGCAGCGCGGGAAGCAGGAGTGAGAATGACTCTCAGGCGCTGGCTCTGGCCTGGGGACCAGTCCGCTGCGGGATCCGCTGACCGAGTGCCATTCCCCAGTCGAAGGACCCGGCTCCAGTCTCCTCACCCACCCAGGCATGTCCCAGCCGGCTGGCAGCCCCCGCTGCTGCTCGGCTTTATGGTGCGCCTAATACTTGGCCACTTCTGAAGCCGGGGAACCCCAAGGGGAAGCTGGTTTGCCTCAGCCCTCTGGCCCCCCGCCCGGAGCGGGGCCCCGCTGCCGGGAAGACTTAGGGGAAGAGGGAGGAAGTTGATCTTGCAGTCAGTTCCAGAGTGCCATCTGGTGGCCTCTCTGGAGCCGCGAGGAGACTCCGTAATCTTCCCTTAATCAATCTTCCCTGGAAGAGACAATCTGTACCTAAAACTTGTTCTATAAATGGCAGGTTAACAGCTGGCCAGACTTTCAGACCTGAATTCAGGTCTGCGCCGCGTAAGAGAAATGAGTTGTTTATTTGGGGGACTCAGGCCTTGTTCATCGATCACGGAGATTTGGAATATTAGAATGGAAAAGGCATCCAAAATTATAGTTAAAACTTCCTCCGATGTAGGAAATTGCCTTTTATACAGTTTCCAATGTCCGCTTCGACCCTTCTAGTGGCAGCAAGGTCAGTACAGAATTTCACAAGGTGCTGAACTCCGAGGCTGGACATTTCTGGTTGGTAGAACTTTTTTTTAGGAGGTGCCATGAGTAATCTCCATTCTTGCAGGCGTCCTCCCTTCGGCTCACCGAGGTAGAACACAGGCTGTTGTTTCAGATCTTTCCTGCAACTTGCCCCTGACCTTAATAATGGAATTACAGGCCTGCAGTAGCTCTGCATAAAGGGAGACTATTATGGCCCTTGATTTGGGCTATTTCCTGTCACTTCCCCCTCTTCATGTTGCCTGCAAATGGAATGTGCCAGATACTGTGTTAAGATACTTTAGTATAAATTCTTATTCTTCCTCCCAGCAGCACTAGGAGGTAAATATTACCTTTACTGATAAAGAAATTAAGGCTCAGAGAGGTGAATTAACACAACCAAATACACAGCTAGGAAGGGACAGAGTGAGAATCAAACCCAGTCTCTTAACTCTAGGACAAAGCTCTTTCCCCTAAATTTGTATAAAACAAAGCAAGCCTTTCCACCGCACTGTGGGCCTCCAAATAATTTGTCAAAATCCAGGGATATTGTCTACTACCTTCCCCTGGTAAATCAGACCCAAAACCGTTAAATTAAAATGGAATGAGGTTAGATTGGTGTACTACAACTTAGTGAACCTGTGCTAGTTACCATTGATTACAACTGTCCTTTCAAAGTGCTCATAAACCAACAGCTGAAATTGGCATGAACACTTCTAGTCTCCAAAATGTCTCTAAAAGCAACCCTAGGGCTTGAGCTATTCTTATTTATTTATTTATTTATTTGTTTATTTATTTATTTATTTATTGGCTGCGCTGGGTCTTCCGTTGCTGCGTGCGGGTTTTCTCTAGATGCAGCGAGCGGGGGCTACTCTTCGTTGCGGTGCGAGAGCTTCTCATTGAGGTGGCTTCTCTTGTTGCGGAGCACAGGCTCTAGGCACGCAGGCTTCAGTAGTTGTGGCACATGGGCTTCAGTAGTTGTGGCTCACGGGTTCAAGAGCGCAGGCTCAGTAGTTGTGGCACGCAGGCTTAGTTGCTCCACAGCATGTGGGATCTTCCCGGACCAGGGCTCGAACCCATGTGCCCTGCATTGGCAGGACGATTCTTAACCACTGCGCCACCAGGGAAGCCCAAGGGTTGAGCTATTCTAATTATGAGATTCTGAGCTGTAATTTCTTTCTATTTATTTATTTATTTGTTTGTTTATTTTTGGCTGCATTGGGTCTTCGTTGCTGCACGCAGGCTTTCTCTAGTTGCAGCAAGCGGGGGCTACTCTTTGTTGCAGTGCACAGGCTTCTCATTGCAGTGGCTTCTCTTGTGGAGCACGGGCTCTAGGTGCACAGGCTTCAGTAGTTGTGGCGCATGTGTTTAGTTGCTCCGCGGCATGTGGGATCTTCCCGGACCAGGGTTTGAACCCATGTCCCCTGCACTGGCAGGTGGATTCTTAACCACTGCGCCACCAGGGAAGCTGTAGTTTATCTGAAGATTTAAAAAAAGAAAAACCTTTATCATAGAAAGTTTCAAACATATATAGTGGAGAAAATAGTATAATGAATCCCCATGTACTCATCAGTCAGCTCCAACAATTCCCAGTGTTGTCCTGGAGATTTTAACTGACTCAAAGTTTATTGTTAGTTGCTATAGCCTCATCTATCTCGACTTAAGAAACCTCTTTATTGTTTGTTTCACTAATTTCCAACCTAATGATGATCTCTGTTTCTGTACCCAGGCCTAGCACTACTGCTGGCCCAGAAGAGAGGCACCATAAATTCGCTCCATTCACTCACCAATAAATAGGGAGGGCCTATTCTAGAAATGTGTCCCTATTTGAAGACAAAAATCAAATGGTTGTATAATATGTCAGTTGGTGATAAGTGCTACAGAGAAAAATAAAGTAGTAAGAGTATAGAGAGTGACAAGTGTTTTCTGTGTAGCAGTCAGGGAAGTCTTCTCTGATGAGGTAACATTTGAACAGTGACTTGAAAAAAGTGAGAGGGTGAGTTATGTGGATATCTGAGGGAAGAGCATTCCAGGTGGAGGCACCAGTAGTGTAAAGGTCTGATACAAATGCGTTTGGTATATTTGAGGACCAGCAAGGTTTTTTAGGTAGGTGAGAAAAAGTAAGAACTTTGGATTTTATGCTGAATGAGATGGACATCCATTTGAGGGTTTTGGGCAGTGGAGTGAAAATGATATGACATGTATTAAAAGTATCCATTTGGCTGCTGTGTGGAGAGTAAAGGGTAGAGAGTATGGAACTAGAATGAAGGAGGGAGACCAGTAGTCCAATAGATGGTGGCTTAGACTTGGGTGGTAGTGGGTGAGGGTGGGAGAAGTAGTCACATTCCAGATAGATTTGAAAGACAGAAGCAAAAAGACTTGCTGAGGGATTGGGTGTGGGATATGGGTGGTGGGGTGTGGGCATTGGTATAAGAACCTAGAAGAGATGAGGGGTAGTTGTACATAAAGTCAGAGTGATGGATGGTATTTAAAGTTTCGACAGTGGACATCACCCCACGATTGAATGTGGAGAAAAGAAGTTGACAAGCACTGAGCCCTGGGGCATTCTTTTTTGGGTTTTTTTGGCAGCGTTGGGTCTTCGCTGCTGCGCTCGGGCTTTCTCTACTCTTTGTTGCGGTGCACTGGCTTATCATTGCGGTGGCTTCTCTTCTTAAGGAGCATGGGCTCTAGATGCACGGGCTTCAGTAGTTGTGGCTCATGGGCTCAATAGTTGTAGCATGCAGGCTCTGTAGTTGTGGCTCACGGGCTCAGTAGTTGTGACTCGCGGGCTTAGTTGCTCTGCAGCATGTGGGATCTTCCAGGACCAGGGCTCGGACCTGTGTCCCCTGCATTGGCAGGCGGATTCTTAACCACTGTGCCCCACCACTACTACTTTTGAGCTGAGGAAGTGTCATAGAAAAGACCATGGGGTTTAGAGTGAGACAGACCTGGGTTTGAATCCCAGCTGCCTAACTTCCCAGGAATTTGGCCTCTCTGAACCTGTTGCCTCATCTGTAAGAGGAGTAAATACCTCTACAAGGTTGGGTAAGCAGTGCACTTAATATTGACATATACTGGTGTTCCAACAATGTCACTTCTCCATGTTAGGGTCTTAAAAGTCTCTAGCTTTCCTCTGGACTTTTTGAAGCCTGCTATCCTAGAGTTCTTATAGGAGACATCATTAAGACCAGCATTTCCCTGCAGATTATTCTATTACTTTCCCACAAGTTTTGTCACTTCCACGTCATCAGCCATTCTTTGTTAGTCAGAATTAAGGCCTGAATATTAGTTCTTGTAGTTTCCCTTGCTTGACAGAGACAACACTGTCAACCACACAAGTCACGTATGTGTCAGTTGATCCTTCTATAACAGAATGAGGCTTCCAACAAATGTTTTTCTTTGCTTGCCAGTGGGGAAGGGTTCAGTTTGCAATTACTCCAGCTTCTTTCCCGATATTTGTAGACCGAGGGATACAGACTTTTCATATTCCTTTGTTCATAGGATGGCCTTCAGGTTTCTATACAGAAGTCAATGTTGTTTCCCCCATAGGGAAACAGAAGCTTCTGAAGGCAGAGCTGTGGGGCTCAGAAGGGAGAACAGAGAGAGATGTTATAGCTGAAGCCAACGGCCCTAGTGTTAACCTGACTGTAGTTCCGGGCTTTTCTGCACTCATACAGAAGGAGTGCAGTCTTACTCCTAATTTTCCCAGGAGCAAGGCTTCTAGTTAGTGTGGAAAACAGGCATGGTCTGGACTACTTGCAGAAGGAAGGGAAGAGGGAGAAACTAGTGTAAGAGCTGCAGGACTCACGTCAGCATTGTTCCACATCAGGCTGTTTCCATTTCCAAAGCACCCGAGGGAGGCACTTACAGACATCCAGACCCAGCAACATCCACGTGGTTGTGCTGAGCAAAGGAAAGCCCAAGGTGCTGAACGATTACACAGACATCTGGGACCAATGGAGAGGTGAGTGCCCCTAACTCTCCATGAGGGAGGCCAGCTGGTAGTACAGCAGGTACCACTCTCTGCCCTCCCTTCCCCCGGGGGAAGAGACCATGGTGAAGGAGAATGCCAAGATGATGGAGATGCTTCACCTGGGAAAGCTTAATAGTATTCTGCATCACACCCACAGTACCTCACCCCTGCAGGGGCCACACTGCCTGCCCCATACACACTCCCACTTATCTTACCCTGACGCAAAGGGAAAGAAGGGGAGGGGTTCTCCAATCATGCTGCAGTGACTGGGGTAGATGGAGGCTGTGGGATGGGAAGAAATTTTCCCTCCTCAGTTCTGGGCCAAAATGAATGCCCTGTGTCCAGAAACACATGATCACAGTTATGGGCAAGATAGCCTCCCACCCCCTAAGCCCCATGGGCTCCTCTCTGCTCCTGGGACTATGAGGCACATCTGAGGGAAGACTTCTGAATAACTACAGCTCAGCTCTGGTTCACCTTCCCTTTGACCCCAGCCTAGGCTGTCACGGTTATCTCCGATGGAGCAGTTAGGGAAGAGGACAACTGCCAACCCCCTAGCGCATCCCTGGTGCTAAGGGGGCACTGCTGTGATGGTGGTGGTGGGGCAGCAGCAGTGAAGGAATCCTGACTGCGTCCTGGCGTCTGGCTGGCTGGTGACCAGGGGCCACGTGGGCCAGACTGTTGGTAGGCTCAGTCTCATTTCTGTTCATGTGATGGCCTGGGTATCCCGAAACATGGTACCCACAAACTCAAGAAGGAAACCAGAGGGAAAGGCAATGATGTTGGTACTAAGACATTTATTACATCATAAAAAATCCATCGTTGTCCTGTTTTTCCATATGTACATGCTCCTGTGGGCAGTCCCTCTGTCCAGCCCCACCTGTCCACCCTCCATGGCGCCAATCAACTCTCCAAACTGACCAACTAATTAATAAAAGAGGAAGAACTAGAGGAGGTGGCCCAGGGCTGATGGGAGTGGGGTTGGGAGAGGGAAACAAAGTGCAGAGTGATTGGCTTGGCTCTCGATGCCTGACCACGGGCAGGAGGAGCACAAGGGCAGGCACTGCAGGGCTGGTACAGTGATGCCTCCCCGAGCTGCCAGGCTGCAGGTGATACCTGAGTGTGCTCTCAGGTTGGACTCCCAGGAATGGAGAGCAGAGGAGGAAGGTCCCACAGACTGACTGTGGGTCCCAGGAGGGGCTATAAAAGTTCTTTTTCAGGTCCCCATCCAAGTAGCAGTGATAGCAGCTTGGGCTGGGACTGAAGAATTTGTGGCCCCTGGGACAGCTGAAGGGTGGGCCAGGGACAGCCTGGTAGGAAGTACTGGTCCTGATCGCTGAGGGCCCTGCCTTAGTTGACCTCAGAGGTGGGCAGGGGGTCTGTGGGGCGGGGTGTGGCCAGGAGGGGCACAGGTGAGGTGGCCTCGATGAGAGCGGGGTTGAGTATGATAGGCAGAGTCATGGGGGGCACGCCCACCTGCAGTGGGGAGGCCAAGGGCTGCAGGATCAGTGGGGGCTGAGCCAGGGGTGGAGGCCCATCCGGGGTAGGGCTCAGTCTGCTGGGGCTGGATGCCACTGGTGATCCAGAGGAGCTGCTGTTGGCAGGTCGGGGGCCCTCGGGCTTCTCAAAGTCTAGAGGGAAAGCAAGGTGGCTGCAGTCAGACTCGCTCACATTCTGCAGCTAGTTTACCAAACTTCTGCTTCTCCCACTCCTGTAAGCAAGATGACCCCTCCCAGTCTACACAGTTGAGAGTCTCTGCTCAAAACTTATTCCAGTGTCCAGCTACCTTATATCTACCCTTTATCTTCTTTGCTGTACCTCCAGTAGGTTAATTTTGGTCTGGTCTTTATTAGAATTCCTGAAGGGCAACCTCTGCATATTCATTCCAAGTCCCTGATCCAGCCTCCTTCTCTGAAGCCTGAAAATCCCAGGCAGCTAGCTCATCATAGCTGACCTGGCCCTGCCATTTCCCATAAGAAGAGCAGGTGAACAGGATCTTCTGGTTCTTTCCTTTCCTGGCTCACAGCCCATGCCCAGCAGCAATCTCAAAGTACCCCGGACCTCCTTGACTTCCTGTTTGACATCCAGCAAACTCGCTCAGAGGGACTCACCACAGGTCCCCAGCTCAGAGGGCATCTCTGGGGGAGGTGGATGGCCAGGTGTCCTGGTGTCACCAGCAGCAGGAGTCAGGTGGGCTGAGGCCAGAGGTTTTGGGGCATGAGGCTCCATGGGCACAGGGTCTGGGGAGGGTAGAGAATCCAGATGGCGGCTCTCGGTGCTTTATTTCAAGTAGAGTCCTGGCTACCCACTAGACTTAACCCCCACCCCAGGCACAGAGAACTAATTATTAGCTCCAGACTCTCTTTGATGAAGTTGGTTGGAGCCCCCTACCCTGGATGACAGTCTGCTTGAAGAGCTCATCTCGTAGGTGGGGCAGGAAACAGTCAATGCGCTCCCAGGTGATCTCCCAGAGGGCTGAGGGGCTGCCTCCTCGGGCATCCGCACTGTGGAAAATCTCTGCTGTGTCCATCACCAGGAGCATGTTCTTCAGAGACTCAGGGATGGCCTCTGACTGCAGGTGGCAGTGGGGCCATGAGAATGGGAAAGAGGGCATGGGGGGATATGGTAAGGAGAAGGCAGCCACCAAGGGGGAAACAGCAAGTCTTCCCAAAAGATGGGAGAGGAAGTAGGCAGCTGGAGTTGGGCTGAGGCAGAACGTACCAGTAAGTCACTGGAGCCTGCGTGCATGTACTTGTCCATGAAATCCAGGATGGTCAGCCAGAGGGCCGCAAAGGTAGAGAGCGACAGCAGTGGAGACAGGTGCTGCAGGAAGACCTATGGTCCCCCAGCCCCTCTCAGCCAAGAGTAGGGTAGGAGCCTTCTGCACCCCTCTCCAAGGGTGGGAGGCAAGCCTGCCCTATCTTGTGTGGGAATCCTGGATCAGAGACTCCTCTGAATTCCAAAATCCTCCCAGGTCCCTGGGTCCTGCTGAGTCTCCATAGCTGGGAGTCCTAAGCACCTACATTACACCTCTAGGTCCTCCCAGTAGCCTTGGCTTCCCTGCTTGCGAAGAGGCAGGTGTGGGGAGAGTGGGTGGGTGTAGGGTCGTGAGCAGTACCTTAGAGAGCAGGGTGGAAGCCCTCATCCGGGTCTCCTCCATCCCGCCCACATCTGCAGGGCTGATGTTTTCCAAGAGCTTGGTCAGTAGAGGAAACAGCACCTGGTGGGTAAGAAGCCAACATCTCCCTAGCAGGGTCAGGTGGAAGCCTTGTCCACTTGACCCTGGGCTGCGGTGGATGGGTACAGAACAGGAGGGAAGGTCTGATACAGGCTGAGAATTGACATCAGGGGCTCTTCAAGCTGCCTGGCTCTCCTTGTCTTTAGGATTTGCACTTTACCTTAAGACCAGAGGGAAGTCCTACCTTGTTAAAACAGGACTCCCATTCCAGGGCATCTAACTTTTGCAGATCATGTACCAGTAGTGCTCGCTGCAGATAGGTCAGTGCCTGCATCCGCACCTGGCGCCGGGCATCACAGCACAGGCAGGCAATGCCTGAGAATGAGAACAGGCTCAGGATCCTTTGGGCATCCTGATCCTGGTACTTCCCAAGCGCCAGCTCCACCTCTGCCCCTGCCCTGCCTGCTCCCCTGAGGTTTACCCTGAAGTAAAGGGCACCAACAGTGGGCCCAGAGGGTGCGTGAATCCGCTTCGATCTTCCGGCCTCCTGTGTCCAGGTGGCGCTGCTCCTCCGCCCATGAGCTGTAGATAGAGGCTGCCCTTGTGTGTAGGGTGTGCATCAGGTCTAGCAACTGGGGTCACAGGAGGGGCATGACATGAGTGGGGTTAGGTCTGGTGGATCCCCTCCTCACTAGCCCACTCCCACTGTCCCTGATTGAGTCCTCAAGGGAGTCCCTAGTACCGATCACACCATACTCCACCCCTCTCACCACTCCCTTCTCCTCAACTTTATGAGCTGGTTGTCCTAGTCCTGACCAGTGTTTCCCAAAGATGGGTATTACTCCTAGTAGCAGGGATTTGAAGAGGTGTGTGGACTAAGTATTTAATAACACAATTACACAGTGAGAAAGGTACTTTTTCACTCCTTTTTCACACTTTCTGATGACAGATAAAGCCTCATCTTGTTAATCTCATTTTAAAAACAGCAAACCTGAGGCTCAGAGGCTTTGATAGGCAACAGTGTCTGGCCAGATTTAATAATTTTTTGTTTTTGTAATTTTTCTAAGGTTATTCTATTTAAAGCAATTAATTCTCCATTTATTTAGTGATGTAAAGTCTGCTCATAAAATAAATTTTATATGTCCTGAATAGACAACAGAATAACTCTGGAAGGATAAACAAGAAACTGATGGCAGTGGTTGCCTCTGGTAAGGGGAACTTAGCAGCTGGAGACAGGAAATGGATGGGACTTTTATCTGCTTACCCTTTTGTACCTTTTGAACTCTGTGCTATGTGCATTTGAATTACTTATTTCAAAAACAAACTATAATTTAAAAATGAAGCAAACAAAGACTTACAGGCGGTCCTGGACAGGGGGGGCACTGTGGGGACACTGGCTGAGGCCCTGGCTGGAACATAGGCCCTTCCTTTCCGCCCTGGCTTTCCCTGGCCCCACCAAGACTCCCAATGTCAGGTACCGGGAGAGGAGAGGAAGTAAAGGGTGCCATACTTACGTCCTGACTGACCTGTAAAGACACCGTATGGTAGCTGGCAGGCACACCTTCGTCCTCATCGTCATCACTATGCCCGCCCCGAGTGGCATGTTGGCTGGAGGTTCGAGGCCGCCGAAGCATTGAGCCTTCCTTGGATTTCTTCTTGAAGCGGTTCCCTTTGCTGTCATACTTGTGACTCTTGCCACGTTTCTCCTGGGACTTGCACCCTGAGCAGGGCCAGATGCAGGTCACATTTCCATATCCATGGGTACAGATGGCCTGCTCCTCCCTTTCCCCCGTAATTCACATGGTTACTCCCCAACTGCCCCTTCATCAGGTGACCCACCGCCATTCAGACTGGCCTCCACAAAGATGCGGAGAGTCTTGACACAGAGCTCAAAGTTGTCAGGTGTGATGTGGGCAGCGTCACGCACAATGAAGGACAGGGATTCCACACACTTGAGCAGGGACTTGGTGTCATGTGGCCCGAGGTCCAGCCCCACTGTTAGGCTGTACTGATTGACCAGGGGTGAAGGACCTGGCCAGCTGGTCTCAGGCCCTGGCTTGGAGTTATCGATGTCATCCTTCCCCACCTGTAAAGTACAGAGGAGCTGAGAATCCAGGCTTGACCCTGATCTTCCCCTAGCTGCCCTCTCAGAAGGCCAGGAATCTTTCCCACAGGCCAAGAGGGGAAGACTCACCCGCTGCCCGTATGCTCACTCACCACTAACCAACCGCTGTTGACCACATCAGCATCTGTGGCTGATCGGTGAATCTTGCCAGGCCTGCCATGGTCAGTGTAGACCTCCGAGTCAGAAGTGTACCCTCGGTCCAGGCTCACATCATTTTGATGGAAGGATGGGAGTTCACTATCTGATTGGGCCCCTGAGCCAGCAGGGAGAGGGGCAGAGTCAGGATGGGGATGGGGAAGTTGGGATGAGGCACAGTTTCAGCTCTCAGAAGAAAGGTGCTGAAGCCTGGCCTCTCTTTTCTCTTGGTCTGGATTAGTTTCAGCCCTGTCACTAGAGGGCTGAAGGATGGCCTGGAGAGCTTCTCTGTTGACCAAATGGGGCAGCAGGCTAATTTGGGCTCCTGACAGCATCTAGTAGCAGCTGTTGGGGAGGGAAGTGGCAGTGAGGACAGAGTTTCTGAGAAAACAGTCCTCAGGACAGTAGGAAGCCTGGCTTCATAGCCTTCTCCATTGCCTACTTGCCTTTATGCTGTTTAATCTGTGGGTAATGGGGAGAGGCCCGTTAGGCACAGGAAGCTCTGGAAGCAGAGGGCAGAAGCCAGGGGTATTTAATCTGCTGAACACAACAACCTGCGTTTTGTTTTCCTGTCTCAACCACTGGGGCCATAATTGTTTATCTGCCAGTGTGGGTCTCTCTGGGAAAGGGCTTACCAGCATCAGGTGCATCGGCCCTGGCTGTGGCCTGCAGGGCAGCTGGAGGCTTTACACCTGAGCCAATGCACTCCAGCAGCGTGAAGAGGGTGGCCCAGTCATCACTTGAGTGGATGTTGGCTGCGTTAGTCTTAAGGAGTTCATGGAGCCCATAGGCTACCTGGTGACTGACTCGGGACAACACGCTGGGCTTCATTAGTAGCAAAATGCGCAGGGAGAGCAGTACCTGGGGCAGGAGATGGGAGCAGGAAGTGGAAAGTGGGCACATGCGTCTTGTCTAGCCTCCTTCCCCACCAGCCTCCCTAGGTTAGTGAGAACAGTTTTGGCTAAGACTCAACTTAGGGTACTCTGTGGACAGATGGCCAGGGGCTAGGAATGGGGACAAGAAAGAGGCAGGTGTGTTTATAAAAGGGCAATACGAGGGATCCTGTGGTGTTGGAACTATTCAGCATCTTGGCTAGTGGTAGATACACAAACCTACGCAAGTGCTTAAATTGTGTAGAACTTAATACACGTATGAATACAAGTAAAACTGAGGAAATCTGTATAAGATTAGTGAATTGTATCAATGTCAGTATCTTGGTTATGATACTACACTATAGTTTTGCACAATGCTACCATTGGGGTAAAGTGGGTAAAGTGTACAGCCCCCAACTTATGATAATTTAACTTAGATTTTTTTGACTTCACAATGGTATAAAAGTGAAACACATTCAGTAGAAACCATACTTTGAGTTTTGATTTTTTCCAGGGCTACTGATACGCAGCACAGTCCTCTTTTGTGATGCTGGGCAGTGGCAGGGAGCCACAGCTCTCAGTCAGCCATGCCATTATGAGGGTAAACAACTGATGCACTTAGAACCATTCCGTACCCAGACAACCATTCTGTTTGCCACTTTCAGTACAGTATTCAATAAATTACCTGAGATATCCAATACTTTATTATAAAATAGACTGCATATGAATCTATAATTATCTCTATTTTCAAAGTTTAATTTTTTAAAAACTGAAAAAAAGACCAGCAACATTATGCAAAACTACAGCATAATATCATAACCAGGATACTGACATTGATACAATTCACTAATCTTATTCAGATTTCCCCAGTTTTACTTGTACTCATACGTGTATTAAGTTCTACACAATTTAAGCACTTGTGTAGGTTTGTGTATCCAGCACTAGCCAAGATGTTGAATAGTTCCAACACCACAGGATCCCTTGTGTTGCCCTTTTATAACCACACCTGCCTTTCTTGCCCCCATCCCTAGCCCCCGGCCATCTGTCCACAACTTCTAAAACCTCGTCAATTCAAAAACGTCATATAAATGGAATGATATAGTATATAACCGTTTGGGATTGGCTTTTTTCACTTAGTATAATTCCTTGGACAGTCATGCAAGTTGCTGCATGTATCAACAGTTTGTTGCTTTTAATTGCTGAATAGTATTCCATGGTATGTATGTACTACACTTTACGCTGAAAACCATCTGGGCTGATTCTAGTTTCTGGCTACTACAAATAAAGATCCTGTGAACATTCATGTATAGGTTTTTTATAAAAGTAAATTTTCATTTCTCTGGGGTAAGTGCCCAAGAGTGCAACTGCTGGATTGTGTTGTAACTGCATGTTTAGTTTTATAAGAAACTGCTCTATCATTTTATATTCCTACCAGAAATTTAAGAGTGACTGACCCACATCCTTGTCTGCATTTGGTATTATCACTGTTTTTCACTTTAGCCATTCTGACAGGTGTGTAGTGGTATTTCACTGTGGTTTTAATTTGCATTTCCCTGTTGGATAATGATGATGAACACCACTTAAGCTTCTTCATGTGCTTATCTGCCATCTGTATATCTTCTTCATATCTTTCACCCATTTTCTAATTGGTCTGTTTTTTTTTTTTTACTGTTACGTTCTGAGTTCTTTTATATTTTAGGTATTAGTCTTTTTTCAGATATTTGATTTGCAAACATACACTCCTTGTCTTTACCTCCTTTTCACACTGGGCTCTCATAGAGTAGAATTTTTAATATTGATGAAATCTACCAGTTCTTCCTTTTATGGATTATATTTTTGGTGTCAAGTCTAAGAACTTTTTGCCTAGCTCCCAAAGATATCCTGCTATTTTTCTTTCTAGGGTTTCATAGTTTTACATTTTACATTTAATTCTATGATTCATTTTGAGTTAATTTTTCTATAAGGTATGAGGCTTAGGTCAAGGTTCATTTGTCCCCTGCCCCCTCAACTATGCATTTCAATTGCTCCAGCAATTAAAAGGATTATGCTTCCTCCACTGAATTGTTTTTGCACCTTTGTCAAAAAATTAGGCATCTTTGTGTGCGTCTATTTCTGGTTTCTCCTGTTACATCGATGCATGTGTCTGTCCCTCCAAAAATACCACAGTGTTGATTACTATAGCTGTATAGTAAGCCTTAATATCAGATGGAGTGATTCCTCCCACGTTTTTTCTCAAAATGTTCAGCTATTCTAGGGCCTGTGCTTTTCCATCTTAGAATAAGCTTGTCTATGTCTACAAAAAAACCTTGCTGGGATTTTCATAGGAGTTGCATTAAACTTACAGATCAATCAAGGGAGGAATGACATCTTCACTACGTTGAGCCTTCCAATCCACGCATATGGTATGCCTCTTCATTTATTTGGGTCTTTAATATCTCTCATTAGCATTTGTAAGTTTCAGCATACAGATCCTATACATGTTTTGTTAGGTGTATAGCTAAGTATTTGATTTCATTTGGAGCACTTGTAAATGGTTTCATTTTCTATATGTTCATTGTTAGTATAAAGAAATGTGATTAATTTTTGTGTATTGATCTTATATCCTGTGACCTTCCTGAACTCATTTCTATACTGTTTGTCTTTTATAAATTGGGTGAAGAGATCTCAGGAGGGTCCTAAGCATGAGAGCCAGGAAATCAGGTATGGGGCTGGGACTGCCACAAGGCAGCAGCCGTCCAGCCCTACTGAGCAGAGGTGCTGAGTACTAGCTTCATGCCTGAGGCCATTCCAGATTCACTCTCAATGTCCCTGTTAGACTCCCCTAGCCCTGTGGTAGGTTACTGGGCTCATGCTATGGGGCACTAAATGAAGTCTCTGTCTCAGGCCATATCCATAACTGATACTGTGGCTTTAGTCCCTTGTATACCTTCCTGCCTTCCCAGCTGCACTCAGCTTACCTGGCCACTGATCTCTTCTCTCCGGAGTAGCCTAATGGCTAGGCGCAGCAGCCCCACTACTGCCCGCTCCACAAGGAAGCAGAAGTCCTGTGCCTGGACACATAGGTGGTATAGATGGTCTCGAACAGTCTGCCACACACAGCCCACACGGTCCCTGAGAAACATAAGGGATGAGGATAGTCTCAGCTGTAAAGGCCACTGGGCAATAAGCCTCTTTTTCTGATTGAGGCTAGGTCCTTCAGAGCTCAGTGGTATTATACCCTAAGCAGGCAGCTATAATGAGCAAGCTTCTCCTCTACTGCCTATAGCTTCATGTGCTTCTTGTCCCTAGAGCCCACTCTGCAAGATTACTCCAGGCTTCCATCCCCTTGGCACAAGCCCAGTATGAGGCCTGCCTAAAGACTGCCTTCTACCTGTTCTCCAGCACAATCCTCAGCAGCATCTCCAGGCAGAAAGCAGCATCCTCTTCATCATAGGTCTCTTCATCTGGTGTCACTGAGACCAGAGCCTGGAGGAGAATAACAGCAGGAAAACAGGCATGGAGGAGAAGCCAGCCACTGGCCCACCCCTGACAGAAACTGAGGCATACACCACTATCCCTGTCTCCCCTCCCAGACCCAGCCAGCCCTTTCACCCCTCCTCCCTCTTCACTCTGTACCTTCATGAGCTCCTGCAGTGACTCCAGCTGGAGGAATTTACTTTCTGTGATCATCTTTTCTGGGTCACATTGCTAGAGGTGGCACAAGAGAGGGTTTTTTTTTTTTTCTGTATGCGGGCCTCTTACTGTTGTGGCCTCTCCCGTTGTGGAGCGCAGGCTCTGGACACGCAGGCTCAGCGGCCATGGCTCACGGGCCCAGCTGCTCCACGGCATGTGGGATCTTCCCGGACCGGGGCACGAACCCGTGTCCCCTGCATCGGCAGGCGGACTCTCAACCACTGCGCCATCAGGGAAGCCCCGAGAGAGGGGTTATTGATAAGGACTAGAGGGAAGAGAATGTTCCCAAGAAGCCAGGGAGAGAGGGCAGAAGGAGTCAACTCTGGTCACAAACCCTAGATGACCCTATTCTTCAGTTCATAGGACAGTGTCTATCTAGTAGAGAAGGGTCTAGGCTTGTTCACCAGGGGTAGGCAGGGGCAGTTACCTTGATACAGTCCAAGGCCATTCTCTTGGCCTCTTGGTTCTCAGTGGATGGGCCCCGCACGCTAGACTGCTCAGTACCACTAAGTGTCAGCCAGCTCACAAAGCTCAGCACTGTCGACTCTCCTCTGTAGAAAGAGAGTACAAGCTCTAGTGAGCTCCAGAGTTCTAATCCTCCCTCTGCAAGGTCTCCAGCCTCTGATTTCCCCTCACCGGTTTGATGGTGTCTCTTCCCGTTGTAGAGAGATCTTGCCATTGGGATCCACAAAATCTTCTACCTGGAAAATCAGGTCAAGAATAATTTCTTTCCACATGCCCTCTGCATTTCCTGCTCTGCCATGCAAAGTTTTCTGGCTTTCTTCCTGTTGTCCTCTGCCCTACACTATTGACTGGGCCCCTCCAATTGATGACTGGCAACAACTTCTACCAGCCTTCCTTTACAGCTATCCCCATGGCCAAAGATCTGTGGTCTTACATTTGAGGCGTTCCTGGTAAGTTTCAGCATGCATCAGGCCCAGTGCTACTCTCAACCAGTTCTATATGCAGACAGTACGTAATCTTGGAGCTCTTGCCTTGTTATTATTGATTAGTCTCCTACCAAGAATTACCTCCACCATAGCCTTGGGCAGCAGTTGGGCTCGGAAGAGCTGCAGCATGGCCTCCATGATATTCTTCCAGCCCTCCCGCAGGATGTCACCATGACGATGGGCCAAATGGAATACTGTCTTGGCTGCAATGTGGGCTTTAGGGTTGCTTCCAAACACAGTGGGCAGGTTCTCAATGGACTGGAAAGGAAGATGAGATGAGGCTTAGGGTCTGGCAAATGTCTTGAAAGGAGATTCTCTTAGGCCTCTACCTATGGCTCCTGAGGGTCCTTCTGCTAGTTCTGCTTCAATCCCCCATAATACTGGTGGGAAGGGCTACCCTGGCTAAGGCCTTCTCCACTATTGCATCTCTTCTCTCATCCCCATTATATAAGGTAATGCTATTCTCATCCTAGGGTGTGTCAGACAGAAATGGCTAAGCTCTACTGTAGTCCAGGGGTAGTGAGAGAATATGCTGATGGAAACCAGCTCCACAGATAAGGGTAGGTCTATGGCTAAAAGAGAGGTCTTCCTTTGGAACTCCAAGTACACAGTTCCTGTCCCTGCTCACCTCACTGCTGAGAGCTGTGAATTTGCATAGAGAGATGATGAGATTGTCAAACACATCACTGAGGCCATAGTGGGCGGAGATCATGGCGCACTTCCTGTAACGTCACATATCAGATACAGTCACTGAAAGGCCAGGCAGCCCTTCCAAGTCCCCAAGGAGGCTTGCTTGGGATTCTTCCCTAATCAGTCCCAGGAAGAAACCTTTTACTCTTGAGTCTGTTTAAGACTGAGCTTTCCCAAGCTTCAGCCTCCCTGAAAACTCAGGAGGAACCCATTCTAAGGAAAATAAGAGTAGGAGTCAGAGAGGCATGGAGGCAACCAAGTTAAATCAAAGAGGTGGAAGGAGATCCAAGACCATAGTCAAACTCTGGCTACCTGAAGCCTGAGATGGCTTTTTGGATGATTGTCTCCTCAAGGCTTTTGTCAAAGACATAAGAAAGAGCAGCAATAGTGGGGCCCCAGGTCATGGTGAAGAGGTCAAGATCGTAGCTGCCAGCAGGCACACGTAGGAATATGCCTTCTGGGGTGGCACCTCGATGAAGCAGCACATTCCATACATAATTCTCCCGAACCAGGCCTGTCTGCTCCTCAGGCATCACAATTTCCTCATTCCTGTCAGGAGGTGACAAAAGGAGTAGGTGCACTGCTCTGAACTTGACTGGTTACAAACTAGGACAAGGGGCTTTCTGCCCATTACTGACACTTTCCTTCAATGAGAGGTCATCAAAACTGCAGCTCAGTGGTCTGCTTCCCTCCCCACCAGTGGCACCAAGGAGAAAGAAAGGAAGCATCCCATAATCTCCAAGCCCCATCTCTAAGTGGGCCTTTAGTTCTATAGTAAGATCTCATATTTTTTCTGGGTATGAGAAGATGAACAATTCTACCTTTTCTGATTTACAGTAGAAACCTAAGTGTCCCAAACCTCATCTTCTAGTACCCATCTTGGGTTCTCTACTAGCCCCATAATGCATCTTGCAAGCTAGACAGGAAAACCCAGCTTCTCTGCGTTCGGAAAATGGGGTGATGACATTCCACTTAGCAGGGGCAGTTTGGATCCTGGCTCAGGGTACTAAAGTTCCAGTACTATTCAGGCTTCTTTGAGGAATAAATCAGTTGGGGGAGAAGGGGCTGCCCAGATAAATTACGATGCTAAATCCAGGGTATATGAGTCACTGCAGTCTGATGTGACTCCAAAATCTGGAGAAGGAAGTAGCGGGCTTCTCCTTAACAGAGATGCTACACCATTCTCTACGCATACTCACTTGATGGCATGGTACATGTCCTCCAGAATGTCTTGCTCAAAGTCCTTGCCTCCATTCACACCTTTTAGATTTTTGCGAAACTCCTAGAGACAGGGCAATAAGCTTTACCCCCCATGTGTCAATGCTGAAGCCCCACTCAGGGAACTCCTGGGTCTGTGGTAAATAGGACTTTAGGAAACAGTAAGTGACAGAATCCACTTCCCTACCCCAGTTCCTCTTCTGGATTGGCCAGCGCCCCCTGACTCCCTTGGACAGAAGCTTGTCTATTGTGCCCACTGGAAAACCCATGTCCTTCCTGCTACCTCCAAAGCTGTGCTGGAACTGCTCTGCCATGGCTGGGATCCAATCTTACCTCCAGGGTCATGGGTGCATTTTGCTTGCGAACATTGTGGTTGTGCTGGTCAGTATTAAGCATGATGACAGCATAGGCCAGGGCAAAGCAGGCATCGCTATTGGCAAATGGGGAGCCATTACAATTCTGAAAAATCAAAGACCCCACCTATGTCAATGCCCTTCTCTGGCCAATCAAACCCTCACTACCAACCCACTGGTCAATGATGATAAAGAGGAAGGTACCAGCCAGAAAGAGGCCCATCTCTTGCCAACTCCCTGATGGAAGCTGGCCCCTCTATGGGAAAGCTCACTGACATTGCTCTTAGCCTTCTTAGGAGACAGCAACTGGGTCCTTCAGTTGAAGCCATAGAAACCCTTAGTCAAATTAATTTGGGATGCTGGGCTCAGTCCCTGCCACTCAAACTCACCCTCCAATGTTCTGTGAATGCCTCTAGCAACCTCTGGATGACTGGTGCTTCCCCGGGCAAGCGGAAGGCTTCCAGGTAGAGACGGAGAGCTTCGTCCAGCCGCAGACCCTGAAAGCTGAAGGTGCTACAGGGAAAGAAAGAAGGACGAAAGGCTTAAGATGTATAAGCTGCAAATGTTGGGTGCTCTATTAGCTACAGTCCCACTAAGCTTCTCCTATTGGAACAGAAAAGGCTGAGAGCTCCGGCAAAGGGGAGGTATCTCCTAGGTCATCTCTAACACAGAACCAGAATTTGACAACCCCTAAGCTTAGTACTCTTCACATCAGTGTGCTCCTACATAGAAACCTCATCCCTGGAACCCAGAACCTACCCTGTGCTCAGGAACCCTACTCCACCCCTTTGCAATGTTCTCTATGTAGAATGGAATGGTGCCCAAAGCTTTCTTGCTGGAGACTCTTTCAGATCCAAAAGATATAAATCTTGGGAAGAGGAAGAGTGTATGACCTGGGTCACCATCAGGAACTGACTGGTACTGTTTTGAACTGTCTGTCCCCCCAGGCTGATCATCAACTATGTCCCACATTTCTTGCAGTTTCCTCACCTCACAAAGCTCTCCAACAGGTCAATGTTTTTGCGGTCACTCACAAACTCTCCAATCATTTTCTTGTCCAGCCGAGGGTTCTCTCGCAGCCACTGGGCTACCTCTGTGTTGTCCATTGGGATGGTGAGGAGACCTTTCTCTTGCAGAAACTGGATCCCCTTCTTTGGTTTCTGGTTGAACTGCTCTGTGCCAGTAATCAGCAGCTAGAGAAGAAATACAGGAGGTGTCAAAAGCTGCTCTGCCCCTAAACCAGACAAGGGCAGGTCTCCATCACAGTCCACAGCTGGTCACCTAATGGGCTCCTAGGACATGGTTCTAAGTCACTCCAGAACTAAGGCTGAACCACATTGGCCCCTAGCTTTACTCAATCTCCATGTTTAACTAGAAGTGGCTGAGGAGCTCCTTTTTACTCCTTTTCTGAGTGCTAAAGATGCACAGCACTCTCGTCCAACCTGAGAACCAGAGAAAAAAAATAAGAAAGAGACTAGAGAAGGTTTTCTTTTCTCTCCAGTATTAGAGCTGTTCCTGGCATCTGTTTACAGACTAGCTCGGATTCCCCTTCTTTCTTTGGCTTCCTAGCTCTTAAGGCCCTGGGGTTTGAAAGACAAGGTGAAATAACTGCGATAATAACTTTTTGACTGTCTAGTCACAGCCCTGCAATCAAGGGCACACATAAACCAAAGTCATTTAGGCTGGCCTTACAAGGAAGAAAGGGTTAAACAGAAGGTTTTCTTTGTGTTACCAGAAAACCAGAAAGTACAGTTATTTGAACTTTACTAAAAAGCACCAGAATAAATGTCAATTCCCTTTTATTGCCAATCATCACCCCAGAGCTCGAGATGACCAATAACCTTCGGTGACCCACAGGATACCAGCTCCCAGGGCTCTTGTCACCACAAGTAACACCTGACTCTCAGCTAGGGCAGCATTTGCCCAGGAGCACACAATAGGAGATGCTGATTACATGGCTTAGGAGTAAGGAAAGGGATTCAAAGGAGATTGGGGGGTTGCTGAAGCCCCAAGAAGCTCAAAAACTAGCCTTGGGAAGCTGTTCAGTGAGCTTAGACTCTCCCTCATTCTCTGAGAAAGAAACCCGACAGAGAACACCCAGTCAGAAGTGGGTAGAGGCTGAGCTCTGGGGATATCTATATATACCTTCTTTTTATTCTTAATTTCAATCAACTCCCGTGGATCTGGCAGGAGACAGGAAAATCGAGGTGGCTTCCGGGTAAACTTTTTGTCAGCTAGGAATGGGAGGAAGAGAGGGAAACACCAGTAAGACCTCTTTTACCAGGATAATGACTTTTGGAAGGATGCTGATATACTCTCTAGTGAAAAAAAGGATGCCTCAGAAAATTTCTTGTCCTCATCAGTCTTCCACTTCCTTAGAAGTCCTATCTTCTAGGGCTCCAAATGTTTTCTTGCCTCTCTCTGGGTCTGAAGGCATGGTGAGCAGCCAATGTTGATTCAGGTACTACCCTAGGGTATTTCTGCTCCCCTCCCCTCTGTTCTCTAACAGGCCTTCCAGTTGAGGGGGCTTAGAATGATGGATACCCAGTACCCACCCCCAGAGTCACCAGCTTCCTCCAGATCACTGCATCCTGGTTTCCCATGTTCTGCTGGCAGCCGCCCTCCACCTGGCACATGCAGGCCTGTGATGTCTGGGGCCATGCCTATAGCCTTCCCATTGCTGGCCGCTCTCTCAGCTGGTAAGAGAGAAGAAGGTAAATGAAGACTGATGGTGTTGGAAGCCAAGCAGAGCTGCAGAAGAATCGAGCTTCAGGCCAAGGAGATCTGCATGTTCCCACACAGGTCACCGGCCCTGACAGGACATACCCAAGCCCAAATAAGTAGTCACTATCCCAGGTCAGCCAAGCATTAGATTCTACAATTTAATAAAGAGATTATGCAATCACTTTCCCTGACCTTCTGCAACCTCAATCTTAAGGAAAAGTTAGAGAAGATTAATTAGAGTGGAGGCAGGCACTGGGGGTAGGAAAAGGTAGGGCCTGGAGCTTTTAGGCACAGAAGTTCTATATCCTTTAATCTATATTCTCTTTTCTCCCCATAAAGAAATAACAACTCTGTAAAAATAGCTAAAGCATGGAAGAGGAGAAAGGGAGAAGTCCATGAGTCCTGCTAATGTGCCAGCCTGGTCTATGATTCACATCACCAAACCTCGGAAACACAGAATTAGGAGTACTTTGGAGGAAATGACATAAGGGTAGGAGAACGGATTCAGTGAGTAGAGAAGGGATAAACATAGAACCCTGGGATCCTCAAAGAAAGAAATGCCTCTCACTATTGTTGGCTTCTCGAGTGCCATCTACTGCCTCACAGCCAGGTCTGGCTGCCTCTTTCTTTTCTTGCTGGGTAAGGTTGTTGAGGACTTTGGCTTGGCAGTGGGCCTCAGTGCTGTCAATCACTGTCAACAGGGCATCAAGAGACAGCAGGTGTGTTGTATAGAGCTGACCAGACACAGGGAAGGAATTCTGGAAAGTAAACAGATACAGGAGACTTGGGGTTAGAATACTTTTCCAAAAATCCTAAAACCGCCCATAACTTCTACATTGCCTTAAGATACACTTCTTCTTCTTGTTCCCCAGCTCTCAAGTGTTTCGTTCCCTATATGTAGCATCCTCACTACCACCAGAGAGATCTCCTTAATAAAGTCGTCTTTCTAGAGGTCAGTAATAATGCTCAGCACCTTGGACAGCAGCTTGGTGAGATCTTCAAAGAGGTTGGAACAGTAGTAGTCACAATCATAGTTGATATAGAGCTCAGTGACAAAGCTGGGGATGTGCCAGAGCTGCACAGTGGCCTCCAAAGCCATCTCCTTCATTTCATAAGGCATCTTGGGGTTCTCCACAGTGATGATATCCATGAGCTTTTTGATGTACATCTGACAATAATCCAATAATTGCCATTTGGGTGGGGAAAGGATTCAAGATAGGAAGAGACAAATTGGACAGGAAAAACATTAAACAGGAAGCAGACGCCTAGCCAGAAGGTATGCATTAAGAGATACTTAATGGTATTCCATCCCCTAAATACATCCCCCTCTTTGTCCCTCATGATGGGGGAGGCCTGGCTCTCTACCTCGTACCTGATCAAGTTGCCCATTGCCCTTTTTGTGCTCTCTGTGTGAGCCTGATTTGGTCCTATTCAGAGTTCCCTTTTGCAATTTAGTGGCAAAGCTAGCTTGACTTGCCTGCCTGTGTTGCAAAAGAACTGCGGACAGAAGAGTTTTACCCACTCATGGTGAGGTGACCTGCCAGTTCTCATATTCCGGTTCTCCTATTTTATAGCCAGCCAGGTTTCTCTGGGCACCTTTTAAGTTCTCCACTGAAGAGGAGAGCCAATGAACCAAACTATGGAGGCTAAAAGCACTCTCCTCAGAAGCCACCAAATCCCACTCCTGCAGCATGACAAAGCTGACCCGAATGAAGGTGCCATACATCTTCCTATTTTTTTTCCAACTTCAAGAAACTCACCTCTAATTGGAACTTGAGGTGCTCCCTCATGCTCTCAAACAGTAGGAAGCATACCCGCAGGGAAGCAGCATAAAGGTTCAGTCGCTCTACGCTGAGTAGCTGGAGATCACAGTAGGATGGGCTATTAGGTTTCTGAACCTGACTATGGCTCAACCAAGAGAAAGCAGGACAGCAAACTGTGGGAAGTTGTCACTAAGGTCATGTGCTCTGAGGGAACTCTATATCTAGCCATTCCTATGTTTCCCTTTGGTTGCCAGAGTCCCCGGGGAACTACTGGAGTCCTCTTGACTATGACTACTGGTCAGTAGGGGAGGTAGGTTCTTTCCTGGGTCCTATACTCTTCACATGAATCAGCCAAACCTCCCTGTGTTCCCCTGGCCCTTGAAAGACCCTGAAAAAAAGCCAGGTGTTCGGAGTCCCTCTAGAAATCCAGTCTTACCTGGAATAAGTGGCGGCACATCTCATCCTTGATGAGGCCCAAGAGGGTTTGGCACTGGGCTACAGGGGCCGACTCAAGAGCCACTGTCAGCAAATGCAGTCCCATGTGGATCATAACCTCTGAGTTGTGGCGGTCGTGTGGGTTGGTGAGAGAGATGAGGAATCGGAAGAGCTCGCGGATGCAAGGAAGACCATAGGGGACCAAAGCTGTGCCTGGGAAAGGCCAGGAGGGAAGTGGGACTGCTAAGAAACAACTGGCTCAATCACTTGGCCTAGCCTGCTCTGCATTATACAGGCAATTTCAGATAAGTGATTCTCTTCAGGAAAAAAATGTTTTTTTTCTGGGGCAGTAAGAAGACTAGTCTCACTTATTGAAGGGAATCAGAATTGATGATCCCCCCTTTCTGTTAAAAGTCCCAAGCTTTCTATTCTTCCCTCTCACTTCCTATTGTCCACCAAACTCCCTCTCTGTGTAAGTTAGGGAAGGGCTCCATCCAACAGTCCTCTTGCTTGATTCCATTTCTTGACTAGAAAATGGCATAGGACTTGGACCAGCAGACACCTTGGGTCTAAGATGGTTTAGGCTCAGACAGCTTAGTGGGTAGGATGGGGGAAGAGCCTGCCTGAGAGTACTCACCTTCTTTCTGAGAGGACTGTGTAAAGCGCACACCCCGGGGGTTGACGTAATCCATGTCATGGACAGAAGCAGAGTCAGAGTGGTCAGCAGGAGATGTGCACTCCTCTAATACTTCAGGGATGGATTCCACGGATGTTGATTGGGCCTTTTCCACATGGGCCCCTTCCTGCTATGACCAGTAGTGGGGAGGATACAGGAAAAGAGATGAGGCAAGAGCAATTGGGAACTTATTTCTCTTAAGTATCTGTCCTCCAAGTGTTTCTAATGGACTACAGGTGTAGGGCCAGCTCAGTGGGCTGTGAATCAATGCAAGATGGGAAGGAGTACGATGAAGGACTCAGAAAACATCACCTGAGGCATCAGTGACCTACAGTGACTAGAACCCCAGAGGCAACAGAGGCCCTCAGGAGCTTGGATTTAGATCATTAACTTCCAGAAAAAGCCATGGCCAGCATCCTCACCTTTGCCAAGTACTGCATGTATGCACACCTTGAAAATCCTGTGAACTACCTCTCACAGTGAGTAATGCTGTGGTTTTTCTAGGTAGCACAGCTAATTCTAGCAAACAGGGAAGAACCTCCTGCCCCAACCTTCTTTTGAGCCAAGGCCTGGATAAAGAGCCAAAGGATCAAGCCAATTCCACAGCAGAAGACTAGACAGGGGTCTTTAGAAATCAAAGCCGTACCTGGGGGTCAGGTTGCTCAGGAACCCCTAGCTCGCTGCTGCCAGGCTCTGCAACTGTGCTGTACCCTGGAGAGCCAGGTTGCTCCAGGTCAGTGAGGTCCTCTTTGGAGGTGGTCTGGGAGGAGAACTCCAGGCCACTGTCTGTAGAGGGGCTGACCACTGCTGAGGCAGCTTCTGAACTTGCAGAGGAGATGGGAGTGGGTACATCTATGAAGGGCATGCCACCTGCCAAGCAAAGTGAGTGAGGCTTGAAGAAAAGAGACCCTGTGGGAAACACATACCTTCCATGGTACCGTTTGTTTGTTTTTCCTAGACTGCATATTAATTTCTGCATATGCTTGGTCTCTAAAGTAGTCAGAGTCCCACTGGAAGGAGAACAACCTTAAGTCACTGTGAATTGCTAAATGGTCACAGTTTGATCTGACCTAGAGTTTTCCCTTTTTGCTCT
This sequence comes from Phocoena phocoena, assembly GCF_963924675.1. Classification (NCBI taxonomy): domain Eukaryota; kingdom Metazoa; phylum Chordata; class Mammalia; order Artiodactyla; family Phocoenidae; genus Phocoena; species Phocoena phocoena. The sequence continues at coordinate 26,226,039 of NC_089234.1, forward strand.
CAGTATAAAGACCACAGCCCCTCAATCAGTTGGTCTTCAATGTCAAAATTCCTGAGAGAGGAAGGAACTTTTCTTCTATCTATTCTAATCAGAAGAAGCAACTCAGGGTACTCACCAGTGAGGTTAGAGGATAAGGTGGTTCCACTGGGGGTGGGCAGCTCTGAACCTGGTGTGACTTTGGTCATATGGCGGGGGGGTCGGGGAGATCTCTTCTGTTTCTTCCACTTAGATGAATCACTCATGCCTCCTGCTCTCATTTTCAGCTGGAAATATCACACCTCATTAGCACTGGTATTCAAATTAAGATTGTATCCCTAGAAATCTCCCTTCTTTTAGTCCTACTGGTCCCTAGAAAATAGCCTATACCCCACATCTGTGCCACAGTAAGAATCTAGACCATTCAGAGCACATTCCTACTCCTCTAACTTGCCTTCTACTCTTGCCACTTTAAAGGTCAGCCTGAGAGCCTCCAAGTGGAAGGTGACATTCTGGTTTTAGGCTGGTCATTGATAAGGCCAGCCCTCATACATCACTCTGCTTCCCTGAATACTGGGTGGCAATCCTCAGTCCTGAAAGCTAAGGGCAGGGGGTCCTTTGCCCAAAGCTGCAGATCTTCAGGCCCTGGATCCCTGGGCCTTCCTCCTCAACTACCTGCATAGTAGCCTCCTACTCCTAGTTCTTATCCAGCCGTGAGAGTCTACTCCTTCCCAGCCAAACTCTTAGCTTTCCTATTACTTCATGAACTGGGCCTAGATCCTAACCATATCCCTTACTGTGGAATGTCTACATCAAATTGGTGAAAGAAAGGTTCATTCCTTGGAATTAAGGAAGGAGTGGCATCCCAGTTGATTTGTGGAGTTAAGGATGAAAGATCATGTCATGCTGCTGCTCTGCTCTCTGCTGCTCCCAACTTTGGTATATAAATGAGACCTCCTGTCCTTCTCACTGCTTTCAGATGGTAAGGCTACTGATTTCTTGGACTCTTGCTCTATTCCATTTCCCTTCCTCTTGCTGCATTTCTCTCTCTCCTATAGCTTCCTTTTAGTCACAAAGGAAAATCTTTACTCCTATAGCTTCCTTTTAGTCACAAAGCAAAATCTTTATCACCTACTGACTACCTTAGGGTATAGGTTTTCATGCATTTTCTCCACCCTAAGTTCACAGCTACTTTGTTTAAGCCCATTTCATTTTCTTAATCCTGATACCTTCTCAATTACAGTTTGCATCCAGTCCTTCTACAGTTATATCAAACTAGTCCTAGATTGATAGACAATTCCTGGAATGGGCAACAGCAATTCTCTTCTAGGAACCATGAGAATGACTCTAAAAGAGAGTAGAAACAATTTTTCTCCCTGCCTCTTTCTAAAAGCTGAAAATACCCATATTATCCTTGGCCTATTCAATTCCTTCTGCTATTTGAAGGATAAGCCCCTCTTCCTCCCCCAAGCCCTCCAGAATCTGGACAACCTTTGATCCTTTGCTTAGAAATTACATAATTCTTCCTTCCATACTCATATCTCCACCCATAAAGGAGACAGGCCCAACAGCTGAGCCCCACCTCCAGCTCTTAGTAACATAGCAACAGCCTCACATTGGATTTACACTTTTTGTCCCTGCATCTCCAAAATGCCACCAGTCATATGCCTAGAATAGAGCTTCAAGTGCTCTGAGCACTGTGGTTAAGCAGGAACCAGGATGCTCCCTCCAGAAACCACTGAAGCCCAAAAGAAAGTTCTGGGGGTAAGAGTCAGTTAAACATGCAGATAGGCCAGAAGTCCAAGAGATCAATGTGAGAAAAGAGGAACCTCCTGGTTTAAACTGGACACTGTCACTGAGCTCCAAATGGCACTCACATCTGGACTGACTTGTGTGAAATATCTTTTCTCTCCAGGTGGCTCCCCAATATCAGGAATTCCAGGTAGTCCTACTTCCATGGAGAAGCCCAGTCATTGAGATTCCATCCCACACTAGGATCGGTCCTTCCTGTTTTCTTCTCTATCCTCTGCAGAGGTAGCTCTAACCTGATCATTTCAATGAATGCTCTCTGCCTCCTGGATGGAATAGGAGTTGAGAGGCTGCCAGTTCTTACAAGTGTCTCAGTCCTTTAAAAGTATAGCTGTGCTCCCTGTTCTAAGATCCTAAGGTGGGCGGGGGAGGAGCGAGCAGTTCATGAAACTCTACATCACCTTATCCGTATAACTTTTTATTTCCAAAGGACAATATAAGATTTATAAAGAAAGGGCAGGTCCTAGGTTAATAATCATGGCAAAATGGTGGGTAGCCACTGAAGAGAGCTGCAACTTGAGACTAGGCAAGCACACAAATGAAACTTGAGACAAGGCATGCAAAGAAAACACAGGCCTATGGACTGTCTAGTGCACACACACACACGCAAAACACACACAGTTCTTTTTATCTTCAATGACCTGGATGTCCACAGCCACACCTCTAGCATGCAAACTGTTATGAGAGCTTAGATAGCCCATACCTCCTTCTCTCCCTCTTCTTCCTAAAGCAAGGATATGCAGATTAGGGTAATCTTTAGCTTGCACCTCCGTTTTAAGTTCCCTTACTTCTAAAGGACAGAGGTCACCTTTGCAGATCCCAAAGTATTGCTAGTGTCCTGGGCTAACCTGGGACCTGGCTCCTTTTCATCCATCTAGAGTCCTAAACCTTAGAATGACACCTTTAATGGTAACCAAGAAAAAAATGACCCCAACTAGACAGACTACCCTTTCCCTCAAAACCAAGTTCAGGCATCCAGCTAGAATCAAGGACTGTGCTTAAGCTTTCTAATGCCAGCTCTGAGACAGGGAGAGGGCAGAAAAGGGAAGGGTCTTGTTTGACAGTTCCTCATAGTTCCCCTAGAAATGGTAGATATTAAGCCCCCCCACAAGACGTCAGCAGGACCCAGGCTCTCTTTCTAGGCTTACTACATAACGTATTATCAGTTCAAGGCTTCCTTCTGCCTTCAGGCAGCCAGATGCCCCACGAAAATTCCCAACACTGCAAAGTTACAAACACATGCAGCTCTTCCAAAGCCGTGCTGTGTTACTAGGGAGGGGTAAATTGTGCTCTACACAGTGGATATGGGACCCAGATGTTACATATAAAAAATACACATTTAAATAAATAAATGAAAAGGGGGTAAGGAGAGGGAGAGGGAGAGGAAGAGGGAGAGGGAGAGAGACCTTGAGGTTCTTAAAGAGTAGTACCCTCTCTAACTGGTTCAGGGCTTTGGTCTGCTCCCCACTACTTAGCTCCAGTTTGTTGAGGAGACATGGAGAAATCTGTGAAAGACAGGCAAACGAACGATTTAAGCAGAGTGAAATAAACTCAAACACACACCAACAAGGCACAGGGCAGGAATGGGGATGGATGGCAGGGGAAAGGGGAAGGTTATGTGCATGCACCAAACAGCCAAGGGTCATCTCCAAGGGCAGAACCTCTTAGGGCTGCAAGCAGAATCCTCATCAGAGGCCTGTGAAGTCCAGGGCTTCACTTCAAGATAGAAAGAGGCCGTTCTTCTGAACACCATTCTTCTCCTAGCAGTTTGAGAACCTTCTGATCTGGAGTCAGACTTGATTTATCTTGTCAACAGAGGCTAGCCCAAGCATGAGCCCAGTCTAATCCAGTATTAGGATGGGATTTGAGGTATAGCCTCTCTAGGCCTCCTACCTGCTGGTAAGACTGGGCCCTGAGGGGATGGCAGGATTTTCACCTTTATCAACATACATTTTCAGCCCAGCCTGATGGGCCTTACCCAGTTTCCATGAAGGACTGGCTCACTAGCTTACATGGTGGGTCAACAAATATAGGCTGGAAAGGAAAGGTTGGGGAAGGAGAGGTACCTGGGAAAGAATAAATTTCTTGGTAAAGGAGCAATAGCTATTTCTAGATTCCAAGCAAACCTGTCTAGGCGAAAGTATGTTTTTCCTAAGCAAGGGTATCCAGGAAAATCTCTATAGTACAGAATTTGGGAGATCGAGGTTTGGATGAGGGATAGCAGGTCATACCTTCTTCATGTTGGTCCCCATATAGTTCTTGGGTTCTTCTTTAAACTGAGGTAACCTGTAAGATAGAAAATCCCATGGACTGTAATTAAGGATAATAACAAATCTTCCCCTCCATGCCAGCCACAGCCCAAAGATGCTCTGGGCCAGAGCATACTATCTCTTAGGAAAAGCTAGGAAAAGAAGCAGGCTAATTTCACTCTTTTTGGAGCTTCACTGAAGAGCCACAGAAATTGAGGGACCTGTGACACAGATACTTTCTAAAAAAGAAGGTAGTCATGAGGGAAAGGTGACTAAGTACCCTTGGAGTGTGGAGGCTCTTTCCATCTTTAAACTGACTCCTTTCTGCTTGTATTCACTAAGCAAGTATTGCTGAAAGCCATGATATGGGGAAAGGGCAGTCTATCAAAACCCCAGGAGACTGGGCATAGGGTGAGAAGTAAAAGGCAGGTGGAAGTTTTGAAATTAGTAAATTTGAACCTGAGAAGTAAGAAACAACTTGCAGCAGGGTCCAGAGGCAGATCTAGTCTGTAGATAATAAGGATTATTACCCATGCCTCCTGCACTGGCAGTACAGAGTGTTAATCACTAGACCGCCAGGGAAGTCCCTAATAGACTTTTTTTTTTTTTTTTTTTTGCGGTACACGGGCCTCTCACTGCTGTGGCCTCTCCCGTTGCGGAGCACAGGCTCCAGACACGCAGGCTCAGCGGCCATGGCTCATGGGCCCAGCCGCTCCGCGGCATGTGGGATCTTCCCGGACCAAGACATGAACCCGCGTCCCCTGCATTGGCAGGGGGACTCTCAACCGCTGCGCCACCAGGGAAGCCCTCCTAATAGACTATTTTTAAAAGCAATCTTAGGTTCACAGTATACTGATTTCTCATATAAACCCTTGCCCAAACACATGCATAACCTCTTCCATTATCAATATCCCCTAGGGGAAGCTGTAAAACCCTCGCCTCAGCTCTTCTCAAAGTTAGTCTACTCAAAGGAAGTACAGAAAACAGGGTGTTAGGCATAGTATGAAAAGGTCTCCTAGGCCCTAATTTGAGGGTCTTGACGAGGTAACAACTGTTTTGGTTTGTGGGGATGAGGGACTTTCACTGCTAAAATTGGGACAGTCGGGCAAACCAGGATTGTTGGTCACTCTAGACTTGGTCCTTCCTTACAGAAATCGGGCTGAGCTCTGGGAGCTCAGCAACCTGTTCCAGGCTCCCTTGAGTTTGGCTTCCTCTCTGGGTTCCCTTTCCCAGCTGCTACCTGCACAGAAACAGACACAAGTTTGGGAAGCAGAAGTTCTGTCAGCCTAGATCAAATAACCCTCTGCTTCCCCCTGAGGCCAAGCCAGCTCCCTCCTCTTTCTCCCTCGCTTGGTAACCCTGGTCCTAGAGAACCACGCCCATCCATAATCTCAATGGCCTCTGATGTGGTTGTGGGGTTGGCCAGGTCCCTGAAGTGGCTGTGTGGAAGCAAGCAGGCTCAAGAGGCCTGGGCAGCCGGGCTGAAGCAAACAGCAGCAGGTTTACCTTGTGAAGAGCAGCTGCACCATGTCTACGAGAGTGTGCTCTGCGGATTTTCTCAATAACTCTGCACAGGCAAAAACAAATAACACAGGTGTCATTACTTGCCGTGCTATTATCAGGAGGCTTCTCAGAGCAGACTCCCCTCCAAACCTTGTTTACTAAGGATTATACCAAACTTATTAAAACCAGCTCCAGCTCAGCCTGGCAGCCAGAATATCACTGGCCCACTAGATGACACTACTGAGTCAGGATAAAAAGGGGGAGCAATGATGTGTTCTCAGGGGTTGCAGGCTGGTGTCAATCCCAGAAACCTCAAGGGAGGGAGATTTGGTTCTGGGCTGAGTCATTCTGGGATCCAGCCCAATTCCTGCCCTGGCACAAAAAGCTAAGGTCTCTATTCTAGCTGCACAACAAATTGTCAAGTACAGAGACTCCTAGATCCCTATGGCTCCACAAGGTAGGTGATGGAGAAGTCATGAGTTTTCCATCTCTCTGGGACTGAGAGACAGCATCCTGTATTCATACTCACAGATACTGGCCCCAGGAATGGTGAAGGGCCCAGTATTCAAGCACCTACCACTGAGCCTCATTTCAAAGCAGATCCGGAAGCAAGACTGCATAATCTCACACACAGATTCATTGGTTAGGTGGGCACCTACTGGGGTCAGCAACAGAGTCCGCAGTACCTACCAGGAAAAAAAAAGGAGAGACCATGATAAACATGGCAGGCTGGGTGAAGAAGGGTGTACATGAGGGGAGAGAAGCTGCCTCCTGTTTCTCTAAGTCTCCTACGGAAGCACTCAGGGGTGAGAAAGAGGTTAGCAAGAGCTGACCTTGCTTCAGTTTGGTGGGGGGTCTCCCAGGAGCTTGTCTTAGGAACTGTGTCTTTACTCTGCATGACCCCAACATAGTTCAGCACTCATTCCAGCCCTAGCTCACAAGCCCAACAGATGGATGGCACAGATACAGTCTGCCAGAGGTACAAGCCTATTAAGGGTTCTGGTATTTGATATCAATTCATTTAAGGCTTTTAATTATTTTCCTTAGAAAAAGCTTTTACTTCGGGTACCAGAGCTGCTTGTTTGGAAACAAAGTAGCTCTCTAAGCCCCAGTGGAGTCAGAACATAGCTTCAAGCTGCCATCAGGCTCCGGCAGGTAGAGCCAGAGGCACCAGCTCCTGGCCATTAGCCTATTTGCTCTTCCCCTCCATTTACCTGAAGGATTTTCATCAGGACAACCTCATCGCTGGCAGGATCTGTGCCCACAAAACGGGCATGGGTGACAGCATCTGCCGTGTTCTCCATGCCCTCTGCCGTGCCCTCATGGGTGGGATCTGCTCCAACAAAAAAGAAAAGATGTGTAGAGGAGAGACAGAAAAGTCAAGACATCCTGTCTAGAGACTGTTTTGAGAGACTTTTGGTTTTCTCCTCTCCCAATTCCCTAACCCATGGCTTCCTGAGCTACCTGAGAATTTTTGCCCATAACTGGCTTTAATAAGCATCTCGGCACAAACTCCACTGTGTAAAAGTGGTTCTCAAACTTAAACATATATCAGAATCGCTTGGAGGGCCTGTTAAAAATAGAAATTGCTGGGACTTCCCCAGTGGCACAGTGGTTAAGAGTCCACCTGCCAATGCAGGGGACACAGGTTCAATCTCTGGTCTGGGAAGATCCCACATGCCGTGGAGCAACTAAGCCCGTGTGCCACAACTACTGAGCCTGCACTCTAGAGCCCGTGAGCCACAACTACTGAGCCCACATACCACAACTACTGAAGCCCACGTGCCTAGGGCCCATGCTCCTCAACAAGAGAAGCCACTGCGATGAGAAGCACGCGCACCTCAATGAGAAACATGCGCAGCGCAATGAAGAGTGGCCCCCGCTCACTGCAACTAGAAAAAGCCTGCATGCAGCAATGAAGACCCAACACAGCCAAGAGTGAATAAGTAAAATAAATAATAAATTTGTAGAAAGAAAAAAAAAAAGGAAATTGCTGGTCCCACTCCCAGAATTTTTGATTTAGTAGGTCTAGTGCGGGACCTGAGAATTTGCATTTCTAACAAGATTCCAGGTAAAGTTAATGCTGCTGGTCAGGGGACCACACTTTGGAAATCACTGGGGTAAAGCTACTCATTTCATAGAGGAAGGGCCTGGAAATCTGAGGTTTTGGCCCAGAGAAAGGGCCAAGTAGGGCCAGAGCTTTGAATGCCAAGGTTGCAGCCTTTCTCTTTTCAGATGTTCTCTTTCAACACATCTCCCTCTGATTGCTTTTGGAATGTTGTTGCACCGCAACAAAGAGTAGCCTCCGCTCGCCGCAACTAGGGAAAGCCCGCATGCAGCAACGAAGACCCGATGTAGCCAAAAATAAACAAATAAAATAAAATAAATAAATTTATAATAAATAAATATCTACAAGGAGTAGCCAAAGTGACCTCCATCAAGGCTTACAAGGGTCCTGCTGAACTGCCTGGATTGTTCTTGAAAGGGGAGCAAAAGTAGGAAAAAAAAGATAGGGACGTGACAAAGCTTTGTGAGTGACAGAGAAAAATGCTCCAGAGGTGGCATGGTGTAAGCTAGGAGAAGCTCCTAGTTTTAAGTGTGGGAATTAGAAGAAATTCTTACCATTTTCTCTTTCTTGGTACCTGAAATTAATGGAGTTCCTGAGTTTGAAGCTCAGCAGATGGCTGAGAAACCAGAACATTTCTCTTGCCACAATGAGCCAGAAAACTTTTATCAATTGTGAGAGGTTTTCATTTGTTTTCTTTCTTCTCTTCTGTCCTGGTTAGTCTCTGACACCTAGTCAGACTCTCTTTGCCCTGTTTACTGCATGCCACTACTCAGTATCACGAGCGGCTACTTTAGAGGTCATGCAGAAGGAAGCCAATTTCATGATGATCTATAGTACAGGAGGTGACCCAGCTCCTTCTATCACACCAACTCTCCATATTTCTCCCAATCAACACAGAAAATCCTATACTCTCAAGGCTGTTGCCTGAGTCCTCTCTCACAGCCCTGCTGGACAGGGTCCTTTATTCAGGCCTCCAGGGTCCACAGAAGGACCCTTCCTTGTTCGGGAAATCCAGGACCTTCTCAGTGCTGTGTAGTGTTTCAGAGTTCCTAGTGAATGGCAGCCTTGCTCCCAACTCCTGGGGGTCTATTTCGTCTCCTCTTTCAGTAGTCTCCCTAGGTAAAGAGGTTTAAGCGCTACTGATCTTTTTGTAGCTCTTATCCTCTGAGCTTGAATGAAGTAGCAAAGTTAATTTTCTAAAAAGGTAGGTACAAGTGACAGGTCCTTAGAACTACAGGCAGGGCCTCATAAGCCAGGCAATCAGAGGCACAAATCCTGATCTGGCAGCTGTGTGGGGCCAAACAAAAGGCTGGTCTTTGGAGTAGGATCTAAAATAACCCTAGACTCCTTGGGTCACAGGGCTGAGAGGTGGAAGGCAGTTCCTTCCAGAAGGGCAGCCTAAACAGAAGGTGGCTAACTTAACAGACCTTGTCTTCCCCAGGACCCCTTCTTTAGAATCTCCTCCTTTCCTGGCCACCCTGGAGAAGACTACAGGGAAATCTGCCAATCTCATCTCCTTTACCTTCTGGCTTCCATACACTCCTTCCCGTTCCTGTTCTCATGCCCAATGCAATCACCACCTCCAGCACTCTCTTTTCCCACCACAGGAAACTCCAGTGACCAGCTGGCCTGAGGTCTCCAATGACCAGCTTGTCTGCCAACCCCAGAAGGGGGAGAGAGTAACACTGACAAAAGAGCAGAGGGAAACGGCACCGAGGGCAGCTGCTGGAGGCCGTGAAGAGAGATGACCTGCAGGTGGTGCTCAGGGCAAGGCTGTAAGTAGCTGGGCCTGATTTTTGCTTAGGAGAAGTATGAAGCTAGGACTAGGGTGCCTGGAGAAGCTCATGCACCTAGAGAACCTAGCTGGCACCCAGGATACCTGCTCCCAATCCTGAATGCTTCAACTAAGCAAATCCAACTTTCTAGAAAAGATAAAGGGTTTTCTTGCCTTCAACTGAAGGTTATTTTCCTTTCTTGCTAGCTATAGCCTGAGCTTCCTCTTTTCCTATCTCCTTACTTAGAAACAAGGACAGCTGCCTGTGTTCTATGTTCCTCACCCTTGCACATGGGCAGACAATAGGGGAAAAAAAAATCGGTATTCTAAGTGACAAAACCAACTATAAAGGAATCCAAAAAAGACACCATAAACAAATTCAGAGATAAACAGACTGGATAAAATATCTGGACTAGATTGGAAGAAAATATTTGTAATACTGTGATAGACAATAGGTTAATAAACACTATACAAAGAACTACAAATTGATAAGAAAAACAAAAACAACTCAATAAAATAATAGGCAAAGGAGAATAAATTCAAATGTTCAGGCTCAAGGAAATAAAAACAACAAAATACCAGTTTTCACCCATCAAATTAGCACAAATAAAGAATATCGATAATAATCAGTGCTGGTGACAGAATGGGGAAATGGAAACTCTCAAACCTTACTGTTGGACGTGCAAATGATTTTAATCTTTTGGGAAAGCAAACTGGTAGTACATATAAAAATGTAATTTGCACATGGCCTTTAAACCAGAAATTTCAAGTTCAGGAATCTGTCATACAAAAGGAAAATGAATAATAAAGACATATGAACAAGGTTGCTTATTTCAGCATTATTAATAATGGCTTGGGGTTTCCCTAGTAGCACAGGGGTTAAGAATCCTCCTGTCAATGCGAGACACACGGGTTTGAGCCCTGGTCCGGGAAGATTCCACATGCCACGGAGCAACTAAGCCCGTGCACCACAACTACTGAGCCTGCGCTCTACAGCCTTCGAGCCACAGCTACTGAAGCCCGCGTGCCTAGTACCTGTGCTCCGCAACAAGAGAAGCCACCGCAATGTGAAGCCCGCGCACCGCAATGAGGAACCCGCGCACCGAAACGAAGAGTAGCTGCCGCCCGCTGCAACTAGAGAAAGCCCACACACAGCAAAGAAGACCCAACGCAGCCAAAAATAAATAAATAAATAAATTTATTTATTTATTTTAAAAATAATAATGGCTTAAAATAAGAAACAACTTAAATATTAAATATTACTCAATAAGAGAATGATTGAGTGAACTGTATTATATCTATACGATGGAAATTATACAGCTACCAAAAAGAAAAAAAAAGTCTTACCAGGGACTGAGGGGCAGGGGAAATGGTGTATCATTGCTTAATGATTAGAATTTCTTTTTTGGCGTGATGAAAAAGTTTGAGAAATAGATGGTGGTAATAGTTGCACAACACTGTGAATGTAATTAATGTCACTGAATTATATACTTTAAAATTATTAAAATGGCAAATTTTATATTATGTATATTTTATCCCAGTAAAAAAAGAACATACAAACTTCCAGTTATAAGATTAATAAGTTCTGGGGATGTAGTGTACAGCATAATGACTACAGTTAACAATACTGTATTGTATGTCTGAAAGTTGCTGAGAGATCTTAAAAGTTCTCATCACACACACAGAAAAGTTTGTTTCTATGTGAGGCAATGGATTTAACTAAACTTATTATGTTTATCATCTTGCGACATATGCATCTATCAAATCTTTTACACTGTAAACCTTAAACTGATACAATGTTATATACCTCAAAAAAACTGGAGGGAAAAGAATAAATCAGATGGATAATTATATCATGTACACCTAAGTTAATACTATTAAATGAGAAAATATGTAGCACATAATCCTATTTTTATTTCTTTTTTAAAAGAGGTGAAACTTTATATATATTTATACACATGTAGAAAAAGGTATAGGAAGATTCAAACCTGCCTGTTAATATTTACCTAAAGAGGGAGGAGAAACATTGAGAGAGACCATTAACTTTTCTTTTAGACACCTCTTTATTGTTTATTTTCTTAAAATAAGCATGCATTATATTTGAAAAATAACTTAAAAAATAAACCAAAATAAATCAAACCTTCAAGGGCACTATACCCTTAACTGCCTCCAGAGCACAAGGAAATCAGAGTCCCAAGGAAACCTCTCATTCCCCACTCTGCACAACCTGAGTCAATTAGTGTGATGAGTAACCAATAAACAATCCTATTTCTCTTCTACAAGGAAACGGATGGCTGGGAAAAACCTTCTAGTATCACCAGCTCATTGCCTAAAGCCTGACCACTCCAGGAGAGGCAAGAAATGAAGAGCTGTGGTCATCCAACAAAGTCTGAGCTCTTACCTATGAGCGCATAGGACAGGAACTTGTTGACAGAGGTGAGCGCTAGTCCAGTGATAGGGCCAGTGGTATCTTCAGAGCGAATTACTTCCAGAAATGGACGAAGGAACACATTGGGCTCAATTTCTGAGAGTTCTGCAAGAAAAGAAATGAGAATAAAGAGCCATCTTACAAAAAGCTAAACTCTAGAAAAAGGCTCTTCTTAACTGTGCCATGAGGCTAGAGTTCTTAGTTGCTGGGACAATCTTCCTCCCTCTGGATTATCTTGAATCAAACCCCAAACACTATGTCATTTTATCTGCAAAATTTTTAGTTTAAAGCTTAAAAAAACACAGTATCATTACTATGCTTAAAAATTAACAACAAAATGGTTAAGATGGTAAATTTTATGCTTTTAAAATACTTATGTATGTAAATATATTTTTAAACCACAATTTAAAAATTAACAGTAATTCTTTAATATCATCAAATATTGCTGGGTCAATTATCCATGTCCATTTCACCACCCTCCCTAGGGGTGCACAGGGAAACCTCATCTTGAGTACAGCCAACGTAGCCAAAGAGATCCCAGGATGAGCTGCTTGCTGTCTTAGGTCTTTTGTTGTTATAGTCAAGGTCACTTCTCTTAGAGATAAAGAATGCAGCACATTCCAGGAAGTTGAGGGGGAAACTTGAGGTTTATAGTCCCTTGCTGAAAAATAAGCTCAAAAAGAACAAAAGGCTGTGTTGGAGGCAGTTTATAATCTTGCAAAGCTCCTAACCACTCTCTAGCCTCCTTTCTGTCTACAGTAAGCAGAGGGCTAACTGCCTTGAGATGAAGAGGCAATTCATAATCTTTATTTTACACATGAGAAAAATAAGGCTCAGATAAGACACATGATTGGCCCCAAATCACACAGCTAATAAGAAGCAGAGCTGGGATTTGAACCCAGTCTATACATATGGTTCTAAAACTTGTAAAACCATTATATCTATTCTCCTTAATTATCAGCACATACTCCTAAATTTAGAAGGTTTCATTCCAGGTCTAAGAAGCTACTTTATACTGGACTTGCTCTGTACCCTACTATGCCCAGGGTTTAAATTTTGTTTTTCTGCTGTGCTTTCATATCTCAGACACTAGCTCCCTAAAAGGCTTCCTAAATAGGCCAGAAAGACTCAGGGACTGGATAAAGGCTGCCCCACCTTTAGAGACAAAAGGAAGCTGGGTTTTCTAAGCACCTTCATTTTCATGCAAATGTAGGGAGCTTCCCACTCAATTCTTACCACCCTCCTCTTTGGGTAAACATTCCCTGGCCCCACTGTTCCTCAGATTAATGCTTTAATTAATTGGCAGATTGAGTAGCATTTTCCAAGCTTGTCTGTACAGTGATCGCATCAGCTGTATAAAACCTGCTTCTCATCCCCCACTACCCCCACCTAGAGATCTACAATCTGCAGAAAAAACCTAGAGAAAAATCTTTGTGTGTGTTCAAGATGGTAAAGGGTTGATATGTAAGGAATAGATATATTTGGGAAAGCTGAAATAAAATACCTTTAAAAAGCACACTGAAAAAACTAAAGTCATCTAGTCTTGCTGCTTTAGGAACACAACTGTATTACATACGATTTGGTCTGTCATTTAAAAAACAGTCATGTTTGGTATATTTGAGATATGAAAGTGTTAGATGGAAGACAATCTTTGCGAGGTGGGATAGGGAACAGATTTTCTGAGCATTCACCCAGTTGCTTTACCTATACTTGTTTCATAGTCAAAGACTAAGTCAATTTTACACCCACCATTTGACACTTCCAGGGCCAAGTGCATTCTTCCTCTTTTTGTTTGTTTTTTAAATTTTTTAATTTGGTAAAACTGACTCTTTTTGAGTCCTATAAATTTTAACACACACATAGGGTGTGGCCTCTCAAAGCCAAATGACTTAATGTACCAAAGCAGTAGTTTCTCTGCTGTGTTCAGTGGGCTTGAAATTGATGGAAGTTTGATCTGTCTCTGCAGGGCTGCTTCAACTGAAGATTTTTCTTTTTTTAAAAAAAAATTAATTAATTAATTTATTTATTTTTGGCTGCGTTGGGTCTTCGTTGTTGCACGTGGGTTTTCTCTAGTTGCAGTGAGCCGGGGATACTCTTTGTTGTGGTGCGTGGGCTTATTGCAGTGGCTTCTCTTGTTGCGGAGCACTGGCTCTAGGCGCGCAGGGTTCAGTAGTTGTGGCACTGGAGCGCAGGCTCAGTAGTTGTGGCACACGGGCTTAGTTACTCCACAGCATGTGGCATCTCCCCGGACCAGGGCTCGAACCCGTGTCCCCTGCATTGGCAGGCGGATTCTTAACCACTCTGCCACCAGGGAAGCCCCTAACCTTCTGCTTAAGAGAAAAGAGTTCAACATGGCATTGAGAGACTTGGAGGGGGCAGGAGTGATACTATACAGAGGCTTGGACAAAGTCCCACAGAAAACTCTCTGGATGCTCTGGATGTGACCCTCACGTAATATATAATCCAGTCAATGGACAAGGAATCATTAGTCTCACTCCTACTAATAACTAGGCATATGATACCCAAGCTCATCTGTCAAATTAGATAGTTGGAATCTGACTGTTAAAATACATTCATTCCAGCACTTCCATTCTGTGAGTCAATGCTTTATGGAAACTTAGTGATGGAAAACTAGAAGGGCTGGACTTTTTTTTTTTTAATTCATTTATTTTATTTATTTATTTTTGGCTGCGTTTGGTCTTCGTTGCTGCAGGTGGGCTTTTCTCTAGTTGCAGCAAGCAGGAGCTACTCTTCGTTGCAGTGTGTGGGGGCTACTCTTCATTGCGGTGCACGGGCTTCTCGTTGCGGTGGCTTCTCTTGTTGTGGAGCATGGGCTCTAGGCACGCAGGCTTCAGTAGTTGTGGCACATGGGCTCAGTAGTTGTAGCTCGCGGGCTCTAGAGCACAGGCTCAGTAGTTGTGGCGCACGGGCTTAGCTGTTCCGTGGCATGTGGGATCTTCCCGGACCAGGGCTTGAACCTGTGTCCCCTGCATTGGCAGGCAGATTCTTAACTGCTGCGCAACCAGGGAAGCCCAAGGGCTGGACTTTTTAATGAGCCCACCAGGAACCTTCACTTTCACCCTCACTCCCCTACCCCTCTAAAAAAAGAGGATGATGGTATATAAAATTAACTTTCCCAAGAGAATTTGGTCTAGGCAGAACTGGAGTTTTGCCCTCTAGGTTCAACTGCAGATTCAACTCTACTGCTTCCTACGAATCCAGAAAAGAAAAATTTCTGGTGTTCTACCTCCTGGCTTAGCCTGCCTGGGGACAGAGATTCAACTGTCTAGATCTTCTTTGGAAGAGTAAGAAGAGCTGCCCGAGTCCTTCAGGGAAAAGATGCCATGATGCTGCTCATAGTGAGCAGGCTGAGTAATTTCACAACCAAGGAGACATCTGACACCCCTGCCAAGCAGCCAAAATTCCCGCCCTGGAAGGCTGTCAACCTCAAGGCACAAACAGTTCAGTAAACAGAGAGTGCAGATCAGGTAGAGGGGTGCTCTGAAGGTGACTGATTCATGTTCTAAGATGGGAAGTGAAAAAAAGGAATGGGTACAAGAAGGAGGGGAAATTCAACTCCCACCGGAGAAAGAACACTTGGGATCCTTCTAGGACTAGGCCACCTGCTGCTAAAATCAAGTCCAGGTCCAACTTCTGGCTAGTCAGTGCCCAATAAGAATAATCACAACAAGACTTATTAAACTATTTCTGGAGAAGCTGTAGGTCACTTCAACACAAAGCAAAGTGAAGCTCTTCAGAGGTTTCTTGGTGTTGTTCTGCTCAACATCAGTGAACAGGGCTCTCAACTCCCTATATTGTGACATTAAGACAGGTTAAGTCTCCAAGTGACTTTTGGCCTAAAGTCAGGTTGAGAATCTGCAGATGTCCCCCAAGTCTCCTATCTTCTCAGATGATGAGGTGACCTGTCCAAAAGAAGATGAATACTGACACTGTTTTCTTTTTTCACATCAGAGCTGCCACCTTCTCTGACAATCTATGTCAAAGGCCTCAACTTGTGGCATCATACACTGCCCTTAGACAAAAGGGAACAATCTCTTCTCAGCATACAGGGGAGCAGTCGCCATCCTCCCAGGAGGCTTGTGTTCTCCAGCCTGCAGCAGCCTTTCCTCATTTGGCCAACATTGGGCTGGCACATTCCTGAGCCAAAATGCACACATAAGCTGCTTTCCCTGGTAGCAAGCTCTTTACTCCTGAGTGACTCTTATCAGGGGCGGTTGGGCATTCTCAATTGGATTACGCTGACAAGGAAAAAGTCCTGTGGTATATTATTTCAACACCATTTGGCTTCAGAAATGCTTGTCTCGACCCTTTTGCCCTCAGAGGCTACTTCTCCCTTCTTGCTTTCTAGAGGGTCACCAGCCTGCTCCCATCCTAGCTCTTCATCCTGCAAATATTGGCTCATGTTCCTGGAGACAGAATATCATCATTCACAAGGTAAATCATGTATAACAGACTAATAAATCAGAGCATGATAAAAATGTAAGTCTAGTTCATTTACCTCACTTGACATTTCTGTATCCAGAGACACAGTACAGAATTATTTGAGCATAAAAAGCTCTTTGGTTTTGGGCTTTTATGTCTATGCCTCCACATTCCATTTTAGGAGAAAGTGTTAGGTCCTCATATTCCCCCCTTTTTTTTTTTTTGGCCGAGCCATGGGGCATGCAGGATCTTAGTTCCCCAACCATGGATTGAACCGGCATCCCCTGCAGTGGAAGCTCAGAGCCTTAACTCTCACTGGACCGCCAGGGAAGTCCAGGTCCTCATATCCTACTTCTCTGACTATGCTATACCTAGGAATACTTCTTGTAAAAGTCAAAGTAAGATTGAGAATGAGCTGCAAATGGAATTTTTGAAATACTGTTCCATAGGAAAGAGCTGTGCTCTTCTTGGTCACTACAGGACATCAGGAGTAGTGGTCCAAAGGATGAGACAAACTAAACTTTGGTGTAGCCAGAAGCCTCTGGAATATCTGCCACACCTTTATTTCCAGTCTTGAATGGTCAGGTGGGGATTTAGGCTTGATTTCATGAACTGGCTTGAGAGACGGCTGCCAAAGGGCAGCTCTCAGAAAATTATCTAGTCCAGGCTTAAGGGTTAAACCCAGACAAGCCTTTGCAACCCTGCCCTATACAACAGGAGAAATGAAAAAAAGAAATGCACTATGCCCAGTCTTGGTCTGTCACTAATTATGCGACCTTGGGCAGACACTTCCCTTCTTTGGGCCATAGTTTCCTCAACCACAGGGTTTTCCTGGGGAAGAAGATGGTGGTGGTAGTACACAGTTTAATGAAATTCTTTAAGGCTTCCTTTAGATCTCCAAAATTTATTTTAAATGCAAAGTACAGTTTGGGAGTAAATAAGCATGAATGCAGACAGTCTGTTACAAAGGTAGCCTGGAGGAAAAGCAAGCCCAGTTTGTTTGTCTAAGCTCCAGACAGTGGATCCTCTTTTTTCAGCTATCACCCAATAGTTTCCCAGATCTGTTTCCTATTCTCAAACAAATCCTTAGTTTCTCAAAGTGCCTTTAGACTGCAGTGGGGATGAGGAGGGGGATTATCTTTGATATTATGACCCTTTAAGAAACAAAATGTGGTGATAACTTAATCACTACCACATCCAGGTACAAGGTGGGTTCATGGGTCCACCTAGGGCCTGCAGTAGAAGATAATGATACAAACGACCTTACACCAAGAAAGGCAAATTATTTTCTAACACTTGGTCCTTTAAATACCCTTTGAGAAGTATGCATTTTTCAGGCTTATTTCTCCCTCAAAGGCCAACCCAACCTGTTTTTATGAATCAAAAAACCAAACCTTAACTCTTACTCTAATTAAACATAAGCAAATCCTGAACTTACACATCTTGGGGTTTTACTGAAAGTCTGAAAATCCCAAGGATTAGAAATCATAATTTTATATCTTCCCCGAGCTGTCTTAGATAAGTAATTTGTAGAAGGTCATGTTCATGAGGTCCCAACCTAAGCCAGAGATGACATAAAAACTCCTCTCCTCCTCCGTAGACATCTGGCCCCCAAATGTTCAAGATGACCAGAAAGAAAAGGGTTTTTGGCATTTACATATGTTCTCTGGCTCAAACACCTTTTCAGGACCTGGGCTACCTCTGTCCCTATAGCATGTCTGTCTCTCCTAAGAGAGATGATAGAAAGATGTATTTTTTTCAGACTGAAATCTCTGATATCATACAGAACCCAGAGCAGGCTGCTTTCAGGCTGCTCCTGAAATCCTCACTTTTTTGTGTGTGTGCGGTACGCGGGCCTCTCACTGTTGTGGCCTCCCCCGTTGCGGAGCACAGGCTCCAGATGCGCAGGCTCAGCAGCCATGGCTCACGGGCCTAGCCACTCCGCGGCATGTGGGATCTTCCTGGACCAGGGCACGAACCTGTGTCCCCTGCATTGGCAGGCAGACTCAACCACTGCGCCACCAGGGAAGCCCTGAAATCCTCACTTTTATAATCTCCTCCTTGTTGAGTAGGACCACCCTAGTCTGCCTGGTATCAGATTTAGCCTACACTTTCAGAAGATAAGACAGGGACTTAAAGGCAGCATACACGTGGGAAAATAGTTTGTTTACTGCATGACTTTCTCCAGTATGATACATAATCCTGATTGGAAGAGAAATGAGCTTCCCACCTTGGGCATTTCTGCTAAACAGCCAGTTTAGCTTGCTGCTAGGAGCTGCTATCTACCACCCTACAAGAAGAATCCCATTCCATTGCTCAGGACAACAACCTTAATTGGCCTCTGACATCAGCAACAGCTACATACTAAACTAATTATCATATGTAGGTTATTTACTTTATCTTCCCAGTAACCCTGAGAAATAGTATTACTGTTCCCATTTTATAGATAAGAACACCAAGGCTCTATGAGGTTAAGTGACTTGCCCAAGGTCATGCAGTAAGTGGAAGAGGTAGAATTTAAATCTGGGTCTGTTCTGGATTATGTTCTTAAATATTATACTATGCTATTGCTATGGGTTTACTATTAGATATATTAACTGCATGACATGGATGGCAAATAAAAATTTAAGACTTAACTATCCTAGAATTAAAGTTTCTTCTGCACCCATCCTCCTCCTAGCCAATGACTAAACACTGTTAGTTCCTGATTTTAGTACTGCCATACAAATTAATCTTCAGGTTTGCCCACGTTCCTTCCTAATCCAAGAAGGAAGAATGAGGCCCCTTTAACAAGGCTGGCAGGGCTAAACGAGGCCCATAGGGACCTGAAACATATCGCAGAGGCCCGAGGATAGACTGATCCATCTGTCTTACTGAGAGCACAAGTTTGATGCGTATCAACTCTAAACACCAGTTCTCTTCCTTCTAGAGAAAACTGGCACATATTGAAAGGAAAGCAATTAGGCTGTAACATACAGGCAAACCAGAGCTGCTGTGGTCCTTTATTCTACCTTGCCGTTTTCTGCATTCATTGTATAAGACCAAGACCAGGGGGCTTCCCTGGTGGTGCAGTGGTTAGGAGTCAGCCTGCCAATGTAGGGGACACGGGTTCGAGCCCTGGTCTGGGAGGGTCCCACATGCCACAAAGCAACTGGGCCCATGTGCCACAATTACTGAGCCTGCGCTCTGGAGTGCACGAGCCACAAGTACTGAAGCCCGTGCACCTGGAGCCCGAGCTGCACAATGAAGAGTAGCCCCCGCTTGATGCAACTAGAGAAAGCCGCGCAGCAACAAAGGTCCAATGCAGCCAAAAATAAATAATAAATAAATTAAAAAAAAAAAAAAAAAGACCAAGACCAAACTTAAGCAGGCAATTTGAAAGCCCAGGAGAAATTAAAAACTTCTGTTGCTATACTTTAAAACAGGACATTCACCCCAGCTTTATGCAGTCATTACACGTGGAGCAACTTTTTCAATCCAAATTCCCCTCATAGTCTAGTAAAATATTTCACTGTTCCATGGCAGCAAGAAGACAATTATAGGTTTATCACCAATTACCACCCTGTCAGGTCTCCTCTAGGGGCCCTGAAGGGAAGTAAAAGGAAATAAAAAAGAACTAAATTCTGAATTGACATTAACAAAGTCTACAGATGATGGAAAAGACTGAAGGGTTAATAGCCAAAGCTTTTGGAGAAGAGTAAGAGAATCCCTAAAGAATATCATTTACGGGACTAGTAAGCAACTCTCCCTGTTCCTTAAGTGCACAGAATCCTATTTATTTACATTTATCCAGAAGCTAGAAATGCTTTTTTACGGCAGCATATCACAAATTCTTAGTGACAATTAAGTCTGAAGAATCTTATTCAGCCTCAGACACCCTTTGTGTTAACAAGCTCAAGAACTTTATGATAAGAGACATTTCTCATCTTACTGATGGGGAAACAAAGGCATCGAAAATATAACCAGTAAGGGCCAGGACAAGTACTCTAACCACTTGCCACTGCTGCCTGTAAACACATGACTGTAAGCTGGAGAATGAACAAATAAAGTTTATAGGAGCAGCAGTACTCTGAGAAGTCATGTTATTTGCTCTGAAAGGTGGCCAGAGAACCTTCAAAACAGCTGAATCTAGAGGAGCAATCCTGAAAGGGTTGGGAAACAACTTTAGAAAACATGGGACAGAACCCGGGTTCAGCCAACACCTGTTTCCCAAACAATATCTGTCTCTCTCTGTCTCTCATTTTATCCCAACACAATACAAAAGCTGTATTATTCTGGTAAAGTTGCATTCCAGCCCAGAATGCACAGTTAATGTTTTTTACAGCCCACATGCCTCCTTGTGATGGATGGCCACTTTATAATGAAAAACTTTATGCTCAATCAACTTACAAATAATGAGTGTTCCATTACAATGTATTAAAAACAAACCCCAGGGCTTCCCTGGTGGCGCAGTGGTTGAGAGTCCGCCTGCCGAGGCAGGCGACACGGGTTCGTGCCCTGGTTTGGGAAGATCCCACATGCCGCAGAGCGGCTGGGCCCGTGAGCCATGGCCGCTGAGCCTGCGCGTCTGGAGCTTGTGCCCCGCAAAGGGAGAGGCCACAACAGTGAGAGGCCCACGTACCGCAAAAAACAAACAAACAAAAAAAAACACCCAAATCAGAAAGACCCAGAAAGAAACAAGGAATAGGAATGAAGGTGATTGCTAGAAAGCAAGGAGGAACTCAAGAGAATTCTCTGTAACTCCTTCAATCCTAAAGAAGATACAGTCCTAAGGAGAATTTGGTATCGAAAAAGGCATTAATTTCAACAAATGCTGTTGGTACAACTGAACATCCATATGCCAAAAAAACCCCCCTACTTTCATCTAAACCTCACATGTTACATAAAAATTAACTAAAAATAGGGCTTCCCTGGTGGCGCAGTGGTTGGGAGTCCGCCTGCCGATGCAGAGGACGTGGGTTCGTGCCCCGGTCTGGGAAGATCCCACATGCCACAGAGCGGCTGGGCCCGTGAGCCATGGCCGCTGGGCCTGCGCGTCGGGAGCCTGTGCTCCGCAACGGGAGAGGCCACGGCAGTGAGAGGCCCGCGTAACACACACACACAAAAAAAAAATTAACTAAAAATAGATAATAGATGTAAATGAAAAGCATAAATCTGCATACCTTTTAAAAGAAAATATAGGATAAATCTTTGTGACCTGCGATTAGGCAAAGAGTACTTAGATATGACACCAAAAGCACAGTGCACAAAAGAAAAAAAACTGGTACACTGGACCTCATCAAAAATAAAAATGTCTGCTCTAGAGACATACTAGAGAGATGTCTATCTCTAGAGAGATAATGTTAAGAGACTGAAAAAACAAGCTACTGAAAAAACAAGCCATAAATAATTGTATAATTATAATTGTGATTGTTACGAAAGGACTTGAATCCAGAATACACTTCTTTAAGTTTCTAAACTCCACATGCCGCGGAGTGGCTGGGCCCGTGAGCCATGGCTGCTGAGCCTGCGCGTCCGGAGACTGTGCTCCGCAACGGGAGAGGCCACAACAGCGAGAGGCCTGCATATCGCAAAAAAAAAACAACAAAAAAAAAACACACCTTGAGGTACCACTACCTACCTACTAGGATGGCTTAAATAAAAGTACTGAAAATACCAAGCACTGGAGAGGATGTGGAGAAACTAGAATTCTCATTTCTGGTGGGAATGTAATGTGGTACAGGACTCTGGAAAACAGTTTGGCAGTTTCTTAAAAAGCTAAACATACATTTACTCTTTGACCCAGAAATCCCACTCCTGGGTGTTTATCCCAGAAAGATGAAAACCAATGTTCTTCACAGAAAAACCTGTACACAAATGTCTGTAGCAGCTTTATTCATAATGGCCCCAAAATGGAGAAGCCAAACGTCCTTCAGCTAGTGGATGGATAAGCAAACTGTGGTACAGACATGCAATGGAATACTACTTGGCAATAGAAAGGGAACAAACTATTGATCTAGGCAGCAGTTTAGATGAATCTCAAAGGCATCATGCTGAGTGAAACAAATCAGTCTCAGAAGGTTACGTACTGTATGATTCCATTTACATGACCTTCTTGATAAAACTATGGTGAGAGAATAGATCAGTGGTTGACAGGAGTTAGGGGTAGGGGGATGGTGTGACCACAAAGGGATAATAGAGGGAGTTTCCTGGGGAGGTGAGATTGTTCTGTATTCCCATTGCCACAGTGGTTACATGGAGCTATGTATGTTAAAATTCACAGAACTGTATACTAAAAAAAAGTCAATTTTACTATATGATAATGAAAAAATTTAAGTATTGAATCTTAATATACAAATCTCAGCCTAGTTCACACCAAGAATGGCATTCACAAGATGCAGCCCAATAGCAGGCCCTGCCTTCTAAGACTGAGGTCTGAAGATACTGAGATTATGTTTAAGGGAATGTCCACCTATGAATGTGGACCTGAATTCAGAAATGCCCTTTCCCCTCAAGAGTTGTGGAAAGGCTAGACTGGCATGGGGAGTCCATTTCTTCTCTCCCTGGGCCCTTCTAACCAATAGTAGAAAGAATTTGTTACTGGAACTTGTTCTTTTGAAATCTTCAGTTCAGGACTTCCCTGGTGGCGCAATGGTTAAGAATTCACCTGCCAGGGGCTTCCCTGGTGGCGCAGTGGTTAAGAATCCACCTGCCAATGCAGGGGACACGGGTTCGAGCCCTGGTCCGGGAAGATCCCACATGCTGCAGAGCAGCTAAGCCCGTGCGCCACAACTACTGAGCCTGAGCTCTAGAGCCCGCGAGCCACAACTACTGAGCCTGTGTGCCACAACTACTGAAGCCCATGCGCCTAGAGCCTGTGCTCTGCAACAAGAGAAGCCACCGCAGTGAGAAGCCTGCGCACCACAATGAAGAGTAGCCCCACTCGCCTCAACTTGAGAAAGCCCGTGCGCAGCAACGAAGACCCAACACAGACAAAAATAAATTTTAAAAATAAAGTAATTAAAAAAAAAAAGAATCCACCTGCCAATGCAGGGGACACAGATTTGACCCCTGGTCCAGGGAGATGCCACGTGCTGTGGATCAACTAAGCCCATGTGCCACAACTACTGAGCCTGCACTCCAGATCACGCAAGCCACAACTACTGAGCCCACATGCCACAACTACTGAAGCCCGCACGCCTAAAGCCTGTGCTCTGCAACAAGAGAAGCCACCGCAATGAGAAGCCCGCGCACCGCAACGAAGAGTAGCCCCAGCTTGCCACAACTAGAGAAAGCCCGCACACAGCAACGAAGACCCAACGCAGCCATAAATAAATAAATAGATTTATTAAAAAAGAAAGAAAGAAATCTTCAGTTGAAGCAGGCGTGCAGAGACAGATCACACTTCCATCAATTTCAAGCCCACTGAACACAGTAGAGAAACTACTACTTTGGTACATTAAGTCATTTGGCTTTGGGAACCCACACCCTAACCTTCCGTTCCTTGCTTTAACCCTTGGCCCATGAGAATTAGTTCCCTAAGACCTAGGTAAGATAGAGGCATTAAAAATATAGAGAAAGAATTTTACCAGGGCATACTTTATTTCCCATAATATTTGACACACAGGATACCAAACCCTACCTGGCTAAAGTCCCTTGGCAATATTAATGTTACTAAGGGAAGTGCTAATTTCTACTGCATTCAGCTTCGAGAAGAGATGGGGATAAAAAGCAAGGATGGGAAGGGACTTTCATCTGCCACAGAGACTAACCACTCCATGCTCAAGAAGCATTTGGGCCACCAAAGGCCCTTCTCCTACATGACGATGTTCATTTACCTGCTTCAAATGTATCAAGTCACAGTACATACATTATTACATAGCCATGTCCTGAAAAACCGCTAATCCAGCATCCATTAAATTAGGTCTGAATTCTGCTGGCCAAGCCCCAGCCTCTCAGGGGGCTGGCATCAAATAGGGAGGCTGGAGTAGGGTTTCAAACACCTGTTTCAGCCTTTTAAGTGTCCGATTCAGGCCACTGTGCTCTGGCAGCAGGGACCCTGATGATGTGGGTTCTCTTCTCCTGCCAAATCGTCAATTTAAAGAGCCTAGCCCCCCCAAGAGGAGGAAAAGATAGACTGGTGGGGGGGTTATAGCCACTTTGAAGAAATGTTTCTTTTAAAGTTAAACACACATCTATGCTATGATCCAGCAATTTCACTCAAGTATTTATCCAAGAGAAACTAAAATATACGTTCACAAATAGACGTGTATTATGTTTATAGCAGCCTATTCATAACAGACAAAAACTGGAAACACTCCAAATGTTCTTCAATAAGAAAATGAGTAAATTCTCTTATGGTTTGCCATATAATTCAATATTACTCAGTAAAACAGAATGAATCAAAACCAAAAAAACCAGTGATACATGCAACAACATGGATGAATTCCAAAAACATGCTAAGTGAAAAGAAGCTAGGAAAAAAAAGAGAATATCCTGTATGATTCCATTTATAGGAAATCCAAAACCAAAACTAATGCATGGTAATAGAACAGAAAGTGGTTTTGTGTATGTGTGTGTGGGTTAACTTAAATGGGGCATGAGGAAACTTTCTGGGGTGATGAAAATGTTCTATCTTTTTTTTTTAAGGTGGTTACTGAATTTACACAATCATCAAAATTTATCAACTGAACACCTAAGGTCTGTGTATTTCACTGTATGTTAATTATACCTCAATTAAAAAAAAAAAGAGAACTGAGGGGGTCTGGGGTCAGCCTCTCCTACTTGGCATTATTTAGGAGAATGAAGATATAGAAGAGAAGAAACAAATTTGCTTCCCAACTCACCATTCTGGGAGCAGAGGCTCAACAGCCAGCTGAGCTGCCACCTCAGTAACCCTTGGGCAACCTTTTGGGAAAGAAGAGATTTTCAGGTGGTAACTGATATACCCTTAATGGGGCCCTGTTGTTCCCCAAAGGGGTGTCACTGAAATGTCTTCAACAGTGTTTACTTCCCCATTGCTAAAAGTATAATCAGGGTTCAACTTAGAAGAAAGTTCACATGTAACCAAAGTTAGGCCCTCAGTACTTAAAATTCAGGGACTTCCTTGGTGGTCCAGTGGTTAAGACTCCGTGCTTCCACTGCAGGGGACATGGGTTCAATCCCTGGTTGGGGAACTAAGATCCCGCAGGCTGCAAGGGTGCAGCCAAAAAGACCCCAAAAACGAACAAAAAAAACATTCAGACAGTCTTAAAAAAACATTACATTATAACCATAGTAATAGACAAGTCAGAGCTCTAGTTCCAGAAATGTCACCACTCTGTCATGACGCCTTACACAAGACATGACCTCTAAGCCACAGATCCTTCTCAATAAAATGGGCCTGGATGACCTCTATGTTTCACTTTAGCTCTGCCACTGTATGATTTTAATACTCTTATAAGTTCATATGACCTCCAGGATCAGATGGGGAAGGCAAGCCTTGTAATCCTTCTCAGCATTGTTATAGAGACTCATCCTTTATTTTAATGAGGACGTCCCCAGAGGGATTCTGCATTTCATGTGAAATGATTTCTCCCCTCTAACACACAGAGTTAGACTCAAAGAGAACAGTTTACAGGTTAGGATGTGAGGTGATGCTTACACGGCAAACCCAAGGTGGCACAGGATAAGAGAAGAGTAGGTATCCTCAAAATCCAGTGGGAAGATTGAAGAAGAAAACAAACATATATCAAGTGCCTCTTATATGCAAGGTATGCATTGTACTAGACTCCTTGCATACATCATCTTGTTTAATCCTCACAAGAACCCTGTAAGACAAGTTTTTAATCTCCATTTTACAGATGAGAAATGGAGGTTCAAACAGGTCAAGTAACTGCCAAGACAACCCAATGGTAGAGATGGGATTTGAACCCAGGTCTATTCAGCTCCAAAAGTTATGCTTTTTTCCACAACCATTTGGCAGAAAATAAGTTGGAGATCCTGCATCTCCAAGGGGCCCTATCACTTTCTCCTTCTTGTAACACATTTCACACATCTCACATAGCCCTTGGCACTATACAGAAGAAAGGGTTAAACCTACAGTTAGGAAGAGGAAATACCCTGGAAAATTGAAACACATGCTGTGGCTCTGACTAAATTTCACACCCGTTCTGTTGAGCAACATCCATACTGTGTGAGAAAAGATTCCTTCCCCCTCACCCCGACCCCATTCTTTATTCATTCTGTCACCTGCTGCCTTCCTTCAGACTAAGCTGAGGGGGAGGAAGGGAGGAAGACTATACATCTTTGCTTGGTGCATATTTAAGCCAGAGGTTAGTAAACCCAGGGTAGGAAGAAGTACTGTGTGAAAAAAGAAAAGGAAAAATACTTTCTCACTTCTACTTGGACTATCACAGGAGGGAGCTCTTATGATAGGCCATAATGAAGAAAGGGGTTGGACTTCTGCTGGGGAGGCTGTTCTTCCTGAAAAGCAGGCAGAATTCAGGAGAACAAGGCCAATTTACACCTGTCCCCTTATCTGGTATTTCATGCTCAAGTGAACACTGAATTTCTGTCCATGAGTGTTATGCCTCACCCAGGAGAGCAAATGGGAAGGTGGAAACAATTTTTTTCCCTCTGCTACCCACTTCAACCAGATTCCTACTTCCAGTACCAAATCACAATGGGTATAGTTATTTGGTACTGGAAGTTGACTGGATATAAGATACTTGTGGGAAAGTTAAGAGCCTAGGGTAGCTACTTGGTATAAAAGAAGGAAGAAAAGAAAGGTAAGGACAAGTGAACAAATGCCATTATGATAATCTCCAAAGATAGTCCCATACAATGCCACCCCTCACATGCCCTTCCTCCAATCAAGAGGTAGAGCTTATGTCTGTTACCCTTCAATCAATGCAGGGGAAGTGACCATCTGGGACTTCTGTGCCCAGGCACTAAAAAGGCTTTGAAGTTTCTATTTCTTCCATTTTGGTGATCTGAACTGCCATGTATTGTACAAAGTCTAAGCTACTGTGAAAGAGAGAGAAGTCATGAGGGAAAGCCCTGGAGACTGAGGCATCATGTCAAAAGAAGCCACGTGGCACCAAACATCCAAGCTACAGTCATAGCTGATGCAACCTCAGGAGAGACCCCAAGTGAGACCATTAGAAGAACTGCCCAGCTGAGCCCTAGTCAACCCATGGAATTATGAGATATAATAAAATGGTTGTTGCTTTAAGCCATGAAGTTTTGGAGTGGTCTGTAATATAGCAACAGATAACTGAAACAGCTGGCTTTTGTTAAAAATGAAGCTAGTAGTTCTTTTGTCCTGGGTATATAACATAAACTGTATTGCAGAAATAAGGAAAATCTAGCCAGTTTTAGCTAAAAGGAATTTATACTGGGGGGAAATCTCATTCCACTAGCAATTGAAAATAAAAAATACCTAAGAATAAACTTAAGAAATTTACATAAATGGGGGAAAGAAGAACCTACAAATTTTACTAGAGTCACAAAAGAAATCTTGAATAAATGTGGAAGACAAAACATGTTCCTGGATAGGGAGGCCAAATATACTATAAAAATGTCAAGTCTCTCCATATTATTATTATTATTTTTAAAATTTATTTATTTATTTATTTTTGGGCTGCATTGGGTCTTCATTGCTGTGTGGGCTTTCTCTAGTTGCAGTGAGTGGAAGCTACTCTTCGTTGTGGTGGGCGGGCTTCGCATTGCAGTGGCTTCTCTTGTTGTAGAGCTTGGGCTCTAGGTGAGTGGGCTTCAGTACTTGTGGCTCGCGAGCTCTACAGCGCAGGCTCAGTAGTTATGGTGCACGGGCTTAGTTGCTCTGTGGCATGTAGGATCTTCCCGGACCAGGGCTCGAACCCGTGTCTCCTACATTGGCAGGTGGATTCTTAACCACTGTGCCACCAGGGAAGTCCCTCCCCATATTAATTTACAGTTTTAAATCAAAATCCCAATGGGAATTTTTTAAAGAACTTAAGTGACCCTGTACTTCACGTGAAAGAATAACCAGATAAGGATAGCCAGAATATTTTTTAAAACAATTAATGACAGAAAACATGCAGTATCATTTTAAAGTGAATTATAAAGCTATAACATATAAGCAAATATAATACTAGCAAAAGAATAGGTAGGACAATATGTAGTACATGATATATGATAAAAGAATATTCAATAAATGGTCCTGTAACACATGGTTAATTATCAGAGAGTACTGACACTTGACAAAATAAATTCTATCTGATTAAAGGAAGACAATAATTAATTCACTGAACAAATATTTATGAGCACCAACTGTGTGGCAGTCACTGAGCTAAATAATAGAAACACCTTCATGGGGTTTCCTGTGTAGCGGAACAGAAAGACATTAGGGTTCGCATAAGTATTATGAAGCCAGGTGCTAAAGACTGTTCAAGAGTTAAATATAAAAACTGAAACATATAATAGGTAGAATAAAGTGACCTTATATGAAGGGAAAGGTAAGTAGTTATAAGATTCATCAACATATTCTTAGCAGAAGAAAAGGAAATGGAAGTAGAGCTGAAAAGGCTGAATACCAAGTGCCTTTAGAGGGAAGCACCAATGAGAAACAAGCTCTGAAATGGAAGCACCAGGTGGAGGGTGAGAAAAAAGGAGGGAAGAACAGAAAAAAATGGAAGAAGAGGAAATCACTGAAGAACTAATATAAGATCATCTCCCAAATGATACGATTTTCCTAGATCAAAAGGACCCTCACTAAGAACCTAGCACAATGAATAGAAAGACATCCACATCAAGTGTTTTAGAACACTAGAACAAAGAGATTGCAAAAAAGTTCCAGTTCAAACACAAAGGACTGAGAATCAATATGGCATCAGACTACTCAAGAGCAACACTGGAAATGAGACAAACAAGCAAAGCGGGGATGGAGTCAAAATGGCGGAGTAGAACGACACGGAGTTCGTGTCTCCTTGCAACCAGGGCACCTACTAGGTGCTGGAATGGGACCTCGGACACCTAAGAGGACGGGAGGATTCCCCACATGCCTGGGTAGGACGCTGTGGGGGAAGGGGGGGAGGAAACAGGATGGAGGCAGGATGGGACTGGTGCCCCTGAGGGGCAAACGGGGGAGAGGAGGAGCTCCCATGCTCAGAGGGGCCCACTCATGGCGAGGGAATCAGCAGGGATGGGGAGAGACCTTCAGGGGATCGGGGAATCAGAGGGGAATGAGGCCAGCATCTCTCCTATCCTGCTCGGACCCCAGGCCTGGAACTCTGCCTTCTGGGGCCCCCTCTGGGCCGTAAGTCTAAGCTCCCCAAAAAACCCCAGGCCAAGGCCTTTTCCAGCCTTTTTTTTTTTTTTTTTTTGCCATACTGTGTGGCTTGTGGGGTCTTGGTTCCCAGGCGAGGGATCAGGCCTGAGCTCCTGCGGTGGGAGTGTTGAGTCCAAACTGCTGGACTAACAGAGAACCTAAGTCCCAGGGAATTTTTTTTTTTGCAGTACCTGGGCCTCTCACTGTTGTGGCCTCTCCCGTTGCGGAACACAGGCTCCGGATGCGCAGGCTCCGGACGTGCAGACTCAGCGGCCATGGCTCACGGGTCTAGCCACTCCACAGCATGTGGGATCTTCCTGGACCAGGGCATGAACCCGTGTCCCCTGCATCGGCAGGCAGACTCTCAACCACTGTGCCACCAGGGAAGCCCCTCATGCCTGCAAACTCTAGTGCTGGATGCCTCAGGCCAAACAACCAGCAAGATAGGAACACAGCCCCACCCATCAAAAACAATGAGATGACAAAAAAATACCTTACAGACACAAGGTAAAAACCTACAAGACCAAATAAATGAAGAGGAAATAGGCAACCTACCTGAAAAAGAATTCAGAGTAATGATAGTAAAGATGATCCAAAACCTTGGAAACAGAATGGAGGCATGGAGCAAGAAAATACAAGAAATGTTTAACAAGGACCTAGAAGAACCAAAGAACAAACAGTGATGAACAACACAATAACTGAAATGAAAAATACACTAGAAGAAATCAAAAGCAGAATAAATGAGGCAGAAGAACGAATAAGTGAGCTGGAAGATACAATGGTGGAAATAACTGCTGAGGAGCAGAATAAAGAAAAAAGAATGAAAAGAAATGAGGACAGTCTCAGAGACCTCTGGGACAACATTAAACGCACCAACATTCGAATTATAGGAGTCCCAGAAGAAGAAGAGAAAGAGAAAGGGCCTGAGAAAATATCTGAAGAGATCATGGTCAAAAACTTCCCTGAGGGCTTCCCTGGTGGCGCAGTGGTTGGGAGTCCGCCTGCCGATTCAAGGGACACAGGTTCGTGCCCCGGTCCGGGAAGATCCCACATGCCACGGAGCGGCTGGGCCCGTGAGCCATGGCCGCTGAGCCTGCGCGTCCAGAGCCTGTGCTCCGCAACGGGAGAGGCCACAACAGTGAGAGGCCCGCGTACCGCAAAAAAACAAAAAACAAACAAAAAAAAAACTTCCCTGACATGGGAAAGGAAATAGCCACCCAGGTCCAGGAAGCACAGAGAGTCCCATATAGAATAAAACCAAGGAGAAACACACAGAGACACATATTAATCAAACAAAAATTAAATTCAAAGAAAAAATATTAAAAGCAGCAAGGGAAAAGCAACAAATAACATACAAGAGGATCCCCATAAGGTTATCAGCTGATTTTTCAGCAGAAACTCTGCAGGCCAGAAGGGAGTGGCAGGATATATTTAAAGTGATGAAAGGGAAAAACCTACAACAAAGATTACTCTACTCAGCAAGGATCTCATTCAGATTCAATGGAGAAATAAAAAGCTTTACAGACAAGCAAGAGTGAAGAGAATTCAGCACCACCAAACCACCTTTACAACAAATGCTAAAGGAACTTATCTAGGTGTGAAACACAAGAGAAGAAAAAACCACAAAAACAAACCCAAAACAATTAAGAGAGTGGTTATAGGAACATACATATTGATAATTACCTTGAATGTAAATGGATTAAATGCTCCAACCAAAGACATATACTGGCTGAATGGATATGAAAACAAGACCGGTATATAGGCTGTCTACAAGAGACCCACTTCAGCTTCCCTTGGCGCAGTGGGTTGAGAATCCGTCTGCCAGTGCAGGGGACACCGGTTCGAGCCCTGGTCCGGGAAGATCCCACATGCCGCAGAGCAACTAAGCCCTTGTGCCGCAACTGCAGGGCCTGTGCTCTAGAGCCCACGAGCCACAACTACTGAGCCCACATGCTGCAACTACTGAAGCCCGTGCACCTAGAGCCCGTGCTAGGCGACAAGAGAAGCCACTGCAATGAGAAGCCCATGCACCGCAACGAAGAGTAGCCCCCACTCACTGCAACAAGAGAAAGCCCGCACACAGCAACAAAGACCCAACAGAGCCAAAAATAAATAAATTAAATAAAAAAAAAAAAAAAGAGAGACCCACTTCAGACTTAGGGACACATACAAACTGAAAGTAAGGGGATAGAAAAAGATATTCCATGCAAATGAAAATCAAAAGAAAGCTGGAGCAGCAATACTCATATCAGATAAAACAGACTTTAAAATAAAGAATGTTACAAGAGACAAGGAAAGACACTACATCATGATCAAGGGACCAATCCAAGAAGAAATTATAACAATTATAAATATTTATGTACCCAACATAGGAGCACCTCAATACATAAACCAAATGCTAACAGCCATAAAAGGGGAAACCAACAGTAACATAATAATAGTGGGGGACTTTAACACCCCACTTACACCAATGGACAGATCATCCAGCCAGAAAATAAACAAGGAAACACAAGCTTTAAATGACACAGTAGAGCAGATAGAGTTAATTGATATTTATAGGACATTCCACCTGAAAGTGGCAGAGCACACTTTCTTCTCAAGTGCACACGGAACATTCTCCAGGACAGATCACATCTTGGTTCACAAATCAAGCCTCAGTAAATAAAAGAAAATTGAAATCATGTCAAGCATCTTTTCTGACCACAATGCTATGAGATTAGAAACCAATACAGGAAAAAAAATGTAAAAAACACGAAGACATGGAGGCTAAACAATAAGTTACTAAATAACCAAGAGATCATTGAAGAAATCAAAGAGGAAATCAAAAAATACATAGCAACAAATGACAATGAAAACACACCACCCTATGGTGGTTTTGCTGCAAACCTATGAGATGCAGCAAAAGCAGTTCTAAGAGGGAAGTTTAAAGCAATTCAATCTCCCCTCAAGAAATAAGAAAAATCTCAAGTAAACAATCTAACCTTACACCTCAAGGAACCAGAGAAAAAAGAACAAGCCAAACCCAAAATGAGAAGAAGGAAAGAAATCATAAAGATCAGAGCAGAAATAAATGAAACAGAAACAAAGAAAATAATAGCAAAGATCAATAAACTAAAAGTTGGTTCTTTGAGAAGATAAACAAAATTGATAAAACTTTAGCCAGACTCATCAAGAAAAAAAGGGAGGATTCAAATCAATAAAATTAGAAATGAAAAAAGAAGAAATTACAACTGACACTGCAGAAATACGAAGGACCATAAGACACTACTACAACAACTATATGCCAATAAAATGGACAACCTGGAAGAAATGGACAAATTCTTAGAAAGGTACAACCTTCCAAAACTGAACCAGGAAGAAATAGAAGATATAAACAGACCAATCACAAGTAATGAAATTGTAATTAAAAATCTTCCAACAAACAAAAGTCCAGGACCAGAAGGCTTCACAGGCAAATTCCATTAAACATTTAGAGAAGAGCTAACACCTATCCTTGTCAAACTCTTCCAAAAAACTGCAGAGGGAGCAACACTCCCAAACACATTCTATGAGGCCACCATCACCCTGATACCAAAAGATGTCACAAAAAAAAAAGAGAAAAAAGAAAATTACAGGCCAATATCACTGATGAACGTAGATGCAAAAATCCTCAACAAAATACTAGCAAACCAAATCCAAGAACACATTAAAAGGATCATAGACCACGATCAAGTGGGATTTATCCCAGGGATGCAAGGATTCTTCAATATATGCATATCAATGTGATACACCATATTAACAAATTAAAGAATAAAAAACATATGATCACCTCAATAGATGCAGAAAAAGCTTTCGACAAAATTGAACACCCATTTATGATAAAAACTCTCCAGAATATGGGCATAGAGGGAACCTACCTCAACATAATAAAGGCCATATATGACAAACCACAGCAAACATCATTCTCAACGGTGAAAAACTGAAAGCATTTCCTCTAAGATCAGGAATAAGACAAGGATGTCTCTCTATGTTGAACTATTATTCAACATAGTTTTGGAAGTCCTAGCCACAGCAATCAGAGAAGAAAAAGAAATAAAAGGAATACAAATTGGAAAAGAAGTAAAACTCACTGTCTGCAGATGACATGATACTATACATAGAAAATCCTAAAGATTCCACCAGAAAACTACTAGAGCTAATCAATGAATTTGGTAAAGTTGCAGTATACAAAACTAATGCACAGAAATCTCTTGCATTCCTATATTCTAAAAATGAAAGATCAGAAAGAAATTAAGGAAACAATCCCATTCACCACTGCAACAAAAAGAATAAAATACCTAGGAATAAACCTGCCTAAGGAGGTAAAAGACCTGTACTCCAAAAACTACAAGACACTGATGAAAGAAATCAAAGATGACACAAACAGATGGAGAGATATACCATGTTCTTGGATTGGAAGATTCTATATTGTGAAAATGACTGTACTACCCAAAGCAATGTAATCTCTATCAAATTACCAATGACATTTTTCACAGAATTAGAACAAAAAAATTTACAATTTGCTTGGAAGCACAAAAGACCATTAATAGGCAATCAATCTTGAGAAAGAAAAATGGAGACGGAGGAATCAGGCTTCCTGACTTCAGGCTATACTACAAAGCTACAGTAATCAAGACAGTATGGTACTGGCACAAAAACAGAAATACAGATCAATGGTACAGGATAGAAAGCCCAGAGATAAACCCACGCACCTATGGTCACCTAATCTGTGACAAAGTAGGCAAGAATACACAATGGAGAAAAGACAGTCTCTTCAATAAGTGGTGCTGGGAAAACTGGACAGCTACATGTAAAAGAATGAAATTAGAACACTCCCTAACACCATACACAAAAATAAACTCAAGATGGATTAAAGACCTAAATGTAAGACTGAACACTACAAAACCCTTAGAGGAAAACAAAGGAAGAACACTCTGACATCAATCACAGCAAGATCTTTTTTGACTCACCCCCTAAAGTAATGAAAATAAAAACAAAAAAAAACAAACGGACCTAATCAAACTTAAAAGCTTTTGCACAGCAAAGGAACCCATGAACAAGATGAAAAGACAACCCTCAGAATAGGAGAAAATATTTGCAAACGAAGCAACTGACAAAGAATTAACCTCCAAAATATACAAACAGCTCTGGCACCTCAATATCAAAAAAAAACAAACAACGCAATCAAAAACGGGTGGAAGATCTAAATACACATTTCTCCAGAGAAGACATACAGGTGGCCAACAAACACATGAAAAGATGCTCAACACCACTATCATTAGAGAAATGCAAATCAAAACCAAAATGAGGTATCACCTCACACCAGTCAGAATGGCCATCATCAAAAAAGCTAACAATAAATGCTGGAGAGAGTGTGGAGAAAAGGGAACCCTCTTGCACTGTTGGTGGGAATGTAAATTGGTACAGCCACTATGGAGAACAGTATGGAGGTTCCTTAAAAAACTAAAAATAGAACTACCATATGACCCAGCACTCCCACTACTGGGCATATACCCTGAGAAAACCATAATTCAAAAAAACACATGTACCCCAATGTTCACTGCAGCACTATTTACAATAGCCAGGACATGGAAGCAACCTAAATGTCCATCGACAGATGAACGGATAAAGATGTGGTACATATATACAATGGAATATTACTCAGCCATAAAAAAGAACGAAATTGGGTCATTTGTAGAGATGTGGATGGACCTAGAGTCTGTGATACAGAGTGAAGTAAGTCAGAAAGAAAAAAATATCGTATATTAACGCATATATGTGGAATCTAGAAAAATGCTACAGAGGAACCTATTTGCAGGGCAGGAATAGAGACACAGACATAGAGAAGAGACACGTGGACATGGGGTGGGGGAAAGCGGGGGTGGGACAAATTGGGAGATTAGGATTTCATATACACACTACTGTGCGTAAAATTGATACCTAGTTGGAACCTGCTGTATAGCACAGGCAGCTCAGCTTGGTGCTCTGTGATGACCTGGATGGGTGGGATGGGGGGGTACGGTGGGAGGGAAGTTCAAGAGGGAGGGGATATATGTATACATATAGCTGACTCACTTTGTTGTACAGCAGAAACTAACACAACACTGTAAAGCAACTACACTTCAATTAAAAAAAAAAACAAAAACCAAAAATAGAAAAAAAGGAGCAAAGCCACCATATTCTGAAAGAAAATAATTTCCAAACTAGAATTCTATATCCTGTCAGACCTTCACTCAAGTGTCAGTACAGAATATAAATAGTTTCAGATATACAGTCTAAAAAAAGTTTATATCCCAGGTATCTTTTTCTAGGAGACTTTGGAGAATTTTTAAACCAAAACGAGAAAGTAAACCAAAAAAGAAATGGACATGAGATCCAGGAAAAAGGAGTCCAGAGAAAAGTGAAGAGAAGTTCCAGGATGACAGTTGTGCATAATGCCTAGAGAGCAACCAATGCAGAACGGAAGAAGAGGCTAGCAGGCACTGAGAAAGATTCTCTAGGAAGAGATAAAAATGGAGTAGAAGAGCTGTGTGTTTGATCATGTGGGAAATTAGTATTCAAAGAGTTTTAAAAACTGTACTGTAAAGCTTGAGAAGAAATAGTAATACTAACATAGAAAACTGAGCATATTTTTCAAAAAGGGAGTAATACTTGACTTGGTAGTGAATAATACTTAATATCTTAATAAGGTAAAGACTGAATATTGATTTAACCAATTGGAGACAGAACTATATTGGGAGGATGGAGGAAAGGAAATTGACTATCAAGTAGTACTGCAAAAGTGTTATCTCTACATCTAGGAGTAGGAAGTCAACAGATATTGGTTCAAATGTTAAAAATCTATTTTTTTAAAAAAGATAGTATCAGCATATTACTTAGAAATATAAAAGTAGATACCTGAACAAACAGCTAAAATAATTTAGGGAGGGGACCTTAAAAGTTGTTGGTGTGGGGGAGTTATATGCCTTGCAGCACTGACTTTTTTTTTTTCTTTTTTGGCTGTGCCAGGCGGCTTGTGGGATCTCAGTTCCCCGACCAGGAACTGAACCTAGGCCACGGCAGTGAAAGCCTGGAATCCTAACCACCATGCCACCTGGGAACTCCCACTATTTGACTTTCTAAAACTATGTGTTACCTAAATAGAAATAAATATAATAAAGGAAATCTATTATAAAGGAAATAAGAGTGATAGGCCAAGAATTTTGTACAAAGAAATTTATACTACACTGCCTATAATACTGAAAACTGAAAATAGTCTAAATAACCAATGACAGGGAACTTCATTTTTTTTTTTAAATAAATGTATTTATTTTTGGCTGCGTTGGGTCTCACTGCTGCGTGCAGGCCTTCTCTAGTTGTGGTAAGCGGGTGCTCCTCTTCATTGTGGTGCACAGGCTTCTCATTGTGGTGGCTTCTCTAGCCACCCAATGTGGTGGCATGGGCTCTAGGCGCACAGGCTTCAGTAGTTGTGGCCCACAGGCTTAGTTGCTCCACAGCATGTGGGATCTTCCTGGACCAGGGCTCGAACCCGTGTCCCCTGCATTGGCAGGCGGATTCTTAACCACTGCGCCACCAGGGAAGTCTCCCAATGACAGTGAACTTTAAATAAAAATTCTGAAACATTCATACAGTGAATATCATTAGATCTTATTTTTGAAGAATGCGTGATAATGTGGGAAAATGCCCATAATATAGGATAACAGGAAAAGGCAGAAATATATAGAATATGATTCGAATTTTGCTAAAGGGTGTTACTGCATGTGTGTGTGCATAAAAAAAAAAAGTTATTTCTAGGTGATTGGGCTATGGGTGGTTTTGGGCTATGGGTGGTTTTTATTTCCATCTCATACTCCCCTGTATTTTCCAATGTTTTCTACATGGAATAGTATATTATTACATAATTATTGAATATTATTTTTAAAAAATTTTAAAGCTAGCTCAAAAAAAGGGAGAACTAGGCAGCCTAAATCACAGGAGTCTAATGAAATACTATCACTAAGTTTTAGTGAAACTGACACTTACCCAAAACTTAATATGAATATTTTGTTGTTCATGTATCCTAAGAATTATTTTTTACTATAATATTCTGTTTTTAGAAAATTAAAAATAATCATAAAAACTTGGCACTTATAAGATCACTGAAATAATACTAGTTTTTCTGGACCCAAGTCCCTCACCCTCTCCTTCAATAAATACTAGTTTGCATCTCCCACAGGCCTGGCCCTATGTTAGACTTTGGAGATACAAAGATTAATAACCTATAGACTTATAGACTATAGACTACAGACTATAGACTACACTAGCTGTATGATCACAGCCAAACTTCAAATTTTCTAGGTCTTAACTTATTAGCTTTTCTGTCTATCTATCTATCTAAATGAAAATGACCATACAGCTCTGAATTTAATGACTATGACTTCTAATTATCAGGCATGGCAAGTGTTCCTACTTGTTAACTGAGGTACAGTTTTAAATCTGTAGCTCACATAGGACCTAAATGGTGGTTCTGTTCCTAATGCTTGTTGAATAGTCACTAATACTGGATGAGACAGAGTATGAAGAAAGGGGAAGGGGAAGAGGACAACTGAAATTACCAGAAATATAAGCAGTCTGTGTCCTCACCTAAACTATACTCAGTCGAAAAACAAAGAGGTAGAGCCTCTCAAGAGTATGATCTAGGGACTTCCCTGGTGGCACAGTGGTTAAGAAGCCGCCTGCCAATGCAGGGGACATGGGTTTGAGCCCTGGTCCGGGAAGATCCCACATGCTGTGGAGCAACTAAGCCCATGTGTCAAAACTACTGACCCTGCGCTCTAGAGCCCGCAAGCTACAACTACTGAGCCTGCGTGCCACAACTACTGAAGCCTGCGTGCCTAGGGCCCATGCTCCACAACAAGAGAAGCCACCGCAATGAGAAGCCTGCACACTGCAACGAAAAGTGGCCCCTGCTCGCCACAACTAGAAAAAGCCCATGCCCAGCAATGAAAACCCAACGCAGCCAAAATAAATAAATAAATCTATTTTTTTTAAAAAATGAGTGTGATCTAAACATAGAGGTAACTGACAAAAGACTATTGTCCTCATTTGGATATGAATTGGTATGTCACTTTGAAATAAAGTAGATAAAGGGAATGGCAAAGAAAACTGAGTACAAACAATAAAGAGGATTACCACTGCCCAACTTGCAATAAAAGTGGAAGCATTACTGCCACCATGATGTGTCAAGATTCATATTCTGGGTTAGTTCTTATCCATTGACTCAGGGTATACAGGTCTCCACTTTGATGGCCGTAACAAAACCAAGATCTTCCCAAGAGTTTAGGCCTGGCTCTCTCAGTACTTTCTTGATTTCAGCAAAAATAACTATCCTTAATTTCTTGCTATCAGAATTTAATCTCTTCCTTCTTGGTACTTCTAGAGTGCTGTTGCTTTAGTATACCATATTCCAGCTTATGGAATAGCTAATGGTAGTCTGTAAGCTCCTGGAAGGCAGAGAGGGTTCATGAACGTAGTGCTCAACCAATGTTTTTGATTTAGTTGAAAAAGGTCATGGGGAAGTACTAATGAGCTCCATATCCCAATTTTCCTATCAAAGATTTCTTGTCATTTCCAGGAAAAACTGGTGAAAAGTAATGTTTACAAGGACTAGGGCAGCACCTGGAACAGAAGGTCCCCCCGTATGTGACCAGTGGCTGTTGGCCAAAAGTGAGAGTTTAGAGAAGTAACATCTCTGAGAACAGCCTGCCAATGGAGGTGGAAAGCAGCTTAAACTTTGAGGTGGCTGTACTGGGAGGGGAGATGGGAGAGAAGCCATTTTGTGCTCTTTGGGGAAAATGTTAATGAGAGGTTTCACAAATGTCAGACTTGCCTGATTAAACGAAGCCAGCTAGGTAGATGTTTTTCATATTAATGCCATCTCTGCTAAAAGAGCAAAGGGGAGAAGAAAGGAGGTTTGAGAAAGGAAAATGATAAACTTCAATTATGTACAGAAGAAATTATGCTTCTGCTAACTTGGGCTAGGATATAAAAGAAGAGAACTGTTATCTGGCAGGTGTGGCTGCTCCACCTCCTTGCCCCTTTCAAAAAGAAAAAGGTAAGCCCTGAAGCCAGGAGAGAAAGATGCGTCAGTGCACCCAGTGCCCTGCCTAGGGTGTCTAATAATTAAGAACTCAAAGAATCTAAGCAAGTTAAGTCATAGAGAAAGTTTTATCTGAATAATTACTCTTAAAACGTAAAGGAAGGGCTTCCCTGGTGGCGCAGTGGTTGAGGGTCTGTGGGTTCGTGCCCTGGTCCGGGAGGATCCCACGTGCCGCAGAACAGCTG
The DNA here is from genome assembly GCF_963924675.1 of Phocoena phocoena. Classification (NCBI taxonomy): domain Eukaryota; kingdom Metazoa; phylum Chordata; class Mammalia; order Artiodactyla; family Phocoenidae; genus Phocoena; species Phocoena phocoena. Next base: position 26,265,900 of record NC_089234.1, read on the forward strand.
GGCCCGTGGGCCATGGCCGCTGGGCCTGAGCGTCCGGAGCCTGTGCTCCGCGTCGGGGGAGGCCGCAGCAGTGAGAGGCCTGCGTACCGCAAAAAAAAAAAAAAAACTTAAAGGAAGAAAAAGTATAGGAGGAAAGTCAATAAAATAACTGACATGTTTAAGGGACTTCTTCCTCCTTAGTTTGGGCCTATATCTTTAGAGTTTCTGTTACTTAAATTGAAGGTTAGGGGTGGGCAAGTGCTGTTGATTAGAGAGCTCAGCCTCCTTTTGCTTCTGTTTCTCCCCAGCCCAGCCTGCAATTGTGTCCCAATCAACCAGCATTAATACAGATACACAGAGGTATTTATTCGCTGCTGATTCTGCCTGGCTGTATTCAGGCTCGATCTCCATGTGTATTTAATAAATCACAGTAGTTAGGTGGACAGGATTAGTTCCAAGTCACCTAATGACTATATCATGAACTGCAGCATTAAAGGGATTAATACTAATCTGAGCCACTGCAGTTCAGTGGGAAGGCCAGTCCGTTGACCAACAGGAGCTCCGGCCGGCAAGAAATCCTCAGCAAGACCAGGAAGATTAATGAGGGCTTCTACATTCTGCCTGCAAATCTTCACCTACCAGGGTGTGGGGTAGTGAATCCCAGCCCAGAAGAGCTCATAAATAACCCACAATATCACAAGTATTTGGGGCAGCTGAGCCCCAGCAAGGGAGGGCCAGCCAGCCCACTCCATCTTCTCCTCCTGTAACCTACACCACCGAGATGGCACAAGAATTTTACAGGCCCACACAGCAGCCGGTTATGTTTTCTTTCACATAAGGGCCCACACCTCGTAAATCACTTCCTTATTTCAGGAAAAGAAAAGTACTAACTGCAGTTTGGACTTGTCTGTACTCAGAAGAACATGAAGCTTCTTGTTGTAGTGTCACTTCCCTGAAGTTGGGAACATAACCTGGCCTCCACAATACAAAGAGCCTGCTTTCAAGTCATGAAATTTTTTCTTTGCCCAGCAGCACAATTCCTCTTCATTAGCCCCCACAGTATTGCTACCCTTGCATGGGACTCTGGAGTGCACATTCAGAACTGCTTTCTTGGTCCTGCCAAAGTAAGCACTCACTAGGAGGAACTATATCCACAAAACACCATAGGAACCAGCATTTTCTTGTGCCTTGATCCTAATTTCACCACTAGGAGACCACGAAGATGAGCGTAGGCAAACCTCAGATCTCTACAGGACAAGGCACATCTTTGCTTTAAGTAGCTTAGAAAGCAAACTAATGGTGCCAATGTGAGATGCAGACAGAGAAAGCAACAGGCCACAATTAAATCCAATTCACTGGAAACCTGTTTCTTCCTCAGTGATTCTACAGGCACTTGAGGAAAACACCTGGAGGCGAATTTCATGAGCAGAGTTGTTTCTGCTGAAGAAGACAAACTGAAACAGCTGTTTCTACCTTGCAGCATCACAGTTTCACAGTTTGGGAACACCAAAAGCATGGGTTTACTCCAACAAAAGACCCTTTAAACTGCATAGACAACAATGGATCAGCTGCCAAGATTCCCCCTGTAATGGATGAGACTGCTAACTAGAATAGTTAGGCACCAACAAAGGTAACTGAACTAAAAGCTAAACTTCAAAAGCATTAAAATAAAAGTGAACCGAGGGCCTGGTGCCAGGTTATCCAAAGTTTATAAATGTTTTGCTAAGCAACATAAGCATAGAGCTGACATGGTTGCAGTTGGGAAGGGAAAAGATCCATTAAGTGCATTATGCCTCAACCCCACAGCAGAGTGGGGGCAGTGAGAGATTTAGCATTTTCTAAGTTTGTAAACATTCCACCATTCTTATAGGAGATATGTCTAAAACGGGGTCCACTCAAGCTCTTCATTCAGTAAAGGAGGACCTGAGGGAATTGTTAAGGCTAGGTCTCTGTTTTCCAGTTAAGATGGAAGGGAAGAGAACTCTCATTTGTTGGGAAAATGCCCTGATAAGCTAGGGAACCTATAAATTCTCAGTTCTACCAGAGTAGTTCGACTTTGGGGAAATGCACAAGGCACAGGAATGGCTGATTCTACAGCCAGCAAAGGCAACTAGTTCACTTGAGTGAGAACAAGAGAAAATTATGCCCATATCCACAATTCATGTTTTCCTGACAGCCAGGCTGGTTAGCATAAAATTCCCAATGGACTGATGGAGTAAAGTGACAGGGACTTTCTCATCACTCTTACCAAACCAAAGTTTATAAGCTTTCATCAGACATCCAAGTTTTGTTCTCCACAAGATAGACACAAAGGAAGATCAGCATGAGATCATCCTGGAGAAAAAGATGGGTATGTGCAGCAACTTTTCTTGATAGTTGCAAAAGGCTCAATTCTCTCTCTCCACCTATATTCCCTGTACCATTTCTTCATCTTCCTATCCCTTACAGCCCCACTCCTGGTTCTAAGAAAATTAACCACCCCACACATGGAGTACAAAACCCTTTCTTCATAGCTAAGTCAGCCCAAATTAAGGCTCAAGTAAGTGGCCTTAAGACAACTAAGAACATTAATCAGAAGTGGTACCATGCTAAGATCACGTGTATACACCACACCAATCTGCTTAGAGCTTCAGCCCCAATACAGAGTGACCAGGGGTATTTATAGCACTTAAGAGCTCCTCTGTCTCTTGCCAGACATTCCTGTCCTTCTAACAAATAAGTCCTCAAATCATCAGAAGAAAGATGCTCCCCAGACATAAGGAACCTATGTTACATAAGTCTGTGGGAAGGGGACTTCTATAAGCACCAGAAAACTTTCTTTCCTCAAAGCACTCTCTAAAGGAGAGCACCCTGCACAATGCTGAATCCCCAGGCCATCATGTACACAGGAACAGGGCCATCCAGTGGGATGCATCAGGCTCCAGGAATGCTGAAGTCTACATATTTGCCATTCAACACCAAAATGGCTTTTCAAGTTCAATCAGCTATAAATGTTGCTTTGTTTTAATTTTCCACTGAACTTCCTGGAACCTATTATCCAACTGTCAGGGATGTATATTTAGCAAGAGCAACATGGCCTCTTTGCCGCTGCCCCACTGCTCATGTCACCTCTAATAAATAGAAAATCAACCCCTTCCTCAACCCCGCTCAAACCCCTGTGGCTTAGGGCTGATAAAGACCAGTCTTGGTGTAGAAGCCACAAACTGGCCAACCCCTCATAGTTACCTGCAAATCCCAAAATCTCTCCTAGGTTAATGCTGCTGCAAAATTTTCTAACAGGCCCAGAAAAAAAAACCTTAGTGTTTATAATCATCAGAATACAAGCATGTACACATGCCTCTATTCTAGGGGATGCCAGTAACAGAAATGAGGTACCTAACAGAGACCAGAAATCTAACACAGATTAATAGAATCTCAACCAATATAGGCATAGCAGACTCTGAAATATTTAATGCTAATATAACATATCTTATTTAATAGGAAAGATTTGAAAAGCTAAAATCAGGGCTAAGAAGAATAAGCAGGGCAGATATACAAGTTCAATTTCATCTCAGGAAGCTAGTTTGAAAATATAACCTCCTCTTGGTCAACAGAACACAAAGCACAACTTTTTCAACTGTCAAGATGCTTCTGCGTTTTTGACCTACTGACACTTTTTACTGACATCAAACAATCAGAATAGACTACCCCTGAATGAGAAACAAGTGCACCCTACCACTTTTCCAATTCACCACTTCTACCAACTATAAATCCACCTAAATCCCACAAGTATCCATATGGCCTATTTCCAATTCCACAATACCCAACACAGCTCTTTAAGCCCAACAGAAGACATGAAGCCTATATATATTTAAAATACAGGTGGTCATATTTTCTTAAGTTATACAAATGTAAACCAAGAATCATAAAATGAGATTTTTTTGATAACCCAGAAACTCAATAAATTGAAACCAGAATTGAAGACAATTTCTAAGACTAACTCAGCATCACTAAATTAGCTTCTGATTAAAGCCTGATGACAGCAGATCTAGAATAGGGAGAAAATTCAGGAGAACAAAATATGTCTTGCCTTTCATTCCACAACTAATAATGAATCAAGTTCCAGATCCACAAACAAGAACACATAAAAATCATAACTAGAAAGACCAAAAATTCTCAAAAAAAGAAAAAACAAAAAAGAAGCCTAATCTGAACAGATATAGTAGACAAGATATGCTTATCAGCCATGGAAGGTAGATAAGCAATATCTTACTTACAAATGAAGATACTGAGGCAAAAGTAAGAAATTTCACAAACTGAGCTGCCCAGAGAGAAGGAGTAAGCTTCACACTTACAACTTCTGGAGACTAACTCTGACGGGGGAAAATTCAGTATTATAAGGGGAAAGAGTAGACCTCTTCTTGCCATTTCATTTTAGTTATATTACACTCATTTCCCCAAAGGCCATCTTATTAATATTGATGACCAAAAGAGAATATACCCTTGCATCCATAAATTTAACATTTACTATCTCAACTATTTTAAAATGACTCTAAAGATCCAAGACAAATCATAATTAATAACTTTTCTGAGACAAAAGTTTGAATCCTGCTCTAAGTAATTTGTAACAGCAAGTTATTTAGGTAGTGAGTGAGCCTGGCTGACTGCTCAACATCTACAAACTTAAGCTCTCCCTCTCCTTTTAGGAAACTTTTAAATTAAAGCACATAACATCATTAAGCTCAATGAATTTTCACAAACTTAATCACCCAAATAACCAGCACCCAGATCAAGACATGAACATTACCAGGATGCAGAAGTCACTATCATGACTTCTTCCAGTTACGACTCCAAAGGTAACCATTATCTTGAAGTCTAATACCACTGATTTGCTCTGCACAATCAATGCAAAGCTTGTGGTAACATGTAGTATGAACTCCTTTGTGTTTGGCTTCTTTTGCTCAAGGAAAAATTAATCTATGTTGCCATATGCTGTAGTTCACTAATTCTCCTTGTCGTATAATATTTCATTGTGAGACTATACCACATTTTACTTATCCATTTTATTTATTACAGACATTTGGGTAGTTCCCCCCCCCCCTTTTTTTTTTGGTGGTACGTGCGCCTCTCACTGCTGTGGCCTCTCTCGTTGTGGAGCACAGGCTCCGGACGCTCAGGCTCAGTGGCCATGGCTCACGGGCCCAGCCGCTCCGCGGTATGTGGGATCTTCCCGGACCGGGGCACAAACCCGTGTCCCCTGCATTGGCAGGCGGACTCTCAACCACTGCGCCACCAGGGAAGCCCTCCCCCCTTTTTTGCCTTCTATGAACAGTGCTGCTATAAACATTCCTGTATACATCTTTTGGTGAACATATGTATGAATTTCTACTGGGTGTATCTCTAGATAAGAAACTGCTGGCTCACAGAGTATTGCCATACCAATTCATTTTAGTCGTTCTGCTCTATGTGTAGTAGTATTCCATAGTGCCTTTGAATTCCTCTAATGACTAATGTACACCTATTTTTGTTTATTGATTACTGAGATATCCTCTTTTGTGAGGTGTCTGTTCAAGTCTTTAGCCCATTTTTCTGTTGCAAAATCTGCCTTTTTCTTATTGATTTATACAAGTTTTTATAGAGACTTTTTTATTTGCCAGGTTTGGTGATTTGTAAATATCGCTAGAAATATTCCTCTCAAAAATCAGTTTACTGTTATTTCATGCATGTCTCTATTATTCTCTGGATAAAACTCAACTCCAACTAAGCTCATATTCCGATTTTTAACCAGCAGTTCCAACCTCTGATTTTATCATCCTGAGGCCCTTGGAATCTAAGAATAGCAGGAAGCACTAAAGTGTCAGGTCCCAATAAGAGCTGCAAATTATCTTCCCAATATAAAAGGGACAAAGTGTGGGGAAAAAGGAACAAGAAAGCAATACTTTTCCTGGGATGGAAGCCCCTACAGACACAGACCTGATTAGTAAATGGAAATTCTAGTAGCCTCTGAATAGAATCCTTTTCTACCTTTCAAATAATTTACAGCTTAATGTCAGCTAAACTTAGTAACTTCTCCCATTTGTCCATGGCAAGGAGATTGTTGGCTGGCTTGCCACGGTCATTACAGGCCCTCTCACAGATCCCTGACATATGATGTGGCCATCAAAATGTCAGCACTTACCTGTTGCCCACACTCTGGACACATGATCCAACTCTCAGGTCAGTAACTGACAACATGAGGAAACAAGACTAGCTTCAGATCTGATTCACGAACAGACACCTAGTAGTTCCCATGTTCTTTTTTTTGTTTTGTTTTGTTTTTGTTTTTATTTTTGGCTGTGTTGGGTTGTCATTGCTGTGCACCAGCTTTCTCTAGTTGCGGTGTGCGGGCTTCTCATTGAGGTGGCTTCTCTTGTCGCGGAACACAGGCTCTAGGCGCGCGGGCTTCAGTAGTTGTGGCACGTGGGCTCAGTAGTTGTGGCTTGCGGGCTCTTGAACGCAGGCTCAGTAGTTGTGTATGGCACACGGGCTTAGCTGCTCCGCGGCATGTGGTATCTTCCCGGGGCAGGGCTCGAACCTGTGTCCCTTGCATTGGCAGGCAGATTCTTAACCACTGCGCCACCAGGAAGCCCCAGTTACCATGTTCTTGATAATATAACCTAATAATGATAATGATGGTCAACTTGATTACATGAAGAATTATCTAAAGTGACAGTCCCTCTAGAGCAATCACATAAGGGTGAAGAAGCAGCATTAATAAATAGGAGTATCCAAGCAACAAAACAGCAGTAATTCTGCTGACGAAAGAACTGTGCTCAGAAACCTTCAGCGATTTCCCACTTCTAACTGAATTAAGGAGAATCACAGAATTTTAGAACTATAAGGAAACAAGCACTCATCCAGCCCATTTCCTATCCCATTGTGTGTGTGTATGTGTAAAGAAAGTGAAGTCAAGAGAGATTAAGTCACTTACCCAAGATCACACACAATTATGACAAAGCCCAGTCTATATCTCAAGTATTCAGATTTCCAGTTAGGTCTCTTTTCACTATACCTAGTGGCTTTCCTCAGTTGGCAGTTAAGGCCCTCCATAACATGAATCCTACCTACCTATCATCCTTCTCTCCCACTGGATTCCTTGCTCTTCCCCAAACCCTGGATTGTCCTACCTCCATCCTTCTGGCAGGAATGCTCTTAACCTGTCCAGAACAGTATGTGAAACTCATAAAATGTGGTTATTTTTGTATTCCACAAAGTACCCAAAAGTGTCTGGCATACAGAAGACATTCAATAAAAATATAGTGAGGGCCTCCCTGGTGGCGCAGTGGTTGAGAGTCCACCTGCCGATGCAGGGGACACGGGTTCGTGCCCCGGTCCGGGAAGATCCCACATGCCGCGGAGCTGCTGGGCCCGTGAGCTATGGCCGCCGAGCCTGCGCGTCCGGAGCCTGTGCTCCACAACGGGAGAGGCCACAGCAGTGAGAAGCCTGCGTAACGCAAGAAAATATACATATATAGCGAAATGACTCTTTAGGAGAGAAACAGTCGAAAGGACTTCGATTTCTACAGCTAGGAGACAAATATTGGCTAGAATTAGAAGTACAGTGGTACCTCTTAATATTATTTCACCAAGGTGACCAAGTTTAAAAGCTAACACTTCCTTAGGCATGTGGAACCAAGAATGCAAACTCATAGAGAAAAGGAAGTCTTAACACCAGAGTTGGAAGGAAACTAGTGATCACAGGACAGTTCCATCATCTTACACGTGAAAGAAAATGAAGCACAGAAAGTTAAAGTTACTTGCCCAAGTTCATGGAGATTTAGAATGTAATAGCTCACTTTGAGATTCTGATGAGATATCAACCTTCTCCCCAGAAAAGTGTGTGTGTGCGCGTGCACACACACACAAGTCTGCATATAATTTCAGGAGTTCTATTAATCTCCTGAATCCCATTCCTAGACCCCAGATCAGAATGTCTGATCTCAATCCTTCTTGAATCAACTTCTTGTATAAAACTTTATAAATTTACTAACAACCACATAAGGTAGAACTTTCTCTTACACCTAATTCTAAGTTGAAGATTATGTTCCTGAATTCTAATATTCCAAGATCTGGAAGTCCTTTCTTCATTATATTTTACCCTTCTCTGAATATTTTTTCATATATATATATATATATATATTTCTTAGATGCTGCAACTAGAACCACAAATGATATTCAAGGTGTTGGCATGCTAAAATTTTGTTTTTAAAATCCTGCAGGATGAGGCCCACCATTGTAAGAACCACTTTGGCTATGGAGCAAATAAGAAGCCAATGTATTCAGAAAGCAGTCTACATTCCCTTTCTGGGTCAGAATACAGACTACAAAAGGTCAATGAATCTTAAATATAGTTTAGATTTCCCCCTAAGTATATATTGGCTTAAACTTAAGTCTCATGTACCATTTTTCTGTTTGAATACATTTTTATAGTTATTATTCCTATTAGAACTCAATTTTATGTGAAGATGGAAACCTCATTATATGCTTTCTAAAGACAGTAGCTTTGGAATCAAAAAGACCTAGATTCAAATTTCAGCTCTGGTGCAACCATGGCAAACTTCTCTAAGCCTCAGTTTCCACATCTGTAAAATGGAGATTTTAAAAACCTTACCTTGGACTTCCCTAGTGGCGTAGTGGTTAAGAATCCACCTGCCAATGCAGGGGACATGGGTTCAAGCCCTGGTCTGGGAAGATCCCACATGCCACGGAGCAAGTAAGCCCGTGTGCCACAACTACTGTGCCTGTGCTCTAGAGCCTGTGAGCCACAACTACTCAGCCCATGCACCTAGAGCCCGTGCTCCACGACAAGAGAAGCCACCGGAATGAGAAGCCCTCACACCACAAAGATGAGTACCCCCGCTTGCCACAACTAGAGAAAGCCCATGTGCAGCAACAAAGACCAACACAGCCATAAATAAATAAAATTTAAAATAAAAATAAATAAAAACCTTACCTCATAGGCTCAGTTTGAGAATTAAATGAAATAATGTATATAAAGCATTCAGATAATAATAGCTAAGAAAATTTTTGAAAAAACTAGGTCCTGAAAGGGTACTCACCCTGCCTATTAAAATGTATCATAAACAACAATACATTACTGACAGAATTCCGAGTACTTGGTAGAGAGTTGGATTAAATGATCATTGGGGTCCTCTACAGTTTTAATGCCACACCTTAGCCTGGGAACGCTGCGGCTGCAGTGTGAGCTGCCTGAATATATGACAGGAGGAGGCTTAGCGACACCACAACAATGGTGTCCGTTCTCACTCAAGTATAGCAACGTTCATATGGAAACATCCTGCGTTATTCTGAAGTCTTGAAGTCATCAAGACTATCTAAGACCTCAGGGAAGCTATGTAAGGCTTTTCTAGGAGAAATCTGTACAGATATCAGTCATTTTATACCAGGGCCATTTATGGTCAATTGATTTTTTTTTAAATGAGACTTTATTTTTAAGAGCAGTTTTAGGTTTGCAGCAAAACTGAGAAGGAAGTTGAGAGTTCCCATATATCCCCTGCCCCGCTCATTCAGAGCCTCCCCCACAATCAACATCCCCCACCAGATTGGTGCATTTGTTACAACTGATGAAACTGCAATGACACATCATTATCAACCAAAGTCCATGTTTTACATTAGGGTTCACTCTTGGTGTTGTACCTTCTATGAGTTATGACAAATGTATAATGACATGTATCCACCATTATAGTAACATAGAGTAGCTTCACTGCCCTTAAAATTGTCTGTGCACCACATATTACTCATCTCTTCCTCCTCCCTAACTCCTGGCAATTCCTGATCATTTTACTATCTCCATAGATTTGTATGGTCAATTGATTTTTTTAAAAAATAATTTTATTTATTTATTTTTGGCTGCATTGGGTCTTTATTGCTGCACGTGGGCTTTCTCTAGTTGTGGCGAGTGGGGGCTACTCTTCGTTGTGGTGCGCAGGCTTCTCATTGTGGTGGCTTCTCTTGTTGTGAAGCACTGGCTCTAAGCACGCAGGCTTCAGTAGTTGTGGCTCACAGGCTCTAGAGCGCAGGCTCAGTAGTTGTGGCACACAGGCTTAGTTGCTCCACGGCCTGTGCGATCTTCCCGGACCAGGGCTCAAACCCGTGTCCCCTACATTGGCAGGCGGATTCTTAACCACTGTGCCACCAGGGAAGCGCTGGTCAATTGATTTTGACAAGGATGCCAAGACCATTCAATGGGTAAAGAACAGTCTTTTTAACAAATGATGCTGGGACAACTAGATATCCACATGCAAAAGAATGAAGTTGGACCCCTACCTTATACCATATACAAAACTTAACTCAAAATGGATCAAAGACCTAAATGTAAAAGCTAAAATTATAAAACTCTTAGAAGAAAACATAGGTGTAATTTTTACACCAGGATTTCTCAACCTCAATACTAATAATAGTCTGAGCCTGATAATTCTTTGCTGTGGAAGGCTATTCTGTGCATTGTAGGATGTTAAGTAGCATCTACCCACCAGATACAAGTAGCATACCTCCCTCCCCAGTGTTGACAACCAAAAATGCCTCAAGATATTGCCCAATTTCCCCTGGGAGGCAAAACTGCCTGGTTGAGAATCACTATTTTAGACTAAATGATCCTCCTTATCCTCTTCCTTTCCAAAATTACCAATGTCTATGTCATGATTACCTGAATGGTTATTTGCTTAATGGATGAACTCCAAGAACTCTTCAGAAAAGTCATTTAATACTCTATAATCTATCATGGTGGGATGATCTCAGGACCCTGCCTAAGTGCCAACAGCTCCATTTTGAAAAGTTCTTAGTCCAACTCCTTCCATTAAAAGATCACATATCATATGATGATTTTTTTTTTGGTATGGCACTTTTTGGGTAAAAGCTTTATTGAGATACAATTCACATGCCATATAAATTCACCCCTTTAAAGTGTACAATTCAGTTTATTTTTTTTTAGTATATTCAGAGCTGTGTAATAAAGTACAATGATTTTTGAAAACACTGATCCTTTTATATTTTAAACCTTTGTCCCAACCACCTACTCAGCATATCTATCAGGGAACTAAAACCAAAACCAAAGCAAAATAACAGGCTAGTCACCTTGACACTGTCTCCTCACAACATAGAAAACAGTAATGTCTCTCATTAGCAATCAATGACTTAGCCACATATATATAGTAAAACAAGCTATGAAAGAAGCAAACTAAATTTTAGAACTTCGCTTGAAATTTACTGTTACTGCTGTAAAGGAATTAGGAAAAAACAAGCCACTCCTAAACCAAAGCCCTGTACCAAAACCCCAAACATTCCTTTTTTTTCCTGCTTCCTGAATTCCAGTGTAATCAGCTAAAATGAATATAATTCACAGACCAGTAAGTGCTAGTAACACTAGAAAGTAATTAGTACAGCAGGTATTGTAAGACTGGAATCCTTTTCACTATCAATTCAACTTGTTTTGATTCAGGTTCTGAACTCTTGTACAAGACAACCAACCTACGTGACAGAAAGGTCAAGGTTTCACTTTAGAGCCTTTGTTTCACTGCTCAGTAAAACCACAATACCACTTCGACCTTAACATTTTTTTAGCTCTTGAATAATGCTTGCCCTGCTGCTGTCACTGTCTAATCCAGAGACTGGCTGGCAAGAGGAAATGGCTCTGGAAGACACAGCTGTTATACAGACCAGCTACCATCTTCCAAGTGTGAGAGCCACTTCCAGCATCTTCTTTGACCAGTTTGCTCAAATCAAAATTTCAGATCTAATCTGAAGCCAGTTAAAGGAGCTGTGGCGCCTTAAAAAGAAATGAAATTGAGATATTTGTAATGAGATGGATAGACCTAGAGTCTGTCATACAGAGTGAAGTAAGTCAGAAAGAAAAAGACAAATACCGTATGCTAACACATATATATGGAATTTAAGGGAAAAAAATGTCATGAAGAACCTAGGGGTAAGACAGGAATAAAGACGCAGACCTACTGGAGAACGGACTTGAGGATATGGGGAGGGGGAAGGGTGAGTTTTGACAGGGCGAGAGAGAGTCATGGACATATACACACTAACAAACGTAGTAAGGTAGATAGCTAGGGGGAAGCAGCCGCAAGGCACAGGGATATTAGATCGGGGCTTTGTGACAGCCTGGAGGGGTGGGATGGGGAGAGTGGGAGGGAGGGAGACGCAAGAGGGAAGACATATGGGAACATATGTATAGCTGATTCACTTTGTTATAAAGCAGAAACTAACACATCATTGTAAAGCAATTATACCCCAATAAAGATGTTTAAAAAAAAAAAAGGAGCTGTGGCTTCTGAGACCAAAGCCACTTTTCTGTTTTGCGGTACGCGGGCCTCTCACTGCTGTGGCCTCTCCCGTTGCGGAGCACAGGCTCCAGACGCGCAGACTCAGTGGCCATGACTCACGGGCCCAGCCGCTCTGCGGCACATGGGATCTTCCCAGACTGGGGCACGAACCCGTGTCCCTTGCATCGGCAGGCGGATTCTCAACCACTGTGCCACCAGGGAAGCCCACCAAAGCCATTTTGTTGAAGAATAATATCAAGGGAACTGTTCATGCAGTCAGAAAAGAAGCGAGATGCAAGATAATCCAGAAATACTCTGCCTAATCTTCCCCTACCTTCCAGAAGATCTCAAGTCCCTTGCAAAGTCACATGAAAATACATAATCCATCTGACTCACCGTTGCTCATTTTTCTCCTTGTTTATTCACTGACTATACCCATGCAGATGATGTGGAAGTTTAGTCCACCTTCCTTTCAATGAATGTCACTATATTTAATATTTTAATGATAAAACAACCCTTTAGTCATTGTGTACTACATACCAGGTACTGTGATAAACACTTTAGTTACATTATCTTATTTTTAATTTTCACAATGACCTTATGAGAAGAGTTTCATAACTATCCCCATTTTTTACACTTATTGTCTAAAATTAACATACAGTAAATACTTTTTTTGGTGTACTGTCCTATGTGTCTTTAACATACAAACAGAGTCATGTAATCACCACCACAATGAGGACACAGAACACTTTCACCACCTCAAATATTCCCTCTACCACCTTTCTTTATAGTTGCACCATCTCCCCACCTCTAAACTTGACAATCATAATCTGTTCCCTGTCTCCATAGTTTTGCCTTTTCCAGAATATCATATAACTGGTATTGTTTACTCAGAATAACAGCTTTGAGATCCATCCAAGTCCTTGTGTGTATCAATAGTTTAATTCTTCTAATTGCTGAGTAGTAGTCCATACTGCCTCATTTTTATAGATAAGGCAGCTCAGGAAAGTTAAGTAACCTACTGAAGATCACCAACGTGAGGCCAATATTCAAACCCAGGTCTGTGTAGTTCTAGAACCCATACCGTTAACCATTATGCTATACTGCCCCCTATTACTTAGACTCTCAGAAGAGCATGCCATGATCCTGATTTAAACATGAAGGGCTCTTCTGGAACAACAGAATAAATGAGAATCATATTTACCAAAATGGAAGCTGAGAATAGTTTGTCAAGACTTCTAGCAATCATTCCGAAGCTCTTAAGGGAGCATGATATAGAGGAAAGAGCAGGAGCTATCATCAGGGAAACAGGCCTAGGTTTAAAATCCCAGTTCTGCCTCTTACTAAGTATGTGAACTTCTACAAGTTCTTCACTTTTTAGAACCTCAGTTTCCTCTTCTATAAAATGAGGATAATATTATGTTGAAATATTCTTGGAAGGACTAAATGAGATGATATATGACACACAGTAATATTACTGCCACCTGTATTGAACAGAGCCAATAAAGCTATGCCAAACAAATACCTACTAAATACAAAAGTCAGTATTTATTAAGCTCTGAAAGATGTAGAAAGCATGGCCCCTGACTACAATGAACACGTATTCTAGCTAAAGAGACAAACACTTTCCTAAAAATAGAATAGATGCTATTATATAATATGATGTTAAATTGTGTGGCTGGATCTATAAATAAAATACAGAGATAAACTCAATTTAATTTTAGCCAATAGCTTTAACTTTCTATTTAATTTTTTTAAAAAATCAGAATCAAGACTCAGGTGTGGAATCTATCTGTCTTCTGGTCTAGAAAATTCCCTAGGCATTGGTAAGGGCAAAGTTTTTACTAGTCAACATATAGTACGTATTCTAAGAACTACCGGTTCCAGATCTCTCATTCCAGGTATCTGCATCAATTTCAAAGTGGTAAGTATTTGTCCTAATAATTTTTGACACCTGAGAGGAAGAAAAATACATAAGGGCCTGAGTTCTGTGACACTCGGTGAGTGACTATTTAATAAAATTTTGGGGTTCTTTAGGAGAACAGGGTATGCTTCAAAAGGGTTATTTAACTAAAGTCTGAAAGAATCAAATTCTCTGCCCAAAGGAATTTTGTAAGATCATTCCTTCCATCTTGCCTCTGTTTGGTCTTGGTGGGAAAATATATAAATAAACAGGCATAGGAAAGGACGGTAAAAAAGATGTGAATAACCTGTAATGGTGGAAAGACTACTAGAATCTACCTATAAGAGTCATTCTACTTTCTTCTGGTGCTTTCTATAAATCTTCCCTCAACTGATGTTTACTATGTGATTCTTTGCCAGTATAGCAATAACTCTGAAAGTCAGCCCAGGTTTATTAGGCTTTTAAATTAAGCATGAAAATAAAACATATATAAAATTAAACTCTCCAAATCCTTATTTCACAATTTGTCCTGGGAGCAAAAACCTAGTAACAGCTCCATAGCAAAGCGTCTTACCAAGGCTCTGTCACAGTTACTTAGCAACACATTCCCCACACTTGGCAAGTCTGTATATCTATTCTGCTGGCTTAGTGCTTTGGACTTGGAGAAAATAGTTAAAATAGTTTAAAAAAAATTTTTTTAAGTACACACAGAACTAGTTTTTAGTGGGAACAAAATCTCACTTGAGGATCAAATAGAACCAAGGGGTTCATTTTTCCAGTCCTGCCTCAGCTAAAGTTTTATGCTTATAACTTGCCTAAGCTCTGCAATTTCTTATCATCCTAAGAAACAGAACCACCACTAGGCCTGGATTTCCACCAGACTTTCAGGCTGAATCTCTTCTCTTATCCCTAACACCTTACAAAAAGAGAGAAGTCAAATCTCTAGCCAGTGTTCTAAAAACAAATAGTTAGGGGTAAAACAAAACAAAACACACACAGAAGAAAACTGCCAGGCAAAACCACACCCTTTTTTCTTATATAAATCAATGGGGCAATTTTCTCATAAGAAACAATGAATATAGAATCAGGAGACCCAAGTTCTAGCTTTCCCCACTAATAAGCTGTGTGACCTTGGTCAAATCACAACTGCTCTGTGCTTTAGTTTCTTCTTCTGTAAAATGCGAAGGCTGGAGCAAAATGAGGAACCACAAACTGAAGGCTAGGTAAAAAATTTGGGCTGGTCCATAAATATGTTTTGTTTGGTGTGTGCTACAAGTTTTATTTTTTATAGCAATGAATGAATTTAATAAGCATAACTGAAACCACATTTTGAAATGACATGTTATCATCTACTACTTAAGAATACAACTAAATATTTAACTAATTATACAATAAATGTTTAAAAGAACAGACTAGGGGCTTCCCTGGTGGCGAAGTGGTTAAGAATCCACCTGCCAATGCAGGGGACATGGGTTCGAGCCCTGGTCCGGGAAGATCCCACATGCCGTGAAGCAACTAAGCCCGTGTGCTACAACTACTGAGCCTGTGCTCTAGAGCCCGCGAGCCGCAACTACTGAGCCCGTGTGCCACAACTACTGAAGCCCGCACACCTAGAGCCCGTGCTCCGCAACAAGAGAAGACACCGCAGTGAGAAGCCTGCACACTGCAACAAAGAGTAGCCCCCGCTCGCCACTAGAGAAAGCCCGCACGCAGCAATGACGACCCAATGCAGCCAAAAATGAATAAATAAATTTTTTTTTAAAAAGAAAAAAGAATAGACTAGACAAATGAACATTTATAATAACAAACAGTTATTTGACTGAATATACTGTTAAGGGCCTGGTGACAGTATAGCTAAAAGAACTGCCTTTTTTCTAGTCTATTCTGGATTCCTTTCCTCCCTATTCTATTACTCCTCTGCTAAGGGGACCAGGTTCTGAACCATAACATTTCTTTAACATTTATTATGAAAAATTTCAAAATTATGTAAAAGTAAACAGACTAGTGTAATGAACTCCCATGTACTCCAAATCCAGCCTCAATAATTAGCACCTCAGGGCTAATCTTTTTTCATTATCCCTTCCCCCTCCCCTATTATCTTGAAGCAAATCCTGTACATCATATAGTTTCATTCATCTTGATCATAACCATAATATCATTATCATCACATCTAAAAGAGCAATACTGCTTTAGTATCAAAGTGTTAGTGTTCAATTTGCAACTATTCAATTTCTATAATCCTCATAAACTTCTGTTACTTTTGTTTGTATGAATCAGAACCCAAGTAAGACTCATATATCATAACTGTTTATGTGCAGTAAAAACAGAACTGAACTTCTTTAGATGGGGTAACCTTTCAGTTTGCTACAGTCCACAATGCTCCCTATTCTCATACTCATTTAAGTTACCTGCTAGGCCCCTGAAGTTTTTTGAGTTTGGGTCTCTGGAAGAGACCATTAGACCATTAAACATTAGCAGAGACATAAAACAAACGAGTGGAACGTCATGCTTAAAACTGAAAAAACCAAGAAGTAGCAATATAAGCTTGTTTTTTTGTTTTTTTGTAATATTTATTTATTTGGCTGAGCCGGGTCTTAGTTGCAGCATGCAGGATCTAGTTCCCTGACCAGAGATCAAATCCAGGCCCCCTGCACTGGTAGCGCAGAGTCTTAACCACTGGACCACCAGGGAAGTCCCTAAGCTTGTTACTTAGAAATGTTGACGTATACTCCATAAGAATCTGCTAAAAGAGATGAAAGGAGTTGCCTCCTGGGAGTAGCACATGATGGAGAAGAGTTGGTATTGGGGATTACTATTCCACATCCTCATGCCTACCTCACAGGATTGCTGTGAGTCTTAATTGAGATATATTTATTTATCTTCATATATATTAATATATAAAATGTAACATATTTAATATGAGTAAAGTTTTAAATCAAAATAGGACACTCATGCAATATTCATTTTCAAGAATTATTGAAAATTTTAAGAGATACAAAAATCTTAGCATCACTCATTTGGAACTAAATGGCTGTTATGCAATTATATAACAATCTGAAGCAGTTCACCTGCAAAGCAACCCAACTGGACAATGGAAAGACAAAGGGAAATTGTAAAGTGAGACTACCTCAAAATACATGGAAGCAAAGATTATGTGTACTTTCTTTTTAAAATTACACTCTGTAATATTCCAACATCAAAATTTTCATTACAAATAAAGGGTAATGACATTCATATAGAATAGGATCCCTCTGAAAGTATTTCCAACCTTGTATGAGAGGACAATGGACCTAAAGAAGCTGAGTATTTTACAGACATCAGAGATCATTCGATCCACTTTTCTAATTTTAGAGAAAAAACTGAGGGCCCAGAGAGAACGCTAGCAACTAGACCTTAGAAAAGGTTCTAAGAGTCTGGGCCTTTAACTCTCTGTAGAGACCAGTGAGAATGATTGGGCACAGCAGTCTATAATAGAGGTAAAAAAGGACCTTGCTCAGTGGTGTGGAGAATGACACATGCTGGGTTACCAGCTCCCCTTTCACATGGTCAATCTGTCCTCAGCATGGTGCCATAGCAAAGAGATACAGGGCCTTTCACTGTTTAGAATTCCACTTTCTTCGGAAGCTGGATATGATGTCTAGTCAAACAAATCCCCAAACCCACACTTTTCACTTAGTCATCTCACTCTAAGAGAAACAAGAAAACAAGGCAGAGCTGAACAGTATCAGCACTTCTTATTTTTCTAAGAGGTGAAAACAGTAACATTTTCTTCAAAAATCCTAATGCCTCCTCTTCATGGCCAAACGGTAAATAACTTGGGGAAGACAATAAAAGTCACCTAATTCCTATTTCAAAGCACAAAGCTAAACCTTAGGTTATTTATAGGTCTGTTGTCAGCCTTGTCCTCACCTCCCCTCCTTACTCCTCGGATTGCCTGCTCTCCACACAGGGAGGCTCCCATGCACACTGAGTCAAAGGCTCTCACAGGACCTCTCGTTTCTACACTTCAAATGCAAATAAATTAGTTGATGCCCAAGAACCTCTCTGTAAGGATCAAAAATACCACCACCAACCTAGGTTTCAAATAGTCCACAATAATTGGGGAAAAAAAGACACTGGGAATAAATATGAAAAGATAAAAAAGCATTATCCAGATATAAAAGGAGGTGATCCAAATCTGAATGGATACTAACCAATTTCTGTCAAATAAGTGGCCAAGACTTAAGAACAGATAATTCACATAGGAAAAACTTCTAACAGTAAAACACTTGAGAAAATGCTAGTAATTAAAGAAATGTGAAACAAATTATAAAGGTATCATCTGTCAACTAAATTAGCAAAAATAAAAAGAAGTGAGAAAACTCAAAATAGGATAGCACAGCCATAAAATTCAGTCATTCTACTAATGGGACTACTATTTCACAAAGATAATTAGAAAGGAAAACAATTTTATCAGTACAAAGATGATTAAAGTTGCACTACATACAACAAATTAAAAATTTTAAAAGAATAGCTAACCTATGACATTGTAATTCAATGTATTTTTACAGTAACATTAAAAATGATACATAGGTGAATGCATGGAAACTTCTATATTAAATTATGCTAAATGAATAAAAGGAACAAAAATAATACGGCATATTGATTAAACAATTTAAATTATGTGTATATAATGATAAGGATTAGAGAAGGTCAGAGAGTTAGGTATAGAGTGATTTTAAGGTGAAAACGTTTTTTGTTCTTGTTTGCCTGCTTTGTTACTTTTGTTTATGATCTTCCATAGAATTAAAACACAATTTTGGATCCTCTCTGGTTCTATATACCCTACGTCAAAAAAAGCATCCAGTACATTTTCCCAGGTATGAATTTTCTACTAGGCCAGTCAACAGCAACAGGAATATGAGGCCAGATTCATTCACAGCTTCAGGCTGTTCCTAGGAAGCCAAAGATGCTCTGGGATTTTTGAGAAAGTAAGCTAATTCTCCATTTTACACACACACACACCCCCGCCAAGAGCTGAACAAGTTCAATTTCACAACAGAGGTTATCTGTTATCAGGTATAGTGTTTGGTGGAGGAAACTCTACCAAGGTTGGGGGAAAATGTCAATGTAACAGCATGGCTTGCATGGTCATCAAACAGGCAGGACAGTATCCCTGGTTAGCTTCAATATCAGCCTGTGCATTCATCACTGTGACTATAGATTTGCTTGTCCTAGAAAGGTGAAGAATAGCAAATCGCTCTTCAGGCTCTTTTCTGACTACTATACGAAGGACCAGATGAACCCATCAAGTAAAAGACAAGTAATTTAGTTTTTAAATATCTCCCATGTGCAAGGCCTTTATCTCCGTTTCAGAGTTCTGGATAGATTCTAAGAAGAGCTCACATCATTATGTATCTCAGTCTAGAAGATCCATAGTGGTCCCATAACTCTGGTCACTCCAGTCTATATGCAACAAATTTTATAGGATCAGTGGTAAATGGGTTGAGGAAGCACAAAGGATTACCTGAATACAACTGAGGGGCTCTCATGAGGAGAGGGCTCCTTGGACCAGTTGCCACAGATGTTTCCCTTAAAAGAAAGAGAGAAGACAGGGCTTCCCTGGTGGCACAGTGGTTGAGAGTCCGCCGGCCAATGCAGGGGACACGGGTTTGTGCCCCGGTCCAGGAAGATCTCACATGCTGTGGAGCGGCTGGGACCGTGAGCCATGGCCACTGGGCCTGCGCATCCGGAGCCTGTGCTCCGCAACGGGAGAGGCCACAACAGTGAGAGGCCCGCGTACCGCAAAAAAAAAAAAAAAAGAAAAGAGAGAAGACAGAGGGAAGAGAGGAAGGAAGCAGCAAGAGAGGGATGGATCATGCTTACCAGTTTGCTTTAGAAAAAGAGAGGGTTTTTATTAATGCTTAAGGCTGAGATGGTAATAGGAGAGAAAGATTCACATGCTGAAGCACATACATTCCACATATATATTTGTCATATACACCCTGGATAATTTAGAGGCAGGAGAGTTTGAGAAAAGACAGAAAGAGAGGGTTGAGTAGGAAGAACACAATTTTTCAGGGGGAAAAAAATTAGTATTTAAGTCCAAGTAAACTTCTGAAATTTTCCAATTAAATTCTTGTGTAGCTAGCCTCCAAGATGACCCCCAATGACAATGATTACATACCTTTGTGCAGTCCTCTCCCAGATCATGTCAGGGTTGGTCTGGGTGATCAATATTATATGACAGAAGTTCTGAGACTAGGTAAGAAACATTAGTGTGGCTTCTGCTCTCTCTCGGATCATTTGCTTAGGGGTAAGCCAGCTGCCATGTTGCTAGCCATCCTATGGAAAGGGCCACATTGTGAGAAACTGAGACCTCTGGACAACAGCCTGCGAGAAACTGGGGCACCTTACCAATAACCACATGAGTAAGCTTCGATATGGATCCTCCAGCCCATCCAAACCTTCAAATGACTGCAGCTCTGGCTGATCATCTTGAGATCCTAAGCCAGAACCACTAGCTAAGCGGCTCCCAGAGTCCTGACCCTCAGAAACTATTGTGAAATAAAAAAAAATTTAAGCTGCTTAAGTTTCAGGGTAATTTGTTACATAGCAATAGATAACATGATAACATAACATCAAACTAAACAAGTTTGATGGGGAACTGTACCATATTGTAATAATATCATGATTCCATCTACTGAGTGAGAAAAAGAATCATCGTCAAATTAAAAGTGGTGTGCTGCCCAAGATACCATTAAAAGCTAAATAGGGCTAAAAATGGGACTCCATTGGAGAGAATGAATTGTCCTTCTTTTCCAACACTAATCTAAGGATTATCACAAAGAGGCCCCATCAGAAGAGTCCAACACAGTTTCTTCCCACTAGTCATATTATCTATCCTACAGCCATAGACATGGAGTTAATGAAGGGTAGGTTTCACGTACAAGCCACTGTGAGGGTGTCATCCCATATAGAGGAGTCAAAGTTAAAATTAAGGCAGCAAACTCATCCCCAGAGATATATGCCTGGTACTAAGTTGAGATTCATAAGATTCTCCCTGAGTTTTCCTTACCGCTAAATGCTGGGATAACTGATGCTCACTGAATGCCGATATTTGTATGAATAAAAATGAAGGGATTTAGCAAATCTTGTTCCTGCACACAGTTGTCAAAAAAAATCTGACCTTTACAACAGGAAAAAGAGGGGGGATTTAAAGATTTAAAGAAGAGGCAGTGACTGTCTGATGTATAACAAACCTTTGAAAAATTATAAAGCAGTGAAAATCCCCTACTGGTCCCAACAAAATGTGTCCAATTTGCATTCCAGCAAAGCTTTCCATACATACCATTTGGCTCCTGTGTGTACTTCCAGGCAAGTAAATCCCGAAGAATAATACCACTGGGACCTAAGTCTGATCTCTGATATATTACTGCTCCACAACTCCAGATCAGGCTCCACAAATGCCTTTTTGGTTCCAAATAACTAAATCAAAGTCATCCTGATAAGCTTTGAAAACAGGGAATGTGAGGAGTGGTTTAATGAATGTTACAACTCAACCTATTACAGACCACAGTACATTACTGGAAGAGGGAGGGTAAAAAACCATCCCCAAATCTCTCAAGACCAAATCCAGACATACCTGTCATTCAACCATACCTGACTATAAAGCCTTATTCAAAGCATGACTTTGATCAAATGGTTAGGATGCATTTGTAAACCTAACACCAGAGTGGCAGGTGGGGGAGGGGAGGGAGGGAGGTTAGAGACTACAATTTTCTGTTTGCTTTGAAAACTGGTCCAAACTCATTTAAAAAAAAAAAAAAAAGCAACCGATGGAAGCAATAAACACTGAAATGTATTCTGATTTATTGAGATTTAAAACACAGCAAACACATTACACTAGAAAAAATAATTTTTCTGAAAGTTAGAAAAATCTACCACCCAACACATAAACTGGAGAAAGCAGTGCTACAAAAAAAAAAAAAAAAAGAAAGAAAAGAAAAGCTGGACTTATAGAGAAAAGCAAGAGAACTAGAAGGTCAAGCTTCCTAGTTCCCAGTATCAATTTTCTCCTTTCAAAAGAAGAAAGTAACTTCCACAACAGAAAAATTTAGGTAAGACACACTAAAACATTAACCATAATGACTATTATTATACGAATCACAAAATATATAGGCATAAGAAGTAGAAATTGATGGCTTAAAAAAGGTAAGAAAAAGGCATTTAGGAACTCAATAATTTGATGCAGAAGACATCAAGATAAGAAACCATCTTGCCAGATAGAAAAGAAATGGGAACATTAGAGTATTAATGTCCATATAAGTAGTAATGGAATAACAACTGAAATCAATTTATGTAGCACCTTAAAAAGAACCAGTCACTCATTAGACGGAATTAGAGCTAACTCTGTCTCCAGAAGGTTATTCAGCAAGCAGGAAAGTAAGCTGGCAATCTGCAAGCAAACTGAGTCTCCTGTATAGTCAGCAAGACCCAGCCCATTGCCTGGTGCAGGATTCTGATGGCATGTGAAACCAGAAATACTACCATCTACTGTCAAGATCCAAAGAGTAACTGACACTCTCTTTTTGGCAAGTCAGATTTCAACCCTGTCTGGGCAACCCACATCAGCTGTGATCACTATCGCCTACAGATTTTAGAAGAAAGTAATTCTTTAGCACAAAATGTAGAACCTCAATACTTTATTTGACCAGAAGAGCCTTCCAGCGACTTCAGGGAAGCATGCCAGGAGATCCATAAGTACTGGAAGGAGTTTTACCTGGTGCTGGTGAGGATGTGGAGAAACTGGAACCCTCATACAGTGCTGCTGGGACTGTAAAATGATTCAGCTGCTGTGAAAAACAGTTTGACATTTCCTCAAAAAGTTAAACATAGAGTTACCACATGAGCCAGTAATTCCACTCCTGGGTATATAATTCAAAAGAATGAAAACAGGTACTGTACTCAAATACATGTACACACATATTCCTAACAGCACTATTCACAGCACTATTCAGCTTTAGCTGCTCCACCACATGTGGGATCTTCCCAGACCAGGGATCGAACCCACGTCCCCTGCACTGGCAGGCAGATTCTTAACCACGGTGCTACCAGGGAAGTCCCAAAAGTAACGATTCTCTTATCACTAGTTCTATTTAATTTTTCTACAGTGTTTTAACAGGATATGAGCTTCCCTTCTGGGAAACCATAATCAAGTTCCAGTTAGGGCCTGTGGTATCTCCTCTGTAGCTTTTGTAGAGACAAGCAGTC
Source organism: Phocoena phocoena (assembly GCF_963924675.1). Classification (NCBI taxonomy): domain Eukaryota; kingdom Metazoa; phylum Chordata; class Mammalia; order Artiodactyla; family Phocoenidae; genus Phocoena; species Phocoena phocoena. The sequence continues at coordinate 26,289,342 of NC_089234.1, forward strand.
AGCTCAGGCCATAGTACAAAGGGACCATTTTGGATTCTTGCAAAAGTAAAGTACAACTGGTAGCTTTCCACTCACCAAAACTTATTGTTCTGAAGCAGAAATGTTGGTGAGCCGTCTCTGTCTTGCACTCCCCACTGGAGGCTCACTGAATCCAAGCTTCTTCAGCCAGCCACAAATCCTTTGAGACTCTACATCTGCTGAGACCTCATGAGGATTTCACACTATGCAAGACCACAGTAAGGAATTTCCCCTTCCTCCATCACAGTTCAATGCTGAGTTCTCTGGAGACACAGGTACTTCATTGTTTCCTGTCTTGCATTCTGAACAAGACTTTTCCCCTACCTAATGACAGTTTAAATTTCACCAATAGGATTTTCTAGCTTGAACAGTCATTTTTCATATTGTCACTCTGTCTTTCACATTTTCTCATTCAAATTGGTAAAGCAAAAGCATTTTCAGAGTATGAGGTCCATCCTGTAGTGTTTAATACCTGTTGTAATCTTTGCTCCCATCGATAACCTCCCACCCTCCTGGCACAAGGCCTTAAGTCACCCATGTCCTTAACGACTCCTAAAATTGGTGGTTTATAACATCTACTTTGTCCCCAACCTACTCCATGATGCCATGAAGACACACAATATACACAAACTTCCTGAAGTCCTTCCTCATTGCTTTATTCATTGCTATTTTCATAGCTTCCTTTTGGAGAAAAAAAATCGGAGCCAATAACCAAAGAGCAATAGTCACTACAAAGGGGTACTAAACCAGCCTCTAGGCTCACAGCTATACATCATAAAAGCACAAACTGAGAAGTATCCCATTTCTCATTAATTAAAAAACAAACAAACAAACAAAAAAACTGCTTTTGGAATTCCCTGGTGGTACAGCGGTTAGGACTCAGCACTCTCACTGCCAGGGCCCGGGTTCAATCCCTGGTTGGGGAACTAAGATCCCACAAGCTGTGTGGCGTGGCCCAAAACAACAACAACAACAACAAAAACTGCTTTAATAAAAGTGGTTGTTGGGCTTCCCTGGTGGCGCAGTGGTTAAGAATCCACCTGCCAATGCAGGAGACACAGGTTGGAGCCCTGGTCCGGGAAGATCCCACATGCTGTGGAGCAACTAAGCCCGTGTGCCACAACTACTGAGCCTGCGCTCTAGAGCCCGCGAGCCACAACTGCTGAAGCCTGCACGCCTAGAACCCATGCTCCGCAACAAGAGAAGCCACTGCAATGTGAAGCCCGCGCACCGCAACGCAGAGTGGCCCCAGCTTGCCGCAACTGGAGAAAGCCCGTGTGCAGCAACAAAGACCCAGCGCAGCCAATAAATAAATAAATAAAATTTTAAAAAATGAAAGTGGTTGTTAATGGCATCAATAAACTGCTTACCCTGTCAGCTTAATTTGGAGAACTTTAAAAGTTGACCTTCATCTCCAAAATATACAAGCAGCTCATGCAGCTCAATATCAAAAAAACAAACAACCCAATCCAAAAATGGGCAGAAGACCTAAGAAGACATTTCTCCAAAGAAGACATACAGGTGGCCAACAAACACACGAAAAGATGCTCAACACCACTATCATTAGAGAAATGCAAATCAAAACCAAAATGAGGTATCACCTCACACCAGTCAGAATGGCCATCATCAAAAAAGCTAACAATAAATGCTGGAGAGAGTGTGGAGAAAAGGGAACCCTCTTGCACTGTTGGTGGGAATGTAAATTGGTACAGCCACTATGGAGAACAGTATGGAGGTTCCTTAAAAAACTAAAAATAGAACTACCATATGACCCAGCACTCCCACTACTGGGCATATACCCTGAGAAAACCATAATTCAAAAAGTTACATGTACCCCAATGTTCACTGCAGCACTATTTACAATAGCCAGGACACGGAAGCAACCTAAGTGTCTACTGACAGACGAATGGATAAAGAAGATGTGGTACATATATACAATGTAATATTACTCGGCCATAAAAAGAAATGAAACTGAGTCATTTGTGGTGAGGTGGATGGACCCAGAGTCTATCATACAGTTAAGTAAGTCAGAAAGAGAAAAACAAATACCGTATATTAATGCATATATATGGAATCTAGAAAAATGGTACTAATGAACCTAGTGGCAGGGCAGGAACAGAGACGCAGATGTAGGGAACAGACTTGTGGACACGGCGGGTAAGGGGAGGCTAGGACGAATTGAGACAGTAGCACTGACAGATATACACTCCATGTGTAAAATAGCTAGTGGGAAGCTGCTGTATAGCACAGGGAGATCAGCTCGGTGCTTTGTGACAACCTAGAGGGGTGAGATGGGGAAGGTGGGAGGGAGGCTCAAGACGGAGGGGACAGATATATACATATAGCTGATTCACTTTGTTGTACAGTGGAAACTAACACAACATTGTAAAGCAATTATAATCCAATAAAGATGTTAAAAAAATTTTTTTTAATAAAGAAAATGTGGTAAAACAAACAAACAAAAAAATGCCCTTTAATACACAGGTACAATCCTATGACTACTTCCCTAGGCAAGGGGTGCTATTCCCTCCCTTAAGAGCTAATGGTTTGTACCCCCATAGTTTCTATCACCATGATATGATCTTTTAATAGTATCTAGTATCATCAGTAACTACTACACTTTACCTCCTCTCCCTGCCCCCACAACCTTATCCCGCTGAGTAAGGCATTCAGAGCCAGTAATTGCCACGTCTTGGTGAACTTTTAATTTTTCTACCACCTCTCAGCACTACAGTTCTGTGACTCTCCTAACCCCAAGCCAGAACTTCAGCCTGCTCAATTAGACCCTGGAACTAAAAAATTCATGTGCTTTATTCCCAGAAAGTTACTTCCACACACTACCAGAAACAGCCTGGCTCTGTTAGTGTGTATGCCATGCTTTCAGTGAACCTTCCTATTGAACTTGGATGTCTAACAACAGGGACCAGCGAGCAGCAAGCCTGCTGCTAGAGAACAAGGTCGACTCATCAGGCAGTCCAGGATTCTCTGGAATCAGCTCCTTTGATAGACATAGCAGAATCACAAAGAAAAAGGGCATTTCCCATGGAGTTGTGATTAAAATAATAATGTTAATTTGCATCCAGGTAAGACAGAAAGGTCCAGAAACAAGTAATACTTATTCACCTCTGTCTCTTGATCCTCTTTTACAAATGGCCCACCTGAAAGTTAGCTATAGTTCTGCCCTCATCCACATAAAAAGCAAATAAATAGTTAGGTCGTTGTTTTTTTCCAAATCATAATCACATTTTAATAGAAGCTTTTACTAACTGCATAACCTTGAACATGTTACTTAATCTTTCTGGAGCCTGAATTTTACCTGTAAAAGGAGGATACTAATAAAGGCTCAGTCTATTTTGTGGGTTGTTATGAGATGTAAATGAAAAAAAATATATGCAGACTATCACAGTCAAGAGGAGCCTAAGGAGACATGACAACTAAATGTAATGTGGCATCCTGGATGAGATCCTGGAACAGAAAAAGACCATTAGGTTAAAACCAAGGAAATTTGAATGAAGTACGGACTTCAGTTAATATATTAGTATTGGTTCATTAATTGTGACAAATGTACCATACTAATGTGAGAGGTTAATAACAGGGGAAATTTGGTGTAGGGTATATGGGAACTTCTTTACAACTTTTCCATAGATCTAAATCTATTCTAAATTAAAAGGCTTCTAAAAAAGTTTTAGATACTTCCCTCGTGGCACAGTGGTTAAGAATCCACCTGCCAATGCAGGGGACACAGGTTCGATCCCTGGTCTGGGAAGATCCCACATGCCGCGGGTCAACTAAGCGCGTGCGCCACAACTACTGAGCCTGTGCTCTAGAGCCCGCGAGTCACAAGTACTGAGCCTGGGCTCTAGAGCCTGTGAGCCACAACTACTGAGCCCGCGTGCTGCAACTACTGAAGCCCGTGAACCTAGAGCCTGTGCTCTGCAATAAGAGAAGCCACCACAATGAGAAGCCTGTGCACCGCAACGAAGAGTAGCTCCCGCTCGCTGCAACTAGAGAAAGTCCGCACGCAGCAATGAAGACCCAACGCAGCCAAAAAAAAAAAGTTTTAAAAATATGCAAAAGCATTTCACAAACTGTAAAGTTCTAGTCAATTGTAAAATATCATATAACTTAGTAGATTTAGTCTTTCATAGAGATTGTTGGTAGGTGGGCAGCCATCTTAAGCAGCTCAGATAACGGAGATAGCTTAAAGAGTTAAGTTCCGGTGTGGAAGAGTCTAGCCCCCAGAAACATCCCAGCTGTTTCCTGCCAGCTGGTGCCTCATGTCTGACTTTCAATAGAGTTGATTTTCGTTGTATAATTATATTTGTCTTTCAACTTGTCTGTTTTACTAAAAAAAAAACGGTTACTTTTTAAAAAGAGGCTCTATCCAGGTATGTGCTTTAATTTAAGACTACAAAAAGTGAACTGTAAGGCAAGGGTATGGCTGTTTATTGGGTCCATTTCCTAACTGCTCAAACAGATCTAATTTCTATTCCCAACTTCAAATATAGGAACAGACAGACACCCAGAGATAGAATACAGCAAGTGTACCCAACTCCTGCCAACTCCTGTTCTGCCCTGAAAAAAAAAAAAAAAAAGAAGAAACCAAGAGTCCCAGAAGTGCAGGAAATTGTTTCTCAGACGAAAGACAACACTTCCTTTCCCAGAACAATCCATCTCCCACACTGACATCCTGCTCCTGCTATATTTACCCAACCCAAATCTGCCGATGATATACTTCCAGCTGCACTCCTGCCACATGGTCCTGTCACTCAGCCACAACACTCAGAGGGGAATCTGTCCAGAGGGCAGAGCCTAGAAATCACTACACACTAATCCATGCTTCCTCTATTGGTAGCCTTCAGAGTAAAGTGAGACAAAATACGGACAGTATTACTCCCTGTTTATTTTGGAAGTGACTGGGGAGACAAGACGTACTTCATTTTGTATAGTTGCTAATTTTGACTGCTCTCACAGTAGCCAGTGGAGGAGCCTAAAGAATGAAGGGATTGAAATGGAAGGTTAAAAATAACTGTTAATGCTAGCTCTCCAAAAGGCATCACTTAATAGACTCTTCCACCCCAACCTACTAGGATCAGGCTATCAAGTCACCCTATTACAGGGTAAGCACTTCAGTTCTGAGTGGATGGATCCAAGGAGTCAAAGATGGGACCATTTCATTCAACCCAACCTCATCCTACCTTGCAACCCACACTACTGAAGGGGGAAAGCCCAAACAGTAGACTGGGTAAAGGTAAATGTTAGAGCTAATTCCCATTTTCCTATTTAGCAGCCCCGTATTCTTGGTCCTTCCCTCCAAGTTCTTTTCTTCTCCTCCTTTGCGTTCATTCTTCCTTACTTTCTGCCTCTCTAGTTCCATTTATTTTCTTTCCCTACTTTTATCTCTCTTTTTAAATTTATCATGGGCAAGGTTTCCTCCACAAAACATAACTGATAGCTAGTAAGGCTTTCAGTAGTAATGTCATATCATCAGTCTACTCTTCACTGTAGTAACACCAAAGGACCTGAGACTCAAGAGCAATACCTCTTTCTCTCTCTGCCTTTTCTTTTCTTAGGGAAGCTCATTCACGAATATTGATCAGATCCTTCAAAGGAATAAAAGGAAAGTAGAAGCAAAAGGAAAAATGTAGTGAAAAAAAGAGCGAAGGAGAGAAAAGGGTGATAGTAAATAAGAATAGGGAGTACTTTTCTCAAAGCATTTTTCTCTCTTAAAGCTCCTGATGGGCATTTCAAAACTTTATTCATTTTAAAAAGCTGAAGTAGAAGTTCTAAATGAGCCCAACCAGGCTTTTAAAACAGATTTGAGAAAAGTTGAAATATGTTGCATTCATATTGCTATCCCACTTATTAAAAAAAGGGGGAAAGAAAAAAAGAGAAGGGAATCAGCTTCACATGGCTGTTTCCAGTCTGGCTTAGAGGAGAAACATTTATGCTGTTGGTTGAGTGGAGAACAAATTCCACTGGGTTATGTTGCCATATTGTAGGAAATCGCCAAACCCTCAGTCAAGCCTCATTGAGATAAACCTTTTCCCAGTTTTCAAAACTCTTTTAAGTAACTGGATTTTTTTTTTTTTTTTTTGGCTGTGCCACACAGCTTATGGGATTTTAGTTCCCTGACCAGGAATCTAACCCAGGCCCTTGGCCATGACAGCGCAGAGTCCCAACCACTAGACTGCCAGGGAATTCCTCAAGTTACTGGATATTTTTAAAAAACAGCATCACCGAAGCCATAAAGAAATACAGACCTTCAGGACATGTGACTGTATTTCTTAGAAAGAAAGAAACACAAGCAAGCTAAGAAGAAAATTCACATTTTCTTTCCATACCTAAGAACAAGTCCTTTAAGAGCAGGTATTTTAAGCAACCACTCAAAATTTTCTGTCGCTGCAATCTGAAAATGGTTCAGGCAAAAATCATCAATGTATGATAAATCATGGGGGGAAAAGTTTAATGAAGAGCAAAACAAGGTCTTAATGTGTCTCCCCACAGACTCCTTATGAGTTCCAAGGGGCTAATAGTATCTATCCAGTGGAGAAACAAAGTAACACCTTGAGGAAGTGATCAAAATTAATATCACAAATGAGGGGCACCTCCACATATCATATCCTGAGAAGGACACTATTATCAGTAGTGATTGTATAGATTCATGCCAGATACATATAACCTGAATCATCATGACGAAAACACCAGACTAACCCAAATGAGGAACATTCTCGAAAGAAAGAAAGAAAGAAAGAGAGAAAGAGAAAAAGAGAGGGAGGGAGGGAGGGAGAGAGAAAAAGAAAGGAAAAGAAAGAAAGAAAAAAAACTGGCTGGTATTCATAAAAAATTTCAATGTCATAAAAGACCAAGAAAGGCTGAAGAACTGTTTCAGATTAAAGGAGACTAAAGAAACATGACAACTAAATGCAATATGTGATCCCTGACTGAAGGGAAAAAACTAAAAAGTTTATTATTGGGACACTTGACAGAATTGGAATATGAAAAGTACTGTATCAATGCTAAATTTCTTGAATTTGATAACTGTACTAAAGATTATGTAAGAGAATATCCTTGTTCTTAGGAAACATACACTGAAATATTAAGGGATAAAAGGTCGTGATATATATAATCTACTCTCAAATGGTTTAGAATAAAGTTTATATACATATGTATGTGTCTGTGTACAAAAAGAGAATAATAAAACAAGTAGCAGAAGGGTATATAGGAGATCTCTGTATTATCCTTGCAACATTTCTGTAAGTTTGAGATTATTTCAAAATAAAAATTCAAAAGAATTCACCATCAGTTGACCTGATTAAATGTCCTGACACCAATTAGGTAAGGAGGAAATGGGGCTGGACTCACATTCTAGATAACAATACAATCGTCTATGGTAGGGGAGCAAGCCAACTTTTTCCTTCCCTTTGGAGCTTTCAGAGGAAAACTATTACCAACATAAATATTTCCCGCTCTCTGCCTTCTGTTACTGCATGCACACAACCCAGTTTTGCTAACTCTCGAGACTGTAGCCTACCTAGGACCACTTAGCATCCTGGCAACAGCTCCCATTCTCTAAATACCAAAAAGTTCTACCAAATGCAGCCACTGCTCATTTCCTTCTTTATAAAGAACCTAGAGAACAGAATAAGTCTTTAAAACCTCTGAAATGAGACTGATTAAGATGCTAATCTTGGGCTCACTTGGGAGGATTAATGAGCCATATTTGGATTCTGGCAACAGAAATCCACTTCCCTTGACTACTTTCCCCACAATGCTTCTTTCCAGGTGGGCTGAACCAAAAGAAAACTTCTCTTCCTGGGCCAGAGGGAACCAGGATCCTCTGCCAGTCACTGGGCTCTGGTCACAAAAAGTATTTGGCTATAGTAGGTATTAACGATGTACCTTGGATGTACACTCATCCCAGAAAAAAGGCAAAGGAGAAAGAACTGCACTTCAAACATAATAAGCGGGTTTCCCTGGTGGCTCAGTGGTTAAGAATCCGCCTGCCAATGCAGGGGGCACGGGTTCGAGCCCTGGTCCGGGAAGATCCCACATGCCGCGGAGCAACTAAGCTCATGTGCCACAACTACTGAGCCTGCGCTCTAGAACCCACGAGCCACAATTACTCAGCCTGCGATCCTAGAGCCCATTCTCCACAATGAGAAGCCACCGCAATGAGAAGCCCGTGCACCGCAATGAAGAGTAACCTCCACTCACCGCAGCTAGAGAAAGCCCGTGCAGAGCAACGAAGACCTAATGCAGCCAAAAATAAATAAATAAAATAAATTTTAAAAAACCATAATAAGCTATCAAGCAAATGATAGGTCACAGGTCTTTTTGTGGAATACATTTATACTCCAACAGCCACTCCAACCTTCTTTTTTCTTTTTTGGCTGTGTTGGGTCTTTGTTGCTGCACATGGGCTTTCTCTAGCTGCAGCGAGCAGGGTCTACTCTCATTGTGGTGTGCAGGCTTCTCATTGTGGTGGCTTCTCTTGCTGCGGAGCATGGTTTCTAGAGCGTGCAGGCTTCAGCAGGTGTGGCATGAGGGCTCACTAGTTGTGGCTCATGGGCTCTAGAGTGCAGACTCAGTAGTTGTGGCTCACAGGCTTAGGTGCTCCACAGCATGTGGGATCTTCCCGGACCAGGGCTCAAACCTGTGTCCCCTGCACTGGCAGGCGGATTCTTAACCACTGCGCCATCATGGAAGTCTCTCCAACTTTCTCTTTTAGAAAGATCTTAACCACTGTTTTTTGGGTTTCTTTTTTTGGCTGCATTGGGTCTTTGTTGCTGTGCACAGGCTTTCTCTAGTTGTGGCGAGTGGGGCCTACTCTTCGTTGCAGTGCGCGGGCTTCTCATTGCAGTGGCTTCTCTTGTTGTGGAGCACGGGCTCTAGGTGTGCGGGCTCAGTAGTTGTGGCGCGTGTGCTTAGTTGCTCTGCGGCATGTGGGATCTTCCTGGACCAGGGCTCGAACCTGTGTCCCCTTGCATTGGCAGGAGGATTCTTAACCACTGTGCCACCAGAGAAGCCCTTAACCACTGTTTAACTGCTTCACTGCCTTACTATCTCTTTCCACCCTTGAAAATCCTAGGAATACATTTTTTTTTCCTAAGGAAAAAGGACATTTCTAAAGGGCATTCTCTCTAAGGACCCAAGTTTCTTAAGGGTTAGTTCTAAATAAGGGTGCTTTTCTCTGGGATTCACAAGATAAATATATGATGGTATGTTCTATTAATTTGAAGCTAAATCCTATCCAAAGTCACATGGGTTTTGATACTTTTTCCTCATATGAGGCCGCTGGGCTAAAGACAATGGGTTGCTACTAAAAAATGTTCATGTTATTTTTGAAATGGGATTGTCCGATTCGAGCTATAGAAAAGGACTTCGCTCATTCTTTATTTTTGGTTGTGCTGGGTCTTCATTGCTGAGCCCAGGCTTTCTCTAGTTGTGGTGAGTGGGGGCTACTCTTCGTTGTGGTGCGCGGGCTTCTCATTGCAGTGGCTTCTCTTGTTGCGGAGAATGGGCTCTACGCTCGCGGGCTCAGTAGTTGTGGCGCACAGGCTTAGTTGCTCTGCGGCATGTGGGATCTTCCCGGACCAGGGCTCGAACCCATGTCCCCTTGCATTGGCAGGCGGATTCTTCACCACTGCGCCACCAGGAAAGCCCCTCATTCTTTTATTTATTTATTTTACAGTGTTGGCCCAATTAAGTTATGAATTTTTATTTTATTTTTTTGGCCACACCACAAAGCTTGAGGGATCTTGGTTCCCCGACCTGGGCCCTCAGCAGTGAAAGCAGAGTCCTAACCACTGGACCGCCAGGGAATTCCTCTCATTCTTTCGGCACGTTAGCTAAATAGCTATTAATATCTTCGTTTTGTGCCCCAAGACCGTAGAATCCTAACAATTGTGTTAGAAGCCCCAAGCCTGAGAGCTGAATTTTATTAGAAGCTGATTTTTTTTTTTTTTTTTTTTTGCAGTACACGGGCCTCTCACTGTTGTGGCCTCTCCCGTTGCAGAGCACAGGCTCCGGACGCGCAGGCTCAGCGGCCATGGCTCACGGGCCTAGCCACTCTGCGGCATGTGGGATCTTCCCGGACCGGGGCACGAACCCGTGTCCCCTGCATCAGCAGGCGGACTCTCAACCACTGTGCCACCAGGGAAGCCCTAGAAGCTGACTTTTATTAGAGAAGACAATCAGCCATTGATATATTTTTTAATAAGTTTATTTATTTATTTTTGGCTGTGTTGGGTTCATTGCTGCACGTGGGCTTTCTCTAGTTGCGGTGAGCTGGGGTTACTCTTCGTTGCAGTGCGTGGGCTTCTCATGGCAGTGGTTCTCCTGTTGCGGTGCACAGGTTCTAGGCACTTGGGCTTCAGTAGTTATGGCATGCGGGGGCTCAGTAGTTGCGGCACTCAGGCTCAGTAGTTGTGGCCCATGGGCTCTAGAGCGCAGGCTCAGTAGTTGTGGTGCACAGGCTTAGCTGCTCCGTAGCATGTGGGATCTTCCCGGACCAGAGCTCGAACCCATGTCCCCTGCATTGGCAGGCGGATTCTTAACCACTGCGCCACCAGGGATGTCCCCAGCCATTGATATCTTATCCTGTGGTACAATTTTAGTCAGTTCAGCTCTGAGATGCATACTGATTAATCACAGATGAATATAAATGGACTAATCGAGCCAAGACATTCAAAGCCCTAAAGCAGCTAATGAAGCTGCCATGCACATGGTTACTGCCAAGTAGCCAAGGCGAGAGGAGAGAGTGGGGGTGGGATAGATAATGCAGACAAACACAAGTGCTGTTCTTCTGACCACCCTAGAACCTCTTTCAGCACACCAGGGCATACAACAATTTCCTGAGGTCACATGTGGAAGCTGGGAAGACTTCAAACCAGTGCCCAGCTGTCCACTCAAATTCCAGAGCTTCTCAAATCAACAGCCCACTAGACCATATACTTTATGAGAACAGGAACTGTGTTGGTCTCCTTGAAAACTAGGTTCTTAATACCTAATTCAGTGTCTGGCACACATTATGTGCTCGAGAAATACTTGACTTAGTAGATAAATGAATTTCTGCCAAGAGCAAAGTTCCTGGAAAAGATGCTGTTCTGGAGTCTTTCCAGCACAAATTACTCCCTCCTTGACCCACCAAAAGAACTAAAAGGTTTAAAAAAAAAAAAAGAACTAAAAGGATGGCCAGGCCAGGCCATGTCTAACACAATGTGCTATCCCCCTTTCCTGAACAATCAGCTTAACATCACATAAAACAGATAAGGTACAAGGTGCAAAGTGACTAGTTAGTCACGATTACATCCACAATCATTATCTCCTTGGGGGAAATCATAACATTCTCCAGGACTGTTATGATTCAAATGGTCTCAAATTAACCTCTGCCTTGCAAAAGCTGATTCATCCAGAGAGAAACGACCATATAAATAGAACTGCTTCAGCCATAAACAAAAAAAAGGAAATCCTGTCATTTGTAACAACATAGATGAACCTTGAGGACCTTATGCTAATTTAATACATCAGACAGAGGAAGATAAATAATGTATAATCTCATTTACATGTGAAATCTAAAAAAACCAAATTCATATAAACAGAAAGTAGAATTGTGGTTGCCAAGGGGCTGGGTGTTGTAGGGAATGGGGAGACGTTGGTCAAAGGGTATAAACTTCTAGTTATAAGATGAATAAGTTCTGAGGATCTAATATACAGCATGGTGACTACAGTTAAAAATAATGTCTTATATACTTGAAAGTTGCTATGAGAATAGATCTTAAATGTTCTTAACACACACACACAAACTGTAATTATGTGAGGTGATGGATGTGTTAACTAACATTATTGTGGTAATCATTTTGCAAAATATATGTGATTCAAATCATCATGCTGTACACCTTAAACTTACATAATGTTATATGTCAATTATATCTCAATAAAGCTGGGGGGAGAAAAGAGATCTTTAAGTAAATAAAGAAATGAACAGATAGATAAGATAGGTCTCTCTTTACCAGGGCTTTCAAAGTTTTTTTTTTACCATGACCTACAGAAAGAAATACAGTTTGCACTGTAACCCAGAACATACATGTCTCTAACTGAAAACAAAAGTTTCCCCAAACAATATTTATCCTTATTATGTGTGATGCACTGATACTTTCTATTCTATTCCTTTTAATGACCACAGCTTGTACCAGAAAGCAAGGAAGTGCTCAAAGCGGTCATATCAAAGGAACTAGTTTGAAGGGGCTCTCACTGATCAAATTTGGAATTACTTGAGCACCAAAAATAATCATAAATGAAATTAACTGTAAACATTGAATAAATAAAAATTCACAGGCCCCCCAAAAGGGGGAAAACTTACTTGCCACCGTCAGTTGTCATTATTAGACAAACTCCTTACCTGAAAATTGGCGATTTAAGGGAAAGAATTAAGCATTTTCCTTGCCTTTTCAGGAGAAACTGTGGTTCATCCTCCAGTTTGTGAAGGAAAGCTATTCTAGACACTGCCAGCTAATAATGTAGAAAGAATGACAGAATTAGAAAATCATCATTCTGCAAACCCCCTCCCCCCAGTGAAATAAGTGATTCTGGCAAAAATTCACCAGTGGGTGATCATTAGGTAAAAGGATATTAGAGACAGGATATTCACAAGGTGCCAAATTACTACTTCACAGATTATCTACCAATTGCAAAGAGAAAAATAAATTTATTTTACAGTGAGGAGATATGGCAGTCACCACCAGAAGCAAGTAATCAAATTTACCACCACCAACGGTGGGACAACTTGACAGTATGTGCCTCCTGTGGTGATAGAATATGAAGCACACAGTATCATCTATGAAATACTCTTGCCAAAAATGTTTAACCCGAATCAAATTAAGCTTTTAATCCTAACTTCTAGAATGGAAATATATGAGATAGAGTCACAAGTTAAATAACACCATAAGGACACAGACAAACCCAGAATATAGAACATTCTAAAGATAAATGGCCTGGTCTCTTCAAAAAGTCAATGCCAAGGAAAAAAACAATAGGGTGGAGAAAACTGTATTAGATTTTTAAAGTCTAAAGAGATATAACTACCTAATGAAATGAGAATTCTGCTTGGATTTTGGTTTGTAAAACCAGCTATAGCTATAAAAGGCAGTTTGGGAACAAAAAGGAAATTTTAATACATGGACTGGATATTAGCTAATATTGGTAAATTACTGTTAAGTTTCTTAGGTGTGACAATGGTACTATGATTATGTAGGAGAATGTCCTTATTTAGCATGCATGCTGAAATATCAACACATCTGCAACTTATTTTCAAATGGTGTATGAAAAATATATACACATATATATTGATAAAGCAAATTATGACTAAATATTAATAATTTTGACTCAAGGGCTTCCCTGGTGGCTCAATGGTTGAGAGTCCGCCTGCCGACACAGGGGACACGGGTTCGTGCCCTGGTCTGGGAAGATCCCACATGCCGCAAAGCTGCTGGGCCCGTGAGCCACGGCCGCTGAGCCTGTGCGTCCAGAGCCTGTGCTCCGCAACGGGTGAGGCCACAGCAGTGAGAGGCCCGCGTACCGCAAAAAAAAAAAAAAAAAAAAAAAAAAATTTGACTCAAGTGTGAGATGTAGGTGGTCACTGTTGTATTATTTCAATTTTGCTGTGTTTGAAATTTTTCATACTAAAATTTGAGGAAAAAATGCTGTGCAACCCTTTAAGATGATATTACAATTCATTAATAGAATGCAACTTGTAGTCTGAAGATACCACTCTAGCCCACAGTAGGGTAGTCATCATATTATCTTAGCTCTCTGGGACTTCCTTGGTGGTCCAGGGGGTAAGACGCCGTGCTCCCAGTGCAGGGGGCCGGCATTCGATCCCTGGTTGGGGAACTAGATCTTGCATGCATGCCACAACTAGGAGTTCGCATGTTACAACTAAGAAGTCCTCATGCCACAACTAAGAGTCCGCATGCTGCAACTAAGACCAGGAGCAGCCTAAATAAATAAATAAATATTTTTAAAATAGTATTATCTTAGCTCTCACTTTATTACCAGTATGGAGGCAGTTTTCTTTAACCTGTGGCCCAAAGAGAAGAATGAACCTTCATGAAAAAGCTCACATGGAATGAGGCTTTCTTATTCTGCAACCCTTTGTCAAGAGTCTCCCAAGTTTTATATTTTTCTGCCAATTAATAACTCGCTTTACTTGAAAAGGAAGAATAATCAGTTGAAAAATTCCTACTAGTGTCAGGAAAATTTCATTTCGTCCCTCTACTTTTAGATGATCTTTCCCAATTCAGGGTCCATCACAGATAACATTAAAGTCCTTTTGATCCTCTTCCTCACCAATTAATGTCCCCAACTACCCTTAGCCTCCAGTTCCCAAGCTGCTTTCCAGGACACCTGGAAGCAAGCTACATGGCTGACTGCAGAAAAACCTTTGCTCCCACACTACATCTGGCCCTGCCTTTCCACCAAATCAAATGCCAATTTATTGCCCTCTGATGTACAGTCTATCAGTCCACTTCCTGGACGGCCCCACTTCACATTGGGCCAGAAACCCAAAACAATAATGTGAGTTCTACAACCGGGCAAGTAATTGTTCAACAAGCGTGGAACAAGGAAAGGTCAGTTGTGATATGTGCACATGTGGCAGCCCTTCACAACTCAAACTACAGTGGTAACAGTGGTAACAGAAGGCTGGTGTTCCAGAAGAGGCATGCACTGAGAAGCCAGCCAACAGGCAGCCAGGAGTGCTTGTCCATCTAACTCCTTCAGACTTCCAAAGACCAAAGTAAAGAAACAAAGACAAATGCACTCACCCGTTCCATAAACATATCCAATATCATTTTAGAAACTGGGGTGACCAACTGAGCATCTATGAGCATAGAGAGGTGGTTAGAGAAGGTAAAGCTAAGACAAATAACTCTATACTCTCTCTCCTAATCAAAACTGCACACTGAATTTCAAACACCTGGCTTCTTCTGAAACCCTCTTGGCACTTGCCCTGAGTTTGAGTGGGTGGAAAAGAAGAAAGGGACTCTGCCTGCTTCCTTGTTAAAAACAAAGCAGCAGCTGGCTTTCCCTCTTTTAACTCATCTGACTGCTGTCATGGCAAGTTGAGCACATACCCAGAGAGAAATTTCAGGCCTCGAGAGGTGGCTGTGCTAAAGAGGACAATGTCAATGAGAGCAATACCAGCAACAATGACACCCACCACACACCTCACTGTTACCCTGTCCCCCAAACTCTACTAGAAATTAGGTTCTTTGCTTCTGATTTTGAGAGCCGAGCTATTAAGAATGCCCTTTTTGGGACTTCACTGACGGTCCACTGGTTAGGACTCTGCACTTTCACTGCCAAGGGTGCAAGTTCAATCCCTGATCGGGGAACTAAGATCCCACAAGTTGCGCAGCACAGCCCAAAAAAAGCCCTTTTTTTCACAGCTTCCTTTCAGATACAAGTAGTGGAAAATGTGCCAGGAGACTAGTTCTAACGGCTAAGCGTGTTTGAGCACTAGTGAGAGAAAAAGGGAGAGCTGGACCAATAAGAAGCCAGACTACACAGAACTGCTTCTTCTCAAGAAAGTCTTCATTTTATAGTCCTGAGGACAAATAAATGTTTAGAAGAACTTCTTGGTTTAGAAGTGTCAAATGAAGAAGGTTCAGATCATTTGGGGAAAGCCCCAGTAAAAAGAAATGACAAAGTTAAGTCATCAAAATACAGGCCTCTGGAAGCCATCTTATTGATATGAATATTCCCTAGGGGAAAAAGAATCACAGTACCTTTATTTTCCCTAACTGTGCTCAAATGCCTGCAAGACTGAGGCTACTCAAGCTACCAAGATTCCAAATTGCCAAAGTCAGCCTGACTCAAATTCAAGTCACACCCTAATGTGCTACTCAACAATCTCCAAACTAATATAGTCATGTATTTTATTATACAACAAGAAACACAAAAAGGGCACAGGAGGGACTTCCCTGGCAGTTCAGTGGTTAATACTCCACACTTACACTGCGGGGGCACAGGTTCAATCCCTGGTCAGGGAACTAAGATCCCACGTGCTGCATGGCGTGGCCAAAAAAAAAGGCACAAGAAAGAGATACTTATATTAGTGTGCCCAACCTTGCCTCTTCTAATACTCAGCCCATTACATAAACTTGTCTGCCAAAGTTTATCATACTTGGTTCTTTCAGCCTCCACTTATGCCTTGAACAATTCACCAGCTCATTTCCAAGTGGGCCAAAGCTAATGACTCGGGGAATTTCCTGGTGATCCAGTGGTTAGGACTCTGAGCTTCCACTGCCAGGGGCCCGGGTTCGATCCCTGGTTGGGGAAGTAAGACCCCACAAGCCGCAGCACGGCCAAAATCAAAAAAAGTTAGTGACTCATTCAACCTTCTTCTCATGGCTTCTCATGCTGATTAATGATGATATATTGCTTACTCTAGGGAGATGGTAGCTCTAACACCAATTTTTTTTTCAAATATTACCCTTACTCTAACAGCAATTTTTTTTTTTCAAATATTACCCTTACTCAATCTTTTTCCTGACAGTGACTACTAAAATCTCTTCACTACACTTTCCCATGTTCCAACTGAAACAGATTAACTTGAGGTATGAGGCATCCTGGAAGAGTTTTGCTTCAACTTAGAAGGCTATTTCTATGAGGCCTAAGCCAAACAGGTGTTAAGTCATAGTTCCTCCCAGGTTGCCTTTCAGACTCTGTTTAAATGTTCTCTGTAAACCTCTGGAGGTTACACGGATTCAAACCTCCTAGCTCAGATTCTGAATTCACAAAGCTTGAGACAGACAGTACCCTACAGGTGTGTTTGTCCAGGATAAACTATATTTAAATAAACTCCTGATACATCCACTCTCTCCAGGCACCTGCTTCTCCCTCTTAAACTCAAGCACACCATATCTTGCTGTCCAGGTAAGCACAGTAAAGAAATATCCTATCCCTCAAATATCTTATCCCTCAGAGTTACAATATGCAAACCCACCAACGTCTTTGGGAACACCTAAACTCTGGCCAGAACAGCTTTACATGAGAAAGCCAAATAAGCAAATATATGAGCTAAATTTTTGTTCATTTCTTTGGCTTATGTGTTAGCAAGGGAAAGAGTGGGAGTAAGAAAAGATGGCAATAGATTTTTCTCATTCACTCTCACCTATTCCATACCTGATAGGGAACCATATGGCACAGAGTAGAGGCTACAAAGGTTAGCCTTGGAATGGTCAGCTAGAGCCGCTAGTCTTAAAAACCAGTGGTTACGAGGGCAGGAAGTTTGTTTACCATTACAGATCCAGTGCCTAAGTGCCTAAGCAAAATGTCTAGCACATAGCAGATATTCAATAAATATTGGTTAGAAGCAATTCAACAAGCTAGACCCAGAAGAAATCCAAAACTTGGTGAATCTCACAAAGAAAAGGTCCAAGCAGCTACAACAGTTCCACAGTTAATACAGGTGCTTATACTGAGCCTCAAGACCATATTAGTCTTATGCTAAATACCCCCAAACCCCATAGGTCCTCAGAATTAAAAAGGCCAGCCAGGGGTTATATCTCCAAAGGCAAACTCACTACCCTCCCCACCACCACCACCCCGACACACACCACTAAGAGGTCTTCCTCAAGCCCTGGCCTTAAAGGGCTTTAAAGGCTTTAAAGTCATTAACAGGTGATTCCTTAAGAGAAGATTCTGGTTGTGATACTTTTAGACTGTTCTTCTCTCTGTGCTTTAAAACAAAAATTTTCTGGAAAAGAATCTCTTTGTAATGATCTAAGTTTGAAGACCAAGGACAAAGGCAGCCTCAATCTGGAGGCAAATGACCACAGCCAAACACCACAGATCACAACTGACTAGAGCCTTGTCCATGAAGTTATACTGAATGAAGGGTACTAAGGCTTGCAAGGATTTGCCTAATCTGGGAACAAAGAGATCAAAGACCAGAGACAATGCTGGCTAGAAGTATTCTTCTAAACTGTCTACTCTGGGGGGACTTCCCTGGCAGTCCAATGTTTAAGACTCCGTGCTTCCATGGCAGGGGGCACGGGTGTGATCCCTCGTTGGGGAACTAAGATCTCACATCCCGTGCTGCGCGGCTAAAAAAATAAAAATAAACTGTCTACTCTCCACAGACCTAAAACCAAGAGCAGTATCAAGTATCCTAATATTTCACTTTCCCTTTCATCCCCCATCCCATGCCACAGATCTTACCACCCAGTCTAACTGTGAGATTGGAGATAACTCCAATAAGCAAGAGCCCCAACAAGATCTCTAAAAGGATAAAAGGAAATGTGTCTTTGGAATCTAAGCCCATGGTAGGGCTTGGGCAGATGCAAGGGAGAGGCATTGGTCCTTCTGCCCCTAAGGCCAGGACAACCCAGCCCTGCAGGCAGCACAGAGTTAACTACCCACCCGCTTTGAGAAGCACAAAGGTACATCACTGCAACATGCCTAACATTTACATTGCCTCTCTCTGCTCATTAAACAGGTTTTCGTTAAATAATGAACAAACTGTATTACAGACTCCGATGAGAATTCCAAAATTATAAATCAACTGGGAAAGCCCAAAGGGGCAGACAGACAGGGAAGGGGGGAGAAGGATAATATTGACTAATATAAAGGGCGCAGCTTGACAGTGGATATTCCTGCCACACCTGATCAAACACACTCCGTTGGGGGAGGGGAAAGAGAGCAAGAGAGGGGAGATGGGACAAGAGAGCCTGAAATTTGCATCCGGAAAAGATTAAAATGGATTCTTTGGGGATAGAGAAAATACATAATATATATTACTATAAATGCAAAACTGTACTAAAAGCTAACTCAAATGTCAAAGATTACAGCTTGAATAAATTTAAATATAAAAGCCATGTGCTTCTTGAGTTAATGAGAGAGACATAAAAGGACAAACTGGGCTAGGAGGCTGAACAGAGCCTTATGCTGCCTTTGCTGGGCAATGGGTTCAAAGAACAGCAGCAACTATAGTCAGAGGCTTCCCTTCATGGCTCTGAGCCTTGAGAAAGAACTGGCAAATCCCATTAATTTTCCAGTGTACATTTGCTATTTTTAAAAATTAAGATACAATTCATATGCCATAAAATTCACCCTTCTAAAGTATACACTTCAATGGTTTTTAGTATATTCACAAAGCTGTACAACCATCATCATTATCTAATTCCAGAACATTTTCATCACCCCAAAAGGAAACCCTATAACCATTAGCAGTTACTCCCCATGCCCACTCCCAGCTCCTGGCAACCACACATCTGCTTTAACTCCTTCAGAATAACCTCCTAAAGGATTCCTAAGAGAACTGAAAGACCAAATGAGGGGCAGCAGTCAAGTCTCACTGGTGGTGAGCTATGGCTTTATCCAAAGTACCAATATGCAAACTTTGCTCTTAGGCACTCCATACCTTCCAAGTGCAACCCTCTCTTTAGATTTGGTATTAGAATATTCTATTACTCTAGATGTTACAGAGCATCCAGTTGTCATGCATTTTAGGCAAATACTGACTGCAAATGTAGTCCAGAGACATATCTGTGAGAATAACTGATATGGACTTGCTAAACTTACTAGGGACAGTGGACTTATTTCCTTCACAATGCTCAGATAATGTTCCTGGAGGAGTAGGTAGCGCTTATGTCAGTAAAAGATTCTGACTGCTTACAAGAAAAGAGACAAAATCATTTAGGTTGACTGACAATGTCCAATGAACCACCTATTTCCATTAGTAATATTCTTAACCAACCCAGCCAACAAATAACCTAGAAAAGTGCAAATAGAAAGCCTTTGTAAAAAGAGACCAAGCCCAAGTCATTTTCATGAGTTAAACTGAATAGAGTCTTAGAATTCCTGCCATACTTCCTCCAAACTAAGTGGTACAACATTCCCAGTCACATAGCACAGGCAGTCCCTTCAGTCTCTCTCTCCAAGTTCAAAACCCTTTCCCAGCCTCCAACCGTTAACAGGCTTCCAAGAAAGCAGTCCTCCTGACACTGCCAATCAGAAAAATCTGTTTGTTTTGGTAAAAGAAACAAGAAATTGGTCATGGATTGCAGAGTCTAGGACCACAGGGGCAGTTGACCCATAAACCTGTTCCTGGAAGCCAGCACTATGTGGGGGGTCAGAACCAATCAGAAGACTATGAAATGCTCTATTTTGGGTCCACTCTGTTATTTTCTCAGGCAGGTAATATGCTAAAACCCAAGAACAATGGGGCAACCTTGGCAGGCACCATTTCAACATCTGCCACAGCTGTTGGTCCCTGGAAAATACTACAACCTTCTTCCTTGCTCTGAGGGAAAGCCTGGCAACCTTGTTGGAACCCAGCTATGTTCCTAGTACCACTGACAGAACTGGCTCCTCAGTGCATTCTGGTTTTAATAGTTTCAAGCTGAAGATAATCTGGATTCCTAACCCAAAGATGTAAGAAAATTAGGCAGCAGACTCAACTTTGGTAGCTCTTAGATGGTCTAGACTCCAAATCCTGGACTGCACTATTCACCACAGATACAGTCTCTGAACTGAAGTCTTGGGATATGTCAGAATGGAGAAAACAAGTGTGGGATATGGATTGGATGGCAAGTAGGAAATGTGGCTCTGTCAGGATAGCAGCACCACCTCAGCTCCTCAAGGTCTGCAGCGTGCCCAAAAAGCCTGCAAGACTACTCCAGTCTGACCTCAGCCATTTTAAGGTGTCCCCAGCCACTTAAAACAATTCCTAGCTGTCTATAAAATAATTGCCAAGTTTTCAAATGTATTAACTTGTTTAATCCCCTTAACTCTCTTAGAAAGACAATACTCTGAACTCTGACCCACCAAAAAGAGTTGTAAATATCTACTCACTACATTTTCTTTTTAATTGGGATGTGTACGCTTTATCTGAAAAGCTGAAAAGATCTGGCAGCAGCATGAATGCAACCAGAGATTATCATACTAAGTGAAGTAAGTCAGAAAGAGAAAGACAAATACCATATGATATCACTTGTATGTGGAGTCTAAAATATGACACAAATTAACCTACCTAAGAAGCAGAAACAGAACAGAAACAGACTAACCTACCTAAGAAGCAGAAACAGAAACTCACAGAACAGACTTGTGGTTTTGGGGTGTGGGGGGAGGGGAGAGATGTAGTGGGAGTTTGGAGTTAGTAGATGCAAACTATTACATATAAAATGGATGAACAACAAGGTCCTACTGTATAGCACAGGGAACTATATTCAGTATCCTGGGATAAACCATAATGGAAAAGAATATAAAAAAGAATGTATACATGTATAACTGAGTCACTTCGCTGTATAGCAGAAATTAACAAAACACTGTAAATCAACCATACTTGGATTAAAAAAAAAAATCTGTGCAAGCCACCAACTTTCTAAAGCAGCCAAATCACTTACAGTACAGGCCATAAAATGGAAACATGCCACCTAGTTGCATTAGCCCTGCTAACCAGCTAACAACAACAACCTCTATACTACTTGATCATTCTTGGTTAATACTGCCAACACTTTTTAACTGAGTAGAATTTGCTCCTTTTAAGAAACATGTAGGGGCTTCCCTGGTGGCGCAGTGGTTGAGAGTCCGCCTGCCAATGCAGGGGATGCACGTTCGTGCCCTGGTCCGGGAAGATCCCACATGCCGCGGAGCAGCTGGGCCAGTGAGCCATGGCTGCTGAGCCTGCGCGTCCGGAGCCTGTGCCGTGCAATGGGAGAGGCCACAACAGTGAGAGGCCCGCGTAACGCAAAAAAAAAAAAGAAAAAAATAAGAAACATGTAGGGGATCCTTAGATAACTTCTGCCCATGTTTAGGAAAGTAAAAAGGAATTTTTCTCCAGATATTCTCCTATTGATACATTTCTCATGAAAGGAAATATTTATTTGTTCGTTTATTATTTATTTAATTTGCAAAAGCTTTAAAAACTATTTCATTTGTGGTCTTAGATATGTTACTAGCTAAAACCATTCCAGGGTTATACACTGCAAAAGCCCTTTATAGTCAACAGAGGAACACGGCTCGGAGGCTTTCCCTTTAGGTCTACATATACCCCCTTGAAAAACCTGAAGTGTTGAGACTTGCCTCCTCCCTTGGCATGTTTTTATACATAATATAAGGCACTTCCTGTGTACCTTCTCCTCTAACTGTAAGAACAGAAACAATGCAGAACAGGGCACTAAACCAGGCATCAGGGGCCTGAATTCTGACGGAAACTCTGATGGAGTTTTTTTTTTTTTTTTTTCTGATGGAGTTTTCACCCTGCTTCTTACGATCTGTGACCCCAGCTAAATCACTTAAAGTATCTCTGGGCTTCAACTTCATTCATAAAAAGGGGACAATATCTAACATGCCTCCCCAACAGGGTTGTGTAAAAGTTCAATAAAGTATGGTAACTAGAATTACCATGGTGATCATTTTGAAATGTACAGAAATATCAAATCACAATGTTGTATAACAGGAACTAATATAGTATTATAGGTCAATTCTATTTCAAAAACAAACAACTCACAGAAAAAGAAATCACGATTGTGATTACCAGAGGCAGGGGGTGGGGGAAGGAGGAACTGGATGAAAGCAGCCAAAAAGTACAAACTTCCAGTTATATGATAAATAAGTACTAGGAATGTAATGTACATTATAAATATAATTAACACAGCTGTATGTTATATACGAAAGTTGTTAAGAGAGTAAATCCTAAGAGTTTTACATCACAAGGAAAAAAAAATTTTTTTTTCTATTTCTTTAATTTTGAATCTATGTGAGATGATAGATGTTCACTAAACTTACTGTGGTAATCATTTCATAATGTATGTAAGTCAAAGCATACGTACACCTTAAACTTACACAGTGGGCTTCCCTGGTGGCGCAGTGGTTGAGAATCTGCCTGCCAATGCAGAGGACACGGGTTCGAGCCCTGGTCTGGGAAGATCCCACATGCCGCGGAGCAACTAGGACCGTGAGCCACAACTACTGAGCCTGCGCGTCTGGAGCCTGTGCTCCGCAACAAGAGAGGCCGGGATAGTGAGAGGCCCGCGCACCGCGATGAAGAGTGGCCCCCACTTGCCGCAACTAGAGAAAGCCCACGCACAGAAACGAAGACCCAACACAGCCATAAATAAATAAATAAATAAATAAATAAATAAAATTAAAAAAAAAAAAACTTACACAGTGCTGTATGTCAGTTACATCTCAATGAAACTAGAAGAAAAAATGAAGTTCCCCATACAAAAAATAAATAAATAAATAAGTGAAAGAAAGTTCAATACAGTAATAAATATGAAAGTGGCTTTGAAAATTCTAAACACATGAATATTATGTAACATAATTATGATTAGGAAAACAGGGGCAGAGTGTGTGACACAAAAGATTCTGGGAACAAGAGAAGACTAAAAGATCTGCATTACAGAGAGCTAAGGCCCTAAAACCAACAATGATTTTCTGTAAGAAAAGGGTTTTGCTGCAAGTATTAAAAACTTCACTTGTGCCACCCACTTCCTATCTTATAGAATACATAAGTTAGAGAAAGAAAGTAGTTAAAGCAAAACAAAACAAAACCAAAAAATAGCCAAAAATAACTTACTTATAACTCAAGCAATGAAGGAAGTTTATAATTGTATGAATGCTGATTCCCCACTAAAATGGGACACTCTACTAGGAACTCTAGGAAGGATCAGCAATAAAGTAAACCAGAGCAAACTACACCCGTGGGCCAAAGCTGGCTTGCAGCCTATTTTTTAAAAGAAAATTTTATTTATCACTCATTCATTTAAGTATTACCTGAGTCTGCATTTGAGCTACAAAGGCAGAGTTGAGTAGTTGCACAGTTGCTACAGCCTGCAAGGCCTAAAATATTTATCATATAGTCTTTTACAGAAAAAGTCTGCCCATCCCTGCAATAAATCACACTTACCTGTTACATTGTTTAAAACCTCCTTTAGATGACTGAAACTATGCAGCAGAGGATCCCGTTCTTCATCCTGTAACACATAAATTAAAAAAAAAAAAATTCATTATCAGGCCAAGAGGAAAGAGGAAATAAAGGACAGATCAAGAGCTCTTTCTCTGAAACCAACCAGAAAATTCAGTTTTCCTTCTGAAGAAAACAAAGTTAGCTATAGTTCATTTTTCCAGTTCCCTAACCTCTTATCTCATAGAAGTACTCTGGGCTTACCTAAAACAGTACATCCTGAAATACTAAGCTTAATCTACACCATGACCATAGCACTCAAGCTACCATAGATTGCTAGGTCCTTTATATGTACTATGGTCTGAATGTTTGTGTCCCCTCAAAACTTCTAGGTTGGGATTTCCCTGGCGACTTCCCAGTGGTTAAGACTCTGTGCTTCCACTTCAGGGGGCGCGGGTTTGATCCCTGGTTGGGGAACTAAGATCCCACATGCCACATGGCGCGGCCACAAAAAAAAAAAAACTTCTATGTTGAAATCCTAAGGTGGGTGATTAGGTCATGAGGGCAGATTCCTCATGAATGGAATTAATGCCCTTTATACAAGAGGCCCAAGAGTGCTCCCTTGCCCTTCTACCATGTGAGGATACGATGAGAAGTCTGAGACCCAGAAGACGTCCCTCACCCGAGCATGCTGACATCCTGATCTTGAACTTCCAGCCCCCAGAAATAAATATCTGTTGTTTAAAGAAAAAAAAAAAAAAAATCTGTTGTTTATAAGCTACCCAGTCTTTGGCATTTGGTTTTGGTTAGAGCATCCCAAACAGACTGAGACATACAGACTAAGATGTATGTATTATTCTATCTTTTCTATTTCTTCATAGTCATCATAATCACGCATATTCATTTCTAAGACATTCCTGACTCCACTCGTACTTCTAATACAATCCACATTTATAAATGAACATAAGAAATTTCTAAACACACATATACATATTCACCAAGTTGGAAATGTCTAAACTTGATTTTACCATTGTACCAAAAACTGTCTTACATGACTGTACAAAAAATATCCTTGAACATACAAATGCAGTAAAGAAAGTCCGCTTTACAACAGGTAATCTTACTCATCTGATTGGCAAGATATGGTCTGCTCTATATAAGAAAAGTTGCTGAATTCCCAAGGAGTACCATTACCAAGCCATACTCCATGTATCAATAACTAAACTAACTGAAATGAATTTGATAGCTAATTATAGTTCTTGGGAATTAGAAGATAAGGAATCTTTCTGACATTTTTAGGCATATAAAAGAGATCCCAAGTGTTAGCTTAAGTTGTTTATGAAAACAGCTAGAAGAAAAATGGTATCATCTTTTGGCTTCCAGAGAAAAAAACGCAGCTTATAAATTTGACTCTAGTTGAAATAAAACAAAACGGTCCTTGAAACCCTTCTGAAAAACGCTGAATTCCTACTATTATCATTATTACCAGGGAATTGATTACTATTTTAACCACGCACCAGATCCCCTACAGCAACTCAGTGACCAGGTTCTCTACCCACTGCCCACTTACCAGTGGAGTATGGGTGCTCCATCGCGCATTTCGTTTGATGGCCCCAACCACAATGCTAATTTCCCCTTGAATGATGTAAATATTTTTATCCACCATCCTGGCAAACCTACTGAAACAGTGAAGAGAAAAGTTAGTTAATATTTGGTTACCCAAGAGCACACCCATGCTTAAATCAGTACCTGATAAGGTCAGAACTACGATTTAACTTTTCAGTACCAAGATTTCCCACCTGTAATACTAAGATGGGATGAAGCCCTTCTTATGTTATGAATCCAACTACCTGGCTCTTCTAGAGGTCTCTGCAAGTTCAAGATACAACTCAAAAAGCATCACACCAGAAACTTTTCAAAGGCACCTCAACAACCTCTAACAAGCATGTCAAATTCTTCAAAGTCAACTGTCCCCCAAATCTCTCCTACGAATCATACAGATACGCAGATACATCCATGTTGCTAGTTTGTTAAAGAAATATTTCAGATCTTCCTTTTATTCTTCCTTTTTTATCAACTCAATAAATAATGAAGGTTTAAGTTAAAAGAAAAGAATGAAGGCTGTTAGAAAAATAGCCCTGGTTTGGAACCACAGTTACAATGTCAATTTATAGACTGCATCCATTCTGCCAAGTCAGCTCCAGAAAATTGGACAGTGGCAGTGATGCAACCTTTGAAAAGTTCTGAAAAGTCAAGTTCACTTGCTTATAGCAGGAAATCGCTAATAAGCAGACTGTAAGGTAGACTCTTCTTGGCATAGAGAAAACCCTAGGAACATGTAAAATCAACCTAATCACTTCCCATTGTTTAGAAATCCTCCTGAGAAAAGACAAAATTTTAAAAAACGAAAGGGATAGAAAGCAGGGTAGGGGAGACATACAGTTAGACAAACATTTATATCAGGCTCAAGGAAAATTTAAAAAGTAAGGCTAACAGAGTAAGGAAAGGAATTCCAAAAATATTACTTAATAAGCACCTACTATGCATAAGGCATCTTTCAGAGTGCTAAGGATACAAAGCAAATAAGACATGGAAAGAGCTTCAGGCATACTGTGGAATGAAAAAAAAATTGTAATGCATGACTGTATGTTGCCAACTATGTAAAAACCAACCAACCAACCCACCTTACATAAAATACTAGATTTTTGTTTCCAAAAATATACCATATTTAACATACAGTAAGATACAAAGAGAATATAACAACCAGTATCCAGATTAAGAACAGTACAACTGAAGTCTCTGTGTGTCCTCCCTAATTATATCCTTCTCTCTTTCATCTATAGGTCCCACTATTCTTTTTTTTATAAATTTATTTACTTATTTATTTATTATTTTTGGCTGCGTTGGGTCTTTGTCGCTGCACACGGGCTTTTCTCTAGTTACGGCGAGTGGGGCCTACTCTTTGTAGTGGTGTGCGGGCTTCTCATTGGGTAGCTTCTCTTGTTGCAGAGCACGGGCTCTAGGCACGCGAGTTTCAGTAGTTGTGGCACTCGGGCTCAGTAGTTGTGGCTCGTGGGCTCTAGAGCGCAGGTTCATAGTTGTGGCGCACAGGCTTAGTTGCTCTGCAGCATGTGGGATCCTCCTGGACCAGGGCTTGAACCTGTGTCCCCTGCATTGGCAGGCAGATTCTTAACCACTGTGCCACCAGAGAAGCCCTGGTCCCACTACTCTTAATCTGATGTTTATTAAACGTTTATGTTGCTTTATACTTTTACTTCATTGATATGTATCTCTAGACAATATGTATCATTCTGCGTATTTTTATATTTTGTATAATTAATATAATTTTGTATGTGTTCTTCTGCAATTTGCCTTTTTCCCTTGAAACATTGTTTGTGAGTCATCTATGTTGTTAAGTATACGTAATGTATTTTGTACAGGCATATAAAGAGATACATAAACACAGAATAAAAGGTCTGGGCAGATGTACCCCAAACTCAACAATCATAGTCATCTCTAGAGAAGGTACTATGAAATCAGGGTGTAATCAGAGGATACTTAGCCTTATCTATATTTTAATTTTTTACAAGGAGAACATATTACTGTATCATCAATATAATTAAAAATTAATAATTATGAAAGAAATGATATACAATTTCTGCCCTTGAGGCATTTACAGAGTTCAGTAGGATCTAAAAGAAAACTGAGCCAGAGACATGAAAGGAAGAAAAGCACCCTGAAAGTAGCTCTATTTGCATATTTTTTACACAAGAAAGTGAGAAGAATGAAAACCACTATGATAAAGGAAAAAAGAACTGGTACAAATTTTGTCCAGGCCCATAACACCTCTCCCAATCCACAAGGGAACCCAACAAAAGACAACACTTATTTTAAAGACAATTTAAAGAAACAACTAGGTTACTCTCAGAAGACTAAATGCTCTAGACACACAACAATGTTCTCTTCAATGAATAGATAAGATTCAATGATGAGAACATACCACAGTGAAGAGGAGGAGAACCAAGAAGTATAAAAAAGATAAACAAATTCAAAAATAAAGTATCAGGGGCTTCCCTGGTGGTGCAGTGGTTGAGAGTCCGCCTGCCAATGCAGGGGACACAGGCTCGTGCCCTGGTCCGGGAAGATCCCATATAACGCAGAGCAGCTGACGCCCGTGAGCCATAGCCGCTGAGCCTGCGCGTCCGGAGCCTGTGCTCCGCAACGCGAGAGGCCACAACAGTGAGAGGCCCGCGTACAGCAAAAAAAAAAAAAAAGTATCAGAAAAGAAAAGATAAAATCTCTAGTATCTCTCCTTCCTTAAATTACTTAGACAAGATGAATATGCTCTAGATCTCTGGATTTTTTTTTAATACACGTTACATTTTATTTTATTTATTTATTTTTATATATTTATTTTGGCTGCATCGGGTCTTAGTTGCAGCACGCAGAATCTCCGTTGCAGCATGCATGATCTTTTGTTGTGGCGTGCAGGCTTCTCTCTAGTTGTGACACGCAGGCTCTAGAGCACGTGGGCTCTGTAGTTTGCGGCACACAGGCTCTCTAGTTGAGGTGTGCAGGCTCAGTAGTTAAGGCACGCAGGCTTAGCTGCCCTGTGGCGTGTGGGATCCTAGTTCCCCAACCGGGGATCAAACCCATGTCCCCTGCATTGGAAGGCAGATTCTTAACCACTGGACCACCAGGGAAGTTCCTGGAAGGTTTTTTTTAAGAAACTCCTAACAACACGGGGAGGGGGAAGGGTAAGCTGGGACAAAGTGAGAGAGTGGCATGGACTTATATATACTACCAAATGTAAAATAGGTAGCTAGTGGGAAGCAGCCACATAGCACAAGGAGATCAGTTCAGTGCTTTGTGACCACCTAGAGGGGTGGGATAGGGAGGGTGAGAGAGAGACGCAAGAGGGAGGAGATATGGGGATATATGTATATGTATAGCTGATTCACTCTGTTATAAAGCAGAAACTAACACACCGTAGTAAAGCAGTTATACTCCAATAAAGATGTTAAGGGACTTCCCTGGTGGCACAGAGGTTGGGAGTCCACCTACCATTGCAGGGGACACATTGCAGGGCGGGTTCGAGCCCTGGTCTGGAAAGATCCCACATGCCATGGAGCAACTAAGCCCGTGCGCCACAACTACTGAGCCACATGCCACAACTACTGAAGCCCGCACGCCTAGAGCCTGTGTTCGCAGCAAGAGAAGCCACCGCAATGAGAAGCCCGCGCACCGCAACAAAGAGCAGCCCCCGCTCACTGCAACTAGATAAAGCCCATACAGCAATGAAGACCCAACACAGCCAAAAATTAATTAATTAATTTTTTTTAAAAAAAGAAAGAAACTCCTAACAGAGGCTGCCTCCAGAGAAAGGAACTGGGGAACAGTGGTGAGAGGAAGACTTATTTTTCTCTGCATATTCTTTTGTACTTTTTGAATTCTGTGTCACATACACATATTACCTATTTTTAAATTTTAATTAACAGATTTTTTTAATGAGTAGGCGCTACAGAAAAGTAGTTGTATTATTCCATGTATAAATGATTAAGAGCAGCAATCAAAGTTAATTAACTAACAAACATTTATTTCAGTCAACCAGATATTACTTAGCACATGCTAAGCAAAATGCTAGACAGAGTCATACAGAATTGTCCCTACCCACCCACAAGGAATTTATAATCTAGGAGATTAAACACATACATCTACACACAAACCCATACATATCTCCAATACATAAGTGATACACAGTGTCACAGTAGTGAAGCAAAGAAAATTATTTCTGGCAGAGGACCCTGGAAAGGCAAATGAAAGACAGGATTCAAACAGTCAAAAACACAAGGAGAGGGCTTCCCTGGTGGCGCAGTGGTTGAGAGTCTGCCTGCCGATGCAGGGGACACGGGTTCATGCCCCGGTCTGGGAGGATCCCACATGCCGCGGAGCGGCTGGGCCCGTGAGCCGTGGCCGCTAAGCCTGCACGTTTGGAGCCTGTGCTCCGCAACGGGAGAGGCCACAAAAGTGAGAGGCCACAACAGTGAGAGGCCCGCGTACTGGGAAAAAAAAAAAAAAAAACACAAGGAGAGAATGGCAAGAGTAAAGGCTTATTGGTAGGAAAATGCAATATGTATTTAGGGGGTCATGATTATTCCAGACTTGTTGGAACATTATTCCTAGGAGAATAATAGCATGTAAAGCTAGAAAAGCAAGTTGTAGGAGGAGCATATCATGGAGGGCTTTCAATATATATAGTACATATATAGACTACCTATCGTAAAAAATATTTTGGGGGGCCTGGAGGGGGCCACTATAAAATAAGAATATTTAATTTCTCTCTTTTTTTTTTTGGCTGTGCTGCACAGCATGTGGGATCTCAGTTTCCCAACCAGGGATCAAACCTGCGCCCCCTGCAGTGGAAGTGCAGAGTCTTAACCACTGGACCACTGGGGAAGCCCGTTTAATTTCTCTTTTAAAGAACTAAGAGAATGAGAGAAAACACCTATACTGAGAACACCACAGCAACAAGTAAATAACAACACTACACTACAAATTGCAAACAAAAGTGTCAACAGGACTTAACTGAGATCTAATAGGATCTACATGCTATTTGGAAGGCTTTCTGGAGGAAATAAATTTTGAACTGGGATACCAACTGAAATAATCAACCTAACACTCAATCAAAATTCATTAGGCATCAGAAGCTAACAATTTTCTAAAATAGCAAAGATCTAAGCAAAAAATCACTGTCTTAAGTTTCTTAGTAAAAAAGAAACATCTCAGGAATAAAGAGGAATTATTTTCAAGGACTACGCAGAGTTGCCTAATCTCCCTCCAAGCCTCTGAGCATGTCTCCTCACCCAAGAATCTCCCAAGGGAATTTGTCCTTGATGCTCAAATGGGAAGCTCCAATGAACCACTTGCTGTCTGGTAGCCAATGACCTAGAACCCCTTGCCATAAGGTCACAAAGGCCGGCAGAGACCTCACGAGTATGGTAGAAAAGAACTTAAGGTTTACCTTTTATCAGAAATAATATGAGAAGGAATGACCAAATACACACCAACGAATATCCCCCAGCCAAATAAGCTAGTGGTTTATCTGCTCAGAGACTGCGAGCAACATATATTCTTTGAAAGCACGATCTGTTTAAAGCTGGGCCTATAGGATTACAATGGTGCTTTGCTGGATTCTGCAACTGGCAACTCCCTCTAGATCTAAACAAAAGCAGGAGAAACAGAAAGAATAAATTGGATCCTTCATGGAATACCAAAAATTCTCTTTAGAATGAGTTAAAGACTTAAATGTAAAAAAGCAAAACCTGAAAACTTTTAGAATATAAGAGGGTGTTCCCTGGTGGTCTAGTGGTTAGGATTTAGCACTTTCACTGCCATGGCTCAGGTTTAATCCCTGGTTGGGGAACTGAGATCCCACAAGCCACGTGGCGTGGCCAAAAAAATATATGAGAATATTTTTATAATCTCAGCATAGGGGAGACGTACCTAAATAGGAAACAAAAAGCAGAACCCATAAAAAAAAAACTGGTAAATTAAACCATGTTAAAATTAAAGACATTTATTCAAAAGACACCATAAAAAAGAGGAAAAGATAAATCACAAACTGGGAGAAAATATATGTAACATATAATAAAGAAGAATGGATAAAGAAGATGTGGTACATATATACAACAGAATATTACTCAGCCATAAAAAAGGAACGAAATTGGGTCATTTGTAGAGACATGGATGGACCTAGAGACTGTCATACAGAGTGAAGTAAGTCAGAAAGAGAAAAACGAATAACATATTAACACATATATATGGAATCTGAAAAAAAATGGTATAGACGATCTTATTTACAAAGCAGAAATAGAGACATAGAGAAAAAAACGTATGGATACCAAGGGGGAAAGGGGCTGGGGGTGGGGGTGGGGGGATGAGCTGGGAGATTGGGATTGACATATATACACTATTGATACTATGTATCAAATAGATAACTTCTGAGAACCTACTATATAGTACAGAGAACTCTATCAATGCTCTGTGGTGACCTAAATGGGAAGGAAATCCAAAAAAAGAGGGAATATATGTATATGTATAGCTAATTCACTTTGCTGTACAGTAGAAACTAACACAGTATTGTAAAGCAACTATAATCCAATCTTTTTTAAAAAAAGAAGGAATATTCATAATATAACTGCTACAAAACTATAAGGATAGACATATAAACCCTCCCCAAAACCGGCAACAGACATGAACAGGCATTTCACAGAATAAGGAAAATACAAACAGTAAATATATATACAAAAAGATTATGAGCTTCATCAATAGTCAATAAAATTACAAAATAAGATTATTAATGAGAAACCATTTTACACCTCCAAAATAGCACAAAATTTTAATTTGACAATACCAAAAGTTGGTAAAAATACAGATCAAGTGGCTGTTGAGTCTGTAAATTGATACAACTCATTTGGATAACAATTTGGCATTATCTTGCAAAGCTGAAGAAGTTCATATGCTATACCTCAGCAATTCCACTGCTAAGACTATACCCCAGGGAAATGAACAAAAAATTTACAACAGTTGGCTAAGGGGAGGGGAGACGTGACTAATAGGGAAGGGCATACCCACTGCCCCAGTTTTGGTAATGTTCTGTTTTTTGTTTTTTTTTTTTTTGTGGTATGCGGGCCTCTCACTGTTGTGGCCCCTCCCCGTTGCGGAGCACAGGCTCCGGATGTGCAGGCTCAGCGGCCATGACTCATGGGCCTAGCCGCTCCGTGGCATGTGGGATCTTCCCGGACCGGGGCACGAACCCGCGTCCCCTGCATTGGCAGGCGGACTCTCAACCACTGCGCCACCAGGGAAGCCCGGTAATGTTCTGTTTTTAAGCTGGGTTGGGGACACTGATGTCCCTTATATGCTGTATAAACCCTAACCCTTACTCATTCCATCCAAAAGTCAATGAGAGAATCAGAATACCACAGTGGTATTCCTGACTGTTATTACCTGTATGATCTTAGCCAAGTTTCTTAGCCTCTCTGATTCCCAATTTACAGTTCTGCATTGCATAATGGAGATAGTACCTCCTCACCCATTTGCTGTAAGGCCTGGCATGCTATTAGGAATATTAAAACCCAAAAAAAGGTTGGCTGTTATTATGATAATGCCTGCTCTGTTAAGTCTTCCCTGGCTAACCCACTCCCCCAGAGTATTAGCACTCCTTTTTTGTCACCCCATGGCACAGTACATACCTCTATTTAAACATATCTTATACTCACTTATAATTATTTATTTAATCTCTCTCTCCCATGAGTCTATGAGCATCTCAGAAAGAGACCATAATTTATCACCTTTTTATCCTCAATGCCTAACATATAGTAAGAAAAATGATAAATACTGAATGAACAAATGAATAACTGAAAGAATATCAAGACTGACTCTTCAGTATTGGTACAGCTCACATCCACCTCTTGTGAGAACAATTACTTCATAGAAGACAAGGACTCTAAGCCAGGCAGGCAAACCTTCTTTCTGTATCCCATGTTTGTTTCTGTACTAGAAGTTACAAATCTTCCATATTAGGCACTCTATGGACAAAAAGAACCCACATTTATCCACCAGTCAAATCATAATGCTTCTGTTTTCACATGTATCTTCCTGAAGTCTTCTCATATGCTATTTGCATGTTCACATTTCTTCTGTGATATACAATTCTTTATGTAATTGTCCATTCTTCCCATATGTATATATGTGTCTTATTTTCTTTGGTTCTAAATAGATTATTAGTGCTCACTTCGGCAGCACATATACTAAATAGATTATTAGTAGACCATTAAGTTATTTTTTTTCTTCATTGTTGTTCTTATTCAACAATGTTGTTCTTATTCAATTAGAAATTAGATTCTCCAAAGGCAAAGACTCAGGTTTTTTTTCTTTTTCATGGTGCTTTGATGTCTAATACAGAGCTATGTAAACCACGAAAACCCTGATGGGCTTTCTGAGAGGAAAGAAGGTACCAGGGAGCTGAACAACCATCAGCTGGCCCTTCTGAGGTTTATTTTCACTCGATCTCTCAAACATCCCAGAGAAGCACCAAAGACACAGAGTTTTTAAGGTTTCCAGAGCTAGACAAGGAACGTGCCATATTTCTGTGTTTTGTTGAGAGTGACCCAAAATTACTAAACTAGTAAACAACTTGCTGGACTCAAGAAATTTACTCAAAGGGTGGAGGTAAGAGAAAATCAAACCAAGAAAAAAGCTGGTGCCCTGACAGGATACAACTGGAAAATCCCAACCTGATAATCAGGTGACCAGTGTACCTCAGCTCTGCCATTCCCCCTCCTCCCTCTATGGAGATTCTGAGGTTATCCCAAGAATTATATGCAAGGCGAGCTACTGAGATAAGCTCAAAGTTGTCCAAAGATGCCCCTTCTGCCAGCTTGGAGATGAAAAATGAAACAAGACTTCTTTCCCCCACTCATCTTTTAACCACTCAGGGCACCCAACATGACAACTAATGGTGAAAGTTGGCAGAGTACGACAAAGATTAAAAAGTCAGCCTGGTGGGCTTCCCTGGTGGCTCAGTGGTTAAGAATCCGCCTGCCAATGCAGGGGACACAGGTTCAAGCCCTGGTCCGGAAAGATCCCACATGCCACGGAGCAACTAAGCCCATGTGCCACAACTACTTAGCCTATGCTCTAGAGCCCACGAGCCACAACTACTGAGCCCATGCACCGCAACTATTGAAGCCCGCGTGCCTAGAGCCCGTGCTCTGCAACAAGAGAGGCCACCACAATGAGAAGCCCACACACTGCAAAGAAGAGCAGTCCCCGCTCGCTGCAACTAGAGAAAGCCCGGGGGCAGCAATGAAGACCCAAAGCAGCCATAAACAAATAAATAAATCTATTTTTAAAAAAAGTGAGCCTGGGGACTTCCCTCATGGCTCAGTGGTTAAGAATCCGCCTTCCAATGCAGGGAACATGGGTTCGATTCCTGGTCGGAGAACTAAGATCCCATATGCTGTGGGGCAACTAAGCCCGTGTGCTCTAGAGCCTGCGTGCCACAACTGGAGAGCCCATGCGCCACAATTAGAGAGCCCATGCACTGCAACTACTGAGCATGTGCACTCTGCAGCCTACACGCCAAAACTAGAGAGAAACCTGCACACAGCGAAGAACCTGCGTGCCGCAACGAAAGATCCTGCGTGCTGCAACTAAGACCCAACACGGTCAAATAAAAAAATAAATAAAAAGAACCCCCCCATATCGTTCTTTAAAAAACAAAAAAGTGAGTCTGGAGGACTTCCCTGGTGGCACAGTGGTTAAGAATCCGCCTGCGGGCTTCCCTGGTGGTGCAGTGGTTAAGAATCCGCCTGCCAATGCAGGGGACACAAGTTTGAGCCCTGGTCCAGGAAGATCCCACATGGCACGGAGCAACTAAGCCCATGCACCACAACTACTAAGCCTGTGCTCTAGAGTCTGCAAGCCACAACTACTGAGCCTGCATGTCACAACTACTGAAGCCCGTGCACCTAGAGCCCATGCTCCGCAATGAGAAGCCCGCACACTGCAACACAGAGTAGCCTCCCACTCGCCACAACTAGAGAAAGCCCGCATGCAGCAACAAAGACCCAACGCAGCCAAAAAAAAATAAATAAATAAATAAAAAGGAAAAAAAAGTGAGTCTGTATGATTATACGCAGAGAATTGCAGTGATTAAGTCTCATAAGGCCTGCCCGTTTTGTATGTCAGGGGTCATCCTCCACTGTCATCAGGCAGAATCTAGTCCACAGACATACATTTTTCCTCCTATAAAAGGTTTTTAAATAATTTAACTAGTTGCCAACAGTTTAAAACACAATGATCTGAATTCCCAGTTTGTCTTGAAAAATAGGAAGAATGGTCATACTGTGCCCACATTCCAGTATACTACAGTCACTACTACATCCTAATACATTCCCTCCTGGCTCGCTTCCCTCATTTACATTACCTGCCTGATACTCAGGCATTTGAGCTTGTAATCCCTGCTTTATTTACATGATGGCAACAAATCATTACTTCCATGATCACATCCACTGCAACTGGGGCCCCAAATCACCACAGTGCCCTATTACATTTTCATTTAATTTAAACAACTGCTGTGGAACAGTAAAAAATAAACACCTGCCAATTACATTTACAAAGCTCTTCCAGCCAGAGATTAAAATGAACCTCCCTTTCTCCCTTCAACTCAACTCCACAATTATCCCAACAGCAGAATCACTCTAATTAGTCACCTTGAACCACAGGGACAGACTGTGATCAACCAACAGAAGTGGTGTAAAAAGACTAGGCTGATCCTTCCAGTGAGTATTGTATAAATACAATGGGTCTCCTCAAAAGCAGGAGCTGTGTCTTTTTCCTCTCCAGCTGCTCACACTAGCCAGTCTAAGTACCCCATCAATGAAGTTATTATTTAAAAGTAGCAGTCATTCTGCCTTCTGGAACACGGGGAAGTGAACTAGTAGTGTAACTCTGAGAACTTCGAGTTCAACTGGGATTGGTGCCCAGCTACTCATGAGGAGATGTGCCTACAACCTGAGTTCCGACTGTGCCAATGAGCATCAACGTCAAGGTTAGAACATACTGTCTACCACCACCTTTAAAAAGAAGCTGAAAAAAAAAAAAAAGCTTAAATACTTAAATACAAGTCTTGAAGGAAAAACAAATTTTCTGATCTGGGATGGGGGCTGGGAGTAAAGAACTATTCCTAACCAGAAAATGACTTTTTAAAGTAAGAAAAGGTAAAATCTTGTTGCCTGACTTAACCTCCAGGCCCAACTGAAAAGATGCTGAACTGGTCACACTATCAACCCAAAGACTAGACTGCCTATTATGCAAAGCATTATCAACTCAACAGGGCTCAACGGGGTATATCAACCCAGATGAGAAAGGCAGACCCATCAAACCTGGATACTTCCCGAGATGACTATGTCATTTCATTAGCCATTCTAAATTACTTTTTTGGAAATTCTACAATATAGATCAGCAAGTTAAAATGCAAACAGTTTCCTATACCATTTCCACCTCACTTATTTTATTTATTTACTTACTTTCTTATTTATTTATTTATTTATTTATGGCTGTGTTGGGTCTTCGATGCTGCACACGGGCTCTCTCTAGTTGCGGCTAGCAGAGGCTACTCTTCGTTGCGGTGCACAGGCCTCTTGTGTGGCCTCTCTTGTTACGGAGCACAGGCTCTAGGCACACGGGCTTCATTAGTTGCAGCACTCAGGCTCAGTAGTTGCAGCACGCAGGCCCTAGATTGTGCAGGCTTCAGTAGTTGTGGCACATGGGCTCAGCAACTTTGGCTTGCGTGCTCTACAGCGCAGGCTCAGCAGTTGTGGCCCATGGGCTTAGCCGCTCCACAGCATGTGGGATCTTCCTGGACTAGGGATCAAACTTGTGTCCCCTGCACTGGCAGGCGGATTCTCAACCACTGCACCACCAGGGAAGTCCCACCCCATTTATTTTAAATCAATAAGTATCAATACAGCAACCTGAATGTCCATAAACAGATGAATGGATAAAGAAGATGTGGTACATATATACAATGGAATATTACTCAGCCATAAAAAGGAACAAAATTGGGTCATCTGCAGAGACGTGGATGGACCTAGAGACTATCATACAAAGTGAAGTAAGTCAGAAAGAGAAAAATAAATAACGTATATTAGCACATATATGTGGAATCTAGAAAAATGGTACGGATGAACCTATTTGCAAGGCAGGAATAGACACAGATGTAGAGAACGAATGTGTGGACACGGGGTGGGGGAAGGGGGGTGGGATGAATTGGGAGATTGGGATTGACATATATGCACTACCATGTGTAAAAGAGATAGCTAGTGGGAACCTGCTGTACAGTGCAGGGAGCTCAGCTGGGTGCTCTGTCTTGACCTAGATGGGTGGGATGGGGGTGTGGGAGGGAGGCCCATAGAGGGAGGCAATATATGCATACATAATATATACATATAGCTGATTCACTTCCTTGTACAGCAGAAACTAACACAACACTGTAGAGCAACTATACCCCAATTAAAAAAAAAACAATACAAACAATGCTATCTCCCCTACCAACGTGCGCGCGCGCACACACACACACAATTTCAGGAGAGCAGAGTTTAGTCACTCTAGAACCTAGAGAGTTTTCCCTTCTAACACAATGAGGTTTTGATCCTCCTTATTACTACCTCACCATGCAAAAGTCCTGACTGCCAGGGCTAGAATCAGGCCACAAGTCAGGATCACATACTAGAACTAATCCTAGGGGGGCTTCCCTGGTGGTGCAGTGGTAAAGAGTCTGCCTGCCAATGCAGGGGACACGGGTTCAAGCTCTGGTCCAGGAAGATCCCACATGCTGCGGAGCAACTAAGCCCGTGCGCCACAACTACTGAGGCTGCACTCTACAGCCCACGAGCCACAACTACTGAGCCCACGTGCCGCAACTACTGAAGGCTGTGAACCTAAAGCCTGTGCTCCACAGCAAGAGAAGCCACCGCAATGAGAAGCCCATGCACCACAACGAAGAGTAGCCCCCGCTCGCCGCAACTAGAGAAAAGCCCACGCGCAGCAATAAAGACCCAGTGCAGCCAAAAATAAAATAAATAGGCACAGATAACACTTATTGAGTGTCCACTATATGCTGAAAAGCATTCAGGTTGACATGCTCTAGCTAGACTGGTGCACATACATTGCTACTGCTTTTAAGAAACGCATAAACTGAACAGAGCAATCCCCAAATGAACCTTTCCATTTGCGTCCTCCACAGGGCTCAGAGGAGTGCCTTGTGTACCTAATTTAAAGGCATACAAATTTCTATGTCGTGTATTAAAAGACACTGTACCTACACTCTTCCTCATTTTTAAAGGCATTCTTTACCCTTGAGGGACTTTTATAGCTTTACAATACAGCAGTTTATCAGAGATCATCATAGTGCCATAAACTATACTTTGGGGTTATGTTCCATCATTCACTCTGCAGTCCTGACCCTACCACTTTTTATTTGACTGAACACCTCTCATGACTCTTCTTACCCACTAAAAATAACAGGCCAAAGTACCAACTTCACAGGTATTCAAATCCCTCTCCGCTCTCGTCCAAATATGTCATAATAGAGTGGCTTCCTTGTGACTGAACTTCATCTCCTTAGGCCAAGTGAAGACCTGGGGAGGAAATGCCAACCAAGAACATACACCAAAAGAGAATATTACACAATATAAAAGATTGTGTAAAAGAAAAAACGGGCTCAGAAGGTAAGTCCAGTGTTTACATACAGTCCCAGACTGGCAGGTGAGCAGCCCCATAAAAGGAAAGCCTTCTCTTAGCCCAGGTCCCCAAGAGGCTGGCCTCAGTCCTTCCACACCTTTTCTCACTACCTGGTCTAGGTTGCATTAGTTCATCATCATTAATGAAGCAGTTCAGCTGAATTAATGAGGCAGTCACACAGAAGTGGGCGCTGCACAAAACCTGGAGAGACTCTCATATCTAAGGTCTAAAAATCAACCCTGAAAAGTAGATACAATACTCTTCAGATTTGCTTTCAGCTGAGGACTGGAGTCTTTAGGATGCAAAAAGCTCCAGAAGAGAGAAACTGAAAGCTAGGTTAAGCCTAGAAACACAGGGAGGATTCCGGTACTCGCAAGGCTTGAAAAGCCAGAGGTGAAGTCGTCCCTCCGGCGGCAGGGGCCTGACCTTTGCCCCCTACACCTCTCCCAGTTCCCTCCCACAGCAATCTCTCCCTCGTCTCGTTCCTGACCCTGCGTCCTTAACCCACCCCGGCTCATTCAGTTTAAGGGCCCTCCTCCTCTTATTCCCTCTCGCTATGTCAGGGCGACCTTCACGACACTGGAACTCTAAGAAGAGACTTCGCTGACCTGTCAGCGGATCCAAAATGGCGGGGCCTAGTCCCAGGACCGGCAGCCGCTGCTCATGTCCAGCCCGGGCCCCGAAGGCGTCCCCGAGCGGCTCTCGCGGCTCTGGTGGCAGATGGGAGCAGGGAAGAAGCCCTTTTCTGGGAGTTGAGGCCGAAGTCAAGGCCCGCACAGTCAGGAAGAGTCGGCCGGAACGGGCGGTGGAGCCGGCTACCTTCCCTGTCAGCTCACTGACGTGGTAACTAGCCTCAGTCTAGCCCGCTGCCTGGTCACTGCGCGAGCCCTGCCGCGCACAGCCAATCATAGGTTTGCATCGTGAAAAGTGGCATTCCAGCAATCCAATCGAAGAAAGGAAATTGGCTTCGGGAGGCGGGTAGTGCCTAAAGAGGCGAGATTACAAGAGAAAAAAGGGTAGGCAGGGAATAACCAACGGATATGAGGACTCTCTGAGTGACAGTACTGAGAAACCAATAAAAAAGGAGAAAGTGCGCTGGGCAGTTGGAGAGGTGGAGTTAGGTAGAGTTCGGTTGCAGTGCACGGTTTGGCAGTAGCTGCTGGGCATTATGGGGAAGAAAGCTACGACTTGCTGGAAAGGGGGCGGAGTCCTTTTTGAGAGCCTGAGTGGACGACCCTACTACCCCTAAGCGCAAGCCCGCCGCCACTCCCTATTAAAGTCACCTGGGCCAATACCGTGACCCTTGAGGGATCATTTCCTTTCTAGGCAGTTCTGAGCTCCTTCCAGGATGGAGGGACCAATCTATTCCAACCTCCCTTCCCCCACCGTCGCGTCTGCTTGCCCTGTTTGGCTTCTCATAAATGAGTCTGTCCCATCCCAACTTTGTTTCTATGTCTTGTGCCCCATTCCTATCATCCTGAAATAGAGACAATGGGAGGTGACAAAAAGCTTGGATATCTAATCCAGGTCCTTTCATTTTACAGAGCAGGAAATTGAATCCCAGAATGGAAAGATGGCCCCCACCATCTGTATAGCTAGTTAATGACAGAGCAGAGAAACAAACCTAGGTGTCCTCACCCCCAGTCCAGCTCTCTTTTTCACTGCCCATCGATACCTCTTATGCTTTAGTTTATCAGACTGTGACTCCCAGCTCTGACCATCATCCTAAGCCTTGGACACTTTACCTACCTAGAAAAAAGATAATCACACAGGTTATTCCACATCACCACTGACAGGAAACTGCAGCCTTTCCTGAAGCCTTAGAAATGCTGAGAGGCCTGAGGGCAAGATACCCACCGCAGTCTTCACTCTCCTGCCCCCAGCTGCCTCTCCCCTGGCAAAAGATGATAGAGGTTGCTAGGATATTTAGAATTACCTAGAAGTGAGAGTGTGTAGAAAGAGGACAGAAGGATGAGTTTTCTACTTGCAGATTGAATGGTGGAATTCCCAGCCCATCTGCTGGAATAAATCCCAGTGTCCCTGCAGACCTGAAGAGACTGCTAGGAGACAATGAAAAAAGATACCAACTCTCTCCCCATTTCCTCCCATTTATGGATGACTCAAGTCCAGGGAAGCTCCATTCCTAACCCCATAGGACTGTGGTCTCAAAACCAGACATCCAAAGACCATCCTCATGCTAGAATCCTCTAATACCAAGAAACCATCAGGCCTGAAATCAGAATTGAAGAACTCCTTAACAGCTTCCTGTACCTGCATGTTGGGCTCCTGATCTCTGGGTCCAGCTGAGGATCTTGCCTCTTTCACCCAACGAGAGTCAGGGGCAGAGGATACAACCACCATAGCACATCTTTCTAGCCCACCTCTGAGCCATTTTCCACCTTCATTTGAAAACTGGGATTTGGTCTCCTGGGCTCATCTCAGATTGAGAGGTCCTGCATAACCAACTGAAAAATCTTCTAAGTGGGACAAAACTCCCTACTACCCTATCTCCACTCCTACATACCTCCAGAAATCAATCAACCTAAAAGTATGAATGGAATTGTGTGTTAGAGATAAGGAGGAGAGAGATGACAATGTCCCAGCCCCTTCTAACCTCCATCATCTTACCAGACAAAACATCTCCCTCTCAGATTTTAGTACTGAGTATCTACATCATGCCTAGGAATAGAAAGATGAGGAAGACATGGTCCTTGCCCTCCTAAATCTTAGCATCATAGGGGACAACACATAAGCTGATCTCTTCCATATCATGGGTGGGGTAATAGAGATACACACAGCAGGGCTGGGGGAGCAAGAGACTACGCATCTGGCTAACGTGGGAATTCAGGAAAGGCTTCCCAGAGACAATGAGGCCTGAGTGGAGCTTAGGGGGATGAGTAGGAGTTGACAAAGTGAAGACTGGTTAGAAATATGTTACTGTCAGAGGTGTGCAGAAAACCACTAGGAGCCTGGAGATTAAGACAGGGTCAGGTCCTGAAAGTCTGCTGTGCCACGCAAGGGAGCTTAGCCTTTATCCTGAGGGCAAACAGGAGCCACTGAAGGGTTTTAAACAAAGACATGACTGGTCAGATTCATCTTAGGAGTATATTATATAATAGGGCTGAGGGCTCTAAGGGACACCCTAGAAACCCAGCCTGACTCCACATGTTGCTTGGGACATCTGTCCTATCCCTTGCAACTCCCTAACCTGCAAGCACCAAGGCCACACCTTGCCCACAGAACTGAATTTGGTATCACCAAGGAGCAGGTAGGCCTGGTAAGGCTGGGAGAACATAGCTTGTGTGAGACAAGAGTGCAGACTGACAGGGAACTTGCCCAGGCCTCTGAGGAGTGCCCAGCCCAAGCCCTGAGAACC
The DNA here is from genome assembly GCF_963924675.1 of Phocoena phocoena. Taxonomy (NCBI): domain Eukaryota; kingdom Metazoa; phylum Chordata; class Mammalia; order Artiodactyla; family Phocoenidae; genus Phocoena; species Phocoena phocoena. Next base: position 26,331,959 of record NC_089234.1, read on the forward strand.
AGCTAGAACCTCTTTTAATTTTGCGGGGGGAGGGGGAGTAAGGGAGTCATAGTTAAGTTACTTGTCCAAGGTCACTCAGTGATGTTGCAGCTGGTGGCAGGGTTAGAATACTGTTTTAGTTTGTCGCACTCCAAACTCTGCTTTCTCCACGAAGCCACCTTCCTTGGAGGAGAGGAAAAAAGGGCTGAAGTGGGGATGGGGATGGGGGGGTGGGGGCGCAGCCGAGAAGAGGAAGAGAGAAAAATGCAAGGAAAAAAGGAAAAAGAGGATCAGAAAGGGAAATTAGTCTTTCGAAGTGGCAGGGGAGGGAGGAGTGAGACAAACAGCAGGAGCAGAGTGGTGGCGGAGAAAATAAAAGAGGAAAGAAAGGCGAGACGTGGGAGGATTGGAGCAGAGACAAAAGGGCAGAGAGACAGACAGCGACAAGTGGAGAAAAACGCCGAAACTTGAGCGGCAACGAAGTCTGAGCGCTGAAACCCCACGGCCTCTCCCGGCCCGTGCGCCCTCCCACCTGGTCCTATCCCCCAGCACCGTTCCAGTTCGCTCGGTGTGGCGGCCTGGTCCCACCTCGCCGCCGACCGGCCCCGGTTCCGCGGGGATAGCCGGTCCACTCCACGCTCGCCCGCTCGGTTCCGCCAAAATGTTCTTCGGCAGCGCCATTTCAGCCACGTGGGGAGGGGCGTGGTCCAGTTCCTGAGGAGCGCCTCCGATTGGCTAGGGGGCGGGGTTCCTGGCGGCGCGCCGGCCGGACCACCCCCCTGAAGGCGGGGCCAGAACATTCACAGCTGGAAAGGGTGGAGCCCCGGTAGCGCAGCTGGAAGGGGGCGGGGCCCGACGCGCGAGGCTCGCAGCGGCGGGCTGGGGGCGCCCTGGACTGCCATAAAGTGAATGGGCGCCAGCGGGGGGTGGCAGTCCGCGGCGAGGCTTACTCTCCCAGCGAGCCCGGGAGCGCCGGAGCGGAGCGGCGGCCCGGGCACAGGGGGGCGGCCCCCACCCCGGCCGGGTGCCCGGCCTCTGGCCCCTGCTTGCCCTCCAGACTGCGGCCGCCGCCGCCGCTGCCGGGAGTCTGCCTGCTGCGGGACTCACTGTGAGTGCTTGACCATGCGGGGGACAGGGGCTCACGGGGCCGAGGGGCCATGGCCAGACTTCGGGATCCCTAAAACGGGACCTAGAGCTGCTGAACTGGAGAACGGTGCCTGGGGAACGGGTCGAGACAGGGAGGGCGGACTGCAGACCTGGGGCCAGGACTTAGAAAAAGGGAAACTTAGCGCCAGGACTCGGGGGACAGAGAAGGGGAAGACTCGAGGGATCCGAAGAGAAGTCGGAGGCATGAGGTCAGGACAGGGGCTCCGGGAAGCAGGGAGTAGAGTCGGGAAACCATTACCAGAAAGCGCCCCGGAATCCGGGGGCGCGGGGCCGACAGCCAAGGAGCCAAAGGGGTTGGCGAGGCCCTGGCCAGTGGGGGCAGCTGGCGGCGGGCGCCCAGCAAGGCGGCAGTTGGCAGTGCCCAACACCCCTCGGCTGGGTCTCAGACTCCAGGGACCGGGAGCAGGGGTGCGTTAGTCGCACAAGCTTCTCTTCCCAGCTGCTTTGCAATTGGGATAGGAACCGTGTTGTGAGAACCCGACAGCGACCGGGTCAGATGGCCGCTGTGTGGGCTGCAAGGCTGAGGTTGGGTAGTCCGAGTGACCAGGCGGCGGGTCTGGTGTGTCTGCCTGGGGTGTCAGGGCCCCGATGGGTCCCGACCTGGGGCAGCCACGGAATTGGACGGAATGTCCGCGGCGCGCGGGGCTCAGGGCTGACAGAATGTCCAGCGCAGCGAGGTTGGTCTCTCCGGAGCAGGCGCTGTGTCGGGCAGTGGTGGACAGAATGTCCCTGGCCGAGTGGCATGTCCATTTACCCCGCAGCGCCTGCCCAGCTGCTGCGTGTACGGTGGTGTTTGCTGTGGTGGGTTGCCTAGAATCGCAGCTCACACTTTTCAAACTTGTCTCTGCTCCTAGGGGCTGCGGGACATGGGGCAGGGAGTGAGAGTAAAGGCTGAAGCCTGGCCTTGGGTTGGAGTGGCCCGGGAGACATTCCCTCTCTAACCCAGACTAGATGCGATCTGAGCATCACCCTGGACTTCCAGAATCCAAATTTGTGGAGAGAGAGCCAATGGTGGGACTGCTAGTGGGAACCAAGACCAGGAAAGGAAGGAATGAACCACAAAGGGCAATGAGAGGGCAAAGAAGAGCCTAGCACAAGCCCCTGACAGCTTCAGTTCCCTCACAAACTCAGAGTCAACCCCTAATTCCAATACAGCTGACCAGGTACCCCCCAGACTCTGCCTGGGTGTCAGCAGGCTAAAGTCTCCTTTCCCACAGTGGGCAGGAGCCCAGGCCCAAAGAGAAAACTGCAGCCCTTTAGCAAAGCAAACCCTGTGGTCTTGTTTCCCTTTTTGCTTCCTCAGTCCCACCAATCCCCACACCACTCTGGTGGCTGAGAGGAGGTAGGAAGGAGACACAGAATCCAGACACTGGGATCCAACATGGGACTTTATTGCCCTCTATCTCTGGTTGGGAAGGATGTCTCAGCCCTACCCAACTACCCTGTTTGCTTTTCCTACAGCTGGGAGAGGGCCCTGATTTCTTTGGACCCGTACAATGACCGCCCATCCTGACTCCAGCTCTTTAACCAGAGCCCAGTTAAGCTGAAGGGAACAGAGTAGAGAGAACTCTCCCAGTCTATGTAAGTAAGCAAAACAGCCCATTTGGCGACTGAGTTTCATGGGGACAAGTGCAGGGTAATATGTTTAGCAATGAGTAATCTAAACAAGTGGGTTTCAACCTTTCTTACCCTCCAACCATGAATGACATATAATACGTCCTCCCCACATTCCCACCTCCACTCCTTACTTTTAAATTCACTTATCACCAGCTAGAACATTGTTTTCCAAACTCTTTTGTCCCTCTCCCCTTTTTGATAAATATAGAGTCATATCCCAGTTACCCCCATCACATTCTGATACCCTTTTCAAGGGGCTTGTGCTCCCATTGTCTTTGAAAACCACTGAAATTATGGGTGAAATGAAAGGCTGAGTCAGGAAAGGAATAGGGAAGGCATTACCTGAAGACTGTAGCCCTAAGTTCTACTTTTGCCAAAAAGGCCAAAAAGCAATGGCATTATAATAAAGATGACTAGAAGCAAAAGGCAGACCTCCTGCCCCTGCATAAATCCATTTAGCTGAGTGCATGCCTGGTCACTGGCTCTTAGGGAGAATGTCATGGACCTAGAGAAGGATCAGAGAATGGTGGCAGAAGGGGGAGCCAGAGGCTGCTGGAGAGAGCAAACTTGAAGGTTTAGGCCTCTGGAAAGTGAGATAGGATGGAAATTCACAAAATAAGGAAAGGCCTAGATAAGCAGATTTGTTTGCTCCCCAAATCCTGAAACCAGAGATGAGGGGACCTCTTAGAACTGGAATGATGCAAGCACAGGATGAATAGGAAAATGTTCCTTGGCACACTGTGGGCAGCAAACTTCCAGAGCTCTTTTCCAGAGAGGTGATAGAGGCAGGAAGTAGAAAAGGAATCCTTAAGGGCTTGGAAGGATCAATGCATGTCAGAGCTACAAATGGTTGCTGGAGCGGAGGGGGCGAGGAGTGGAAAGAGCTCAGTCCCTGGTCTTGGGAGAACTGGATTAGAATCTCTTCAATCTGTGTAACCGTGGACAAATTCGTCTTCTTAGAGGTGAAATAGGGATGGTCATTCCTGCCATTCAAAGTGGTTTTAAGAGTTAAACGAAATCATATATTTGAAAGCCCTTTGCAAATGGAGAAACACCACAGAAATAAGAAACATTATTGCTATTATTATGCCCAAACTGTAGGTCCCCTGTAAGCACAGAATCTTCATTTCGAAGGATGGTGTCTCAAGCCTTATATCAGCCTGCTAGCATCTGTGATCCAGTCATGGGAAGATTCTCAATGACAGATGAGACACCCTATCCTAGGCTTCAGATGCCAGCCACTATCCCTCCCCAAGAAGAGTTCCAGGGAGCTCCCCAAATGCTTAGATCCTCTACCAGACCAAATATCCTGATCTGATCCCTGCCTGCCTCCTGCTCAAGGATGTGAATATGGACCCAGAACCCAGGTCCAGGAAGGGAGGGCAGAGGAGGCAAGCTGGAGCTGAGTTGGGGATGAGCACAAGAGAAAGACACCACCCAAATCTTTTCTTCTCCATTTACTCTAAATGATGCTTCCTAGAGTGTGAGGGAGGGAGATGGCAGCTAACCTGAAGGGTCCACTAGGTCCTGAGCTTTGGGACTATCTAGAGTGTCTAGTCCCTAGTCACTGACAGGGACCCATGATAAGAGTGATAGGGAAAGAAAAGAAAAGGCAGTGGGGTGAGAAAGCTGCTTTCAGAACTCTCTCCACTCCTCTTGCTTCCCTGGGGCCTTCTTTTCACCTCTCATAGTTTCCCCTTTCTTACCTCTCCCCTGCCCAATCCATTCTGCTCACCACTGCCAAATAAAGATCCCAAAGACACTGCTTTGATGTCACTCCCTCGCCTACAAGCCTCCAGTGACTCCCACTGCTGGGAGCAATGCTTCTCAGTGGGGGGTGAGGTGGGAGAGGGCAGTATAGGAGTGGGAGTGGCATGACACTGCAGGCTAAGCCAACCCCATCTTCCTGGTGTGGTGATGTCACTTGAAGCTGTCTCTTGGATAGAAAACATTTTTTTTATATTAAAACAAACATAAGTATGGAATGGAATGCAAAATTTGCTTTGATTTTTAACATAAGGCTGAAGATCTCAAAGAAATTTCATACTGGCGGCCGCTGTTTCAGGTTGTGCCCCTAGTGTCCTGTACTATCTTCTCTCTTACTTAGTCTTAGGGTTGTTTTGGTGGAAAAGCTGGAGTTGCTCTAGCCTACACTGTATCAAGCCTGGACCCCCACCTCTTGCCCCTCATTGGACACCCTCTCAGACTGACCATTATTCTCTGATGATCTCCCATTGCCCACACTGAGACCCTGGCCGAGCTAGGCTCCCTGCTACCCTCTGAACCTACTGCTCTGTTATTTAGAAGCCTCTGCCCCCTTCTCTGCCTCCCTAATTTCCAGATCAGCCAGGTGCTATGTTCTCTGAGCCCCAAAACTTGATACCACCTTACATGTGCTACCGTCTTTCTGATCTTCCATGATCTGAGAATCAGGCCCATGCAGACCACCATTCCATCCTGTGCTCTGTTTGCCTCCCTAGACTGTAGGCTCCTAGAAGTTAGGGTCTGTGCCTTACCATTCTTGGGTATCTGTCTTAGCACCTAATGCTTGTTGAAGGAAAGAAGGAGGGAAGGGGGGAAAGGGTGTAGAGGCCCATTTCTCTGATCCCTGATTTACCCCTTGATAAATTAAGTGCATCAAATCATTGTTGCCTCTACCCGAGTCTCAGGGTTTCCTCTTGGCTGTGAGCTGTGAGCCTTGTCTACAGCTCTCTTCATTTGCCCTCATTTGCTGACTGCAGCTCAGCAGACCAGACAGTGTGGGTGCTCGGCATCCCTAATGAACATGAGGCTGTGTGCACTTAAGGGCCTCACTTTAGTTTTAGGTTTATAGGATGGTTCTGTCCTAGTTTAGGGCCCTGGTTTACACCTGTTCGCCAACTTGCTGCTTGCTGAGCTGAGCCACAGCATCACAACTCCATCCCCTCTTATCTTCTTTTTCATTCAGCCCATGCAAGAAAAGGTTTTCTCCCATTTCAGTTCCAGGGTGTGCCTCCTGCCTTGGGTATTATTATTGCAACTACTTGGGGGCTCTTTGGCTGTGACCCTGGTCTACCCCTTTGGCTTCAGGACAAAAGTGGGCGCACATGGCAGTTGCCTTCTTGCCATGAGTTGTGTCCCTTGGAAACCATGGCCTCCCCGCTATGGCCTCGCTGGTCTGTGACATTCTCTGATCTCCTCCTTAATTATCTTGGATATTTTGTTCTTGCTGCAGTCCATGACAGCTTCCTGTAATTCCATGCTGTACTTCAGAGTCAGAGGTCACCTGCAGGCCTTCTATTCTCCCTAGGGCTGGGATTGCCACCCTGACACCGGTGGGGCCTGGGCCATGCACCCCCTGCAGGGTGTGTTGGAAAGGCTGGGGTGGGGCAGGAGGCCCCCCCAAGAGCTGGACTCAGCACCACTGTTATCTCTTGACTCTCTTTGGCCCTTCCTGGTATTTCCTACCAGCATCAACCAAACGTGTGGCTTCCAGACCTACTGCCTGTCCCCGTCTACTGAGTGAGGAGAAGTCCCTGGCCGCAGTCCCAACTCCCCAGCTTCCCGACCTCCAGCAGTTTGGGGGAGCTTAATCCTCAGCCAGCCTGTCTCCAGCTCAGACAACAGCTTGGCGCCCCCAGCCTCTGCCTGACTAGCCCACCGGACACGAGTCTGCTAGAGGCCTCTGCCCCCACCCACTCTCTCTGCTGCCTGCCTGCTATTAGTGTTCCTGCTTTTTCAGCTCCACAGGCAGGGCCCTTCTCAGCCACACCCCCTCTTTCTGCTATGACTAACCCAGCCAAGAGCCTGAAGCCTTTATTCTTTCCTCTACCACCAGTCACTGGTGCCCAAAGTGGCTCCCAGCTTGGGCTACTCTGCCCATTTGGCTGTTTCCTTATTGACTGGACCCTCCTTTATGTTTAGGACAGGGTGCTCACGACACACACTTGCATCCCTCTCTAAAATGCAGCATGCTTCCCTTTATTCAGAGCAACTTTTCACTGGGAGACACAGGATCTAGGGAGGTGAACCACTCAAGCAATGGCAGAGACAAGAATGAGATCTTATTTACCACTCTATCCTGAGTGCCTTACTCAACGCCCAGCTCACAGAACGTGCCAAACAAACAACATTTCAATGAATGAGGGGGAAAACAACAAGTACAACAACTTGGATAGAGTTTGACCCCTACCTATTTTTTAAAATAACTTTATTTATTTATTTATTTATGGCTGTGTTGGGTCTTCGCTGCGGTGCATGGGCTTCTCATTGTGGTGGCTTGTCTTGTTGCGGAGCATGGGCTCGAGGCGCACAGGCTTCAGTAGTTGTGGCACGTGGCCTCAGTAGTTGTGGCGCATGGGCTTAGTTGCTCCCCGGCACGTGGGATCTTCCCGGACCAGGGCTCGAACCCGTGTCCCCTGCATTGGCAGGTGGATTCTTAACCACTGCACCACCAGGGAAGCCCCCTACCCATTTTTAAATGTTATGTTTTATTTTAACCTTGTAACAATACTGAAGGTAGATAGGGAAGGGATCATAATCTCACTTTTACAGATGAAAAAATATGCCTAGATAGGTAATTTGCCAAGGACACCCAGCTAGTAAGTTGGGGAGCCAGGACGTGAACCCAGATCTTTTGACTCCAATCCTAGTTTCTTTGGGGTATACCAGATTACTTTCCCAGGAGGGGCCTCGTCAGTTTCTGACCCCCACTGCTACCCAATCCTCTTTTTCCAGCATTCTCATACCTTCTCCCCACTCAGCCAAACAGGCTCTCTCCAGCAGCCACTGAGTGTAGACCACTCCCTCCCGTGGCTCCTTTGGCTTCCTCCTCCCCCACAGAGTCCTTAGTTCCTGGGACTGAGAGCTGAGGTTCAAAGGGGCCAGGAAGGGGAAGGGGGAGGATAATGGCTAGCTCCAAAACAGCCGAGGCAGCTGTCCCTGTCACAGAGAGAGGAGACTGTGTGACGGTGTGTCCGTCTGCCTGAATGTGGGAGCGCGTGTGGGAGAGTGTGTGTTTGTAGGCCTCTAGCTCCAAGTCCTAGTGCTTATTTTGTCTGAGTGGGGGCCCGTGTGTGTCCGCATGTGTGTCTGTCTGTCTCTGGGAACACACAGCCTGAACTCTGCTTTCTCAGCCTCGTCTTTTATTCTGGCCCTTATCTCTCCTCACCCTGCCTCCCTCTGCTGAAATAAAGGGTGAAACCAAGACACAGGTATGGAATGCTGGGGGAACGGGAGTTTGGAAAATGGGAAGTCTGGAGGCAAAGCAGACTGGAAGGATGAACGGCAATGGTGGGATTCAGCTTTCCCTACAGGGAAACCCAACTGTCCCTATTTTCCCGGCTCTGCCTTGCTCCTGTGGGCCTCTGGAGAGGTCAGAGGCATGGTTTGCAATTTTGAGGGCATCTTGGGTATGAAGAGACTTCAGAGCACCCCTTTTTCCAGCTCTCAGTTCTAAGCCTCCCCAGCTACTTGGGAAGAGCTACTAGTCAAGGCTGCTCCAGGTCCCTCCCAATGGCCTCTCCCTTCTATTGGAGCATCATTGGGCCAGCCCTAAGCCTCTGGCTCCAGTCCTCATATCTGGAAGGGGAGGGAAGCAGAGCAGCCCCATCCCTGGCCTGACTTCTCTCCTTCCTTCCCGGGGTTCCATTCAGCCCTGCTTCTCCAACCCTAGGAGAGGGTCCAAGGTCTAGTCCCCTCTGCCTTTGGAAAGAACAGGGACTGTTTCTCAACCTCCTGCCTTGACCTCTGACCCATCCCCAATCTAGCTTGAGAGGTGGAGAGGTGGGGGGACAGCTGTCATCTCTGAGCTGGTTGAAGGGGGCATTACCATGTGCAAATACAGGCCGCTGCCCATCTGCGCCTCCCTGAGAAAGGCTCCTAATAAATTCAGAGCAGCCAAGTGACACACGTCTCAATCTAGGCTAATCCTCCACATTAATGCCACCTTGCACAGCCTGCATTAAGTCCCTGTTAATGGGGAGGCAGATGGACCCCTCCTACCCAGCTTTTCATCCCTGTTTCTCTGTCCCCAGCCTCCTTTGGTTCTCCTCTGACCAAAAGGCATCTGGAGTCTTGAGCCCCACTAGTGCCCTTTTCCCTTCCCCCCACCAGAGGGGGCCTGGGAGAGCCAGAAGGAAAGGGGACCCTGCAGGGGAGACTTGGAGGGGGACCCAGGCAGGCTCCTGGGCAATGTCAGGTAAGGTTTGGCATAGGGAGTAAGGGTAGGAAGGGGGTTTTAAGAAGCCCACATCCACAGCCTGGGGTGGGCCAGCAAGAAGCTGTGTGTGACAGTGGTGACTGGTAGGGTGCAGTGTGTGTCTGGGCAGGTATAGAAGCAGAGAGTGATTTTCAAACTTGTTTTTGATCAAGGAAGACTTTCTTCAAATGAAATCTCTCCAGAAAGCATAAACAAAACAGACAAAAGCAGGGCTGCCCTAGTTGAAGTAGACCCGAGTAAGATCAGGCTAGATCTCTATCCCTGAGGTTAGCCCTAAGTTCCAGTCCCCGAGGGGGTTTGTGAGGAGGGCCCCAAAGAACACAGTCTGAAAAAGCAAACAAAGAGAAGCAGTTTAGGAATCTCCCAGACCTGGTTCAGATCCCAGCTCCACTGCTTACAAGCTCTTTAACCTTAATCATTACTTCAAGTCTCAGTTTCCTCACCTGAAAAAGGGTGATCATACCTAATATTGATGCATTCTTGTGAGGGGAGAGATAATGAGGTGAAGACACATAGTAAGTACTCATAAATGATAGCAGTGATTCTCCTTATGGGAGACATATCAGGCCTGGTTCAAAATCAAATCTGTCCCACTGGAGAGTGAATAACACAGGTTCAGACTGCGTCTCAGGTGTGACTGGCTGAGAGGCATGTTTGAGTTTAAGGGGATATTGGGCACTCGTGTGAGAGGGAATTTAATTTTTGAGTATGTGGTGTATGGTATGTGGTGTGCAACAGTGTGGTTTTCATTAATTCAATAAATATCTGTTGAACACCAACAGTGCACCAGGCAGGGTTCTAGGTACCCAACACTGAAGAAATCAGTCTAGTGTGTATAACTGTGTATAAAATCTCTTGAGTATACACCTCTCCCCGCCTTAGGCTGTTGTTTCACCATTCTATCCTAGGGCACCCTACACAGGGGTAGCTTTATGTCGGTGGCAGAGAACTAGTGGGGAAACACTACTGGGAACCGGATAACCCGGAGATTTTCTTCCCATTAACCAGGTCTGTGTCTTCGCTTCCCTCCAGAGTCCTCCCCCCATGGAGTTCGGCCTGCTCAGCGAGGCAGAGGCCCGGAGCCCCGCCCTCTCGCTGTCAGATGCGGGCACCCCCCACCCCCCAATCCCGGAACACGGCTGCAAGGGCCAAGAGCACAGCGGTGAGCGCGCCACCTTCTGGGGGTGGGGGAAATAACAGCTCCATCCCTAACGAGGGTGGGACCCGGGAGTGCAAGCCCAGGTGGGAGTGAGGGGCCCCGCCGAGGAAGTCCCCGCGCCCGGGAATCCGCACAGGCAAGAACGCGCTGTGACCGACCCCACCCCGGCCCCTAGACTCGGAGAAGGCCTCGGTTTCGCTGCCCGGCGGCTCCCCCGAAGACAGCTCGCTGAAGAAGAAGCAGAGGCGGCAGCGCACGCACTTCACCAGCCAGCAGCTGCAGGAACTGGAGGCGACCTTCCAGAGGAACCGCTACCCCGACATGAGTACGCGGGAAGAGATCGCCGTGTGGACCAACCTCACCGAGGCCCGCGTGCGGGTACGCCGCCCCCCACCCCCAGAGCCGCCACCCTCACTCCATCCCGGGCCTCCCTCTCGCGGGCCGCTCAGCAAGTAGCTTCGGAACCAGCATCCTGTAGTTCTGCCCTGCCTGCCCCATCCTCGGACCCAACACCCGACGTCCCCCGGCCCCGGCCCCTGCCCGCACGGCCTTCTTTCCGCCAGGCTCCAATCTCTGCTCTTCCTGCACCCTTTCACTCCAGACGGCGCGCTCCCTCTCCCCTGGCACTGTCTCTGGTTCTCCTCTTCACCTCTCCTAGACCCGATCCTGCTGCCCACCCCCGCAGCCCTGTCGCCTCCGACTCAGTTCTGCAGCAGACTGTTTCTTTCTCAGCCCGCTGACTCCGTGAGCTCTTCCCTCACCCCGACCGGCTGCTCCACCACCCCATTCCCGTTTCTGGGGTGGTTATGCTCCACCACCTCCTCTCGCTTATGCTCCGCCCGGCCCCGGACCCCGCTTGGTCCCCTGCCTGGGCGACCCACCCACCAGCCAACTGCGAGGGCCGGGCCCTGACAGCCTTTCTCCCACGCCCACAGGTGTGGTTCAAGAACCGGCGCGCCAAGTGGCGAAAGCGCGAGCGCAGTCAGCAGGCGGAGCTGTGCAAGGGCGGCTTCGCGGCGCCGCTCGGGGGGCTGGTGCCGCCCTACGAGGAGGTGTACCCCGGCTACTCGTACGGCAATTGGCCACCCAAGGCGCTGGGACCGCCGCTCTCAGCCAAGACCTTCCCGTTCGCCTTCAACTCGGTCAACGTGGGGCCTCTGGCTTCACAGCCTGTTTTCTCGCCACCCAGCTCCATCGCCGCCTCCATGGTCCCCTCGGCCGCGACTGCCCCGGGCACTGTGCCAGGGCCCGGGGCCCTGCAGGGCCTAGGTGGGGGGCCCCCCGGGCTGGCTCCGGCCGCAGTGTCCTCCGGGGCAGTATCCTGCCCTTACGCCTCGGCCGCCGCAGCCGCAGCCGCAGCCGCCTCCTCCCCCTACGTATATCGGGACCCGTGTAACTCGAGTCTGGCCAGCCTGAGGCTCAAGGCCAAACAGCACGCCACTTTCAGCTACCCCGCCGTGCCCGGGCCGCCCCCGGCCGCCAACCTCAGTCCGTGCCAATACGCAGTGGAACGGCCTGTGTGAATGGCCCCGCCCGTCGATCATCCCTGAAGGCGGGGGCGATAATTTACGGCCTCTACGGACTGGGGTCGTCTTGCCTGGCTTGACGCCCCGGGGTCTGAGAGGGGTGCTGGGGCAGTCGGGCTTGGGGAGGCGGCCGGCTTAGGAGAGAGCTTTCCCCCTCCCAGGCCTGAGAGGTGGACTGGGCCCTTAGTCCGCGCCCCTGGAACTGAGGCCAGGAACAGGGACCAGTTCCCCGGGGGGCCAACTCACCCTTGGTCCACCCCGCCTTCTCCAGACACCCCTTCCCCGGTTTTCAAAGATAAACGAAATAAACGTGCGCGGACTGTCAAAGGCCTGATGATTCAGAGTTGCGGTTGAGCCTTCTCCCCTTATCCTTCCCCATGTCTAAAGGAGAGCTGGGTGTACAGGAAACAGATAGGGGTCCAGGCTTCTAGGGCTTCAGTCCTCCCCAGGCCACCATCACCAAGACGGGGAAGCCTGGGGATTCCTGGAGCTGAGCGGCGCACGCATGCGTGCGTGCGTGTGTAGGTGTGTATGGCTTGGACAAAGCTGGTACTGCAGCGCCACCTCGTGGTCTCATGGAGGATAACTGGAAGGTCTGATCTCGAATGCTTACTTAAAGATGTCAATTCTGCAGTTTAGGAAGCCTATGACTTTAGAAAAAGTTACTCCAGCTTTCTGCAGCTGTTTCTCACTGTTCCTATGAGGGGCTTGGGCCTCTAACAGCAATAAACTTCTGGTCTGTAACAGACATTTATTAAGTGCCTACCAGGCCTAGTATTCTTATTGAGTGTCTGTGTGTGACTCATCCTTCCACACACCACACCCTCTTAAGCTTCTCACCCACTGCCAGCAGCCCTCCTCCATCACAGCAGTCCCCTTCATCCTCAAAATCCCCAAACCCCAAAAACCTTGTTGAAATCTTTAATTTAAAAAATAGAGCAAGAAGAAGAAAGATTTCTGGAAATATAGATCACTCAGCTCTGGGGAGCCTCTTCAGTCCCACTCCATCCCAGGGACTGTTTGGCCTTCACATTAAAAACAGAAACAGCAAAGTACTAGATCACACCCCCACCCCAGGGGTGACACTTTTTGACTGTCATAACCTCCTGCCACCTTGGGGTACACATCCCGTGGGGAAACCATGCAGAAAAGGCATCCTAATTATTTTCCCAAACCTAAGCTCAGCCCCTCAATGCCCTGGGGAGGAGAGAGCTCGGGGCTCCTTCTTTTCTCCAACCCTTCACTGGCTCTTGGTCTTGGCCTTGACCTTGGTAATTACATAGTTTTGGTGGAAGAACTGGACAAAGAGGAGGAAATAGGTTGTATACAAGATGAAGGACCAGAAGAGGTGTTCCTTTGTTGTATGGCATCCCTGTTCCTGTCTCCAGATGTAAGTCAGGATACCGACAGTAGCTCCCATAAACATCTCAGGATTTGCAGGCTGGTGATGAGCATGGGAAACCACCTGGGGGGCTTTACTTTGGCAGTCTTCAGAGTATAGTAGGTGTACATGATGGCATGTACACCGTAGTTCATGGTCAAGAACCAGCCGCCTGCAGCCACCTTGTTCTTGTATCCAAAGCTCTTGTACACTAGCTCTGTGCTGTGGTGGTACCAGTGCACAAAGATGAGTGGCCATTTATACAGGATGATGAAGGCCGTGTCTCCTGGGAGATGGGGAGTCATAGCTGGCATACCACCCAGTGTTGGGACCACCCTCCGCACTGGACGTGGGGGCATATGGGGAATTGTCAGGGCAGGGAGAGGGGTTTTTGTGGCAGAGAATCTAAGGAGGGGCTTGGGTGAGAGGTGTTGTTAGGACCCAGGGGTGGGGAAGGGACTTTCCAATGTGATGGGTAAGGCGGGGGGGCCCTGAGGAGGGGTGCAGTTGACTGGACACCAGAGAGATGAAGCCTTGCCACTCACCAAGTTCAATGATCTTGCTGAGAACAAAGAGGCAGGATCAGAATTTGATTATGGGATTATCGGTGAAGATGAAGAAGCATACAGTTTTCTTTAGGCTCCCCTAAGTAGCACAGTCCCCGTATAGCCCCATGTCCTCATTGCCCCAAGGATACTGAAATGGGACAGAGGAAAAGGGTTTAAGGGTCATTCCCAGGCATCAATCCATGCTTCGCCTGGTCAAATTCCACCACCTCCCCCCGCTCCACAGGGGATGGGTCACAGCTTCTGAGATCCTGTGGCCAACCTGGTAGAGCCAACCAGTAATCTAGAAGACATGAAGGCTAGGGAAGGACCAGGGAGTGCTGGAGGTTGGGACTGAAAGTTGAATTAGGGAATAGGGCTCATGGGATGGGAGGAGATGGGTGGCAGGATGGGGGGTGATCGAAGGAGTTTGGGGGGGGCGGAATATGGGAAGAAGGGGCTGGGGAAGTTATTGGGAGGTCTTGGGATAGGGTATTAGATGCAGAGAGTATTAGAGGGTGGGGAAAATGTTGGAAGTACCAAGACTCCATGAGCACAAGAGGACTTGTGAGAGAGAGGAGAGACGGCCAGTTCGGGGACTGGAGAAGGAAAACAGGGGAATATGGGAGGAGGGTGGAACCTGAGGAGAGAGTTAGAGCTGAGAGAATGGGATAGGAAGAGAGTTAGGGGGCAAAACTTGGGGAGTTGATACAATTGAGGTTTCTAGAAAGTTTTTAGGGATAGAATGTGGGTCTAGGGTCTATAAGATGGGTTGTGGGGGGGGGGGTCTTACCTGAAGATTGCAAGGCAGAATGACCAAAGGATGAGAGGTCCCTGCAGGTTGAAGCCCTTCCGTGCCTTCATGTAGTTCTGCCCCACAAAGATGAGCAGCAGGTAGATCAGAGCTATGGTGAATGAGGTTGCCCTGGCAGGCAGAAGGGAGAGGGGATGGGCTTATGGGTAGGTGCTGGTTAGAGGAATGCCCACTCATATCCCCAGGTGAGTGCTCTGGGTTGGAGTCCTACTTCTGCCATTTACTAGCTGTGTGACACTGGAAAAACTACTTAGTTTTCTGAGCATTAGTATTCCCCTTATTTTGTAAGAGGGGAATACCACTCCTCTCCTGACAGTGTTAATATATATACAAAGTACCTAGCACAGGGCAGGGGCTATGTCCAAGGTTTCTGTGATTACTGCTCTCTCAATGGGGTTGGGAGCGGGTGACAGCTGCTGACCCATGCCTAGAAGCAACCCAGGCCTGTGGTGTAAGAAGAATGTGGCAACAGCTTCTGCCTGGTTGGGTCATGACAAATTGGAGCACAAAGTCAACCTACAAACACCTCTGAGGAGCTCTTGGGCAAAGCCCGAGGAAATTTTGGAAGAGTATCTAGATTTTGTCTCCTTCTCCACAGCAGGGATGATGGAGCATTTGAGGAACAAGATGATAACTGTGAAGGGAAGGCTGTCCCCAGGTACCAGCACTATGCACGCATGCGCACACATGCGGCCACAAAGGATGGAGAGTCATCTATAAGGTGGGTGCGAAGTAGGAGTTCAGATCAACTCCATTCTTCAGAGACCAGTTCTCACTACACTCTTTCCTCTTGGTTTCTGTCTCCTCCCGCATTCCTCACCCCATCCTCTTATTTCTGCCTTCCTTTCTTCCAGACCTAACCTCTCTGAGGTGCCACACTACCTGCACCTTGGACAACGGGTACGTGAAGCCAGTACTGGGGAGCCCGATACCTTTGCTCTTTAGCAAAATCACTGTGGGTATTCTGTGTATCGCCCTCCCCCTCTTCCGCCAATCCCCCCAAATAGCAGTCATCAGAGTTGGGCCCCTGACACGGCTCTTCCCCTTCTCCAGGTCTCACCAGTACTCCTCCAAAACGGGCCTTATGTCCTGGAACAGCTCGAAGTTGTAGGGCTGGAACATCTGCTCTACTTCATCTGAGACATTCATGGCTGTGACCATTTCGTTCTGCAGATGCTGAGGTCGGGAGCTTAGGGAGCTGGACGAGAGTTAGGGGACCGAGGATGGAGCGAACCTTGGGGCAGGACTGACCAGACCCAGAACCCAAGGTACTACGCGGCAAACCGAAGAGCGTCAGATCCAGGCACGTGCGCTGCAGTCCAGCCGGCTTCCACCACCACCGCCGCCACTGCGGTATATAACGCGGAATTGCCAAGCAGCAGGCCTCGGAGGCTCGCGGCCCCCTCCCTGCGCCCGGCCATTATCCAATCTCGACCAAGATACGCCCCTGTCCCACCCCTGGGCCGCAGCCCGCTCTCTGATTGGTCATTCAATGGATGAGGCTCCCCCACCAGAAGCCTCGCACTACAGTTGGCCTTCGCCACGCCCACCTTCCCATCTTTTTCTCCCGGCAACACTTGCACTCCCACCTGTTTGGCTTAGCCATTGTGGCCTTGCTAGTTACCGTGACAGGCCAGGCTTCCCCTGGCACTGCCGACTATAACTTTGGCTTCAGTTTGCTTTAATCCTGACCTACCTAGCAGTGAACAGAGAATGGAGGTGTCCTCAGTCTCTGGTGCCAGACATAGGGGTGTCAGTTTCCCACCTCCCCGAGACGCTGGGAAAACCAGGCCTGGGATGAGGCTGGGTCAGGCTGGGGAAGGAGCAGCAAAGAGCCCCTCCCGTAGTCCTACCTGCCTCCCTCAGGTCTGTAGTTGTGGGTGGGAGGGAGATGAATTATAATGAGTTGTATTGTGGAGGTAGTTGATGTTTGTTGAGGCTGTTGTGGTTTCTTTACAGTTTCCTGAATTCCTGAACTGCTCCAGCCTGACACCCAGTAATAACCCTGGGGAGGGAATGGGGTCACCCTCTGGGCTTCTGGGATTATTGTCTTCAGGTTTCCTGGAGACCTCCTGCGATTTATAGAAGAGGAGATGCAGTGCATCTCCCAGTGTCCTGCGTTCACCCCTAGTCTGTGCTTATCTAATCAAATCTACTTTTTCCTTGCCTGTATACCCAGCCCCAAGCAAATAAATATTTTAAAACTTCTAAGGCCTTATTTATTTCTCTCCTAGTCTTTATGAGAGTGAGGGAGAAATACAAGGCTTGAAGGCAGTTTGAGATAAGATGGAGATTTGCAAAACAAATGCTAAGATAATTAAATATAAAATATTTAAAACCACAAAGCTGCTATAAATGGCTATGTGCAGTAAAGCCTACAGGCTCTGTAGCCAGAGGACCCAGGTAGGAATTCCAGCTCCACTTTTCAGCTACTGTCTGAGCTGAGGGTGGAGTGAGAAGTCCTGCCCATGCTATCTAAATGACTCTCAAGTGCATCCCTTTGTCTCTGTTCCTCATCACTTCTCACCTGGTTACTACAGCCACTACCTTAGTCACAGTAACTGGTTGCACCACCACCTTCTCTAATATAGTGCTTTCTATTGCATTAGAATCAAAAAAGAATACCCAAACCTGGCTGATCATAGCATTCCTGAGCCCCAACCCCAGAGCCTCTGACCCAGTATGTGGTCTCGGACCATTCTTTGAAAACCACCACTTTCTGTCCTCTCAGCCAAAAGAGGGTTCTCAAACGTAAATTGGATCAAGCTGCTTTCCTGCTTAAAAACTTACTGGCTCTCGATTGCTTCACACATAGTCTGACACTCAGAAGGTGATCAGCACATGTTTGATGGATCAATGAACAAATGAAAGAATGAACATTGCAAGAATAATACCAGCTAGGGACTTCCCTGGCAATCCAGTGGTTAAGACTCTGCTCGTAATGCAAGGGGCACAGGTTTGATCCCTGGCTGGGGAAATAAGATCCTGCATGCTGCACAGTACAGCCAAAAAAATTAAATTAAATTAAAAAAAATTAAAAACATAGGTGTGGCCACCTGTTGGGATCTTTACTAATTGAAAAAAGAAAAACAAAACAAAACAGCTTAAAAAAATAATTCCACCTAGGTGTTACAAGACCTGGATTCAAATGTCAGCTCTACCATTAGTCATGCGATTTTAGGCAAATTACCTAACTTCTCTGATACTCAGATTCTTCAATAAAATGTAGATAGTCATACTTGCCTGCCTACCTCACAAGGTTGGGGTCAGTATACAAGTCAGATAATATCAATGAAAGGATATTATGGACTAGACACATGGAAATGTCAGGGTGAATCATTTGGGGAGGTTTACAAATGCATATGAGTATGTATACACAGTCCTGGGTTTCTCTCAAATAAAGATATTTTACATTGCCTTTCCCTGTGAAGTTTAATGGTGAGGCTTGAGGGAGGGGTGTGTGTAAGAAGGGAAGAAGAAGAAAAACCTCCAGAAATTATTTCCTAGGGGAAACCTTCCCTGACATTTGGACTTGGTCTGCTACTCCTGTTATATATAAATTGCTCTCATAGCATGGCATTTCTTTCATTCAATGAGAGTTTATAATTATGATTTCTTGATTAATACTTGCTTCCCCTACTAGTCCTTGAGCTCCATAAATGCAAGGAATATGTCTACCTCTCATTAGCTACCAGAAAGGTCTTTCTAAAACATACATTAGATCATGTCATTCTTCTTTAAGAACAAAAAAATCTTCAGGACAAAGTCAGATTCCTGAGGTTAGCCCTGACTCTTTCTTTATAGCCAATGTCCCACCATCCTTCAGCCCCAGCGTTCCACATTTTAGCTATAATGGAAGAGTTGCAACCCCATAACACAGCACCATATTTTCAGACTTTTCAGCTCCTTTACCTCTCTCCGTATTGTTCTCTCTCCCCACACATCATTTTCTCACCTGGACAAATCTTATTGTTCCGCCCTAGCTCTGAAGTCACTTACCCTGCAAAAGCCTAATCTTTTTCAGACAGGGACAACCCTTCTCTTCTTTGTCTTCCACCCACAGGACTTTGCCCAAACAGCCTTCCAGGATTGTGCTTCTACCGAGGGAGTACAGTTAACCATATATTTCCTATACTATCCTGGCTCCCACACCCTATCTCAAAGGGTCGTTTTTGTTAGGTCACTCCCCCTCTGAGGGATGCACACAGCTCCTGGCACAGAGTGGGCACTCAAAATATGTCTGTTGCTTTGAACTGAGTAGGCACCTAAGAGGAAAAACAAACAATAAACATGTGTATTTAAAAAAAGACTCAATTCCTTAGTAATTAGGGAAATGCAAATTAAAGACTGTAAGCATAGTATGGTTCCAATTAACAGCCATTAAACAGAGTAAAAATTAAATACCCAGCGCTGGTCCAAGCTTTGGGTAACAACAGATACATTCACACCTGGCTAGTGGCCAGGTAAACTGCCATAATCCTTCGAGAGGCACACTTAGGTCACACTTAGCAAGAGCCAGCTAGTTTGCTTTGACCCAGTCTCTCATCTAGGAATTTAAAACCCAGTGAAATAGAACAAAAGAAAAAATATCTATGTGTACTAAAATACTTACGTCATTGGGACTTAAAAGGGCTGCAAACAATCCACTAATGAGTGCTTAAATTATTAAATACTATACTACATACTAAGATTACAAAACAGCTTGCAGCTACCAGAACATGGAGAAACGTGAAACCATGTTTGTAAAATAACGTGAAAGAAAAACAATATTTAAAACTGTATCTAGCTCGTCCTTCTGCCGCTGCTCTTGGGCCGGGCAGCGCGTGGGGGAGGGGGGCGAAGAGGCCGGGGAGAGGCTTCGGGCGCGGCTTCCCTCGCAGGCTCCTGGGGTTCTGGCACTCCCCAGCGGCCCGGGGCCCATGGCAGCTCGGCGACAGCGCACCGGGAGGCCAATGTCCGGGGCTCGGTCCCCAGAGAGCCGCCGTTCCTACGCTCCAAGGTGATCCCCATCCCTGCCGGAGTATTTACAGTGGGCACCAATGATCCTCAGATAAAGTAGGATGGGGAAGCACTTGCGAGGAGAGTTGCTATTGATGTCTTTTACATGGATGCCTATGAAGTCAGTAATGCTGAATTTGAGAATTTGTGAACTCAGCTGGCTAGCTGACAGAGGCTGAGAAGTTCGGTGACTCCTTTGTCTTTGAAGAAATGTTGAGTGAGCAAGTGAAGTCTAATATCCAACAGGCAGTTGCAGCTGCTCCCTAGTGGTTACCTGTTAAAGGCACTAACTGGAGACACCCAGAAGGGCCCAACTCTACTGTTCTACACGGGCCAGATCATCACGTCTCCTACTGCACGTGGATGGGGAAGCGGTTGCCCATGGAAGCTGAGTGAGAATACAGCTGTCGACGAGGCCTGTAAAATAGACTTTTCCCCTGAGGCAACAAACTGCAGCCGAAAAGCCAACATTATACCAACTTTTGGTAGGGTGAGCTTCCTGTGACCAACACCAGAGCGGACGGCTTTCCGAGGAACCGCGCCTGTTGACGCCTTTCCTCCCAATGGTTATGGCTTATGCAATATAGTAGGGACGCCTGAGAGTGGACTTCAGACTGGTGGACCGTTCACCATTCTGTTGAAGAAACGATTAACCCAAAAGGTTTTCCCCTTCTGGGAAAGACCGGTTGAAGAAAGGTGGATCCTACATGCGCCATAAATCCTACTGCCTATAGGTGTCGCTGTGCTGCTCGAAGCCAGAACACATCCGACAGCTCTGCTTCGAATCCGAGATTCCGCTGAGCAGCCGACCGCCTGCCCACCACCGGCTAAGAGCCAAGAATAGCCTTCCCAAATCCGAGAAGTCGTGTGTAACCTGCACACGGCTTCCATCAGAACGCTGAACAATCTCGTGTGAAGAATTCCCGCCCCGAGGTGTGTTACATGCCTGCCCGATGGCCAAAGGAACGCCATTGCCAGACCAAATCGCTGACTCGCATCAGCATGTGTGGTTTATCGTGTGGTGTATTTCACGTTACCTTTGAGAGTCTTTAAAACAGGAAGGAAGTGGAGGGCACCCTGAGCTAGGCTTCAGGAGGCCTGCCTTCTCCCCCTGCGGTTAGACCCCAGAGTCCCACACTTGACCTTCCTGGGCCTCAGTGACCTCATCTGTCCAGCGAAGGGATACATAACACGATTTCTGAGGCTCTCTCCCGCTCACAGATTCTCTGAATATATCAGATTCTGTTGTGATTTCATAGTGAGAATTTATGACTGATGATTTTTTACCTATTTTTTTCCATGTGTGAACCTTGGGTGATACTAACCATGTACAATAACTGTTCTCTTATGTATTATTTTCAGAAAAGGATGGGGGTGGTGGTGGTGATGAGTCTTTATATTCATACTGCATTTCTTTTTGTCAAGGAAATCAGGGTCTTTTACATTGTTATGATGAATCCCACTTGGGTCAGTGATGGTATGCTCAAGTTCAGCAATCTGAACACACAGGAATGTCTGCGGGGTGACTCTACTGTGCTTTATCCTTTAACATTAAATGCCTGTGGTTCAGGGGGGCAGTTACAAGCCCCATTTCCCCCGTACCCAAAGCCTTTGGTGAATGTGAAACGTGTGCTACACGGAGAAACCTGTTTAATTCCAGACGTACGAGAAAAGTAACAAGCACCTTGAATTAACTGTTTTCAAGGTATCCAATGTTTTGTAATAGGGAAGCAGGAAATCTTATTGGCTGTGGAGTATCAGATGATTTGGATCCTGCACTATGTCAAATAAGCTGGTATCTGCTAAATAAGAAAAAAATTTAAAAAAAGAACTATCTATCCTATCACCTCAGTTATCTAAAAGTGATGATGTCCGTAAAGTTTGAAGTCAAAAAGAAACACTAAAATACGAAATCATTTGATGGGATGGGTGAGATTATAGGAAAGAATTAGAAGCATTTAAGGTTTTTTTCCATGATATTCTAAAATTGATCTCATAACATTTTTTAATGCTATGCACCCAGGGAATTATGCTTTTAATATAGGAAATGATCAGATATAATGTTAAGTAAAAAAATGTAGGATATAGAATGTACGTGTAATATGGTCTCAAATTGGTGGAAGAAATGTAGATGGAAAGAATATTTGTAAATTTTTGTAGAGAAAAAATATGGAAGAAAACTATGTTGAGAACCAGTATTGGAAGGAAATGCACCAAAATGCTAATAGAGTTTGTCTGAATAGTGAAATAATGGGTGGTTTTTATATTATTTTTTTAATCAGTAAATGTTCAAAACTAAACTGAATGTATTGAAATTCCTTGGATTTCAGTCTTTGCCATGTGTTCTGTCACTAATTGGCTTCTCTGCTTCTACCTTCCCTACTCTAAGGTCCTGCATGTCCCTATCAGATTCATCTCCTTTCCCCAGTATTTTTACTGACTTGGTTTGGCTTCTAGATTTCTGCTGTGCCTTTACTGCTGCTTCTTCTCATACTTTTCACTTCTTTAATGATGTTGTTTCTTTCTTTCTTTTTTAAAAAATATTTATTTATTTATTTGGCTGTGCTGGGTCTTAGTTGCAGCATGCAGGTTCTTCGTTGAGGTATGTGGGATCTTTTAGTTGTGGCATGCAGGATCTTTGAGTGGCGGTATGCAGGATATAGGTCCCTGACCAGGGATCAAACCCATGCCCCCTGCATTGGGAGCACGGAGTCTTAACCACTAGACCACCAGGGAAGTCCCAATGCTGTTGTTTCTTAAAGTCCTGTCCCATCTCCTTCTCTCTCACTCTATACTCTCTTTCCTGGCTATCTAATTCCCTCTTAGGGCTTTACCTGTTACTTCTACTTGGATGACCCCACATTACTTATCTTCTATATTGACCTGTCTTCTCTATTCTTGCTCACATTTGCAGCTGCCCATTGGACTTCTCCACTTGGTGACTTGAGTTACAGACAGCTCACACTCAGGTGTAGAAACCCAGCTCATCTTTTACCCAGACCTGCCTGTTCATTTTGCTAACTTATTTCCATTAAAATCACCACCGGGCTCTAGGTTCCTAGGAAGGATTGGCTACATAATTTGCAGGGCTCGGTGCAAAATAAAAATGTCAAGCCCCTTGTTCAAAAATTATTAAGAATGTCAAGTTGGCGGCAGCAGAACCTCAACCAAATGCAGGGCGCTTCTAAGTGTGGGGCCCTGTGTGGCTGCACAGGTGGCACACCTAGGCTTAAATCTAGGGGTCATCTTGGACTCCTCTCTCTCCTTTAATTATTTTTTTTTATCATTTAAAATTTATTTATTTTTTTATAGAGCAGGTTCTTACTACTTATCTATTTTAGACATATTAGTGTATATATGTGAATCCCAATCTCCCAATTCATCTCACCACCACCCCACCACCCCCGCCACTTTCCCCCCTTGGTGTCCATACATTTGTTCTCTACATCTGTGTCTCTATTTCTGCCCTGCAAACCGGTTCATCTGTACCATTTTTCTAGGTTCCACATATATGCGTTAATATATATTTGTTTTTCTCTTTCTGACTTACTTCATTCTGTATGACAGTCTCTAGATCCATCCACGTCTTTACAAATGACCCAATTTCATTCCTTTTTATGGCAGAGTAATATTCCATTGTATATATGTACCACTTCGTCTTTATCCATTCGTCTGTTGATGGGCATTTAGGTTGCTTCTATGACCTGGATATTGTAAATAGTGCTGCAATTAACTTTGGGGTGCATGTGTCTTTTTTTTTTTCTTTAACATCTTTATTGGAGTATAATTGCTTTACGATGGTGTGTTAGTTTCTGCTTTATAACAAAGTGAATCAGCTATACATATACATATATCCCCATATCTCCTCCCTCTTGCATCTCCCTCCCTCCCTCTCTATCCCATCCCTCTAGGTGGTCACAAAGCACAGAGCTGATCTCCCTGTGCTATGTGGCTCCTTCCCACTAGCTATGTATTTTACATTTGGTAGTGTATATATGTCCATGCCACTCTCTCACTTCGTCCCAGCTTACCCTTCTCCCTTCCTGTGTCCTCAAGTCCATTCTCTACATCTGCATCTTTATTCCTGTCCTGCCCCTACGTTCTTCAGAACCTTTTTTTTTTTAGATGCCATATATATGTGTTAGCATATGGTATTTATTTTTCTTTTTCTGACTTACTCACTCTGTATGACAGACTCTAGGTCCATCCACCTCACTACAAATAACTCAATTTCGTTTCTTTTTATGGTTGAGTAATATTCCATTGTATATACGTGCCACATCTTCTTTACCCATTCATCTGTCAATGGACACTTAGGTTGCTTCCATGTCCTGGCTATTGTAAATAGAGCTTCAATGAACATTGTGGTACATGACTGTTTTTGAATTATGGTTTTCTCAGGGTATATGTCCAGCAGTGGGATTGCTAGGTCATATGGTAATGCTAGTTTTAGTTTTTTAAGGAAACTACATAATGTTCTCCATAGTGGCTGTATAAATTTACATTCCCACCAACAGTGCAAGAGGCTTCCCTTTTCTCCACACCCTCTCCAGCATTTGTTGTTTGTAGATTTTCTGATGATCCCCATTCTAACAGGTGTGAGGTGATAACTCATTGCAGTTTTGATTTGCATTTCTCTAATAATTAGTGATGTTGAGCAGCTTTTCATGTGCTTCCTGGCCATCTGTATATCTTCTTTGGAGAAATGTCTATTTAGGTCTTCCACCCAGTTTTTGATTGGGTTGTTTGTTTTTTTGATATTGAGCTGACTGAGCTATTTGTATATTTTGGAGGTTAATTCTTTGTCAACTGCTTCTTTTGCAAATATTTTCTCCCATTCTGAGGGTTGTCTTTTCATCTTGTTTATGGTTTCCTTTGCTGTGCAAAAGCTTTGAAGTTTCATTAAGTCCCATTTGTTTATTTTTGTTTCTATTTCCCTTACTCTAGGAGGTGGATCAAAAAAAATCTTGCTGTGATTTATGTCAAAGAGTGTTCTTCCTATGTTTTCCTCTAAGAGATTTATAGTGTCTGGTCTTACATTTAGGTCTGTAATCCATTCTGAGTTTATTTTTGTGTATGGTGTTAGGGAGTGTTCTAATTTCATTATTTTACATGTAGCTGTCCAGTTTTCCCAGCACCACTTATTGAAGAGCCTGTCTTTTCTCCATAGTATATCCTTGCCTCCTTTGTCATAGATTAGTTGAGCATAGGTGCATGGGTTTATCTCTGGGCTTTCTATCTTGTTCCATTGATCTATGTTTCTGTTTTTGTGCCAGTACCATATTGTCTTGATTACTATAGCTTTGTAGTATAGTCTGAATCCAGGGAGTCTGATTCCTCCAGCTCCGTTTTTTCCCTCAAGACTGCTTTGGCTATTCGGGGTCTTTTGTGTCTCCATACAAATTTTAAGATTTTTTTGTTCCAGTTCTGTAAGAAATGCCATTGGTAATTTGATAGGGAATGCATTGAATCTGTAGATTGCTTTGGGTAGTATAGTCATTTTCACAATATTGATTCTTCCAATCCAAGAACATGGTATATCTCTCCATCTGTTTGTATCATCTTTAATTTCTTTCATCATTGTCTTATAGTTTTCTGCATATAGGCCTTTTGTCTCCCTAGGTGGCTTTATTCCTAGGTATTTTATTCTTTTTGCTGCAGTGGTAAATGGGAGTGTGTCTTAATTTCTCTTTCAGATCTTTCATCATTAGTGTATAGGAATGTAAGAGATTTCTGTGCATTAATTTTGTATCCTGCAACTTTACCAAATTCATTGATTAGCTCTAGTAGTTTTCTGGTGGCATCTTTAGGATGCTCTTTGTATAGTATCATGTCATCTGCAAACAGCAACAGTTTTACTTCTTCTTTTCCAATTTGTATTCCTTTTATTTCTTTTTCTTCTCTGATTGCCGTGGCTAGGACTTCCAAAACTATGTTGAATAATAGTGGCGAGAGTAGACATCCTTGTCTTGTTCCTGATCTTAGAGGAAATGCTTTCAGTTTTTCACCATTGAGAATGATGTTTGCTGTGGATTTGTCGTATATGCCCTTTATTATGTTGAGGTAGGTTTCCTCTATGCCCACATTCTGGAGAGTTTTTATAATAAGTGGGTGTCGAATTTTGTCACAAGCTTTTTCTGAATCTATTGAGATAATCATATCGTTTTTACTCTTCAATTTGTTAATATGGTGTATCACATTGATTGATTTGCATATATTGAAGAATCCTTGCATCCCTGGGATAAGTCCCTCTTGATCATGGTGTATGATCCTTTTAATGTGTTGTTGGATTCTGTTTGCCAGTATTTTGTTGAGGATTTTTGCATCTATATTCTTCAGTGATATTGGTCTGTCATTTTCTTTTTTTATAGTATCTTGGTCTGGTATTGGTATCAGAGTGATGGTGGTGGCCTCATAGAATGAGTTTGGGAGTGTTCCTTCCTCCGCAATGTTTTGGAAGAGTTTGAGAAGGATGGGTGTTAGCTCTTCTCTAAATATTTGATAGAATTCACCTGTGAAGCCATCTGGTCCTGGACTTTTGTTTGTTGGAAGATTTTTAATCACAGTTTCAATTTCGTTATTGTGATTGGTCTGTTCATATTTTCTATTTCTTCCTGGTTCAGTCTTGGAAGGTTATACCTTCTACAAATTTGTCAGTTTCTTTCAGGTTGTCCATTTTATTGGCATAGAGTTGCTTGTCATAGTCGCTTAGGATGCTTTGTATTTCTTCGGTGTCTGTTGTGACTTCTTCTGTTTCATTTCTAATTTTATTGATTTGAGTCCTCTCCCTCTTTTTCTTGATGAGTCTGGCTAATGGTTTATCAATTTTGTTTATCTTCTCAAAGAACTAGCTTTTAGTTTTATTGATCTTTGTTACTGTTTTCTTTGTTTCTATTTCATTTATTTCTGCTCTGGTCTTTATGATTTCTTTCCTGTGCTAACTTTGGGTTTTTTTGTTCTTCATTCTCTAGTTCCTTTAGATGTAAGGTTAGATTGTTTATTTGAGATTTTTCTTGTTTCTTGAGGTAGGCTTGTATAACTATAAACTTCCCTCTTAGAAGTGCCTTTGCTGCATCCCATACATTTTGGATTGTCGTGTTTTCATTGTAATTTGTCTCTAGGTATATTTTGATTTCCTCTTTGATTTCTTCAGTGATCTCTTGGTTATTTAGTAACGTATTGTTTAGCCTCCATGTTTTTGTGCTTTTTACGTTTTTTCCCCTGTAATTGACTTCTAATCTCATAGTGTTGTGGTCGGAAAAGATGCTTGATGTAATTTCAATTTTCTTAAATTTACCGAGGCTTGATTTGTGACCCAAGATGTGATCTATCCAGGAGAATGTCCTGTGTGCACTTGAGAAGAAACTGTAAGCTGCTGTTTTTGGATGAAATGTCCTATAAATATCTATTAAATCTACCTGGACTATTGTGTGATTTTAAAGCTTGTGTTTCCTTATTAATTTTCTCTCTGGATGATCTTTCCATTGGTGTAAGTGAGGTGTTAAAGTTCCCCACTACTACTGTGTTACTGTCGATTTCCTCTTTTATAGCAGTTACCTTATGTATTGAGGTGCTCCTATGTTGGGTGCATATATATTTAGAATTGTTATATCTTCTTCATGGATTGATCCCTTGATCATTATTTTGTGTCCTTCCTTGTCTCTTGTAACAGTCTTTATGTTAAAGTCTATTTTATCTGATACAAGTATTGCTACTCCAGATTTCTTTTGATTTCCATTTGCGTGGAATATCTTTTTCCATCCCCTCACTTCCACTGTACGTGTCCCTAAGTCTGAAGTGGGTCTCTTGTAGACAGCATATATATGGATCTTGGTTTTGTATCCATTCAGCGAGCCTGTGTCTTTTGGTTGGAGCATTTAATCCATTCATGTTTAAGGTAATTATCAATATGTATGGTCCTATTACCATTTTCTTAATTGTTTTGGATTTGTTTTTGTAGGTCCGTTTCTTCTCTTGTGTTTCCCACTTAGAGAAGTTCCTTTAGCATTTGTTGTAGAGCTGGTTTGGTAGTGCTGAATTCTCTTAGTTTTTGCTTGTCTGTAAAGCTTTTGATTTCTCCATTGAATCTGAATGAGATCCTTGCCGGGTAAAGTAATCTTGGTTGTAGGTTCTTACCTTTCATTGCTTTAAATATATTGTGCCACTTCCTCCTGACTTGTCGTGTTTCTGCTGAGAAATCAGCTGTTAACTTTATGTGAGTTCCCTTGTATGTTATTTGTCATTTTTCCCTTCTTGCTTTCATAATTTTTCTTTGTCTTTAATTTTTGTCAATTTGATTACTATGTGTCTCAGCATGTTTCTCCTTGGGTTTATCCTGCCTGGGACTCTCTGCACTTCCTGGACTTGGGTGGCTATTTCCTTTCCCATGTTAGGGACATTTTTGACTATAATCTCTTCAAATATTTTCTCAGGTCCTTTCTCTCTCTCTTCTCCTTCTGGGACCTCTATAAT
Source organism: Phocoena phocoena (assembly GCF_963924675.1). Lineage (NCBI taxonomy): Eukaryota > Metazoa > Chordata > Mammalia > Artiodactyla > Phocoenidae > Phocoena > Phocoena phocoena. The sequence goes on from NC_089234.1 coordinate 26,359,816, forward strand.
GCGAACGTTGTTGCATTTAATGTTGTCCCAAATGTCTCTTAGGCTGTCTTCATTTCTTTTCATTCTTTTTTCTTTATTCTGTTCCGTGGCAGTGAATTCCACCATTCTGTCTTCCAGGTCACTTATCCGTTCTTCTGCCTCAGTTATTCTGCTATTGATTCCTTCTAGTGTATTTTTCATTTCAGTTATTGTATTGTTCATCTCTGTTTGTTCTGTAATTCTTCTAGGTGTTTCTTCTTTAATTCTTCTAGGTCTTTGTTAAACATTTCTTGCATCTTCTCAATCTTTGCCTCCATTCTTTTTCTGAGGTCCTGGATCATCTTCACTATCATTATTCTGAATTCTTTTTCTGGAAGGTTGCCTATCTCCACTTCATTTAGTTGTTTTTCTGGGGTTTTATCTTGTTCCTTCGTCTGGTACATAGTCCTCTACCTTTTCATTTTGTTTGTCTTTCTGTGAATGTGATTTTCATTCCACAGGCTGCAGAATTGTTCTTCTTGCTTCTGCTGTCTGCCCTCTGGTGGATGAGGCAATCTAAGAGGCTTGCGCAAGCTTCCTGATGGGAGGGACTGGTGGTGGGTAGAGCTGGGCGTTGCTCTGGTGGACAGAGCTCAGTAAAACTTTAATCCACTTGTCTGCTGATGGGTGGGTCTGGGTTCCCTCCCTGTTGGTTGTTTGGCCTGAGGTGACCCAGCACTGGAGCCTACCTGGGCTCTTTGGTTGGGTTAATGGCAGACTCTGGGAGGGCTCACGCTAAGGAGTACTTCCCAGAACTTCTGCTGCCAGTGTCCTTGTCCCCACGGTGAGTCACAGCCACCCCCTGCCTCTGCAGGAGACCCTCCAACACTAGCAGGTAGGTCTGGTTCAGTCTCCTATGGGGTCCCTGCTCCTTCCCGAGTCCTGATGTGCACACTACTTTGTGTGTGCCCTCCAAGAGTGGAATCTCTGTTTCCCCCAATCCTGTCAAAGTCATGCAATCAAATCCTGCTAGCCTTCAAAGTCTGATTCTCTAGGAATTCCTCCTCCCATTGCCGGACCCCCAGGTTGGGAAGCCTGACATGGGGCTCAGAACCTTCACTCCAGTGGGTGGACTTCTATGGTATAAGTGTTCTCCAGTTCGTGAGTCACCCACCCAGCAGTTATGGGATTTGATTTTATTGTGATTGCGCCCCTCCTACCGTCTCATTGCGGCTTCTCCTTTGTCTTTGGATGTGGGGTATCTTTCTTGGTGAGTTCCAGTGTCTTCCTGCCGATGATTGTTCAGCAGTTAGTTGTGATTCTGGTGCTCTCGCAAGAGGGAGTGAGCACACGTCTTTCTACTCTGCCATCTTCAACCAATCTCATTTTTTTTTTTTTTTTTTTTTTTTTTGTGGTACGCGGGCCTCTCACTGTTGTGGCCTCTCCCGCCGCGGAGCACAGGCTCCGGACGCGCAGGCTCAGCGGCCATGGCTCACGGGCACAGCCGCTCCGCGACATGTGGGATCCTCCCGCACCGGGGCACGAACCCGTGTCCCCTGCATCTGCAGGCGGACTCTCAACCACTGCGCCACCAGGGAAGCCCTCCTTTATTTTTTTTAATGAAGTTTTTTTTTTTGGTTTTTGGTTTTGGTTTTTTTGGCCATGCCACACAGCTTCCAAGATATTAATTCCCTGACCAGGGATCAAACCTGTGGCCCCTGCAGTGGAAGCACAGAGTCCTGGACCGTGAGGGAAGGGTAGATAATGCATCCACTCACAAAGATGGGAAATAATGGGAGAGGAATACATTTGAATAGTGAGGTGAGAACGGAGATGAGTTCATTTTGGGTCCTATGAATGCAAGGTGCCAGTGGAACTTCCAGGTCAGAAGATCCAACAACCAGTTGTCTAGATATCAGGCTGTCAGTAGAGGCTCAAGGTAGAGGGTATCACTGAACTACTTTCTGAATGAAATTGGCCATGGAGTGAAGGTCAAGCAGGGCTTTTCAAAGTGGGGTCCATGGATCATTTATATTGTAATCTGAAGCTTGTTAAAAATGAAGTCTCTTGGGCCCAACCCAGCCTTCTGAATCTGAATATATCTGGAGGTAGAAAGGGCTTGGGAATTATAGCTTTTACAAGCTCCGCTGGTGATTCTTATGCTCCTTAGAATTTGAGAACAATTGATGTGAGTGAGAAGACTAAAGCAGCTACAGCACCAGAGGAAATGTCAATATATAAAGTAGTGGCTTTCATACTTTTTTGACTGAGACATGGAAGGAGAAATACATGTTGTATTGTAATTCTGTACATATTTGAAACAAAAAATTTTAAAGCATACGTATCTTTACCATATTGTGTCTGATATTTTTTTCTATTGTATTTCATTATTTATTTTATTTTATTTTATTTTATTTATTTATTTAGGCTGCACCAGGTCTTAGTTGCGGCATGCATGCAGGATCTAGTTCCCCAACCAGGGATTGAACCCAGGCCCCGTGCATTGGGAGCTCACATTCTTACCCACTGGACCACCAGGGAAGTCCCTGTATTTCATTATTTTAAAATGCCCATCATGACCCACTAATAGCCTGCATCCTATAATTTGAAAAAAGAAAATCTGGTTAAGGAGTTATCAGAGGGAGAGGATGTTGCTAGTGAAAGGGAAAAAATAAATCTAAACTCTCCACAGGTTCTTCAGAGTCTAAACTACATTTCAAAGCTTTTGAGAGCAGGCCTGCATCTGAGTCATCTTTGAAGAACTCTCTGTGCTTCACATGTGGTAACTGTGACTGGATGAATGAATTCACAGAAGCCATGGCTGTGCCAAGAGCCCACAGTGACCCCCGCTGTCCATGTCAGCAGCCCAGGTCACAGGGAGGCTAGTGCCTACTAGATGTAGTGGCTAGAGAAGCTGCCCTGGCTTTGGCTCTGCCAGCTGCTCACCAGTCCTGCTAGGATTGCTTCTGTCTTCTGAGTGACACCTGCCTTCCTTCTCAAAGGCCTCCCTGACCCCAGCCTGTCTACATCATCACCTTCTCTGATTAAGAGCCCAAGAACTAGTTTGAGCCTAAGAAAGAAAAAGGAGGTCCTGAAATCCAGGAATTAGTCTGACACTTAAAGCTAGATCTCAGTATTGTTAGAAGCCAGCCTGGGGCTCACAACTGGGCCAAGTTATTCTGCTTGACATAAACAATCTCATAGGCTATTGAACATTAGGCAAAGTCAATCTGAAGTCATGATAGAGTGAGGCAAAACAAAGCTACTTCATAATTGTGTCCAAGCACAGGGACAAGGTCACTGTGCAACCCACAAAATCCTAAACATCCCCCTCCCAGCTTATGTGAATAGCACCTGCTTCTTAAACAGCTACAGCTTTATTCTCACTCGTTTGTCCTCCCCATAAATAAGATCTATTGGGATGAAGATGAAAGAGTAGGAGGATGTGGAGTTCGAGTCTCCTTACAACCAGGGCACCTACCAGGCATCGGTGGGGGACCTCGGACACCTAAGGGGACAGGAGGAATCCCCATGCGACCGGGTAGGACGTGGCTGGGAAGGAGGGGAGAGGAAAAGTGGAGGAGGGATGGGACCAGCGCCCCTGAGGGGCGGCTGGGGGAGGGAAGGGTTTCCCATGCTCAGAGGGGCCCACTCATGGTGAGGGGATCAGTAGGGAAGGGGAGAGAACTTTGGGAGATCGGGGGAACAGAGGGGAATGCAGTCAGTGTCTCCCCCATCCGCTCAGGCCCTGGCTAGCCTGCTGGGGTCCCGGACCTGAACCTTCACCTTTCAGGAACCCCTCCAGCCACGCAGGTCCTGAAACTAAGCCCTGCTCTGGGTTTTTTCTGGCCCCATGGGTGCTAAGCCTAAGCCCCCCTCCCCCCACCAAGGTTTCTTCCGGCCTCAAGGGTCCTGGCCCTGAGCCCCCACCCCCACAGCCAAGGCTTTTTCTGGCCTTTTTTTTTTTTTTTTTGCTGTCGTGGTTCTGTTTTGCTTTGTTGTTGTTTCATTTTTATTTTTTATATTATATTTTTTATTTTTTTATTTTACTTTTTATTCTTTGTTATTGTTCTACTCCTTTTTGTTTGTTGCCCTTTTTTTTTTTTTTTGCTGCTCCACACTGCTTGTGGATTCTTGGTTCCCAGGCCAGGCTTCAGGCCTGAGCTCCTGCAGTGGGAGTGCCGGATCCAAACCGATCTGCTGGACTAACAAAGAACCTCAAGCCCCAGGGAATATTAATTGATGTGAGCTCTCCCAGAGGTCCTCATCTCGGCACCAAGACCCTCCTCCAACCAGCTGCCTGCAAACTCCAGTGCTGGATGCCTCAGGTCAAGCAACCAGCAAGACAGGAACACAGCCCCAGCCATCAAAAAAAATGAGATGATGAAAAAATACCTTACAGACGAAGGAGCGAGGTAAAAACCTACAAGACCAAATAATTGAAGAGGAAATAGGCAACCTACCTGAAAAAGAATTCAGAATAATGATAGTAAAGATGATCCCAAATCTTGGAAACAGAATGGAGGCACAGATGGAGAGAACAGAAAAAATGTTTAACAAGGACCTAGAAGAACTAAAGAACAAACAAACAGTGATGAGCAACACAATAACTGAAATGAAAAATACACTAGAAAAAATCAATTGCAGAATATCTGAGGCAGAAAAATGAATAAGTGAGCTGGAAGATGGAATGGTGGAAATAACTGCTGAGGAGCAGAATAAAGAAAAAAGAATGAAAAGAAATGAGGACAGTCTCAGAGACTTCTGGGACAACATTAAATACATCAATATTCAAATTATAGGAGTACCAGAAGAAGAAAGAGAAAGGGCCTGAGAAAATATTTGAAGAGATCATGGTCAAAAACTTCCCTGACATGGGAAAGAAAATAGCCACCCAGGTCCAGGAAGCACAGAGTCCCATACAGAATAAACCCAAAGAGAAACACGCCAAGACACCTATTAATCAAACTAATAAAAATTAAATTCAAAGAAAAAATATTAAAAGCAGCAAGGGAAAAGCAACAAATAACATACAAGGGGATCCACAAAAGGTTATCAGCTGATTTTTCAGCAGAAACTCTGCAAGCCAGAAAGGAGTGGTAGGGTATATTTAAAGTGATGAAAGGGAAAAACCTACAATAAAGACTACTCTACCCAGCAAGGATCTCATTCAGATTTGATGGAGAAATCAAAAGTTTTATAGACAAGCAAAAGCAAAGAGAATTCAGCACCACCAAAACAGCTTTACAACAAATGCTAAAGGAATTTCTCTAGGCAGAAAACACAAGAGAAGAAAAAATCCCACAAAAACAAACCCAAAACAATTAAGAAAAGGTAATAGGAACATACATATCAATAACTACCTTGAATGTAAATGGATTAAATGCTCCAACCAAAAGACACAGACTGGCTGAATGGATACAAAACAAGACCCGTATATATGCTGTCTACAAGAGACACACTTCAGACCTAGGGGCACATACAGCGAAAGTGAGGGAATAGAAAAATATATTCCATGCAAATGGAAATCAAAAGAAAGCTGGAGTATCAATACTCATATCAGATAAAATAGACTTTAAAATAAAGACTGTTACAAGAGACAAGGAAGGACACTAACTACCTTATGATCAAGGGATCATTCCAAGTAGAAAATATAACAATTATATATATTTACGCACCTAACATAGGAGCACCTCAATACATAAGGCAAATGGTAACAGCCATAAAAGGGGAAATCGACAGTAACACATTCATAGTAGGGGACTTTAACACCCCACCTACACCGATGGACAGATCATCCAGCCAGAAAATAAACACTTGGGCTTTTTCTAGTTGTGTTGAGCAGGGGCTACTCTTCATTGTGGTGCATGGGCTTCTCATTGTGATGGCTTCTCTTGTTGCGGAGCACAGGCTCTAGGCACATGGGCTTCAGTAGGTGTGGCGCACGGGCTTAGTTGCTCCACGGCATGTGGGATCTTCCCAGACCAGGGATCAAACCCATGTCCCCTGCACTGGCAGGCGGATTCTTAACCACTGCACCACCAGGGAAGTCCCAAAACACAAGCTTTAAACAACACAATAGACCCGACAGACTTAATTGATATTTATAGAACATTCCACCTGAAAGCAGCAGAGTACACTTTCTTCTCAAATGCACACAGAACATTCTCTATGATAGATCACATCTTGGGTCACAAATCAAGCCTCGGTAAATTTAAGAAAACTGAAATCATATCAAGCATCTTATCTGACCACAACACTGTGAGATTAGAAATCAATTACAGGAAAAAAATTGTAAAAAAACACAAACACATGGAGGCTAAACCATATGCTACTAAATAACCAAGAGATCACTGAAGAAATCAAAGAGGAAATCAAAAAATACATAGAAACACATGACAATGAAAACACAATGACCCAAAACCTGCAGGACAGAGCAAAAGCAGTTCTAAGAGGGAAGTTTACAGCAATTTAATCTCACCTCAAGAAAAAAGAAAAATCTCAAATAAAAATCTAACCTTACACCTAAAGCAACTAGAGAAAGAAGAAGAAGAACAACAAGAAAAAACAAAGTTAGTGGAAGGAAAGAAATCATAAAGCTCAGAGCAGAAATAAATGAAATAGAAACAATAGCAAAGATAGTAAAACTAAAAGTTGGTTCTTTGAGAAGTAAACAAAATTGATAAACCTTTAGCCAGACTCATCAGGAAAAACAGGGAGATGATTCAATTCAATAAAATTAAAAATGAAAAAAGAAATTACAACTGACACTGCAGAAATACAAAGGACCATAAGAGACTACTAGAAGCAACTATATGTCAATAAAATGGACAACCTGGAAGAAATGGACAAATTCTTTGAGAGGTACAACCTTCCAAAATTGAACCAGGAAGAAATAGAAAATATAAACCAACCAATCACAAGTAATGAAATTGAAACTGTAATTAAAAATCTTCTAAGAAACAAAAGTCCAGGACCAGATGGCTTCACAGGCGAATTCTATCAAACATTAGAGAAGAGCTAACACCCAACCGTCTCAAACTCTTCCAAAAAATTGCAGACAGGGCTTCTCTAGTGGCGCAATGGTTGAGAATCCGCCTGCCAATGCAGGGGACACGAGTTCAAGCCCTGGGCCGGGAAGATCCCACCTGCCACGGAGCGACTGAGCCCGTGCGCCACAACTACTGAGCCTATGCTCTAAAGCCTGTGCTCCACAATGAGAGAAGCCACCGCGATGAGAAGCCCATGCACCGCCATGAAGACCCAATACATCCAAAAATAAAAACAAATAAATAAATTTTTTTTAAAAATTGCAGACAGAGGAACACTCCTAAACATATTCTACGAGGCCACCATCACCCTGATGCCAAAACCAGACAAAGATATCACAAACACACACACAAATTACAGACCAATATCACTGATGAACATATATGCAAAAATCCTCAACAATATACTAGCAAACCAAATCCAACAACACATTAAAAGGATCATAGACCATGATCAAGTGGGATTTAGCCCAAGGATGCAAGGATTCTTCAATATATGCAAATCAATTAATGTGATACCATATTAACAAATTAAAAAATAAAAACCATATGGTCATCTCAATAGATGCAGAAAAAGCTTTTGACAAAATTCAGCACCCATTTATGATAAAAACTCTCCAGAATGTGGGCACAGAGGGAACCTACCTCAACATAATAAAGGCCATATATGACAAACCACAGCAAGCATCATCTTCAATGGTGAAAAACTGAAAGCATTTCCTCTAAGATCAGGAACAAGACAAGGATGTCCACTCTCACCACTATTATTCAACACAGTTTTGGAAGTCCTAGCCACGGCAATCAGAGAAGAAAAAGAAATAAAAGGAATACAAATTGGAAAAGAAGAAGTAAAACTGTTGCTGTTTGCAGATGACATGATACTATACCTAGAGAATCTTAAAGAGGCCACCAGAAAACTACTAGAGCTAATCAATGAATTTGGTAAAGTTGCAGGATACAAAATTAATGCACACAAATCTCTTGCATTCCTATATTCTAAAAATGGAAGACCAGAAAGAGAAATTAAGGAAACAATCACATTCACCACTGTGACAAAAAGAATAAAATACCTATGAATAAACCTACCTAAGAAGGCAAAAGACCTGTACTCAGAAAACTATAAAACACTGATGAAAGAAATCAGGATGACACAAACAGATGAAGAGATATATCATGTTCTTGGATTGGAAGAATCAAAGTTGTGAAGATGACTATACTACCCAAAGTAATCTACAGATTCAATGCAATCCCTATCAAATTACCAATGGCGTTTTTCACAGAATTAGAACAAAAAATTTTACAATTTGTATGGAAACACAAAAGACTGAATAGCTGAAACAATCTTGAGAAAGAAAAACGGTGCTGGAGGAATCAGACTCCCTGACTTCAGACTATACTACAAAGCTACTTTAATCAAGGCTCAAAAATAGAAATATAGATCAACGGTACAGGATAGAAAGCCCAGAGATAAACCCATGCACTTATGGTCACCTAATCTATGACAAAGGAGGCAAGAATATACAATGGAGAAAAGACAGTCTCTTCAATAAGTGGTGCTAGGAAAACTGGACAGCTACATGTAAATAGAACACTCCCTAACACCATACACAAAAATAAACTCAAAATGGAATAAAGACCTAAATGTAGACCAGACACTATAAAACCCTTAGAGGAAAACATAGGAAAAACACTCTTTGACGTAAATCACAGCAAGATTTTTTTTTTAAGTTAAGATGTACACATTTATTTTATTTTACTTATTTATTTTTGGTTGCGCCAGGTCTTAGTTGCGGAAGGCGGGCTCCTTAGTTGCGGCTGGTGGGCTCCTTAGTTGCGGCATAAGAACTCTTAGTTACAGCATGCAGGTGGGATCTAGTTCCCTGACCAGAGATCGAAACCACGTCCCCTGTATTGGAAGGAGGATTCTTAACCACTGCACCACCAGGGGAGTTCCAAGATCTTTTTTGACCCACCTCCTAGAGTAATGAAAATAAAAACAAAAATAAACAAATGGGACCTAATTAAACTTAAAAGCTTTTGCACAGCAAAGGAAACCATAAACAAGATGAAAAGACAACCCTCAGAATGGGAGAAAATATTTGCAAAAGAAGCAGTTGACAAAGAATTAACCTCCAAAATATACAAATAGCTCAGTCAGCTCAATATCAAAAAAACAAACAACCCAATCAAAAACTGGGTGGAAGACCTAAATAGACATTTCTCCAAAGAAGATATACAGATGGCCAAGAGGCACATGAAAAGATGATCAGCATCACTAATTATTAGAGAAATGCAAATCAAAACTACAATGACGTATCACCTCACACTGATCAGAATGGCCATTGTAGATCAAAAAATCTACAAACAGTAAATGCTGGAAAGAGTGTGAAGAAAAGGGAACCCTCTTGCACTGTTAATGGGAATGTAAATTGATACAGCCACTCTGGAGAACAGTATGGAGGTTCCTTAAAAAACTAAAAATAGAACTACCATATATGACCCAACAATCCCACTCCTGGGCATATACCCTGAGAAAACCATAATTCAAAAAGACACATGCACTCCAATGTTCATTGCAGCACTACTTACAATAGCCAGGACATGGAAGCAACCTAAAGGTCCATCAACAGATGAATGGATAAAGACAATGTGGTACATATATACAATGGAATATTACTCGGCCATGAAAAGGAACAAAATTGGGTCATTTGTAGAGATGTGGATGGACCTAGAGTCTGTCATACAGAGTGACGTAAGTCAGAAAGAGAAAAACAAATATCATATATTAAATCATATATGTGGAATCTAGAAAAATGGTACAGATGAACCTATTTGTAGGGGAGGCATAGAGACACAGACGTAAAGAATGGATGTGTGGACACAGGGTGGAAGAGGAGGGTGGGATGAACTGGGAGATTAGGATTGACATATATACACTACCATGTGTAAAATAGATAGCTAGTGGAAACTTGCTGTATAGCACAGGGAGCTCAGCTCAGTGTTCTGTGATGATCTAGGTGGGATGGCGGGAGGGTGGAAGGGACGCCCAATAGGGAGGGGATATATGTATACATATAGCTGATTCGCTTCATTGTACAGCAGAAATTAACACAACATTGTAAAGCAATTACATTCCAATCAGAAAAAATTCTATTGGGATACCCAATCATAGAATTGTCCTTGTTTTCTGTCAGCACCCAATCTACAGCAAACCTCTGTTTCCTTGCCCTCCCCCACCCCACTGCTCCAAATCAACCAACAAAGCCCAGATCTTAGAACAGTCTTCTTGGGCTTCCCTGGTGGCGCAGTGGTTGAGAGTCCGCCTGCCGATGCAGGGGACGCGGGTTCGTGCCCCGGTCCGGGAAGATCCCACATGCCGCGGAGCGGCTGGGCCCGTGAGCCATGGCCGCTGGGCCTGCGCGTCCGGAGCCTGTGCTCCGCGGCGGGAGAGGCCACAGCATTGAGAGGCCCGCGTAACGCAAAAAAAAAAAAAAAGAACAGTCTTCTTTCTAACACCCCCTTACCGAGACATCCTGTGATTCCCTTGGTGTATGTTCTCCCTCACTGCGACGAGTAGTAAACTCCACTCATTCAACTACAGCTGTGTTCCTGGAAGTCTTTGGCTGGATTGCAATGACAAGACTACACAGAAACCACAAGACTTCCCCATGTCCCTGTCTCCTCCTTCTCCTCTTTTTTAGCCTGCCTCAAGTATTCTCAGGTGACTCTGCTGTGACTCTTTTCTCCAGCATCATCTTCTGCCTCTCATCCCCTTTCACCTCAGAACTCTGCATTTTATTTTTCTGCTGCGTGGTTTGCGGGATCTTAGTTCCCCAACCAGGGACTGAACCTTGGCCCTCGGCAGTGAGAGCACAGTGTCCTAACCACCAGACCACCAGGGACTGCCCTCTGCATTTGGTATGTTGTTTTTGGGGTTTTTTTGGGTTTTTTTGTGGTACACGGTCCTCTCACTGTTGTGGCCTCTCCCGTTGCAGAGCACAGGCTCCAGATGCGCAGGCTCAGCGGCCATGGCTCACGGGCCCTGCCGCTCTGCGGCATGTGGGAGCTTCCCGGACCGGGGCACGAACCCAAGCCCCCTCCATCGACAGGCGGACTCTCAACCACTGCGCCACCAGGGTAGCCCGTTGTTTTTGTTTTAATTAATCTCAAACTATTTTCTAATTTCTCTTGTGATTTCTTCTTTGACCCATTGGTTATTTGAGATTGTTATTTAATTTCCACATATTTGTGAATTTTCCAAATTTCTTTCTGTTACTGATTTCTAGTTTCATTCCATTGTGGCCAGAGAAGACACTTTGTACAATTTCAAAGGTATTAAATGTATTGAGATTTGCTTTGTGACCTAACATATGGTCTGTCCTGGAGAATGTTCCATTGCAATTGAGAAAATTACGTACTCTGGAGTGTTCTGTAAATATGTTAGGGCTCGTTCATTGTTCAAGTCCACTTTTTCCTTACTGATCTTCTGTTTAGTTGTTTTATCCATTTTTGAACATGAAGTACTGGAGTCTCCAACTATTGTTGTAGAAATGTCTATTTCTCTCTGCAATTCTGTTTGGTTTTGCTTCATATATATTGGGGCTCTGTTGTTAGGTGAGTGTATGTTTATAATTATTATATATTTTTGGTGGATTGACCCTTATCTATAAATAATGTCCTTCTTTGTCTCTGATAACACTTTTGGGTTTAAAGTCTATTTTGTCTGATATCAGTATAGCTACCCCAGCTCTTTTTGGTTACCATTTGCATGGAATATCTTTTTCTATCCTTTCACTTTCAACCTATTTATGTCTTTGGATCTAAAGTAAGTCTCTTGAAGATGGCATATAGTTGAATCATTTTTTAAATCTATTCTGCCAATATTTGCCTTTTAATTGGAAAAATTAATGTTTACATTTAATTATTGATAATGAAGAACTTCTGCCATTTTGCCATTTGTTTTCTACACATATTTTTTAATCCTCAGTTCCTCTACTACGGCCTTCTTTTGTGTTTAATTTTTTTCTAGTATGCCATTTTGATTCTCTTCTAATTTCTTTTTCTGTTTTTGTTTTTAGTTATTTTCTTAGTGGATACCTGGGTGTTACATGTAACAGCTTTGGTTGATAACAATCTAGTTTGAATTAACCCAATTTAGCTTCAATAGTATACAAAACTCTGCTCTTATGCAGCTTTGTCCTCCCTTTCTTATGTTGTTATTGTCACAAATTACATGTATATACATTTTGTGCCCATTAACATAGATTTATAATTTTTGTGTTTATCTTTTAGTCATATAGGAAAAAAAAAAAAGAGTTACAAACCAAAAATACAATAGTACTGGATTTTATACTTACCTATGTAGGTACAACCACTGGTGTTCTCTATTTCTTCATATGGTTTCTAGTTACTGTCTAGTGTCCTTTCACTTCAGTATGAAGAACTCCCTTTAGCATTTCTTGCAGGGCAGGTCTACTAGCAATAAAGTCTTTTGGCTTTTTTAAAATCTGGGAATACCTTAATTTCGCCTTCATTTTTTTCATTACAATTTTTATTTTTTTGTTATTATAAAAGTTCTATGCATTTGTGCTTTAAAATGTTAAAAACTGTCCTGTGTATATATTTTCCATTTTTTTATTGTGATAAAATACACATGACATAAAATTTACCATCTTAACCATTTTTAAGTGCACAGTTCAATGGTATTAAGCACATTCATACTGTTGCACAACCATCACCACCATCCATCTCCAGAACTCTTTTCATTTCACAAAACTGAAACTCTATACCCATTAAGCAATAACTCCTCATTCCCTCCCCCACCTCCAGACCCTAGCAACCACCATTCCATTTATGTCTCTATAATTTTGACTACTCTACTCTAGGTAGTCACCAACAAGTCACACCAGGAACAGGGGCCACTATTCCCAAAGCTGACACCAAGTTTTACAATCCTTCTTTCCATGTCCAGAAAGTCTTCTGAAATTATCAGAAGAGGGGACACAATGGTATTTTTTTCCCATTACAAATACACACACACACACACACGCACACACACGTGAGACTGAAGTAAGTAGTAAAAACTGAAAAGGAGGGACTTCCCTGGTGGCGTGGTGGTTAAGAATCCACCTGCCAATGCAGGGGACATGGGTTCGAGCCCTGTCCCACATGCCAGATCCCACATGCCAGAGCAACTAAGCCCGTGCGCCACAACTACTGAGCCTGTTCTCTAGAGCCCGCGAGCCACACCTACTGAGCCCGTGTGCCACAACTACTGAAGCCCATGCGCCTAGAGCCCGTGCTCCGCAACAAGAGAAGCCACTGTGATGAGAAGCCCGCGCATGGCAACAAAGACCCAACACAGCCAAAAATAATTTATTTAAAAAAAAAAGTGAAAAGGAATAAAAAGTAAACTGAGAAAATCAACTCTGTCTCCCACTCCTATCCTTAGTTCTGTTTCCCAGAGGCAACCACAATTATCAGTTTCTTGTGTATCCTTTCAAATATGATTTATGCATAAAAAGGTATATGTTTGTGTAACCAAAAGTGGGGTCTGGCTGCTCATCGCTCAAAAGCCAATAAAGAGGCAAGGTTGGTGGAAAGGAAAGTTTGCTTTATTGTGGGTGGGGGGGTGGGGTGGGGGTGGGGGAGGGCGGACTCCTGTCCAAAGGCCAACTCCCCCCAACAACTGAATGATCAGTGGGCAAGAGCTTTTATAGACAGAGTGAGGGGGCTACATGCAGAAACAGCACAGTCAGCTCTGACAGTCATCTTAAAATTGGTCATGCGGTGGTCTGATCAGCGTCATCTTGATTGTTTTAGATACAGTTAGTCTTCAGTGCCAGGGTCAGTTTGTTCCCATTTCCTTGAGGCCACTCCTTGGAATTGTGGCAGCTTATGTCATGGCCACAGTCTGGTCATCATGTAGTTAACTTCTTCCACCTGGTGGGGGTTTCTGTATCTACAAGACAGCTCACAGTATATGGCTCAGAATATTATCTATAGCCATTGAGAAGGAAGTAAAAGTCCTTAATTATGCTTAATGACTAAACTATTATTTAGTTTTTTTTAACAAATTTTGTTTATTTAGGCTGTGTTGGGTCTTCATTGCTGCACGCGGGCTTTCTCTAGTTGCGGTGAGCGGGGGCTACTCTTCGTTGCAGTGCACGGGCTTCTCATCACGGTGGCTTCTCTCGTTGTGGAGCACGGGCTCTAGGCACGCGGGCTTCAGTAGTTGCGGCATGCAGGCTCAGTAGTTGTGGCTCATGGGCTCAGTTGCTCCACAGCATGTGGGATCTTCCCGGCCCAGGGATTGAACCTGTGTCCCCTGAATTGGCAGATGGATTCTCAACCACTGTGCCACCAGGGAAGCCCTATTATTTAGCCTTGTTGGACTGTTTTCCTTTGTGTCTGTATTTTCTCACTTCTCTGATTAAACTTATTCTTTGGCTAAAGGTTTTTTTTTTGTTTTCACAGACAAAAGGCAGGCAGAGGACATGAGGGGGAAGGACCACAGGGTCCTGCTCCATTTCATTTGTATGTATCTTCTTAAAGGATAGCACTTTTTCATATTATTTTTTTACTTTAAATTTATTATTTATTTATTTACTTACTTATTTATTTGGCTGTGCCATGCAGTTTGTAGGATCTTAATTCCCCAACCAGAGATTGAACCTGGGCCCTCAGCAGTGAGAGTGTGGAGTTCTAACCACTGGACTGCCAGGGAATTCCCTTCATATTATATGTTGCCTTTTAAATATGTCTTGGGGAGTGTCGCATATTGGTACATCTAGAGCTTCTTCATCTTTCTGAATAGCTGTATACTATTTCATTATCTTAGTTGCAGCATGCAGGATCTCTGTTGCAGAATGTTTAGTTGCAGCATGTGGGATCTTTAGTTGTGGCATGCAGACTCTTAGCTGCAGCATGTGAACTCTTAGTTCCATCATGCATGTGGGATCTAGTTCCCTGACCAGGGATCAAACCTGGGCCCCCTGCATTGGGAGCACAGAGACTTAACCACTGAACCGCTAGGGAAGTCCCAATTTTCCAATATTAATGACAGAACCAAACTACAGATCCAGGAAGCTCAGAAAACACCACATAGGATAAATACCCAAAATCCTGTACCTGGGCATATCATATTCAAACCACAGAAAACCAAAGTCTTGAAAGAAGCCACAGTGGGGTGCACGGAGACCTTACACATACAGGAAAAAGATAAGAAATATGTTGAACTCTTCAGAAACCATGCAAGCAAGAGGTGCGTAGAGTGAACTATTTTAAGTGCTAAAAGAAAAAACCCATCAGGAATTCCCTGACGGTTCAGTGGTTAGGACTCAGCGCTTTCACTGCTGGGCCCAGGTTAGACCCCTTGTCGGGGAACTAAGATCCCACAAGCCACACAGCACTGCCAAAAAACTGTCAATCTAGAATTCTGTATCCAGCAAAATTATCTTTAGAAGTGAAGGAGAAATAAAGACTTTCCCAGACAAAAACTGAGGGAATGTGTTGCCAGTAGACCTGTCTTACAAGAAACATAAAATGTTCTTCAGAGAGAAGAAAAATGATATAGGTCAGAAACTTGCACCTATGTAACAAAAAAGAAGAGCATTAGAGAAGGTATAAATGAAGATAAAATCTTTCATTTTATTGATCTATTAGTTAATTGTTCAAATAATAGCACAATGTATTGGGAGATTATAGCTTATAGATAAGTGAAATGAATGACAACAATGTTATAAGGGACAGGAAGGAGGGATTTATAATACTTTTATAAGATACCTGCACTATTCATGAAGTGGTATAGTGTATTTGAAAATGAACTTAGATTTGTTGTAAATATATATTTCAAACTCTAGGGAAACCACTAAATATTTTTTAAGTATAATTAATATGCTAAAAGAGGAGAGAAAATGGAATTATATAAAATGCTTGTTTAAAACTAGAGAAGAGGGCTTCCCTGGTGGCACAGTGGTTGAGAGTCCGCCTGCCAATGCAGGGGACACGGGTTCGTGCCCTGGTCCGGGAAGAGCCCACATGCTGCGGAGCGGCTAGGCCCGTGAGCCATGCCACTGAACCTGTGCGTCCAGAGCCTGTGCTCCGCAACGGGAGAGGCCACAACAGTGAGAGGCCCGTGTACCGCAAAAAAAACACAAAACAAAACAAAAAACACTGCATATTGTACAATGCCATAAAAATGAAATTCTAGAGAAAGCAAAACTAGAGTAGCAAAAAGCACGTCAGTGGTTTCACAGAGCTAGATTTTAGGTGAGGAGATTGATTACAACGGAGAAAGAGGGGACTTTTTAGGGTGATGGAAACATTTTATATCTTAATTGTGGTGATGGTTACATGACTATATACAATTGCCAAACTTATTAAACTGTACAGTTAAAATGGATGAATCTTATTTTATGAAAATTATACCAAATTTCTAAATTGGGGGGAAACTACTCCCCAGAATTCCCCCCAATCTAAAAATAGGAGGGAAATCTTTTTTTTTAAAAAAAAGGAAGAATTAGGCAACTCAGTAAGAACTGATTTGAAAAGCTCTCCAAAATACATTGTTATGGCTAGTATTTGTACAAGGAAAAAATGGCCGAGTCTGTGACTGTAATTGCATAGAATATCCTTGAAGTTTAACGAAAGAATTGGTATAAGGGCTGTCTGTGGGGAGGGGAACTGGGTGGTTGGGATAAGTGGTGGGCCTTTTTACTTTTTTGGAATTTTTTCTGGGTGCACATAATATCTAGGTAAGAAATAAACAACTAAAGTAAAATAAAACAGTTATAAAAATAAACTGAATTCAGAGTCAGAATTTTAAAAAGAGAGAAATGTGACCATTTTTAGCAGTCAAATTTGGTAAAGTGGGTTGTACCAGTTATATGAACATACTGCTATATTAATAATAATATAATAATAACAACAAAAACAACAACAACACTTACTGAGTTGTGTCATGTGCCAGGAATTGTTAAGAACTTAATAACAACTTGAGACATATAGAAGTTAAGTAATGTCTCTAAGTTCATACAGCTAGCTGGAAGACGTATTGATAAATGTCTAAAGGATGTCTGGATCCTTACAGCATAGAAGGGAGTAAGATGAAGCACAGTGCTTCTCGTGGGAGTAAAGTAAGTGTGAAAAAAAAAGAAAGTTTACAGTACTGGCCACTCAAGAGGCCCTGGTCTGAGAGGTTGGGCTGATACATCTAGCAGGCCCCAGAGGACACGTCCAGGGGCCAAAGACCTAAGGATCATGTCGTGGAAGTTACACCCCAATCAGAGTTCTCTATGTTGAGTCAAAGGGAACTGCTCCAGGCAGGAGTGTCCAGTCTGACTCAGGAAAACCTGAAGTATGTAAATAACACCTTGATCTCAGATGCTCTGCAATCTAGCAGGGATGTAAGTTTGATGTGTACCTTTCAGCATTTGGAAGAGCCAGGGTAGCAGAGCGGCATTTAGGGAAAAGAGAGAAAGTGGGGGGAAAACTGGGGGGTATAAGTGAGGTAGGGTCTGTGATGGAGTAATCGCCCCCATTTTATCCTGTATATGGCTTCAGGATGGAATAGGCACAGGACAGCTACTGGGTATAACAGGGTTTTTCTTCATGAACCCTGAGAATATCTCCCTGAATATCTCCACAATCTGTTGTCCTCCTTTATCTCCAGACCATCTGGTTGGGAAGCTGAGCTATTTCAAGCCAGTGTCTGGTTTTTGACACTTCACCCAATTGACTAGACCTTTTCCTGGAATCGTTTCCAGGAATCTCTATTTCCACTGCTTCCTTGGGAGACCCCCACTTTACTGATTCCTCTGTGGAAACCAACCAATTCCCTCTAATTTCTCTCCTGCATATCTGAGGACTTGGAGAAGAGTCAATTCTGTCCCCAAGGCAAGAAGATAAGGGGATAGATGGATTAGTGCATTGAGTAGCTGGCTCCAACCATTTTGCAACTTGAGGCTATAGCTGGACTACAGTTAGTTAGTATGCACCTGTGTTTTTTTCTAGACTGTATGTCCTTTCTCCTCCAATTTATGAGAACTTTTCTAAGAGCCAGGATCCATGTCTGTCACACCATCCAATCCATCAAAACCGCAGGGCTCTACCTCCAAATATATCCATTGCTCTCTCTACTACACCCACCCTGATCAGGAAGGCAGGAAACTGATAGCAACTCAAATTGCTAAAATTAACCTTTTTTTTTTTAAAGGTTAAACTGCTCAAATTTCCATGAGCTCTTTACAGTAACCCCATTTCTTTTTCTTTCTTATTTTTTTTTTTGGCTATGCCGTGCAGCTTGTGGGATCTTAGTTCCCCGACCAGGGATCAAACCCATGACCCCTGCAGTGGAAGTGCAGATTCCTAACCACTGGACTGCCAGGGAATTCTAGGAAAGTTTAATAAAGGAACTATTAAACTAATAAACTGGTATAGGGAAATACAAGTGCATTAGTGGTGGCCACTATAGGCCTAGAAGGAATGAGGGAGGAGGGCCGTTACTAGAATACAGAGACAGAGAGAGCTTTGTGGAGAGGGCTGCCTGGCAGGAACTGTGGCCTTTCATCAAGGGATATAGGTGCCCACAGCAACCCTGCAGATGGGGAACCAGGAGAGTACCCTGATCTCATTCTCCCCTCACCCTCTGATCTCTTACCAGTCCTCCACGTTGGCAGTGCTCCACACTGGCCAAGTTTAATCAGAAATCAGAGGGTCTAGCAGCTGGTTAAACAGTCAACACAGGTTGGCTTCCTGGAGCACAGAGCAGGGTAGAGAATGATAGAGTGGACCTGGAAAGGTAAACAGAACATCATCTTTAACCTGGATTCTTGCAGTAATCTTAACCTATAGTCTGATTTCTTCACAGCTGCCAAAGCAGTCTTTTTTAAAAAAATTGTGGTGAAATATATATACATCACAAAATTTGCCATTTTAACCGTTTTTAAATGTACAATTCAGTGGCATTAGTTATATTTACAATGTTCTGCAACCATCACCACTATTTCCAAAACTTTTTCATAACCCCAAACAGAAACTCTATCCATTAAGCAATGATTTTCTATTACTTGCACTTCATGCTCCTGATAACCTGCAATCTACTTTCCAACTCTGTGAACTGGCCTATCCTAGATATTTAATATAAATGGAATCATACAATATTTATCTATTTATATCTGGCTCCTTTCACATAGCATAATCTTCACAAGGTTCATCCATGTGGTAGTATGTATCAGAACTTCATTCCTTTGTATGGCTGATTAATATTTCATTGTATGCATATACCACATTTTGTTTGTCCATTCATCATTGATGCACACTTTGGTTGTTTCTACCTTTTGGCTATTGCGAATAATGCCGCAATGAACATTATCATACAAGTATTTGTTTGAGTTCCTATTTTCAATTATTTGGGGTTTTATACATAAGAGTGAATTTTCTGGGTCATATGGTAATTCTATGTTTAATTTTTTGAAGAACCCCACAACACAGTCTCTTAAAAATATAAACTGATGTTGTTAGTCCCCTCCCTAAAATGCTATATTGCTTTCCAATTTCAAAACTTATTGTAAAGTTACAGTAATCAAGACAGTGTAGTACTGGCATAAGGGTAGACATAGATTAATGAAGTAGAACTGACAGCCAGACATAAACCCTTATATTTATGGGCAACTGATTTCAGACAAGAGCCCAAAGACAATTCAATGGGAAAAGAATAGTCTTTTCAACAAATAGTGCTCGGACATCTGGACATCGACATGCAAAGAATGAAATTGGACCCCTTACTTACATACACACAGAAAATTAACTCAAAATGGATCATAGGCCTAAATGGAAAAGCTAAAAGCATAAAACTCTTAAAAAAAAAGGAGTAAATCTTTGAGACCAAGGGTTAGGTAAAAGCTTTTTAGATATGACACCAAAAGCATAAGCAACCAAACTAAAAATAGATTAAACTTCATCAAACTAAAAGCTTCTGGACTTCCCTGGTGGTGCAGGGAAGAATCCACCTGCCAATGCAAGGGACACGGGTTCGAACCCTGGTCCGGGAAGATCCCACGTGTCGTGGAACAACAAAGCGCATGCGCCACAACTACTGAGCCTGCGCTCTAGAGCCCGTGTGCCACAACTACTGAATCCCGTGGGCCTAGAGCCCGTGCTCTGCAACAAGAGAAGCCACCGCGATGAGAAGCCCACACACTGCAACAAAGAGTAGCCCCCGCTCGCCGCAACTAGAGAAAGCCTGTGCGCAGCAACGAAGACCCAATGCAGCCAAAAGTACATAAATAAATAAATTTATTAAAAAAAAAAAAAGACTCAGCATGTTCCTTGACACTACAGATCCCCCCTTCACCAGAACACATAGGCTCTCTGAGAGGCTGTCAGAAAGTGGTCAGGTTTCCTGACCACCACAAGTCCATGAAGTCTAGAAACACCAGCAAAGAGACATTATACCATCAGGAATTCTTCCACTGGAAAATAATAAATACTATCATCTATGTTTCCAGACTTTGTGGACATCCTGTATACAGACTAGGACCACTGTCCTGAACAAAATCCAGTTCTGCTCTACTGTCCAGCCCACTCCAGCAGATTCCAACAGACAATTTATCTTTCAAGGTTTCCAGTGATTCTGACTTTTTCAGAAACCCTCAGGCTATCTGGCAGCTCACATTTGAATTCTAAATATGGGCCAGGTTCCAGTTCTCGCCTTACATGACTCCTAGGCCTCTGCATACCTCATGTTTCAGTGCCTACCAACATCACAGGACCCTTTAAAAAGCTCTATGTACACTGAGTTATTTGTAGTGAGGTGGATGGACCTACAGTCTATCATACAGAGTGAAGTAAGTCAGAAAGAGAAAAACAAATACCGTATGCTAACACATATACATGGAATCTAATTTAAAAAATGGTTCTGATGAACCTAGGGACAGGACAGGAATAAAGACACAGACTTAGAGAACTGACTTGAGGACATGGGGAGGGGGAAGGGTAAAGTGGGACGAAGTGAGAGAGTAACACTGACATATATACACTACCAAATGTAAAATAGCTAGCTAGTGGGAAGCAGCTGCATAGCACGGGGAGATCTGCTCAGTGCTTTGCAACCACCTAGAGGGGTGGGATACGGAGGGTGGGAGGGAGACACAAGAGGGAGGGGATATGGGGATATGCGTATGCATATAGCTGATTCACTTTGTTATACAGCAGAAACTAACACAACATTGTAAAGCAATTATACCCCAATAAAGATGTTAAAAAAAATAACCATCTTATGAATGGATAAAGAAGATGTGGCATATATATAAAATGGCATATTACTCAGCCATAAAAAGGAATGAAATCGAGTTATTTGTAGTGAGGTGGATGGAGCCAGAGTCTGTTATACAGAGTGAGATCAACTCGATGCTTTGTTATGACCTAGAGGGGTGGGATAGGGAGGGTGGGAGGGAGACGTAAGTGGGAGGGAACATGGAGATATATGTATACATATAGCTGATTCACTTTGTTGTACAGCAGAAACTAACATAACATTGTAAACCAATTACACTCCAATAAAGATGTGAAAGAAAAACAAAGAAATAACCATCTTAAATGTGTAGGCACCCAATAACATAGCTTCAAAATACATGAAGAAAAAGCTAACAGAACATAAAGGAAAAATAGACAAGTCCACCATCATAGTTGTTTCAATTTTCCTCTCTCAGTAATTGAACAAATAGAAAAATCAACAAAGATGTAGAAGATTTGAGCAACACTATCAATCAATTTGCCCTAGCTGACATTTATAGAACATTCCACCAGCAACAGCAAAATACATATTCTTTTCAAAAGCATGTGGAAGAGTCACCAAGAGAGACCATTTGCTGGGCCATGAAACAATCTCTATAAAGAAGGATTGAAAAATCAATATCAGGTCAACTATAGACCTAAACAAGGCAAACAAATAATAAAGCCTTTAGAATATAATATAGAATATCTTTATTATCTCGGGATAAGGAAAATTTTATTAACACACGAAAGTACTGATTTTGAAAGGAAATATTAATAAATGTTATATGAGTCAGAAATCCAATAGGAAACAGATGACACACTCAAATTAAAATGGTCTGAGGGCTTCCCTGGTGGCACAGTGGTTGGGAGTCCGCCTGCCGATGCAGGGGACACGGGTTCGTGCCCCGGTCCGGGAAGATCCCACATGCCGCGGAGCGGCTGGGCCCGTGAGCCATGGCCACTGAGCCTGCGCGTCCGGATCCTGTGCTCTGCAGCGGGAGAGGCCACAGCAGTGAGAGGCCCGCATACCGCAAAAAAAAAAAAAAAAAAAAAAAAAAATTGGTCTGAGAGGGACTTCCCTGGTGGCACAGTGGTTAGAGAGTCTGCCTGCCAGTGCAGGGGACACGGGTTCGATCCCTGGCCCAGGAGGATCCCACATGCTGTGGAGCAACTAAACCGGTGCACCACAGCTGCTGAGGCCCGTGCGCCTGGAGCCAGTGCTCCGCAACGGGAGAAGCCACTGCAATGAGAGGCCGGCGCACCACAACGCATAGTGGCCCCCGCTCGCCGCAACTTGAGGGGGCCCGCGCACTGCAACAAAGACCCAACACAGCCAAAAATAAATAAATAGATTTATTAAAAAATAAAATAAAATAAAGTGGTCTGAAACAATCTATAAGGATGTTACCATCACTTGGGCAAAAGCAATGAGAGTAAGGAGCGGGTTCAGAATCCCCAAGGGAAAGTTTATATAGGTGACTGTTTTTTTTTTTTTTTGGCCGTGCTGCATGGCATGTGGGAACTTACCCCAACCAGGGATTGAACCTGTGCTCCCTGCAGTGGGAGCACGGAGTCTTACCACTAACCACTGGACTGCCAGGGAAGTCCCGAGGAGACTGTCTTGAGAGGAGCAGTGACTTTTGATTTGAGAACACAGCAGTTTGGGGCTAGGAAAAATAAATACCTACTCTCGTTCTCCACCTTCTTCTGATTTCCTGCAGGGGCACCCCATTGGACAAAACCAATCAGGAGCCAAAAAGCAGAGAGCCCAATGATGCAATTCCTAGAGGTCAACCTCCCTAGGCAAAGAGCCAGTGGAGAAAGGTGGATAGTGTATATGGAGAGACAAACGCAAGATAGCTGGCATATCTGACTAAATAAAAAGTAAGCCCTCTTTCATCAAAAAAAAAAAAAGAAAGAAAGAAAGAAAAAAAAAAAAGATACAATAAAGAAAGTAAGGCAAGACAGAACTGAAGAAAATATCTATACAGCATAAAACCAACAAAGGAACTGCATCCAAAATATATAAAAAACTCCCACAAATCAATAAGAGAAAAGCAGAAAACCCAACAGAAAAATGGATGGACGACTTAAGTAGACACCTTCAGAAAAGGAACTCCAAACAGTCACTAAATATATGAAAAGGTGTTCAACCTCATTAGTAGTCAGGGAAATTCAAATTAAAACCACAATAAGATATCATCCCACACCCAGAAGACTGGAGAAAATTTTGGTTTGACGTGACTTACCTAGTGCTGGAGAGACTATGGAACAAAAGGAACTCTCTTGAGCTGCTGATGGGAATGTAAATTAGTAAATACCTTTGGAAAATTGGCATTACATGGAAGATTGAAGATGCACTTACCCTATGGCCAGCACTTTCCCTTCTAGGTTTAAATTCAGGGAACTCTTGCACATGTACACCAATAGATACAAGAGTGTTCACAGCAGCATCACAACTTGAATGCCTGTTAATAAGTGAATTAGTAAAGAAATGGAAGTATACAGTGAACTACAACACATCAGAGAAATAAGCAAGTCATAGGAGAATAGATACAGTGTGGTACAATTTATATAAAGTTTAAAAACAAGACTATATATTCCTTAGGGATATATATATATATATATATATATATATATAAAAAAGGCCCCTCTGTGCCAGGCATTAACCCTTTATTTGTTGGATTATGGAACAGTTCAAGGGAGGTGGTGTGTGTGTCTTAGAAAGAGGTCAAGGATTTGGAAATGAGAGGAGATATTCAGAGGGTACAGGCCAGCAACTATTTCCCAACCAGTATTAATATATTTCAATATTTTAACAATTGGTACTTATTAATGTTAATACTGGCTTAACAGTCAGCCTTAACATACATACACAGAGGGAATTTAACTGTGCTGGCAACATTCTGCTTATTAGGCTGAGAGACGGGTATGCAATTTTTCAATAAATTATTCTTTATACCTTTTCACTTTTCTTAAATATTAACGAATACATTTTAATTTCACTTAAAATATATGTCACAGTTTACAGTAGTAAAAATAAGACGCTTTGCACAGCTTGCGGGATCTCATTTCCCCGACCAGGGACTGAACCTGGGCCATGGCAGTGAAAACCCAGAATTCTAACCACTAGGCAACTAGGGAACTCCCAAGACACAGTTTAAAATTTAAGAATGTTATTAATTGCATCATGTTAGTGAGGAGTTATGTGCTTTGTACTTGTTCATCAAGTTGAGATATAGCTTAAAAACAGAATTTGAGTTCCAGTTTAAGTTAGGTTCTTTTTTAAGCACTTTATTTCTTCCTAATCACAAGAATTCTAACTCACAAGAATAAGGCATCTGGAAAGACAGCAAGTGTTGAGTGGCTGTCAGATGATTCTCTCTGGTTAAATTAGGCTCAGAAATTATAGACTAATTTATCAACGATGAAAGACTACTTTGGGACTTCCCTAGTGGCGCAGTGGTTAAGAAACCTCCTGCCAATGAAGGAGACACGGGTTCAAGCCCTGGTCTGGGAAGATCCCACATGCTGTGGAGCAACTAAGCCCATGCGCCATAACTACTGAGCCTATGCTCCAGAGTCTGCGAGCCACAACTACTGAGCCCGTGTGCCACAACTACGGAAGCCGGCACACCTAGAGCCCATGCTCCGCAACGAGAAGCCTCTGCAATGAGAAGTCTGCACACCGCAATGAAGAGCAGCCTTCGCTTGCCGCAACTAGAGAAAGCCAGTGCACAGCAACGAAGACCCAACACAGCCAAAGATAAATAAATAAATAAAATTTTTTTTTTAAAAAAGGAAAGACTACTTTGAGTTCCTTAGTATGTTGATGAGCATATCCTAAATTCTAAGGTTGAATATTTCAGTTTGGGAGATGAAAAACGAATAATTGGAAGAGTGTTTTTTTATGTTCTGGTACAGCATTTGACTATAGTTTTTAAATCCCCAAAAAAGAAAAGGCCATCAATTTCTTATCCTTGAGTGAAGCAAATCATCAAGTGCTAGGAAAGTGTCAATCTCGTGGCAATAGAGACCTACTCACCAATTTGATCTTCTTAAGCATCTTGACATATTAGCCAGTACTTTTATAGTCCCAATATTTATTTATTTTATTTTTTTTGCGATACGCGGGTCTCTCACCGTTGTGGCCTCTCCCGTTGCGAAGCACAGACTCCAGGCGTGCAGGCTCAGCGGCCACGGCTCACGGGTCCAGCTGCTCTGAGGCATGTGGGATCCTCCCGGACCGGGGCACGAACCCGTGTCCCCTACATTGGCAGGCGGACTCTCAACCACTGTGCCACGAGGGAAGCCCCCAACATTTTTTAAAATTGAAGAATAGTTGATTTACAATGCTGGGTTTAATTTATGCTGTACCGCAGGCTGACTCAGTTATATTTATTCTTTTTCATTCTGGTTTATCACAGGCTATTGAATATAGTTCCCTGTGCTATACAGTACAAAGTTGTTGTTTATCCATCATGTATATACTAGTTTGCATCTGCTAATCCCAAGCTCCCAATCCTTCCCTCCCCTACCCGCTCTCCCCCTTGGCAACAAGTCTGTTCTCTATGTCTGTGAGTCTGTTTCTGTTTCATAGATATGTTCATGTTGTGTTTTAGATTCCACATATAAGCGATATCATATGGTATTTTTCTTTCTGACTTACTTCGCCTAGTATGATCATCTCTAGGTCCACCCATGTTGCTGAAAATAGCATTGTTTCATCCTTCTATATGGCTGAGTAGTATTCCACTGTATATATACACATCTTTATCCATTCATCTATTAATGGACACTTAGGTTGCTTCCATGTCTTGGCTATTGTAAATAGTGCTATGAACACTGGGGTACATTGTATCTTTTTTTTTTTTTTTTTTTGCCACATGCACACAGCATGTGGGATCTTAGTTCCCCGACCAGGGATTGAACCTGCGTCCCCTGCAACGGAAGCATGGAGTCTTAACCACTGCACCCCCAGGGAAGTCCTGTTTTTGAATTAGAATTTTCTCTGCATATATGCCCAGGAATGGGATTGCTGGATCACATGGTAACTCTATTTTTAGTTTTTTAAGGAACCTCCCTACTGTTTTCCATAGTGGTTGTACCAATTTACATTCCCACCAATAGTGTATGAGGGTTCCATTTTCTCCATACCCTCTACAGCATTTATTATTTGTATGAGAGTCACTTAATGCCTTACTCTTCCTCACTGCTCCCCTACCTCCACCCCACCAACCAAGTTCTAGTTTTTTTCCTAAATATTTCTCAAATCTATCCAACTCTCTCCATCTTCTCTATCTTGGCACCACTTTAATTCAGGTCACCAAAATGATCTCTCTCCTGGCCTACTGTAGTAGCCTAACTGTTCTCAAAATATCCGCTCCAAATCCCTTCAGTCTATTCTCATGCTAACCACATTTGGCTTTTCAGCATGCAAATCTGTCACCAGCCTTTAACACATTCGGTGATACTGATGGAATATTTAATGTTAGTTGATTACTGTCTGTATTGGTAATTCTTTTATATATTTGAAATTTTCCCTAATAAAAAAAAATGATACCCACACATACACTCACTGTTATGGACTGAATGTGTTCCTCTGCCCCCCAGAATTTATATGTTGAAGCCCTAACTCCCAACATGATGGTAACAGTAAGCAGGGCCTTTGGGAGGTAATTAGGTTTAGATGAGGTAATGAGGGTACAGCCCCAAGATAGGATTAGTGTCCTTGTAAAAAAGAGACCAGAGGGGGGCTTCCCTGGTGGCGCAGTGGTTGAGAGTCCGCCTGCCAATGCAGGGGACACGGGTTCGTGCCCCGGTCCAGGAAGATCCCACATGCCGCGGAACGGCTGGGTCCATGAGCCGTGGCCGCTGAGCCTGCGCGTCCGGAGCCTGTGCTCCACAACGGGAGAAGCCACAACAGTAAGAGGCCCGCGTACCGCCAAAAAAAAAAAAAAAAAAAAGAGACCAGAGAGCTTACTCTGTCTCTCCCTGCCATGTGATGACATAGCAAGAAGCCTTCTGAAAGCCAAGAAGAGAGTTCTCACCAGGAACCAAACAGGCCTGCATCTTGATCTTGGACTTCCCAGTCTCAAGAACTATGAGAAACACATTTCTGTTGTTTAAGGCACCCAGGCTATGGTATTTTGCTATGGTAGCCCCAGATGACTAAGACACGCACACACTCTTCAACAGCTTCCCATTGCCTTCAGAATAAAACACGCCTTACAAGGCTCTATATGCCCCGGTCCCTGCCTCCCTCTCAAGCCTCACCTTATACTGCTCTCCTCCTTCCTCTGCCTTTCAGCTGCATAGACCCCTTCTGGGGTCTCCATCATGTTCCCTCTCACCAAAAGGCCTTTGCACATGCTGTGTCTTCTCACTGAAAAAAACACACAGCCCTGCTCATCTTGCACCACTGAGACAGGCTGGGACCTGGGACCCTTTACTGGAATGCTTGCACCTAGACAAGCAACAGAATACCGAGAAACTATAAGGGACTATGAACAATAAGATACTAAAAGACGACAAACCAACTGCCACTTCTGAGGAGCCAGGAGCAAAAGCAGGGTACTCTGCATGATCCCAGCACCGCCAAGCGGGTGGGCAGACCACCTAAGCCACTCCTTCAGCCTAACCCACCCATCCGCCCCCACCCTCACACCGCTTAAGGAACAAGCCCACCCTCCTCGGAGAGCGAGCAAGGGAACCCGTTACTTGTTTTCCCTCCTTTGTGCTACAGCGTGAGTCCCAATAAAGCCTTGCCTGAATACCTCGTATGGTCTCTTATCAACTTCTATTGATTAAAGAGTCCAAGGACCCAAGTCAGTAACATCAACACCTTCACCTAATTAACTCTCACCTTCAAGTCTGGGCTGAAACATCACTTCCTCAGTGAAGACATCTATTACCATAGTGACCCTATGTCCTGACTTGCCTGGGAAAGTCTCAATCCACACCTGTTCCTCTCAGCCTAATTATCAATCTCTCTCCCTTCATTCTCAAAAACATCCCAGTTTAGGGACTTCCCTGGCTGTCCAGTGGTTAAGACTTTGCCTTCCAATGCAGGGGGTGCAGGTTCGATCCCTGATCAGGGAGCTAAGATCCCACATGCCTCGAGGCCATAAAACCAAAACATAGAACAGAAGCAATATTGTAACAAACTCAGTAAAGACTTTAAAAATGGTCCACATCAAAAAAAAAAAAATCTTTAAAAAAAAAAAAGCATCCCAGTTTAGATGATAAATTACATGGCTACCCAGTCCGTGAGGAAGTCTCACCACTATGTGGGCTATTTTCCCCTGTCACATGTGCTCACAGCTCTTTGTACCTTGCCCTTATTGTACTGAAGTTTATATTTATACATTTATTTGTGTGGATTAATATCTTTGCCCCTCATTAGACTGGGTAAACTTTGGTTGCTGGGACTGTGTCTGGTTTTTTGTTCATTCATGATTTTGTTAACATCTCTCACAAATTATGTGCCTGGTATATAGTAAGCACTCATATTTACTGAATGGATGAATCTCTGTGTCTGATAGGCTAATTTATTGAAATACTCTGTACCCTACCTACCCTCCAATATACTTAGAAGATGGAAGCCTGGCATATGTTCTCCTCAATCCTGCTGTGAGAGGAGGGGAGACAGAGGAGAGAGCACCAGGGCCTCTGAGCTCCCAGGCATAGGAAGGACACAGGTCTGCAGTTTCCATAAGCAGTGGGACCTGTGGCTGGCCCCCCTTATGGGAGCTCCAGTGCCCTGTTGGACCTGAGGGGAAAGATGGGAGTTCCACATGAACATCAGGGTTCCTCTATGAGCCATGTTGCCTGTTGCTGGTTTTCAGGTAACAGATGACCTCTCATAGATGATAGACTCTCCTCTCCACTCTCCAGAACCAAGGGTCCTCAAACGAGAACCTATGTCTTATTCATCTCTGTATCCAAAGGCTCATAGCAGGTGCTCCGAATTTGTTGAATGTTAAGTGGGGTAACACAATGCCAAGCTTCAACTAGAGTCCAGCTCCCTGCAGTGTGCAAGGGCCCCACCTACTGGCCTCTTCAGTAATTGCAGACAGCTTAAGCCAGCTTTGCATGAGGCAGGGGATGAGAACTCAGTTGTCAGTAGGGGCTTTGCTTTCCCTGCAGCTGTATTTAGTGCCAGGAGCACTGCATTAGACTAGCAATCCCCTAACACACTCAGGAGAACAAAATAAAGTATAAACTCCTCACTTGGGTACAAAAGGCCATTGCTACTGAATCCTCAGACAGTATTATCCTGCCCCTACTTACCACACATCCTCCACCTGATCCATCCTAAAGGCTCTCTTCTCCCACTGGGAACATTTCCTCTTCCTTTCATGGTATGTGCCTTCTTCCCCCCTGGCAGCTGCTACTCTCCTCAGAATCCTGGGCCAAGGTCAGTCTTTTGTTGCTGTCCCCTTGGGGGTGCTACTCTGGCCCTTGGTGACATGACTCAGCATGGTGTACAGAACTGTTCCCATCTCTGACTTCCCCTTTTAGACACTGAGCTCTCAGGGAGTTCTATGGCTGGTACATAGAAGGCATTCAAACACTCTTAGTATTTCAGAGCCCCCAAATACTAAGGTTGAGACACCATGATCTAGTTAATATCCACCTAACAGGGTTGGGTGGTAGTGAGGATATAACCTGTGAAACATAAAGCCACAAAAGGATATTGGAAAGTCTCCTGCTTTGTGTCCATATGAGGTACACTGCAGATGGGCATGAGCCATCATGTGTGTGATTCACTTAACGTGTGGATTTCAGCAACACTGCCAGAACCCATCAGCATAGGTAGGAATTCAGGTCCCTGAAACTAAACAATGAAATGGATAAATTAAATGTGGTATATACATACAATGGAATATCACACAGCCCTGAAAAAGGAGATCCTGCCACATGTTACAACATGAGTAAACCTTGAGGGCATTATGCTAAGTGAAATAAGCCAGTCACAGAAGGACAAATGCAGTCTGATTCCACTCATATGAAATATCAAAAGTAGTCAAAATCATAGCAATCTGTTGCACAACAATGTCAGTACTAACACTAATGAACTATACACTTAAAAGTGGTTAAGATGGCAACTTTAATGTGTTTTTTCACCACAATTTTAAAAAACTGAGCATTTTCATTTACCCAAGTGGCAAAGATAAACTTGTTTAAGTGTTGGCAAGAGGGCAAGCAAAGAGGTACTTTCATAAAGTGTTGTTGGAACTACAAGTTGGTACAATGGTTTTGGAGAGCAATGATGAACAAACGTTAAATGTACACATCCTCTGACCCAACAATCACTCTTAGACTATTTCCTATAAAAATACCCACACAAATACTCAGTCTCACATATAAAATATCCACTATGGCACTATTTATAATAACAAAACACTTAAACAACCTGAACAGCTACCAATAAGGTACTACTTAAAATAATTTATGCTACTTCCATACAATGGGGTCATTAAAAATGAGCTCCAAAGTTATGAAACCCTGCATATAGCAAGCTACTCCATATGTGTGAGGAGAAAGGGGAGAGGATGCATGTAGTAGTACACACAGTGAAACTCTCTGGAAAGAGACAAAAGAATCAAGTCCCAGAAAATGGGGATAAAACGGAAATTTAATTTTTACTTTATACTATTAGATTTAACAAGTACATTTGAAAATGAAAGCATAAGGGGAGGAAAGAAAAATTACCAACTCATTTCTTTTCAAATGCTCTTAGATTAGTGGTTTTCAGCTCTGGTTGCTCTTTAGAATCACCTAGGAGCTTTAAAAAATCTTAACTCCCAGAATCCACCAGAGAGCACCAGGATCTGACTCAACCGACCAGCAGATGGGTCCCTGGGTACCAGTGTTTTTAAAAGATCCCCAGATAATTCTAATTTTCAGCCAGTGTTGTGAAATCACTGATTTAGGCCAGGGTTTTGCAAACTGTAAAACGCCAGATAGTAAACATTATATCCTTTGTGGTCACATAAAGTCTGTCACTTTTTTTTTTAAAACCCTTTAAAAAATGTAAAACCATTCTTAGCTCCTAAGCAACACAAAAACAAGCCATGGACGGGATCTGGCCCATGGGCCATTTTGCCAATCCCCAAGTTAGACTACGCACAGGCTGGTCTATTGCCTGGACAAGGCACCATGAGACAAGGTATCATGAGATAAGGAATAGTCAAGAAGGCTCCACACTGAACCCACAAGTCTGGGCCCCAGCCCTCCAACTAGCAACCAAGTTGTTCTGTTTTGAGTGGAGGTGGGAGAACTTTGAACTCACATTAATAAAACTCCCAAGATACATTATAAACCAGCCAGCTTATTACTTTTTAGTAAGATGTAGAACTTTTACCATGCAGACTGAATACATATGCCAGCGTGAAGAGCACATTTTCTTCCTAGAGACAGTGACACAGAAAACCAGGCTATCTGTGGAATCCAAACAAGGGGAAGCTAACCTTAAGTTACAACTCATCCATAAAGCTAGGGCATACTTTCCCAACACAGGGACCAGCCCCAGAGAACTTGGAGAACTCGTTGACTTTCCTCCCTATCTTACTCTGGCTGAGCACTGCCAACAGTCATCTCCTACAGCTTTATGATCAGCCTGCTTGGCCTAAGAGTCATATCTCTGCTCACTGTTTTTTACTGTTACCTCCACTGCTACTGAGAGTCAAGGTTCTGAAGGGGGCACATCAGTTGCTCCCGTGCACCAACTACAAGACACAATAATCCTGTTAGGATGCTCTCCCAACACCAGTCTAACTCAAGTATTACCAGATAAAATGCTTTGTAATGATTCTTCTCATCCTCCATTTACAGGTTACCTATAAATTCACTTGAATAATGTAACCTAATTCCTACTGAGGATTAAGGTTTTTAATTATAGGTTTTCTTCTTTCACTTTCTTGATAAGTGATTCCCAACCATGTAGGAGTTAATGAAACCAAGAAACTAATTTTGTGTCACCACTGCTACCAAGACAGAAATACCAAGTGATATGTGCTTTTCAGATTAAATTAACGCTATTTTGTTCTCTAAAATGTAAAAAAATAAGATGTAGCCCTCAATTTAGTATTCGACACTCTTAAAGGTCAAGCCAATCAAAAATTGTCTTTGAACAATAAAAAAGTTTATGCTTTCAAATTAAAACACACATATCACAAACATTATGTAATAATAAAATTATAGTAAACGAAATATTCAGACTGACCCCACGGCATTCACACCACACCAGAATTTTGCCTGAAACAAAACAGTAAATTTTATCCACCAAAGTAGGTAAGTCCATGCTGGCTGAAAACTTCAGTCCTAGACCCCACGAATGAGGTACATAGTTCATGCTTCACAGATACATACATTAACCAGTCTTAGCCACCCCTCACCAGGGCCCTGAGGGGTAGGAAGGATGAAATGTGGACACAAGCACTCCCATAGACAAAATTCTCCAATTATAAAAATTCATAATGTGACCTTTACCACATCTTGGAAGATAGCTGAGATTTTAATCTGTGAACCCACCTCTGAAAACCACAACAAAAATCATTAAGAAATGATCTAATGTAAAATATACAAATTTCTCAGTATGAGAACTTCCACAAAACAGGGAGAATGACAACTAAAACAATTTTTCTTAAAAAAGAACACTCCCCTTACCTTGTCCTTGCTACCCAACACTCAAAAACAAGTCTGTACAAAACCACAAACACAGAAAAGGACCTTAGAGGATGTTACGACGCAAAGCCTTCAGACCTAATCTAAACTGCTCTCCTCACTGAGACCCTCCCCCGATAGAGCTGAGGGTTCCCAGGTCCACTGGGGAAAGTGAGTGGTCTCAGATCATCACCCCTGCTGTGCTACAGATGGTCCACGGTCACTCGCTGTCAAACTTAACAGAATTGACTTGGACAGAGATGGAGCCTCCCCGGTAACTGCCCCGCTTCTTCTTGGTTTTCTCATGCCGGAAGGATTTGCCTTTGGTGAACTTCAGAACTTGATTGGCTCGCTCCCCCCAGTCTCCGGTTGCACCCCGCTGGTAAGTAGAGACAGGTGGTTAGCACACAGAAGGACAACGCCAGGGCCCTGTCAGTTTCTTCTCCCTGCTCCAGGCAACCCGAACCCAGAGAACCTCCTACCAACCAGAACCAAAAGCTACCCTCTCTCACCCCACCCCCTCAAGAATGGTGAAGACCCTCTCTCTCCTCACCTTGGCGTCAAAGGAATTGTCTGCCACTCGAGCATCCACCTCAATCTCCTCCTCCCTGATCCTTCGGAATGGGGAGGATCCCCTTCGTTCTCCCTGAAAAAGAATGAAGCAGGAAATTCAGGATGGAGTGGCCTAGTGGTCAGGAAGGCCCTCCTGAGCTACACCCACAGCACGTATGCCAGGCCAGGCAAAGGGCTGTCAAGGTGCTTTGCAATTTTTCTTTCTACTCTAAACGCTGGCTCCTGAGAGGAAAATAAGGCAACTTACTTTCTTCCTTTTAGGAAACGTGTTGGGGGTCTGGGGCTTTATCTTCTTGGCTGGAGGCGTCTCTGCCTCCTTAGCAGCCTCATTCTGCTTCCGCTTCTTTCCTGAACCTACAAAACAAAAGGCCAGACTCAGGAGACCAGTTTCCTGTCCCTCCTCCCAGGGTCCCACACTGAGGGCCTCCAACTAACTGGAAGCCAGTCATGGGCCTCGGCTCCCTATCCCACCCCCAAGAGTAGAGCCCATCCTGATCTGGGGGACAAACCCAGGAGGCAGGTTCTTTGGATACAGACCTGGCTTAGCAACTGCCACTGCTGCCCTTTTCTTGCCCCGCTCCTCCTCATTGCTGTCCTTATCTGCTTTTCCATTCTGGGCAGTCAGTGCAGAGGTGCCATTGGCCTTGGCGGTTTGTGGTCTTGGAGTGCCCTTGGCCTTGGGCTTCTCTTCCTCCTGCTCACTGGAGTCCTCAGAGGAAGAAGTGTTGCTGCTCTCGGCCTTTGCTTTCTTCACAGAGGCTGGTTTGGAAGGGGCTACAGCTCCCCCTGCCTTCTGTGGCTTCTTTTTGGCTGAGGGTTTAGGCGTCTTCTCGTCCTCGTCTTCCTCGCTGCTGGAGCTGTCTGAATCAGAGCTGCTGTCCCCACCACCCTGAGAGGCCTGCCTGGCAGGCAAAGACGGAGCTGCTTTGGCCATCACCTTGGACTTAGGGGTGGCTACAGTCTTCTTCGTCTTCTCCTCCTCACTAGCACTGCTCTCCTCCTCGCTGGAGGAGCTATCAGCCTTTCTGGTCAGCGGCTTCTGGCCAGTGGCTGCAGGCTGCTTGGGAGTTGTAGCTGGTTTAACCACAGACTGCTTGGGAGTGGCAGCTGGCTTACCTGAGGAATTCTTGGTGGTACTGGCTGGCTTAGCAGGAGCTTCATCAGAACTGTCGGAGTCTAGACAGAGAGAATGGAGTGAATATCTCCCCAAATCAGACTGAGGGGAGCCCTTGGAGCTCCCACTGCCCTGAGGGCCTCCTATGCCTTACCTGAGCTGTCTGAAGAGCTCTCTCCTGCCTTCTTTGCTGGAGCTGGTTTAGTAGTTGCTTTGGAGATGACTGCCTTAGCTGGGGGTCTCTTTTCTTCCTCAGAACTTGAATCTGGAGAGAACCTATGGCATTAGGCTGGGTCCAGAGTCCCAATCCAACCAGGGGCAACGAAAAGAAGGATGCAGGGAGTTCCCTGGTGGCCTAGTGGTCAGGATTCTAGGCTTTCAGCGCTGTGGCCCGGGTTCAATCCCTGGTGAGGGAACTGAGATCCCAAAAGCCGCGCGGCGCAGCCAAAAAAAAAAAAGCAGAAGGGACAGAACCATTTCCCTCCCTACTCCTCATACACTCCCCAGACCCACTCACCACAGGTGATGACTCACCAGACTCGTCGCTGCTGTCCTCACTGCTCTCCACAGGCTGCTCCTTCTCTGCAGCTTTCTTGGGAGCCTGAATTCCCAGGGACTTCTTGGGTGGGGGAACAGAAGGCGGGGGAACTGAACTATAGGGACCTGTTTAAAAGGGACAGTGTGGTGGTTTTAAAATATATACACAAATTCTTTGATACTGCTTCCTTCTAGAAATGGAGCTTAATTCCCTATCCCTTGAGGGTGGGCTAGGATTAGTGACTCATTTCTAACAAATAGACTACGGCAGAGATGATGGCATGCCATTTCTGAGTCTAGGTTATAAAAGGCAACGTGGCTTTCTCCTTTCTCTGGGAGAAGCTGGCTGACACATGCCAAGGTCCACGTGGTGACTGCAGAGGTCCTCCTGCCATTGGGCCCTGGTCAGACGTCCAGCTTGACTCCCCGTGTCCAGTCACCTGGTTTTTTCTTCATGGGTTTTTTCTTCTGCTCTTCCTCCTCTTCCTCCTCACTGGAGGAGTCCTCACTGCTGGAACTCTTTTGGGCAGGAGTGGCAGCTGCTTTCACTGGGGCCTTGGCCACAGCTTGCTTTTTAGGTACAGTCTGCATCACACAGAGAAAATCAATTACCACAGGAAAATACTGACCCAACCAATCCTGCCATGCAATGGAGACCCCCCAATTACCAACGTCCCCAGTTCCTTCTTTCCTGCTAGAAATTAAGGCCCATACCTTCTTAGATACGGCTGCTGCCTTCCCCTCCTCTGAGTCATCATCACTGCTGCTGCTGCTACTGCTGCTGCTGCTGTTACTACCAGCTGCTTTGCCATTGACTACTTTAGGTGCTGGACGAGTTGGTATACCTAAGAAAAAAGAAATAATGTAAGCGAGTACAAAGACAGCTTTCGGATCCACCATGGGCAGTGGTGCCGCCGCCACGATGCAGATTTTCAGGAAGACCCTGACAGGGAAGACCATCACTCTCAAGGTTGAACCTTCAGATACAATAAAAAATGTAAAGGCCAAGATCCAAGATAAAGAAGGAATCCCTCCTGACCAGCAAAGACTGATCTTTGCTGCCAAGCAACTGGAGGATGGCCATACTTTGTCTGACTACAACATTCAAAAGGAGTCCACAGGCTTCCCTGGTGGCACATTGATTAAGAATCCGCCTGCCAATGCAGGGGACACGGGTTCGAGCTCTGGTCCGGGAAGATCCCATATGCTGCAGAGCAACTAAGCCCGTGTGCCACAACTATGTGCCCGCTCACCTAGAGCCCATGCTCTGCAACCAGAGAAGCCACTGCAATGAGAAGCCCGCACACCAAAACGAAGAGTAGCCCCCGCTCGCTGCAACTAGAGAAAGCCCGTACGCAGCAACGGAGACCCAACTCAATGAAAAATAAACTAAATAAATTTTTTAAAAAAAAGAGTCCATTCTTCATCTGTGTGGAGACTTCGTGGTGGTGCTAAGAAAAGGAAGAAGTCTTACATCGCTCCCAAGAAGAACAAGCATAAGAGAAAGAAGGCTAAGCTGGCTGTCCTGAAATACTGTAAGGTGGATGAAAATGGCAAAATCAGTCGCCTGCGTCAGGAGTGCCCTTCAGATGAATGCGGTGCTGGAGTTTCCAAGGCCAGCCACTTTGACAGACACTATTGTGGCAAATGTTGTCTGATCTATTGTTTCAAGAAACCAAAAGATAAGTAATCGTATACTGGTTAATAAAAGACAAGAACTAATGAACAACACTAAAAAAGGAGTATCGAGACATTAAAAAGCCATAAAAACCTCCTTCCTATTAGCACGGAACTTAGGAGTCTGTCAATTCTCTTGCCTCTGGAGGAAGCATGAAGGAGAATGCTGTGGTTTACTACATCAAAGGATGAATTTCTTGCCCAATTTCAGGAATAAACCTGTCTTCCAAAAAATGATATGATGCAAATTATTTGAATATGCCCTCTGAAGTCTTTAAAACATGTTTTCCTCACTGCAGACTATTTCTGTAGTTACTAGTCCCTAACAATAAAACTTTTTACTTACTAGGAAAATGTTTCTTTTTTAAAAAAAAAACGACACCAGTCAATACCTCTAGTTCAACAACCAGTGCCATTTCACTCCTGTGCTGAATTAAGGAATTTTCACATCAGTCCCCAGGGCAACCTGGTCCCCAGTCCAGCCTCCTAGGAACATAAACAATACCTGGTTTGGCTAGGGCTTTAGCCTGAGCTTTAGCTGCCACGGGTGTTGTCTTTGGTTTCTGGTTCTTTGGCACCTCATCTTCTGAGCTTGAGTCAGAATCAGAATCAGAGCTCTTGGCCTTCTTAGGAGGAGCTTTGACAATCTTGGCTTGGGGCTTAACTCCCTTCTGTGAGAAAACACACAACCAGGAGAATCAGCAAGAGCTTCAGGGCACCCAAAGGACATCCTAAGGTAGAAAAGCTTCCTAGGTGCCCCCTTTTTTAGGCCTTGTCGCTGCCATTCCCTGTCTAGAGTTCCCTGTACCTGTCCATAAAACATATTCTCTTACTCTTGGAGTCCCTGACAGTATCCCAGAGAAACCCAATACTGCCAGGGAAGCAGAACGG
The DNA here is from genome assembly GCF_963924675.1 of Phocoena phocoena. Lineage (NCBI taxonomy): Eukaryota > Metazoa > Chordata > Mammalia > Artiodactyla > Phocoenidae > Phocoena > Phocoena phocoena. The sequence continues at coordinate 26,397,562 of NC_089234.1, forward strand.
GTTGAATTTCCTCTAGATTCAGGGCTCAACTTCAACCTCACATAATCCTTCCCAAACCTCATACTTCTACAACCTCCCTGAAAAACCATGTAATCACCTGTTGTATACCTAACACCATCAAGCTAAAAACCAAGATTTTAGTTTCTTCTTTCCAATCCCTTAGCAATCCCTTTCCTTCTCAAAGTTGCAAACCTGGACAGGCTTTTTCTTTTTGTCCTCCTCCTCATCATCACTGGATTCTTCACTGCTGCTGCTGCTCTCTGATGCCTTGACTGCAGCCTTTCCAGGATGCTGAAGCAGACTGGCCCGCTTGGCAGGTACAGCTGAACAAAAGTACAGGTCCCAGTAAGAACCAGAAATTTAGCACAGACAGGCTCCAAATCCTTTTCCTGGAACCACAACTCCCTGCTGGGTCTTACCAGCTTTCTTAGCGGGAGGCCCTTGGGCTTCTTCCTCCTCACTGCTGTCCTCACTGCTGTCACTGGATGAAGTCTTCTTCTTAGCCTTCTTAGTCACTGGTCCATTTGCCTGTAACTTCCGCTTTGGGGCCTTGGTGGACCTGTTGGGGTAGATTAGGCTAACTCCTGGGGAATCAGGACCTTCCCAAACCAAAGAACACAGTCCAGCCTACTTGGGGGGAGAAAACAGCCACACTAGCACAGAGGAGACTTACTTGAGCCAGAAACTATAGATGTCCAAGAGGGAAGAGGCGTTAGCATCCTGCTGGGTCTGTAAGAGAAAAAGCAGAGTAAGAAAGTTTTAATTTGATATAAATGTTACATCTCTGTAAGACTTCTCCTACTTGCACAAATTAGGAGAAAAATATTCTATTTACGTATTTCCCAGTTTTTGGCATCAAAAACTTGGGCTATCCCTGTAGTCTCTGGCACCGTCTATCTATTCCCCCACCTGTCAATCCTATTTATCAAAGCCTTTAAAAACATACATTTCCTTTACTCTAGCAGTGTACTAGCTAAGAATTTAACCTTACCCATGAAACAAACATCTACACAGGAGGACGACTGCGGCAACGTGGTTTATAATTCCAAATCACTGGAAACCATCCTCCAAGAGAAGACTAGTAAAAATCTACGTTACATATTCAGTACGTAATTGCATTCAGCTATTACACTGATATAGATTATAAGTTGGTATCCAAAAAAATGGCAAGGCGTTACAGTATATACAAAAATACTGGCCCAAAGTTAGATGAGTAGATGTGAAACTCACCTCTGCCAATTATTAATGTGTGACCCCGAGCAAATCACTTAATCTGGGACTTCCCTGGTGGCGCAGTGGTTAAGAATCCACCTGCCAATGCATGGGACATGAGTTCGAGCCCTGGTCCAGGAAGATCCCACATGCCGCGGAGCAACTAAACCCATGTGCCACAACTACTGAACCTGTGCTCTAGAGCCCTCAAGCCACAACTACTGAGCCTGCATGCTACCACAACTACTGAAGCCCGTGCACCTAGAGCCCGTGCTCCACAAGAGAAGCCACCACAATGAGAAGCCTGCGCACCGCAACGAAGACCCAATGCAGCCAAAAATAAATAAATGAATAAAAATTAAAAGAAAAATAAATCATTTAATCTTTCTGAGACTGTTTCCTTCCCTATAAGATAGATGACACTACACATCTTATTAACTTGTCGGGAAGATAAGAAATAATGCATATAAGGGGCTTAGCATCTGGAAATAGCATCTTGCCCTTAGTAAACCCTCCACAGAGATTAGTTTTTGTCACATAAAAAAGATTTCTGATTCTGAAAGGCCCAATTCCATCCAGCCCACTCTCTGCAGCCTCCCTAACAGTCAAAACAGTTCCAATATGAAAGCAGCTGTATCAGATCACATGGCAGGCTGCCCCAGCTTAAGGCAGCCCTTTCTGAGGCTGATCTGACTCTCAACTTGCATAGCCTGATTCTACCACAAAGAACAAGCCTACCTTCTTAGTCAAAGACTAAGACCGCTAAGGACTACCGTACCACTCCACTCTACCCTCAAGGTGTTTTCTCATGCAGTCATGTCTTTCCTTGAAATGTAGATTCCAAACCTTTCACATTCCTGGTCATCTTCCTTTTACTTGTTTTTTGGAACATCCTAACGTAAGATAACAGCTTTCACTCACTGATGCTTCCTGAGCACCAGGCATCGGTACTGCCACTTTGTATATGTACATATCATGTTACTCACAAAAATGCTATAAAGTGGATGATGACATCTCCATAGAAGTAGAAACGGATTCAGGGACGTTAAGCAAGCTGCCTGGATTATACATTTCAAAAATGGCAGAGGCTGTTCCCAAACCTAAACTTGTCTGATACCATACGTCAAAGATTCAAGCCAACAGCTATGCCTGCTTTGTAGAGAGAACTATGATGCTCAATCCTGCTTCAGTAAAACGAAAAGCAGAACCCTGCCTCTACTCGTTCATTTTCTTCTTTAATAACAAAAATCCCAGGCTTCATTATTTCTAAAGCAATTTTACTTATCTTTTGAGTCCCGGGTAAATTCGATTGAGAGTTAAGGTCAAGTCACGCTCGGCATCAGCCAACATAAAGCCTAAAGAAAGAACCAGGAGCCTCCAATGCCTCCGGTGGGGCACGACGCTGCCGCCTCGCCGCACTCCGCCAGCCACGTGACCTAGGCCACGAGGTTCCCACGCGGCCACGGCCGCCCCACTCACCAGAAAAAAAGCAACAAAGCTCAGCGCCATATAGTCAGACATCGTGGAAGAGACGCCGAGACTCCAGGCTTTCCGGCCACCGCCGAGTGCTCGGCACAAAGGCCTGGCAGACACTGGGCTGGCGAACCCCACAGACCTCCCTACCTGCAAACCTAAGCATGTCAGGGCCCGGAGCCCTGTGGTCATCCCACCCCAGCCCATGAATCATGCCCGGGACTCACAGCGCCTGTTGCCTTGGCGAACTTGTTGGCCACGTCCGAGAGCTGGTTATCGCGCAGAAAGCCGAGCACGAGGGGATACAGGTCGCTGGGAACCACGCGGCGTAAGCCGGCGTCCGCCATCCTCTCGGCAATACGCGTCACTACCGTGGCCGACGCACGCGACTCAGGAACCCGGAAAAGGAGGGGTAGGGGCGGACCCGCGTGACGACATCGCGCCGCGCAGGGCGCGGCGGAAGGGGCCGGCGCACTCCGTAGAGCAGCCCCGCCCACACCTCGGAGACAGGGTAAAGGCGAAATCTACTAACGCTTTCCGGTCCCGCGAGTGTCGCCATCTTGGTAAGGGTGGAGCCCGCCGGTCTGCTTTGTGAAGGCGGAACCCTGACGTCAGGGGCCACGCCCTCAGCCGCGGCGGGAAAACTTCGGATTTCCCGCGCCCTGCCTTTTTGATGGAGCCACCTTTCCTCAGTGCTGCGGTTACCCGCGCCCCTGGCATCTGGATGCCAGAGTAATGAGTGGGCCGGGGGGCCCGAGCTGACCTTGAATTCCTCTAAACTTGGTCACATGATCTCCCAACCTACCCTATTCGTGCTGCCCGTGGACTCCCACTCTTCATCTTCACTGCTTCCAACACCCTGGGAGGCCCTTTCTCAAGATACCACCCCAACCTCTGCATTCCCATCTCTATTACAGAGGACGCTTCAGATTATCTGTGGTAGTGGTGAGGCGCTGACCTTCAAAACTGCCCCTACCTCAATCATGACTTGCCCATGAGACAACCCTTTCCTCTTACATAACACAGCCTTAGGTCAGCTCCATGAAGGGAAAAAGGGGTTGTGCACCAAACCTGAGTGACAGCAGCAATCTCTTCAAACCTATAATCCTGAAAATAACACTTCTACCTCCTGGGGACAGCCCACACTATGAACCCTCCCTGTGGAAGAACTAGAAAACCCCTCAACTGCCTCTCCTTTTGTCATGAGTACTCAAATTTATCAATCAATGCTCAGGCCTGCCAAGTTAATTCCAAGTTCTATCTTATGTCAGTTCATATTAGCAAACAGCAATCCCTTCAGTCCTATGCACTACCCCTTGACTATTTCCCATTCATGCCCCTCAGGGAGGTAAGGATCCACTTTCTCAAGGGACACACCTCTCCTTTGCCTTTCTCAGGCATTCCCCTGTCCTTGGTATATAATTCCTACAACTCCCTCTTCCCCAAAGGTCTATCCACCTGCATGCATTCTTTAAACATCTGAGAACCTGCTGAATGCCAAGCATTGTGCTCAAGCTATTATGGTCCACATACACGCAAGTCTCGGTTTCAAAAACCATTATTTGCAACAGTGTGAGCGTCCTCTGGGTCCTTGATATTAAAATTCCTTCCTGGACCAGTAGCACCACCTTTGCTGGAAATGCAGAATCTCAGGCCCCACCCCAGAAGTCAGAATCTGCATTTTTAAAAGATCTCCAGATGATTCAACTGCTCTTTTAAAGTTTGAGAGGCACTCCTAGATGACTGATTTCACTTACAACACTCTTGAGGAGCAGTTTCAAGTGGTCAGGATTCTACACCTGACCAAAGAGGGGTCCTAGGAATTAAATGGAGGTAAGCATGTCCCTGTTGTGTTCAGAGAGGAAAAGTGACTTGTCTGGCACTACCACCATAGAAAGAAGCGCAACAGCACTTGGCAGTTCCCTCTAGTTTATGTTTATTAGTCTGCATAGTGACTTCGATTTTCCAAACACTGGGGGAACCCCTCAACCCCATCCTTCTTACATAGGAATGCAAGTTAATGTGTTTCAATGCCTATTATAAAAAAACAAATACCACTTTAAAAAAATCTGATTTAACACATTTTTATTTCACTTTTTTCCATTTCTTTATAAAACAGTCATCTCCTCACTAGCAGCTGTCTCCCCTAGACCGGGGGAGGGAATGGAGGAGGTTGGGCACCTCCAAAGAAAAGGGGGTGGGGGAGAAGGGCCCAGGGTTACCTCCTGAGGTTCTTCTGGGCCTGTTTCAACAATGTGTCAAAGTCAAGAGAATCAAATTTGCTCTTTACAGGAGCAGGGTCAAAGTCTTCCCGGTTGGAGTCTATAAAGGTAGAGAGAGACAAACATCAAGGTCTCTGAGTATACCTCCCAACCACAGCGTCCTCAAATGGCCAGCTACCTCTCATGTCTATAAGGGATGGAGCTAAAATCACCTGGATATTAAGTCAAAAGACAGGTGAGCACCCATTTCTCCTCTCATCCCACCCCTTAGGCTCTTCACGTGTCAGAGGAAGACAAGTCTGCCTAGCTAGCGCCCCTCTCAAAAGGCTGGGGACCTTTTGAGGGAGGAGATGATACCAAAGGCTCAGGGCCTCCCTCCACTCACCAAGATCAGAATAGCTTCTCTTGCAGAACTGCCTGCGGCCCCCAAAGCAGAGATCAAAGGGCTGTTCATCTGCTTGCCTCAGCTTGTGGCCACTCTCAATGGCTGCAAATGCCTCCTCGGCATAGCGATAAGTGACGAAGCCATAGTTGTCACTGGTGGGGAGGGTGAGACAGAGGCTGACATGGCTATTTGGGCACATGCCATGGAGAAGAGACAGCTCGCCAGGGTACAGTAATGGACTGGGGTGGTTCTTCTCATTCCCCAAATTGCCAGCCCTCTAACTGTAGAAATGAAGGTGCCTATATTGCCTAGGACACCAGAGCAAGGGGGGAGAAACAAAGAAGCATCAAGATAGATAATGAGACAGGACATCCTGACCTTAGGGCCCAACCTCACCCTTGGACACGGAAGTGGATGGTGCACTCCTCAATCTCTCCGAAAACAGAGAACCTCTGTTTCAGCTCTGACCTAGTCATGCGACCAGGTATCTTCCCAATGAAGACCACTCTTCTCTCTTCCTATGTTAGGTCAAGGAAAATTGACACACTATGAGCCAAGGCCACAGCTGCAGACGGCTCTCTGAGCTCATGTCATGGCTCAGGGACAAGCCCTCTCCTCCCAGGACCTGTTCCTCTACTCACTATTGCACGCTCCTTCTGCAGAACTCTCTGCCTTTGGTAATGGTCGTGTGAACGATAAGAACTGTACCTGACAAGAGAAGAAGGTGCCATCAGTGCCCCAGACATTACGCAGCTCAAGTCTCAGAACTCTTAGGCACCTGCACCCCAGATGCACCGACTCCCTGAAAACACGCTCACCGCCGCCTCCTGTCACTTCTCCGGCGAGGAGATGGAGAGCGGGACCGACTTCGGGAACTAGATGATGAGGATGAGGAAGACGAGGAGGAAGATGAGGAGGAGGAAGAGGAAGAGCATCTTCGGGAACGTCCAGAGGAACTGCAACTGGACCTGGAGAACAAAGGGGCACACAGGAATGCTGGGAGCGGTGCAGGTATATTCTACTTACCTCACCTTGGCCCCAGCCCTGCCTCCCTGTCAGGAAGCTCAGGACCAAAGGCAAAGCAGAGCAGAGGAGATCTAGAAGAACTCTTCGCAGATGACCAAACTGAGAACCTCATGAACTTTAGATGTTCTAGAGTATTTGGGCACAGATCATATTTATTTTCAATTATGCGATTAAAAATAGAAAAATATTTAACAAATCAGAAAGAATAAAAATAACGGAGACTCGGAGATAAAAGGCTGGGCCCTAGGTCTTACAATTAGCTGCGGGTGGGGAGAGGGGGAGGCCTGGGTCTCTGGGATCCTGCTCCCCTCATATGTCTCATAGGAGTACTATGAACACGGCATTTAGGGGATGCGCTAGACCTGTAGTAGGGGACATTTCTGAAGATAAGCTTCACCATCAAAAACCAAGAATTCTTCATTGATTAAGTGGAAAAATTTGGGTCTATTACTGAGAAAAAGGTACTGCCAGAAAATAGCTGAGGCCACAGTGACACTCAAAGGAACTGTCCCAGACTGTTTCCTCAACAGATGATTAAAGGAAGGACTGTTTGACATTAACAACCCACTAGACCACCATCCCACATACTACCGGGAAAATAGCAGAAATAAGGACTGATACAGTATGCAAAGGAATCAACATGGTCAAGATCAAACCCTAATTGTCTCCCCAAGGCAGGTCTCCAGGAAGGAGGAGACCTCAGAGATATCCCAATCTCCAACAGGGGAAAGAAGCTATCTTCTCAGAGCTTGCCTCCTTCGAATCCAGTAAAGGGGGAGAAGACAAAAGCCAAAGACAGAAATAGAAGCCTTACTGCCTGAAAGTATCGATGTGCTAAAGCTTTCAGAGTAAACCAGAGGAGAGAACTTCCAAAGTGGAGAGAACCTAACAGGCCATCAGAGCTCACCTTCGCCACCTCTTGTGTGGCGGGGAGAGGGACCGGGACCGGGACCGGGATGAGGAAGACGACGATGAGGATGAGGAGGAAGATGCTTCGCTGGTCCGGTTGGACCCAGAGCTGACAGAACGGTTGCTGCGGCCACGGCGGCCTTGCCAGCCCCGGCTTGGGGGGCTGGCTGACCTGCAGGCTTTTCGATAACAGCGCATTGACTGCTGCTTGGCTGAGGGATCAGGGAGAGTCCTAGTGTTCGTGTCATTCCGGCAGGGTGAGGCCTCAGGGGACAGCAAGGTGGATGGGGCAAGGCAAGGGGCTGGGGGATCTGCCTGATCATTGCTAGTCCTGTGATCAAGTGGCTTCTGGGAGGCAGCTGTGCATGGGGGCAGCGGGGTGGCTGGGCCCAGAGACAAGACAGGTTTGATGGTGATATCCTGATGGCGTTTGACATTCCATCGGGAGCCCACCTCTGGAATGACTAGGGCAGGCGTCTTTTTTGGGGGGGTCCTGCTCCGGACACAATAGTCATGGTCCCCAGAGCCCACATGGACTGGACTAGGGCCATGGACCCCTTCTTGGAGGCAGGCTGCAGCTGGATGTTTGGCCTCTGTAACTCCTTCAGGCTTCAGGGTTCCCTCCTGGGCGGTGGACTTAGGAGATTTGGCTTTGGCCAGCAGTGACACAGCAGCCAGGGGCTTCCATAACTGATGGGGAGGGGTAGCTGGAGGGGTGAGCCCTGTGAGGGGAGGGAGGATGGAGATAGCAGGATGAGATCCGATTCTACACTTCTAAACACTGTGAATATAGGCTCCAGGGATCCCCACTTCATCTCACAGAGTATACTAACAATGATCAACAGCCCAACTTCTCCCACTGTTAAAACTGCTCCTTCCCCTGAGTTCCCCATCTTGGAGACCAGCAGTAGAAACCCAACCAGCTATGGTCCTCCTCAACTGTTCAACCTCTCACTGCCCAAACCTAGCTGGTGGCCAGGTCCTGTCTGTCCTACCTCTTTATTCTTAGGCTCACCCCCTGCCCTCAGAACTGCCTGACTTCTGGGCTGCATCTTGCCTGAACTCATGTAATTGTGTCCTAATAACCTCCTACCTCGGGCATCACACCTGTCCACCTGTCTTCTACATTCCTGCTGGTGGGAGCACCCAAAAACCAAACTGGTAACGTTTTTTCAATTGCTTCTTCACTGTACAGTATAAAGTCCAACCAGCTTAACATGGCATTCAAAGTTCCCATAACCTGACCTGCTTTCCACTCCAGCCTTCTCTCTTCCTTTAGCTCTGCCCAGCACCCTGATCAACCACTACACTCCAGCCAAAATGAACCACTCACAATTTCCCAAAACATACCGGGCTGGCTTTCCTTCTCCAGCTCACTCAAGCCATTCCATCTACCTAGAATGCCCATAAACCTACCTGATTGGTATCAGTGATTTTCTCAAGCCTCCACTTTGAGGATTACCTTCTATATAACCCTGCCCTGACTGTCCCTCTTCAGACCCCACTATAAGCCACACAGGCTTCTTTAACACACAACAGCTGATACTCAACATGCTCATTTGTTTACACATCTGACATCTGCCCCCTGGACTGTGAGAACCTCAAGGACGAGGATCAGATCTCTGTACCCCCAACACCTACACACACTTGGTTCAGAGCAGGCTCTAAAAACATTTGCTGCATAAACTAATCAAAGGCAGAGTTCCCCACCCTGAACCCACCTGCCACGTTGGCCAGTTCTGGGGCTTGTAACCGGTCTAGGGGCCTCTTCTCCTGGGGAGTGTCAACGCTGCTGGCGGGGGGAAAAGGGAAAGCCTGGTTCATTGCCTCCTCAACATCTTGTACATCTGCTTTGCTCACAAAGCAAAGGAGAGGGGTGCATGCAGAGAGGAATGGGGGGCACAAACTGCCCCAATCATTCTCCTCCAGCACAAAAGGGGTCTTAGTGACTGAACTTTATGTAGGTTGGGTCTCAATTCAGCTCTGCCCAATTGCTGGATGACCTTGAATACCCCCCACCTCCTCCAAGCCAGGAGCCTCTCGTGCCCGGCTCAAACCAACCCAAAATCAATGTGGAGGAAAATATGCTTGGCAAAACAGGATGGGGTATTGTGAACATGAAAAAAAAAAAAAAAGGCCTCTTGGTGCTGGAAGAATGGGGAACAAGGAGGTCCAGGATGCCTGTGCCCTCCAAGCAGTCAGGGGAGCCCTAGCCATGAATATCATCCCCCACTTTTTCTTACACCATTACCAGTGCTGAGCAACCTTAACGCCTGTTAAATAAAGGAAAGAAATCCCCAAAAGCACGAGTTGCCAGAAAATAAAAGGCATCACCATTTGGAACCCCCAGACTGGAATAAGCCAGAAAATGGTACATATATATCCTCCTACTTCACCACTCAAGACACTACCCTGTAGTGATGGGCTGAACCGGGGGTGGGGAACAGGGAAAGACTAGAGCGGACCCTGTAACAGAGGCATCCAGTTGACAGTCCTGGAGTACCGGCCGGCTGCTGACCAACAGCTGTAGGGTAACTCACTCATGTCCCCATACTTACCCTGAGTTTCCTACAGCCAGGCTGTCAGCAGGAGCCAGGGGAGGGCACTCCTTTTTGGCTGCAAAGAAACCATACTAGTTAAAAGCCCAACCAGATGTTCCATACTGAGGAGGTGCAGAAGGGCTGGCTCTGAGACCCAAAGGAGGAAAATCCATTTTGCCTACATACTCCATTTGGGTCTCCCCCGAGAGATCCATTCTCCTCCAGTGGGTACCCAGGTATATTTTTAATCATGTCTCTTCTCTGCTCAGAAACAAGCACACTCCCCACTGAATCTGGGGAGTCCAAACTTCTAAGCCTAGCATTCCAGGCTCTATGTAACCCACCTAACTAACTTCCTAGTCTTATAACCTACTCTTGATCTACACTTATATTTTCTATTTTGCCTTGTACTACCGATACCTGTTACCAATTCAGCAGTCATTTCTGCAAATTCTTCTCCCCAGTCAGACCATAAGCTCATCTGAGAACAGGACGTAACATCTCCCGCAGCACCTAGATCCATGCCTTGTACTGAAAAGCTGAGCTATCCATTGCCTTTCAAATACACCACATGCGATCTTTCCTGTACCTCTGCCTTTACTCACCAGTCTCTGAATTCCTGTCTTCCAAGGTTCACCTGGAGAGTTACCTCCCCAAATAACCCAACCCACTTGAATCTCCCCATCCATCTACTCTTTATAGTTCTTGCCATGCTGTACCCACCACTCTCCCTGGCTTAGATTGTGTCACAGGTAAATCTTGTCTTCCCATTCCAATTAGGGGGCTGCTCTAGTGGCTGAGACTCCCCTTCTCCTTCCCCCCAGTTTAAGCAACTACAGGGCTAGGCCCAAAGGAAACATCAACAAAAAAGGGTTGAAGCAAAGCTACCCAGGTTTCCTTACCTTCTGATTTCTCAAATTGCTCCAGCAGACTGGACAGGTCCGATGCCTCAATTCCTGTGGAAGCATACAACACAGCCCCTATCATCTGAGTACACAGGTCCCAGAAGTCCCAAATCACCTCACTTCTTCCCCTAGGCTCCCCATGCTCACTGTACTAAGTAAACCAAGGCAGCAACACAAAGCAGAAAGAATCAAACCAACCCAGACTTCTACCTCTCAAGAACTCTCCAAAGAAATCCAACAAAGGCCAGCCCCATCAAGGTAGTTTATCCTGTTTTATGGAGGACACTCCTCACACAACCCCCATGCCATTCTTCACGGAACTGTGTGGCACTCACCAATCTCACTGATGAAAGCCTGTACCACATCCTCAGGACCCTGGGTACGTGGGGTAGGCAGAAAGGACAGTGTTCTTAGACGGGCTGGGTGGACAGCAGGCAGCTTGGTGGTAGTGCTCTGCCTTGGTGCAGATGTGGGAACAGCCTTGGCAACAGGAGAGGGTGCCTTCTCCCTGGGCCTAGCTTCCTGGGGCTCAGGCTTTAGCCTCTCTGATGCAGGCTCCTCAACAGCCACTCTCTCAGCAGGCAGACACGGTGGAGCCTTGATCCGAGGGCTGTGCACCGGGGAGGACACCTTGTGTTTCAGATGGGGAGATGCAGGCACTGGCTTGACCTCCACCTTGGTGGGCTCTATCTGTGGAGCTCCCTGACCAGCTGCCCCAAGACTGAGGGGAGGAGCCATCGGCACAGTCAGAACACTATCAGGAGGGCCAGGTGGGATGCCACTGGGCTCCACCTTGGGTGAGGGAACAGCTCTTCCAACAGAGGTTAGAGGCAAAGGAGGTGGGGGAACAGCAGGCCAGAATGGAGGGTGTTGCAGCCCTGGGCCCCATCCCAAGGGCCCATAGGTACAGCTGGAGCTATAAGGTGGGACTGGGGCAGGAGGAGGTACCCAAGGCACATTGCAAGTGGAGGGCACAGCATAGGCACCTGGAGTACCAGACACTAGGGGCACCGTCGGTGGAGGGGGCAAGCAAGGATAGCCAGAAGGGGACAAGGGGGGATAACAAGGCCAGGGTGGCACAGGGGCATAGTGAGTAAAGGGATCAGGTGGCACTGGCCCCACAGACATCGGAACACTAGGAGGCTGCAAGGGTGGTGGGGGCAGACTGGGGACACTTTGCCCATTTGTGGGAAGGGGCAGCATGGGGGTCATGCCCAGCCCACCCGTGGGAAAAGGCAGGGCAGTGGGCATTGTGGGGGGCATGGACTGCACAGCAGGAGGTGGTCTTGCTGGCAGTAGCATCTCTTGGGATGGCACCTGCTCAGTGGGAGTTGAGGCCACAGGTTTGCTTGCAGGTGGCTCAGGACTAGGAGAGGCAGGGCTGGGACCCACAGGAGCAAAGCAAGCCTCAGAAGGAGCCTCAGGGCTTCTCTGCAGAGTTGTCTTCTTGGCTGTGGCTGGTGGGACAAGACAAGGGATGTCTGCCAGCCCTGTGGGAGTTTCTGGGAGGCTGGGCCACTTCCCAGCTGGGGGATGGGGGTTCCTCTCTTCTGCCTCTGCTTGGCGCTGCTGCCTTCGTCGCCGGTACTCAGATAGGCTAAGAGGCCGAGGCCTGGCTTCCTGGGCTGTTGCACTAGTACCACTTTCCCCCTTCAGAGGACCCATGACCTCCTTAATTTCAGGACTGATGGCCTTTGGGGGGTCTGAGGACTCTGACTCCAGGAGGAGCTGGGGGGCTGGACTCCCCTGGGCTGATGACACTGCACCACGTCTGGGATCAGTTGGCCTAGACTTAACTAGTACAGGGTCAACTGGAGCCAGGTCATTGGGAAGAGAGTCAACTTGTACTGGCTTGGCTAGGATAGGGTCAACTGAAGGCAAGTCATCTGAGATGGGAACCACCACTGCACCGTCAACTGCTGAGTCAGCCAGAACTGGGTCAATCAGCACTGGGTCAGCTGGGAGAGGGTCAACCAGCTCTGAGTTCGCTAAAGCACAGTCAACCAGTTCAGGGTCAACAGGTACAGGGTCAGCCACAGTGGGATCAGGGTCAACCGCAGTGGGATCAGCTTCAACAGAGTCAAGTGGCATGGGGTCAGCTTCAGCAGAGTCAACCAGTGAGAGATGGGTTGAAACAGGGTTGGCTTGGATGGGGTCAACCAGGCTGGGGTAGAGGTCTAGAGGACCTTCTTTAGCAGGACTAGCTTGTCCAGCACTACTCTCCAAGTTCCCAGAGCCAGGCTTCTCCAAGGCAGCTGCCCAGGCCCGAGCCCAAGCCCGGGGCTTCCCTCTACCACGGGGAGGCACAACCTCTCTTTGAAGGTCCTCCTGAGGCAAGCTGCCTCCCTGAGAGGTCAGCTCTGTAACTGCTGTAGACTGCCCACGAGAGGCTGACCTCAGCCTCCTGGCATAGCCTTCTGCACAGGCAGCTGGCTGCTCCTTGCTCTTCTTCTTCCTGCCCTTTCGAGCTCTCTGGGAACTTAGCATTGTGTTGGCTGGTGGGTTCTGAGGCCCCTTGGGTGCCATTGGCTCCATGACCTCCCTGGGCTCCAACAAGCAGGCTGACTCCAGCTTTTCCTTTGAGTCCAGTGACAACCCCTCTTTCTCAGGGCAGAGGGCTTCCCTGGGCACAGCAGCCTCTGTCTCTGCCTCTAGTGTAGGCATGAGCAGCTGCAAGGCCGCACTGGCCTCTAGCGAGTTATCCAGGAGGACAGGCTGGGGTCCAGTAGGGATCTGTCGCACCACAACTGGGATCTCCAGGTCGTTGCCAGCTGTGGCCGCCTGGCCCACAATTTCCAGCACCACACAATCCTCAGGCAGTGTCAAATCACCTGGCTGCTCTTGAAGCTCATCCTCAAGTGCTGTCAGGTGGGTGAGGTTAGGCAGGCAGTACGGGTGCATGGCCCGCACCAGCTCACTCAGGGAGGAGATGCTCTCATCGCCAGCTGCCTGCACTGCCATCTCTGCTGCTACTGCTGTTTTATCTTCCTCCTCGGGACAGGCCAGGTGCATGGGGAAGTCTGCGATGCTGCTCACAGAGTTGTTGAGCTCCCCAGCAAGCATCTCGCTGCTGAAGCCGGCCACCTCCTCCTCTTCTTCCCCATCACTACGCTGCTGGGGAGGTGGGGACTGGCCCCAGCGGGGTCTTGACCTTGGGGGTCTCCAGCTAGGAAGCTTGGGGGAGGAGGTCTCCAAGAAAGAGGGTGGAGAGAAGTCCCAAGGAGGATCTGTGAGAGACATCTCAACCTACAGGAGAGAAGATAAGACATAGGAGTTTTCTCCAGGAATATCTTTTTCCAGACATGTCCCCATATATTCCTCCCCATTGGGAGTCCATGAGGCTCCCTAGGTCAGGCTTACCCCACTCACTCTACTACTGCCTGTGCTGGGCCCCAATGGGTCAGTCGGGGTGATGAGGTCACGTTCTGGGGGTGTCCGAGAGAGGCTGAGCAGCCTGTGCAGCTAAAAGGGAGAAAAAGACCTGAAATGTGTTTGTGCTTCAGAACTTTACGAGTAGGCTCGTAGATGTGGTTCTAACCTTTGCACCAATCACACACCCCCTTCCCCTCATCCCACACTTACAGAGGAGCCCTCCCGAGGTGACACAAGCAGCTCTGAGTCAGGAATGCTGTCAAATGGAGACAGGTTCTCGGAATCTGCATTGTCCAAGATCTCTGTTAGAGCTGTGAGCAGTGACACTTCATTCTGGTCCTCCAGAGATAACCTGCTCTGCTCAGGAAAGACAACAGGAAGGTCCCACCACCATCCCTATGACCTACCAGGCCACTGAGAAGGACTGGATGCCAAGAGAATCCCTCTCCCAGGCTCAGTTCAGCTCAATTTGCCAGAGAGAGATGTTAGTACCAGGAGGCATGGGTTCCAATCTCATTTACTACCATCCACCATCTCTCTAGTGTCAACAAAGACCTGTCAAAACTGAGTCTTGAACTTATGTTTCATACTCCCTACACTCTCAGGTAAAATGTGGGATGCTCAGCAGACAACCCTTGGCTAAGCTGGAATTGGACTCAAAACAAAGATCAGAACCCTCTGAACATGTAAGTCAGGGGCCCAGGCAGGGTGAAAGGCCTTGGATAATAATCCAAGTCTGCCAGGGCATCCTCTTACATGGGATGTAGCCCAACTCTCACTGAGAAACAAAAACACACTTCAAGGACTCAGGTTGAGTATCTAGGAACCAAGGTGCTAGGAGAACAGAGCCACTGAGCCAAAGCTCCTGCCTGAAGACCTCCAAGCTCAGCCCCAGCTCACCTCTCCAAGGCCACCAAAATCTTCAATGAGGGAAATGAGGGAGGCATCCATATAGCTGTGCATGGTCCCCAGCAGTGTCCCATCCTGCAGTATCAGCTCCTCCATCTCTAAGTCCTTGTCCCTCAAACAGGGGCCCAGCCGAGATAGATTGACAAAGCCAGAATCATCCCCCTCCTCATGCAGCAGCACCTGGGGCAAAAGGGAATAAGGTCAGGAAGGCACAGTGAAGGCTGCAGGGCATGGGCCCTCGGGGGCAGCTGATTTACACACTCTGTAAACCAGGTACCGAGCCCTCCACCAATGGCCTCAGACTCAGCAGGAGCCCCAACACACTCTGGACTTGCTGGGCAGAGAGAAGTACAAACTATGAGCCCACAGCCACAACCAGATGGCAGTGTTCAAGAACCTTCTGGGAAAAAAAAAAGTTTAGACTCCATCCAGAAACACTTGGAACCACACGAGATTGATAAACTGGGGAATAAAAACATCAAAAAGACCAAGATTGTTCAGAAGAGTTATCTGCTGGCAGTGATGAAGACAGACACTCTCAGGGGCACAGCAAAGGAGAGGAGGTCAGTAAGCAGGCAATTCCAATTACAACCACCTTACCTCCCTCAAATCCCACTTAGGCCTCTCGTCTCTGCTTAGCTCAAATCCCACCTTCTTCACGAAGACACCTCAGGCCTCCCCAATGCACCTCTCCTCACACCCCGAATTCATACGTGTTCCTGTACCGCTCACTTCTCTGGCAATCACATCCTACCCACTTCCCTACCCCATGACATTCCTTGCATCATTACTAAAACTATATTCCAAGTTCCTTTGGGGCAAATAACCCTTTGTATCTATTAGCTTATATTTTTCTTGGCTCTTGGAAGGGTTTAAACTGTGCTTATACTTCCTGGTCACCCACCATGCCTGGCACAGTGCATCACAGTATACACAGCTGACAGTCACACTTATTTTGAACTTCTATTTTGAAGGCTCTACAGTGTGCCACCCAACCTCTCAAAGGTAGTCCCAAGGAACAAGTCTCTTCCCTACCCCAACCAAGTTAGAGCAAAAGAAGAGAAAGTTTGATTCTGTGGACGGAAAAGCCCCGCCCCACCCCACCTCTTCCCTGAGAACTAACAACATCTTCAGCCTTGTCAGGCAGGGAGCCATCCGCCCAGGCCTGTCAAGAGTGTGGGCGTGGGCAGGGCCAGAAGTGGCTGGAAGGGCTGGCAAGGCCAGAGGCAGGGGTATCTCCACTATACAAAATTATAGATGATGCAAAGGCCAAAGAACAGGAACAAACACGGACAAGCCAGTCTCACCTCTCCTTTGGCAGCAAAGGCAAACTCTGTACCTCTTCCAAAAGAAAAAAAAAGCAACAGGTGTGACTGCACCCCCCCACCCTCCTAATCAAGCTGAAGAGTAACAATGCCCAACGAGAGAAAAGGATAGATAGGGACACTTTAGGAGGCCAGGCCCAGAGATGAAGTAAAAGGTGGCAGGTTTTAGGCACTAACTCCTCCCAAGCCTTCACAATCCTGTAATTACAACTAGCAGCTGAATAGCACCTCGCTCAGCAAACACTCCCAGGTGAGCAAAGAGGCTGCATCTCCTGCCCTGCCACCTACCTGACCCAGCTACTAGGCCAGAATCTCGAGACAATGTCCAGCTTTATGAACCACTCATCACCACTTCCATCAGGCAGGTACTGGAGCCCCAGTCAGAGAAGCCCCTCTTTACCTGACCTCACCCATCCCTCCCCTCAAACCCCAAACAGCACAGCTCCCAGAGTACCAAGATCATGGAGAGGATAAGCCCAGGCTAAGAGTGTGCCAGCCACCAGCATCTCTTAACTTTAACAACCTCCCGACTGGCTTTCCCATATCCGGCTTGTCCCTGCAGGGTTCAAAACCAGCTACAAACATGAAAATACACATTTGATCACCTCTTGAGACACTCTCTAATCCCCTCCAAGGGCATCTTCCTGCTCTTAGCACTAGGTTTAAAGTCCTTAAATGGCTTACAGTGGTCCTGGTATTCCCCACCAGACTCCTCCAGCGTGTCTTCTCTCACCACTCTGTCTGTCTCTGTATACACCAGCCATACAGGTTTCTCCAATAAGCCATGTTCTCTCCCACCTCAAGGTCTTCACATACTGTTCCCTCTGAGGAAAGCTCCCCCTCCCCTCCGCCCCCCACAATCTCACCTTAAAATGTCTCTTCCCAGACCCTGCAAGGTAGATTACTACTGCTGATTATATAATATGCTGCACTTTCCTCTGTCCTCCTCATCATTATTTATTGTCTGTCTAAAACATAAGATCTGATAAAAACATAAGATCCTGGAGGACAGGGACCATGTGTGGTTTACCACAGTATCCCCCTATGTCTAAACATAATGGAATCTCAGTAAGTTCCTGGCTGATTGACTAGCTTCCACATACTCATCTTTGTGTGTGTTTGTGGTGAACAATCTCTCCACAAGACCCTCTCCAACCCCAAATGACTACCTAACTTGGACTACAGCTGGATCATGGATACTTCCTGCCTCTCCCCCAAAGGGTGGGCAGCACCAGCCCCACAAGATGTGGCCTCTGAGAAAATAAGGGAAGAGCGGGTGGGCAGCTCCCAAGTAGAGCCCCAGAAGCCACTCCCCACCCCCCACCCCCAGGGCCTGGATTGGTCTGCTAGAACTGATATTACCTGGCAACCTGCAGCCCAACTCCCACCTAGAAACCAAAAAAGAAAAAAAAAAGCTTTCAAGGACTCAGCTTAATTGCTTAAGCAAGATAACAGTTCACACGAAGTCTTGCCGACCTCCACTCTGGGTGGGAACTTTTAAGAAGCCCTGGTGAGGAGTGGGACGATAACACTTTTAAGTATGGAGAACTGAAGACCAGGAAAAAAAGAGTATGACAGAAAGAATGTCCCCCCCCCCATTTAGTAAACGTTCAACTGGTGTTGAGTAGTTCTCAGATCGCCTCCAACTTTTGCCATCCCCAGCACAAATTCCAGAGAAGCTTAAACACAGACCATCTCAAATTTGTCCGTATCAATTCACAGGAGCAGGCCTTAGCTGCCTCCTCAAAAGAGATGCTTGAGGAAAAGTGACGGAAGGAGAGGACTCCCTTTCCTTACTTAAGCCTGTGCCATGTAAATGTTGACACCTCCCATGCCCCTTGAATCACGAACGAGGCAGGACTGCAAGCAACAAAAACGCCAGTGCCCATGCCTCACAACCCACCCCAAGCCGGTCGGAAAGAGGCCGCCACTCCACAGCCCTTCAACCTCAGCCCTCTACCCTCCCCAACACACTCCGTCATCCGCAGAGAACAGACTACCCGCACACCTGTAAAGTCCTTTACCATCCGTTGTCGAGAGGCAACGCGGACCAAAGCAAAAAGAAAAAAACTCCTCCAAGGCTCTGGGCAAAGTTGATTCTAGCAGCCCCTACCTTCCTTCCTTCCCAGCCTGGGGCGCCCAGCGCCGAACGGAGATGGCGGGACCGGCTGAGACACACCCAGTTCCCGGCAGTGCGGCTCCAGCGCCGATACGAGATGCCCGGCAGCCTGGAGCGGGAGCCACGTGGACATCCCCTCCCCGCCCCCACGTGGACCCGAGGGCCTCCTCCCCCCCGCCCAACCCACGTGGGTGCCGGGGCCGCCTAGAGGGGGAGGGGAAGCAGACAAATTATCCCGGGAAAATCGCTCCCCCCACCCCACGTGGCTCCGAAAAGGCACTGCGGCGCTGGGCTACAGGCAGCCCCCACTCGGCATCCTTAGAGGAAGATCTTACTCTAAGTCCGAGTCCCCCTACACACAGGGGCCAGGTTTCCGACACCCTGCTCTGCCCCTCCGGCGTTCCGGAGGAATGGCCATAAGGACCCGCCTCTGCCCGCATCCCCCCAGCAAACGACCCAGGTCCGGTCGGTCCAATCCGTCTTCCGCAGCCACCCGGCATCGACTCCCGAACGCTTCTTCCCTTTCCTGTGGCGTCCACGTGTCACCGCCCGGCACACGCCGCTTTGCTGCCAGCCGCGGGCCGCCCGCCAGTCTCACCTGCTCCCCGCCACTCACAGCGCCCACAGTGCCATACGGCGCTTGGCCCCGACTCCCCCAACCGCTGCTGCGCACTCCACCGCCAGGGTCGGGGCCGGAGCCCCCACTCAGAAGCGGCGCGACTCCGTCTCTCAGTCCCCGGCGCGCCGCCATCTTGGCCCCTGAACACCCGGCGCAGCTCTGATCGCCGGCGCCGCCTCGCCCAGCCGATTGTGGGAAGTGAACTACAACTCCCGAAAGACACTGCAAGACTACGAATCCCAGAAGACTGAGCGGCGATACCCATTTGCCCACGGGAAGAGGGCACTGGCCTCACGAGGGAGCCTGGGAGTAGTAGTCGCATTCAGCAGAGCCTGAGTGGCACGTGCTATAGGCGCACTGTAATTCATAATTTTGTGTTGCGCGGGGGGACCTAGTTGGGGAGCGCGAGGTAATAAGGGGATAATTACCTATTGCGTATCTTTTTATTTTCCCAATTTGTCCAACTGTCAGAACTCCCTCTTTGTCTGACGTTTTACCTGCTGCACGTTCCTTTCTCCTTAGTCCAAGTGGGCCTGTGTTTTGAAACAGCACCGCCTCGTGGGCACCAGCACTCCAGGAGCTAAGCCTCACCCGCTACACTGCGGCACTACCGCGAGTTTAATCTTAGAACACAGCATTATCGGTGTCTCTCTGAGCTACTCAGAAACCCACGTTCATGTCTCATTACCAAATTTACTTCCTGCTACTGCAGATCATCTTGCTATCTTCCAAATACAACAGGTGTTTTTCTGCCTTGTGGAAAACTTTAGCCTCAAAACATCTTTGAGGCCCTATTTTATCCGGGAAAGACTTTTTGGTTATCCCAGCCAAACTTGATCCCTCTCTGTATTTCCACAGTCCATCACTATGTCTATTATTTACTCATTTGTCATTTAGAAGCTACTTCATACTGTTTTCTTTTTCTTTTTTTAAATATTTATTTATGTGGTTGTGCCGGGTCTTTGTTGCAGCAGGCGGGCTCCTTAGTTCCAGCTTGTGGGCTCCTTAGTTGTGACACACGAGCTTCTTAGTTGTGGCATGCGAACTCTTGGTTGCGGCACGCATGTGGGATCTAGTTCCCTGAGCAGGGATGGAACCCAGGCCCCCTGAATTGGGAGTGCAGAGTCTTAACCACTGTGTCACCAGGGAAGTCCCTGTTTTCTTTTCTTTTTTTTTTTTTTGCGGTACGCGGGCCTCTCACTGTTGTGGCCTCTCCCGTTGTGGAGCACAGGCTCCGGACACGCAGGCTCAGCAGCCATGGCTCACAGGCCCAGCCGGTCCGCGGCATGTGGGATCTTCCCAGACCGGGGCACGAACCCGTGTCCCCTGCATCGACAGGCGGACTCTCAACCACTGCGCCACCAGGGAAGCCCTACAGTGAACACTCTTGTACATGTATCTTTCCTTTTTTTTGCCGTGAGATCTTAGTTCCCTGACCAGGAATGGAACTCACACCCCCTGCAGTGGAAGCACTGAGTCCTAACCACTGGACTCCCAAGGAAAACCCTTTTTTTTTTTTTTTTAAATCTTTGCCTTTTTGTACACTCTTTCTATGGAATACTTTCCTCGAAAGGAGATTGCTGAGTTAAAGGGTATATATGTATGTACATTTGAAATTTCGGTGGACAATGCCAAATTGCCCTTCAAGAAGGTTGTATTAATACACATTCCCAGGGAATTCCCTGGTGGTCCAGTGGTTGGGACACTGCGCTTCCACTGCAGGGGACACAGGTTCAATCCCTGGTCAGGGAACTAAGATTTTACATGCCGTGTGGCACAAAGTATTAAAAAAATAAAAAATAATACACATTCCCACAAAAATTCATGAGAAGAGAGGACCTCTTGTTATGGACTGAATTGTATGTGTCGTCCCCCCTTCACCATGGGCAAAATTCATATGTTGAAGGGCTCCACACACAATATGACTATATTTGGAGATAGAGCCTTTAAGAAGGTAATTAAGGGTAAATGACATAATAAAGGCAGGGGTTCTAATCCAGTAGGAATGGTTGCAGAAGAGGAAGAGACACCTGCAAGCCAAGGAAAGAGGTCTCACTAGAAACCAGCCCTGCCAGCTCCTTGATCTTAATCTTCCAAACTCCAGAGCTGTGAGAAAATAAATGTCTGTTCTTTAAGCCACTTAGTCTGTGGTATTCTGTTATGGAAGCCTGGGACGACTAATACAATTTTCTTTTAGTTAGTTTCTTTTTTCTAATTTTTTAAAAAATTTATTATTTATTTATTTAATTAATTTTTTTGGCTGCATTGGGTCTTAGTTGCAGCGCGTGGGATCTTTGTTGAGGCATGCGGGATCTTTCATTGCGGCACCCTGGCCCTTCGTTATGGTGTGAGGGCTTCTCTCTAGTTGTGGCGCAGCATGCATGGGCTCTGTAGTTGTGGCGTGCCGCTTCCAGAGTACATGGGCTCTCTAGTTTGTGGCACACAGACTCTCTAGTTGAGGCCCGCGAGCTCAGTAGTTGTGGCACCCTGGCTTAGTTGCCCTGAGGCATGTGGGATCTTGGTTCCCTGACCAAGGATCAAACCCATGCCCCCTGCAGTGGAAGCACAGGGTGTTAACCTCTGGACCACCAGGGAAGTACCTTACTAACCTTTTGGATGAAGTGAATCTGTTCACAATTCTCCCTATAAAATAGAGAGGGCAACAATAAAGTTTGTTTCCAATAAACTTAGAAATAATTTGCCAGTGAGAAATCAGTAAGAACCAATATAGGGTGGCACAATTCTTCCTCTGTTGAAGAAACATTCTCTAAGAGATGCTCTGTAAATGCTGGTGATTTGGGCACTAATTATGGTCATTATTATAAGGATTAGACTCTGGGAAGAAGATTAATGTTAAAGAAAGCAGAAAGCTGTGCCCTTTTTTCTTTATTCAGCATATGATAAAAAAATATTCACCTACATGTGGTGTCTGCATGGAATCTACTAAAAAAGATACAAATATATCTCTAGGTCTCCACTGCCACCTAGACAGGAGTGTTGTGGCTACTAGTCTCCTTGGCTGGTGCATTCCTAAGGGCTAGGAAGGAAAACCTCAGAGACACAGGCCACCAAATATTGGGTGTCAATCACATCTTTGCCTGACTCCACATTCACCAAAGACTCATCTGATTATAATAACTGATTTCCCATATCATTTTCTATGGGGAGAGTGAGATGATCAAGTGAGACAAAATACCCAGTTCACATGACATATATTTCTCAGTGTGAATTAACAAATCAACATTCTGGTTTATTTATTGAGTGCCTACTATGCACCAGGCAATGTTTTAGGCACTGAAGATACAGCAATGGCAAAACAGACCAACAAACACACAGAAACAAAAAAACCCTCCCTAACAGAGCTCACATTCTAGTGGGGAGGCAACCTCCAAGTAAACAAAGAGTCAAAATAATTTCAGAGCACCAGAAGGGCTATCAGAAAATAAATGGTGGCACAGGGGTTAAGAATCCGCCTGCTCACATGCCACAATTACTGAGCCCGCATGTCACAACTACTGAGCCTGCGTGCTGCAATCATGGAAGGCCGCACGCCTAGAGCCTGTGCTGTGCAACAAGAAGCCATCGCAATAAGTCTGCGCGCTGCAACTAGAGAATGCCCACGTGCAGCAACGAAGACCCAACACAGCCAAAAATAAATGAATTAATTAATAAGAAAAAAGAAATGGGATGGGACTTCCCTGGCGGTCCAGTGGTTAAGACTCTGTGCTCCCAATTCAGGGGCACGGGTTCAATCTCTGGTTAGGGAACTAAAATCCTGCATGGGGAAAAAAAAGAAAATAAATGGGTCGGAGACTGTAAAAGGTAAGAGGGGACAATTTTATTCTATACGGTGTGATCAGGTAAGGAGGAGGAGATATTTGAAGTAAGACCTGAATCACAAGGAAGACCTAGCCATTCAAAGAGCATTCTAAAGAGCATTCTATGGTAAGAAGAACAGCCAGTGCATGGGCTCTCAAGTGACAACACATTTTTTAAAATAAATTTATTTTATTTATTTATTATTTATTTTTTGGCGGCGTTGGGTCTTCGTTGCTGGCTTTCTCTAGTTGCGGTGAGCGGGGGCTACTCTTTGTTGTGGTGTGCGGGCTTCTCACTGCGGTGGCTTCTCTTGTTGTAGAGCACAGGCTCTAGGTGAGCAGGCTCAGTAGTTGTGGCGCATGGACTTAGTTGCTCCACGGCATGTGGGATCTTCCCGGACCAGGGCTCAAACCTGTGTCACCTGCATTGGCAGGTGGATTCTTAACCACCGCACCACCAGGGAAGTCCGACAACACTTTTTTTGTGTTCAAAAGGAAGACTAGTTTAACTAAGGAGTTCTAGAAAAGAGGCAGAGTAGTGCCAAGATAATGTTTCATGTGTATTTAATTTGTGTGAATCAGTTTCGTGAATCTGATGAATTCTGATTAACTTCCTAAATTAAACCTCCAGACCTGCAACACTAAGGACCAGACCTGTTGTCATTGAAAACCCCCAGGATGGGTCCCAATAACCTCTGCCTCCTGTTATTCACACTCTTATGTAGTTCTCTCCCCATTTGTACCAGGGTTGGTCTGTGTAACCAATAAGATAAGGCAGAAGTGATGATATGTCACTTCCAAGATTAGATGATAAAACGACTGAGGCTTCAGCCCACGTGTTTTTGTTTCTCTCTCTCTCTGATCTCTTACTCTAGTGACAGCAGCGTGCCATATTGTGAGCAGCCCCGTGGAGAGTCCCATGTGGCAAAAAACTGAAGCCTCTGTCCAACAGCCATTGAAGAACTAAGGCCTGCCAATAACCACTAGAGTGAACATGGAAGCTTATTCTCTAGTCCCAGTCAAGATGACTGAAGACCTGGACAACAGTTTGACTACAACCTTGTGAGAGACTCTGAGCCAGAACCAACAGCTTACCCACTCCTGGATTCCTGACCCTCAGAAACTGAGGGAAAAAAGATAAAAAATAAAAAGAAACCAAGGGAGATAACAAAAATTTGTTGCCTAAGGTGCTGAATTTGAGGTATCTTGTTGCATAGTAATAGATAATTAATATACCTGGTTTACAGTTATTCTTTCAGGGAGATGCAAACTTTCAGGCAATATTCCTTTTAGTGGTTTATTTTTAGCCCCAAACAACCCACATTTGAGGAATGGTTTACAGTCTTCAGCTTGCTGTCTCCTTGCAATATCCCTGGAAGAATTAGAAAAGTAGGGATTATTGTCCACATTCTACTGAGGAAGAAATTGAGGCTAAGGGAGGGTTAAACAATACGCCCAGGGGCACACAGTGAATAGAGTAGACTGTTTTCTTTGGTTCCTCTGTTCTTAGTAGTGTATCCTCCACTGTACTAAGCAGTTGCTTATGGAATGAATGAATAGGTTTCATCCCATTTGGTGGCATGCTCTGAAGGGGCATGGACCCTTTTAGAAGGAACTATTCCCAAATATTGGCATGTGTAAGAACCAACTGAGGCACTTCTTTAAAATGCAGATTCCTAGATCCCTTTCCTCCAGACGTAATGTTTCCTCCACACAAGGATGGGGCCTTCTACATAGTTATTTGGCCAAATCTGCCAAACTGATTTGACAGAGAGAGGGATGGTAATGGTAAATGGTGATGGTGATGGTGATGGTAAATGGACAAGAAGGGAAGGAGTCACTTGTTGGAGCAGGAAAAGATAAATCCTATCAGAATTCTTATAATCATTTAGTAAGTGTTATAGGACACATATCAGGTTCTAGGCACCTTCTTAGGTGCTGGGAACAGAGCCATCAATAAGACATATTTGCCATCTTGATGGAAAAAGAAGACTCGTCCTTGAAAGAAAGAGCAATACCAATGAGTATTTGAGGGAGTTTCAGGGGTAAGAGAAATGTGGGAGAAAATAGAGAAGGCCAAGGTCAAGGTCAGGAGAAGAAGTTGGATGGGACAGGTTCTAGGAGCTGGAAGAAGCAGGGAACCCACCTGTCCTAAAGCAGTCTAGCCCATTGCTTCTGCTGTCTGCCTCTCTGCGGGGCTCCTCTTCCCTTCTCCTTTCCTTACCACCTCACCTCTTCTCACTTCCCATTTTGCTTCATCCCCATGTCTAGAGTCCATCTTGCACTAATGACTGTATTTAAAAATATTGGAATGTCCCTGAATTATTCACTTTTTTTTGGCTACATCACATGGCATGCAGGACCTTAGTTCCCTGGCTAGGGATTGAACCCACGCCCCCTGCAGTGGAAGTGCAGTGTCTTAACCACTGGTCCCCCAGGGAAGTCCCTGAATTATTCACTTAAAAATGGTTAATTTATGTCATGTGATTTCACCTCAAAAAAAGAAAATATTGGACTTCCCTGGTGGTGCAGTGGTTAAGAATCCGCCTGCCAATGCCAGGGGACACGGGTTCGAGCCCTGGTCCGGGAAGATCCCACATGCTGCGGAGCAACTAAGCCCGTGCGCCACAGCTACTGAGCCTGCGCTCTAGAGCCTGCGAGCCACAGCTACTAAGCCTGCATGCTGCAACTACTGAAACCCACACTGCTGGATCCCGTGCTCCGCAGCTAGAAGCTACCGCAATGAGAAGCCTGCTCACCTCAACGAAGAGTAGCCCCCGCTCGCCGCAACTGGAGAAACTCTGTGCACAGCAACGAAGACCCAACGCAGCCATAAAAAAAGAAAATACTGGGTGCTCAAATCCATCCATCCACATCAGCTAAGCCTGCCACCCTCCAGGACCTTGTCATTAAAGACCTTCCACATAGACTCATTGCCTTCCTACCACACCCCAGGGCTATCTGCCAGGCATCTGTGACTTCTCCCATTTTTGCCTGCACCACAGTTTCCAGAGCTGCTCCAAAGATGGTTTCCTCTTCTTCCCCAGGCCTAGTCCAAACTAGACGTAAGGCAGAAAAGAGCACTGGGTCAAGTACTTGTTAGCTGTGTGACCTTGGGCAAGTTCAGGGAGGTGAATCCACTTAACTTAATCACCCATTCAACAGCACTGAGATAATATTTCCTTAAAGGAAACAGGACCAATAGATCAGCTGGGGTGGGAGTGAGAGGAGTACCTTCCCAGAGGAGGTGAAGGTGTAACTGAGGTTTAAAAGGCATTAACTAGTTAGTAGGCAAAGAAGACAGAGAAGAATGTTTTACAGAAAGTTTGAATTTATTAGCCTTCCTGAATCTGTTTTCTTGTTTGTTTAGTGGAGGTAACAGCACCTTCTTCCAAAGGTCATTATTAAAAGTAAATGAGATCTCAGGTGTGAAACACCTTGCGCAGTACCTGGCACATAGTGTATACTCAACAAATGCTGTTTTTCTTCTTCCCAGCCTTCCACCTTCCACATGTGTAATCTAGGAGAAGGGAGCCTTAGATTGAGAGGCGGCAAGGTCCCCCCTATAGGGTGGGTTATAAGCCCCTTTGTCCACTCAAGTGATTGGTGATCACCGTGGAATCTGGCCAAGCTAGTTATTTGGAATGAGTGGCCTTAGGGGTGAGTGGTTACAGGATTGGGGGAAGGTAAATTCATACACAGTAGAGAGTGAAAGGGGTCCAGCCAGTTCAGCCCGCTCCTGAATTTTATTTTTTTAATTTATTTTTTGCTGTACGCGGGCCTCTCACTGTTCATGGCCTCTCCCATTGCGGAGCGCAGGCTCCGGATGCGCAGGCTCAGCGGCCATGGCTCACGGGCCCAGCCGCTCCGCGGCATGTGGGATCTTCCCGGACCGGGGTACGAACCCGTGTCCCCTGCATCAGCAGGCAGACTCTCAACCACTGCACCACCAGGGAAGCCCCTGAAACTTTTGAAATAACCGATAACCTCAAAGAAAGCAGAAAGGAGCTAATGTATATTGAGTACTGACTACATGGCTGGCATTGGGCTAGGCGACTGGGCATACATTGTCTCATTTGACTCTCATCAAGCTGCAGGTACCAATTACAGAGGGTAAAGCTAGAGTTCAGAATGGGGAAGTCAGTTGTCCCAGGTAATTTGCTAGTGAGGGGCAAAGCTGGAATTCAAACTGAGGTATCCAAAATTCCAGGCTAAGTTTCCATTGCTTTAGGTTCCCTTTACTCCCTGTAGTGCTGACCTCTGCCCTGCGGAATGTGGGGAGGAGGTGGACACACGCAGGGGATGCTGCCAAGGAAATAACTGTGTAAGTGTGGATGGCTTCAGTCACATCCCTCTGCAGGCTTCTATCTCACCCCCCCCCCCCCGCCCCCCCGAGGGTGGAGGTAGGGAAAGCTAGGGGTGGGGAAATCCACAATGTGGACGGAATGCTGGAGTTAGTGAGAGGCTATGCTTACAGTTCCCTTCCCCCACCCTCTCCTGAGCATAAGGGAGGGGATGCCCATCCCTGGGCAGGCCCTCTTTTCAACTCCCAGACTCTGCATCTGCCCTTCGTTTCTTGCTCCCTCAGCAAAAGCTTAAGGGGTCTCATAAACACTTAAGCTTCCACATCTGTAACCCTCCCCCAGCCAGTCAAGCCAGCTGTGCAGACTCTGGGCAGGGGTGAGGGAACCTTCACAATCAATCCCCACCTAAGTAACAAAGGGAAGGAGGACCCTTCACCCAGTCTGGGGCAGACGCCCTAGGAAGGGGACACCAGGCCAGGTCCCCAGCATCTACTCCTGTAGCCCACCCTGAAGCTTAAAGAAGAGAAACTAGCAGCTGGGGACCCCCCAGAAGGGAGGGGTCCAAATCTCTCTTCCAGACTTCTCCCCGCCCCTCCCTCCTCCCAGCTAATAGGTATTTCCTGTTTATGAGGCAGCTAAGGCTGGGCTTTTGGGAAGGGATGGAGATGGAGATGTTGCCCCCCACCCCGGCTGGGTTAGGGAATCCTTGAGGAGCGCCTGAAGGTTGGGAAGCTCCTCCCTGGGGAAGGAGTGTTCCTTACGTTGACCATCCACATCATCCTCCCTTCCACCCCACCCCCTCCAACTGAGGCCACAGCCCCTGCGGGTAGGGGGCACTGGAGGGGTTTGCTTCCTGTTCTTCCCAGTCTCGGAGGCCCTCAAAGGAAAGCAGCTTCCAGGCGATTGGCGGGGGGGGGGGGGGGGGGAGGGGGGGAGGCTGAAACTGGATGGAGAAAGGGGGAAGGGAGGTGAGCATCTTGACTGATGAGTCAGAGTCTGCAAGGGTAAAGGACAGCCTACGGATTCTCCCTCCCCAGACCAACCTGGCGGTCATTTCGCTGCCCGCCCTTCTCCCAGATCCCAGGCAATTAGGCGAGGGAGGGCCGGGACCTCACCTAATTAACCCTTTTAGGGCCAGTCCCAACTGGTTTAGCAGGCAAGGGAGGGGTAATTAATTTAGGGGGGAAGTGAATTCAGGGGTTGCTACTAGAATTAAGATAGTGCTGCTTTCCCCACCCACGTTGGGGTGGGAGCGCATAACCAGGGTCCTCCAGATTAAGATTGGGGTTTCAGCAGAGAGCATGGGCGGGGGGTCGGCAGTCGCGTTTCCCTCCCAGAGCGCGGCCGGGGGGTGGAGAGACAGCTACATCTCAAAGCCCACCCTGGCCCCGCCTCCCCCAGTCCCGGCTCCCGCTTCGGCTCCTCTAAGCTCCCAACCCAGCGGCGCCCGGAGGACGGACACCCAGCGTGAGGCTTCGCTTCCTCTCCCTTCCCCTCGCCCGCCCTCTCCCGGGTCTCTGCCTCGGTCTCCTTTTTTAAAAGCTGCGTCACAAGCACGCCGAACTCGGAGCGCTGCCGGCCCCTCGCCGTCCGCCGCCGCGCTGCGCACGCAAGTCACCGCCCGCTGCGCCCTCGCCCGGGTCACTTTGACACTGCTCTCCCCGCCCACTAGCAGGCAATTAGCATATTAATAAAGCCCGGCCCAGCCCAACTAGGGCTGGTGAGCGGGCGCCTACCAGAGGGAGAGCGAGAGCGAGAGCGAGAGGGAGCGCGAGAGCTAGAGGGGGCGAGCGGCAGCGGCGGCGGCGTTGGCGGCGGGGAGGGCGGCGGGAGCGCACAGACACGCACACGCACACGCGCACACACAGAGACACACTCCGGGGACGCACACCCGCGCGCACACACGCAGAGACAGCTCGCCTTCCTGCCTGGCTTCCTTCCTGTCTGCTCCACGCCTGACAGGCCCCTCACTGCAGCCAGGGGCCGCCCGCACCGGGCCGAGGCCGGGCCGGGCCGGCGGCGAGGACAGCGGGGGCCGCGGGCGGCGGCGGCGGCTCATGCCCAGCCTGTCCCCGCGCGGGGCGGGCACCGTGACTTGGCTGGGCCCCCAGCGGCGGGCGATGTGAAGATGTCAGTGGGCTGTGCCTGTCCTGGTGAGTGGGGCGCGCGGCCGCCCGGCCCCTCCCCGAACCCTCCCTACCGATCCTTCACCCCTTGTTTGGTGAGAACTTGTGTGTGGGGCGTCGATAGCATGGCTGTGGTCGGAGGCTTGAGGGGTGTGTGGGGCCTCAGTCGGGGGAAGGTTTTCCCCAACTGTGTAAATGCGCAGCAGCCCAGAGGCACGGGTAAGGGGCGCTGGGGTTAGCTTGTGTGTGTTTTTTGGTGGAGGAGGCTACTTAGGGAGGGGTTTTGGGGGGGCTGAAATTCCCAGAATTCCAGGGTGTTAGCCAATCAGAAGTGAGTCTGGACTTTTGACCCCCCCCCTCAGGTCATCATACAGTTGTGATTGGCTGGTTTGGGTTGCCCCCCCTTCCCTGCTGCCTGTTCCCTCTTACCTATTCTGTGACACCTCCCTCCAGGCTGTTTCTGAGGACCCTGTTTGGGGGGAGGGATTGATTGGGGGCCGTCTTGCCCCCCTCCAAATTATCCTGCCTGTTGCCAGGGAAGGTTGGCCCTCCTGAGGGACACGAGGTCCTCCTGGGGTGTGGGGGGCAGATAATTGGGCCCTTGGGTCTGGCATCTTCGCCCTAGTGGGAGGGGGAATGTGGCAGCCCCAGGCAAGCTAGGAAATAAGAGTGACTTGTGAGAGTTGAATTGAGGGGAGCGATGCTTGACCCCAATGAGAGGACTTAGGTTCAGATCCCTGCCTCCCCCCAAACACATCAGCTCTTGCCAGTGACAGACAGCCTGGGTCTGAGTTCTTTCCTAGGGAGGAGGAAGGCCTGGGTCTGAGTTCTTTCCTGCTGCCAGGGAGAAGGAGAGGGGCCGTGTGACTGGAGAGGTGGTCTTCAGAGGGCCTCAGAACACGGTTTATATTCATCCCCAGGACTCTGGGTTCTTGAATTATCTGCAGGACCCCCTTCTGTCCCAGGCAGGAGTTAGCTTTCTTTGGAAAGTCAGGTATTCCTGAATCTAGCCTGGTTTGGATCCTTAGCCCCTCCAAATGCCCTGTTCTCTGGGAGGCCCATACCTCACAACTGGAAACCCCCCTCCCCCCAACACACATCCCCAAGGGAAGCTGCCAGTGCGGAAGCTTCCTTGAAAATCATGTGACCCAGGCCAAAGCTCTGCTGGGCTGGGCACACACTTAAAGTGCTTGCTGAGGCTGATGTTTAAGGGGCATGGGGCCCAGAGGGAGGGCTAGTAGAGCCTAAGAATCCTGGGATATCCAGGTGTGGGAACCCCTGGCTCCTGCTGCAGAGGGTCGGGGAGAGGAGGAGAGGGAAGAGCCTGCCAAGCTGGAATCCTGCCTGGCCCCATCATTCCTCCTCCTACCAGCTTGGTGTGTGTGTTTGTGTATTTTCTTTACAATTGCCCCACGCTGAGTACCCTGTTCAGATCCATCCATTCTCTGAGTCCATCCCATGGCCTTGATCCTCCATCACCCTACATAAGCATAGCTAAAGGGCTGAGTCTTAAATATGATTATTAGTGCCTACCAATAGCGAGCAGGAGGTGAGTATGGAAGGGTTGTCAGGCTGGAGGTAGATGGGAGGTTGATCTTGAAGTTGAGGTAGGGTGCCTGGTCCTGTAGGAGAAGGGAGAAAGTTTCCCTCTCAGTCTCTCAGGGAGCAGCATGGGTACAGAAGAGGACCTGTATGTGTGAGGGGGGACAACTTAAGGCAGTGCCCTAAAAGGTATGTTCCTTTTGTGTGTCTGGTGATCTGGTTGGGGAAGAGGGGGCCTAAGATGGCTGAGAGTGGGGAATCTTTTTCTGAATGTGAGGAAGTCTTATGGATTGGTGCCACAGAGGATGGATGGAGGTTAGTCTTCAAGAGAACCACTTGGGGAGGGGCATGAGAGTGGCCTGGGGGTGAGAAATGGTAGGATTCGGGGTAAGGGAGGGCACCACGCTTGCATGGGTGTGTGTGAGCACATGGCCGAACACAGGGACCCCGTGGCAGCATGTCCAGTCCAGGCCTAAAGACCACCCCCCGCAACCTGAGCAGCCCTGGGGTGGGGGCCCAGGCGCCCTGGCAGGCTGCCTGCCTGCCGCCCGCCCGCCCGCCTGCCTGCCTGCCTGAGTCTCTCCTTTGTGCTCTGCTGCTGTCTCCCGGCTCCTCCTCCCCCAGCCCGGCAGAGACAGCACATGCCCCACACATGTGACTGAGGGAAGCCAGAGCACACGCAGACCCACACACATGCACATGCAGAAGGAAACACTACAAGATACACACATACACACATCTAGCTCTCATAGTGCTCCTGGGGTGTGTAGTAGCTTCTGGGGCTTTGGTCAGGAGCAGGGAGGACCTCTGCTAAGGGACATCATCCTGGGCAGGGCAGGTTGCTGAGGGGGCCAGGGCCTGTCTGGGGCAGCATGTGACTCAGAAGGGTTAAGGTAGGGAGGAGTAGGGGGAGGGGAGGAGGCAGCAGTGGTGGCGGCTGGGAGCCAGGAGAGGAGGATGGCAGAGCGCCAGGCCAACGGGAGGCCGGGCACAGACAAAGGAAGGGGGGCAGGCACACTGGAGGCCTGGGTCAGGGAGCCCCAGGGGCCCGGGCAGGGGGCAGTGCTGGTGCCTTATCCTGTGGGCTGGGGCGGGCTGCTCCCCTTCAGAATTCCCACCTCCAGCAGGGGTGCTCTTGCTCTTCCCTCCCTCATCACCTTTGTCAGTCTTTGCTGCTCCCTGCTTTCTCCCCACCCCACCTCCCACCAATTTTAGAGCCTTCTAACTCTGAGTTGCTCTCTTTAGTTGGACCTCATCTGCCCCTGTGCAAGTGGGAGAATTAAGTCCGAACTGAGAGAGGACTTGCTGGAGAAGGGGAACTAGGAGAGGGCCCGTTTTGAATGATATGCCAGGGTCTGGTTTAGGGGCCCTTCTCCCTGAAATTTGAGGAGACAGACTGGGTGGGGGTTCTGAGTTCTGAACTGGATGCTGAAGCCAGAGCACACAACCATCTCCCCTCCCCAAGTAGATAGTCATTTGGGGCCTGGAGTGACCATTCCTTGGAGGGGGCAGGCAGTAGGAATGGCTGCAGTGCCCCAGGGCTGGGCTTGTATGAGTGGGGTTAGAACCAGGGTTCCAGCCTCAGGCCTTCCTGTCTCACTGTAATCTGTGCAAGTTAGGATAATAGGCCCTGGATGCTATTAGGATCTCTTGAGGTACTGCCTGTGACTGTGCTTTGGAAAGTTTAAAGGCACAAAACAAATGACAGGAATTGTCCTGTCAGTGGGGGAGGAATGTAGTTATCCCAGAGTTGGGCTGTAAATTTGGGAGTCAGGACAAGTATCTCAAGTCCTGGTGGTAGGCAGTATGATGGTAGGCATTCTGGCTGAATAGTATAGATTTCGATAGGTTTATGAAAGCCAGGATGTATCATATGGCCAGGCCATGATGGAGAATGGTGTGCAGATTTCAGACGGGGGTGGGGTTAGTCCCTGGGTAACAAATGGTCAGGGTATGTGTGTAGCAGTCTGTCAAAGGTTCAGGAGGTATAATGCAGTTTTGGGGTATGTCTTGGGGCTTGGGGCATGTGCGTCACAGGTCCCACTGTGTATGTGTGTGTGTCCTGGGTTTGGGTTTATTTGAGGTTTGAGGTATATCACGGGTTGAAGTGTGTATCAGGTACGGATTTGTGTGAGAGTGAGCTGTGTTAATTGTGTGTGGAGGATGTTCACAGAGCCAGATGCAATAGTATTATTATTGCACAGTCAGCTGGTGTGTATGCCATTCCTGTTGTGGGGCTGTGTGTGAATCTGGTTGGGGGGGCGGGAATACAAAGCTGAGACTCAAATTGCAAAGCAGAAGGAAGTCCTTACTGCCCCCCACTTGAGAGAGAGAGAGAGTGAGAGAGTGTGTGTGTGTGTGTTTCTGTCCAGGTAGTAGGGCCTGGACCACTATCCAAGTTTTAGAAAAGCCCCCTCTCTTGGGCTTCCCCCCTTGCATTGGAGAACAGGTTCCTACCCTGGTAACCATACACCATTTTTTCCTAGGGTTTGGGGGAGGATTCAGCAGCAGACTAGACCCCTTCTGGGGACCCTCAGATGGGCAAGTTTGCCTTCCTGAGCTCTAACAGAGCCCCTTTCCCTTGCACTCACGTGCCTCCGGTGGTGGTGGTGGTGGTGGTGGTGGTGGTGATGATGATGATGGGTGGGTGGGGGAAAGGGGGCTTCCTGCAAAGGTAGTCAGCATTTGGAACTAAGCTGGGTTGGGGGCAGGGAACCTGGAGTGTCCCCCTCCTTCCAATCAGTGTTTACAGGCTGAAGTCTGAGTGTGTCTCTGTCAAAAATAACCCCCTGGAGCCTTCCCCCCAGCTGCTCTGGGATTTCACCAGCCAAGGGTGGCTGCTCAGGCCAGCCTTCAACCCGAGAGATCACTAGGGAGAGGAAGAGAGATTTGGGGGATGTTTGGGAGACCGTTAGAAGATACTGGGAGTCTCCAGAGAGGACGAGTGCCCTCCTCCGTCCCTGCCTGTGGCTAAGGCTCCCCAGCTCACCCCTGAGCACCCCGCTTGGGGCTTGGGAGCGGCATTCCAGTTCCTGGCTCCCACAGCCCTCCCCTCCATCCCGGTCTCTCCAGACCCAGTCTCTCTGCCTCCCTCTCTCCGGCCTGTCCCCTGTCTCTCCCAGTCTCTGTCTCTCTTTTGTTTTTCTCAGCAGTCCTCCCTGCCTGCCTCCCTCTCTCAAGCTGTCTCCCTCCCCTCTCTCCCTCTTCCTCTTTCCTCGCAGGGAGGGGGCGGGGCCGGTGGGGGCAGCTCCACCCTCCGCCCGCCCTGGGGCCTCATTCTGAGAGAGGCTCTGAGAGAGCCAGCGGGGAGGGAGGGAGAGAAAGGGAGAAAAGGAAGGGAGCCGGCGGGGCGCTGTGTGTGTCTGTGCGTGAGCGAGTGTGAGTGAGTGTGAGTGCCGGGCCCTGCCTCTGCTGGTGCCCCGGCGGAGGGGCCTGCTGGCCTGGGGAGGGCGGGCGGGCTGCTTGGAGGCAGAGGCAGAGGCGGCGGCGGGGAGAGCAGAGGAGGAGGAGGAGGAGGAGGAAAGAGCGGAGCAGCCATTGTTGAGGGAAACCTTGCAAACAAAGAAGGCTCCGGACTCCCCGCGGCCCCCCGCCCCCCAGGCC
Source organism: Phocoena phocoena (assembly GCF_963924675.1). Classification (NCBI taxonomy): domain Eukaryota; kingdom Metazoa; phylum Chordata; class Mammalia; order Artiodactyla; family Phocoenidae; genus Phocoena; species Phocoena phocoena. The sequence continues at coordinate 26,431,971 of NC_089234.1, forward strand.
GGCCCCCTGGCCCCGGGTCCCCAGCCCAGTGGCCATTGTAACTTTCTCCCGGGGCTGTGGCCGCCGTGGGGCGGGCCGAGGCCGTGCGTGCGAGTCTTTGTGCAGCCCGCGGAGTGGAACTCCCAGCCAGGCCTGCCTGTCCCACTCGGGACATGAGCGGCTGAAGTTGGCCCCCCCTCAGGCCTCACCCCTTCCAGGGCCCCTCTGGGCTCGCAGCCGCTCCCCGCACCTCTCTTGGCCCCCTCAATTCTCCCAGGTAAGTAAGTCTGGGTACCCTGCAAGCCTGTTGGGGGTGGGTGGAAGGTCCTCCATCTGGCCCGGGCCTGGTATGCTGGCTGTGAGAGAGGTGACCCAGCTCATAGAGGAGAGGGCTCTCGGGCCTGCTGACCTCTGGTCAGCCCCCAAAGGGAGGGGGCCTGCCCTCGGGTCAGGCTGGTTACCATGGAAATACCCAGCTGGAGGTGCCCCCCTAGGCCACAGGATGCAGCTTCCATTCTGAGAAAACTTTACGAGTTCTGGGTTCTTCCTCTTTCCTCCCCCTTCCTAAGGGCTCCTAGGTTGCTAGAGGTGGGAGATGGGACTCTGCCTGACTCCAAGACTGGATGACACATCCATCCCCTCACCCCCACCCCCACGTTGCTCCCTCTACCCCTGCTGCTGGGGACAGGCAGCAGCGGGGACAGATGGTCTGGGTGATGTTCCCTCCCCTTCTCTCCTCACTCCCCAGCCCTTGTGCTGGGGCTACTGGGAGTTGCTATGGCTCTGGAGAGATGCTGAGTTTATTTGTGTCCATTCACTGGTCGTGTAAATAGAGGCCCCAAAGCTTTGGGCTTTAGCTCCTCAGTACTGTCACCTAGCCCCAGGCAATGCCTGTCATTTCTCAAGTGAGAAATTGAAGCTCTGAAACTTTTTTCAGAGTTAGAGAGGAACTCTGGTGTTTTGCCTCCCTTCTCTTTAGGGTCTTGAGCTGATACATTTCAAGTGGTCCTGAAACTGAGGGGCAGGGGCAGTAATGCTTTTGGGGAAAGGAGGGCCTAGGTAGGGGATGAGGGCCAGGTCTAATAATCTAGACTACTGGGTGCATTGCCCAGGCCTGGCTTCTGGTTGCTAATGTGAGCTTTGACTTCCTACATGGCCTTGTCCACCTGTCTGTGGAGTGGGGAGACTTGGGGTTGGGTGGGACTGCCTCTTTCCTGAGGACACATGCTCCTCATTCAGTCCTGACTGGCATGTGAAGGCTGTGTATGTCGTGCTGGGAGCATTTGGATGTGGCCTGTGAGAGCTCATGCGTGGGGCAAGGGCCTGTTGCAGGCACCCTGATCCTGCCTGGGGCTGCTGGGTTCCAGCCCTTGGTAGACATGTTGGGGCGAGCTGCGGGTGCAAGCCTGCTAGGCAGGATGAGGCACACGCGTGTGCAGGTACACACAGGCTCTGAGTCTTGGCACTGAGTCTTTGGGGACGGTGGAGGGTAGGCCTCTCTGGGACCCTCCTTTGGCCCATATTGTGAGGAGGGGACCCAGGGGAGAGAATTAAATGATACATGTTGGTACAGGGTCTTCCTTTGTCTCTTTCTCCCAAGGAACAAAATAGATTTTGTATCTAAATTGGAGATGGGGCTCAGATACAGCCGATACAGCTACCCTTCCAAATGCAATCAAGTTTGGGGGACATGAGGAAGCAGCTGTGACTAGGACTCTGCTTCACCATCTCCTCCTGTCTGGTGGGGAGGGGATAGATGGCATTGTGAGGGTACCTGGCTCTTACCTAGCTATGAAAGTAACACTTCTTCCAGTCAGGTAATAGTAGAGCAGGAGTAGAACTGTGTATGCTTCTGAGTGAGGTGGAGAGGGGACACATGAGCACATGCACAGATACACACAAGCAGAGACCCTGTGTAGTTACCACTTGCCTCCTAGACTGAGCCCTTGAAACCTAGGCTCCTTCCCTGGGGCTTCTTATTTTCTATATGTAACTAGAGTGGGACCCATTGGAGGCCTGTCTACCTCCCTCCCTCACTGCAAGTCTAAGGAGAGAAAAGGGGTTGAGGCTTTGGGTTTCTGGTTTGGAGACAATACTAGACCCATGGTGGGTGTGTGTGTGGGGGGCTGGGCTGATAAGGGAGTGGCCGTTTGTGGGAGAGGCAGAAGGCCCAACTGGTTATCTGGTGGGCGGCACCCAGCAGGCACTAACCCCCCCCTTTATCTTTCTATCCCCTGCCCTCCTGAGACCCTGGGGGTGGAGAAGGAACAGGGAGTTGGCAAAATCCCCTTTTACCCTCCCCCAACCTGGTCTCCAGAGGGCAATAGAGGGGTAAATACTATAGGATATGGGAATCGGAAGACTAGGCTTGAGCCCTAGGACTTGAGTTCTAACTCTGCCAGTTAGTAGCTGTACGATCTTGGTAAGTCCCTTTGGACTTATAGTTGCTTCATTTATAAAATGGGAATGTTACACTCCACCCTGCTACCTCACAAGCTTGTGATGATGATTAAACAAAATAATGTAGATGAAAAGGGAGTTTATCAAAATTTTAGATTCTGATATTTAGATATTTATTTATCCTGTGGTATTGACATTTCTTCCCAGGTTCAATTCTGTCATCCAGGGCTCAGCCACATGAAGAAATGGGGTCTTGGGTATTAGGGCTGAGAACTTCTAGTTTCTTAATAAGAACTGGGATAGGTGCTCCGTAGGGTAGTCTCCCTCCCCTAGTGCCCTCGGGGGCTCCAGAAGACCAGTCCCTGTGCATACAGTCTAGCAGACTTCTAGGAGCACTGCCAAGAGGGACTCAGGAGACCCCTTCTTTCTTTCCCTTCTAGGTTGTTCCTCAAAGTCATTCAAGCTGTACTCACCCAAGGAGCCCCCGAACGGCAACGCCTTCCCCCCCTTCCATCCCGGCACCATGCTAGATCGGGATGTGGGGTGAGTTTCTCGTCCACTTCCTGTTCCTTCCCCAGATGGCATCCTGCCTGAAAAGGGGAGGGAGTGACACCCCCCAATAATTCCTGTCTTCCACCCCCATTCTCATAGCCTCTTCCCTTACACAGCCCAACTCCCATGTACCCGCCCACCTACCTGGAGCCTGGGATTGGGTAAGTGGAGTCCAGTGGGGAGGTTGGTGCTTTCCATTACAGGGGTGAAGGCAGGGGTGGTGAGGGGGAGGCTCTGCTCCTACTGATCTCCCTTCTTCACTTCCCCCAGGAGGCACACACCATATGGCAACCAAACTGACTACAGGATATTCGAGCTTAACAAACGGCTTCAAAACTGGACAGAGGTATAGCCAGGGGAAAGGAGCTTGGAGGGAGAGGGCCATCTGGGCACCCCTGTGGCATGTCTTCTGACACACACACCCCTCCCTGTGCTTCTTAGGAGTGTGACAATCTCTGGTGGGATGCTTTCACGACTGAGTTCTTTGAGGATGATGCCATGTTAACCATCACTTTCTGCCTGGAGGATGGACCAAAGAGATATAGTGAGTGACCTCTGGGGGTCCTGCCAGTGCTGCTGTAAGAGCGTACATCTCCTGTGTCCTTCTAAGATCTGGGCGTGGGTATTTGTCCCAGGGGATCTGTCTTGGCAGGGGTGGTATCTGCCTGACCACTTTTGAGATCCTTCTGTTCTGAAGAGTTTGTCCCATCTCTGCAGCCATTGGCCGGACCCTGATCCCACGCTACTTCCGCAGCATCTTTGAGGGGGGTGCTACGGAGCTCTACTATGTACTTAAGCACCCCAAGGAGGCATTCCACAGCAACTTTGTTTCCCTTGACTGTGACCAGGGCAGCATGGTGACCCAGCATGGCAAACCTATGTTCACCCAGGTCAGCACCCAGCTGGATGTGGAGCACTGAAGTACCTGGGTTTGATTCCCCTTCTGGCTCCCAAAAATGTACTTGGCTTTTCCCCAGGGAGACATAATGGGAAGTGGCAGGATGCACAGGGATGGCAGGCATGCTGCAGTATTCAGCAGACATGTATTGAGTTTGTACATGACAGTTTTCTGGGCCGCAGGGAGACACCAGTGAACAAGAGCCTGTCCTCATGGAGCTTATGGCTGACGAGTGTTTTACTAGCTACAAGAGGAGAGGACGAGAATCTGTTAAGCGTTTCTACTGGTGTGTGTGTGTGTGTGTGTGTGTGTGTGTCTGTGTGTGTCTGTGTGTGTGTGTGTGCCGGTGTGGCAGGTATATGAGGAGACGGTCCATGTCAGTTATGCACCCAGATTTCTGTTCAGGTGGCAGGAGTGTACGTAGTGGGAGAATCATGGGGAAACAGGGGAACCGGTATACTTTTGCGTTTGTGGGGAGGTGAGCAGACTTGTGACAAGCTTGTTTCCAGGTTTGTGTGGAGGGCCGGTTGTACCTGGAGTTCATGTTTGATGACATGATGCGGATAAAGACGTGGCACTTCAGCATCCGGCAGCACCGAGAGCTCATCCCCCGCAGCATCCTTGCCATGCATGTGAGTTGTGCACAGAACCTAAGCCACAAGGCTGAGGGCAGGCAGCGGGAAGGGTGGAACGGGGTCTGCCATTACCCGCCAGTGGCCCTAGACAGAGGGTTGAAGTTTATCCATCTGAAAAATGGGTTTTTATATAGTAGCCCCTCTTCTCTTGGGTGTCACGAGGCTAAGATGATAGGGCAGGTGAGCAGATGCAACCCAGGTGCTAGTATTCTTTTTTTTTTTTTTTTTTTTGCGGTACGCGGGCCTCTCACTGTTGCGGAGCACAGGCTCCGGACGCGCAGGCTCAGCCGCTCCGCGGCATGTGGGATCTTCCCAGACCTGGGCACGAACCCGTGTCCCCTGCATCGGCAGGCAGACTCTCAACCACTGCGCCACCAGGGAAGCCCTGGGTGCTAGTATTCTTACCTTTCTCCTCCTCTAGGCCCAGGACCCCCAGATGTTGGATCAGCTCTCCAAAAACATCACCCGGTGTGGGCTGTCCAATTCCACTCTTAACTACCTCCGAGTGAGTCTCTGGTCACCCAATTTCTGCCCCATCCCATTTGGTCTCCACTCCACGTCTGTCCCCTGACAAGCCACTAACTGGTCTCCCCCCAGCTCTGTGTGATACTCGAGCCCATGCAGGAGCTCATGTCCCGCCACAAGACCTACAGCCTCAGCCCCCGTGACTGTCTCAAGACCTGCCTCTTCCAGAAGTGGCAGCGCATGGTAGCACCCCCTGGTGAGTGCCTTGCACCTGTACCTGCTCTTACCAGTATCTGATGCTGCTTTCCCAAGGCTGTATCGCTATCTCCTCACAAAGCCCTTTCCTCTTTCCTGGGTCTGTGAGATTGGGATCAGGGTAGGCTCAGGCTCCTTAGGAGCCAGAATGGGGAATAAGGGTCCCAGGGCGCTACCCCACCTGAGTCTCCTTTCCCTGGCACAGCGGAGCCTGCACGGCAGCAGCCCAGCAAGCGGCGGAAAAGGAAGATGTCAGGGGGCAGCACCATGAGCTCGGGGGGCGGCAACACCAACAACAGCAACAGCAAGAAGAAAAGCCCAGCCAGCACCTTCGCCCTCTCCAGCCAGGTACCTGTAAGCATCTCGGCTTTCTTCTCTCTTCTGGGCTGCCCCACTGCTGGCCCCTGACCCTTGACCCTGTCCCATCCTGAGCTCACTAGCAGATGTAGAAACAAAGACAGTTTTTCCCAGTGTACTTTGCCATCGTGGGCTGACTCTTGTCCCTGATGACAGTCCTTGTCAGTCACGTGCATGATTGTGATCACACAGACTCAGACGTAGCAACGTACGACATCAAGGGACGGAGACAGCCATGGGAACGTATGGACATAAAGGACAGACAGCTTAGGGGCACACAGACCACCAGAGAGACACACGCTGACAGAGGGACACACAGACTTGAATGTGTGCAAATCTAGAATACATACATGCACATACATTTCCCCACCGGTGTTTTTGATCTGCTCCTTCTCTCTTACAATGGACAGAGTTCAGGAGCCTGCTAAAATTTTGGAGAGATGGACTAGGGAGCTAGAGGAGTAGACTGACTTCTCCCAGAATCCAGTGGATATAGGTTAAAGGCTGTGATGCTTTGTAGTCATTCAGTGGGAAGTATTCCAGGGGCAGAGGGTATCAGAGGAGTTGGGGTTTTAAATTGGGGTATAAGTTGGGGGGTGTGGGGTTGAGTTTCCCGGGTGGGTGTTGGGGCTCTGGGGGTATCTGCTGCCCTGGGCTGGGCGAGCCCCTGCCCCGATTATGTTTGGGGACCTCCGCCACTCTCAGGATGTGATGGTGGTGGGGGAGCCCACCCTGATGGGCGGGGAGTTCGGGGACGAGGACGAGAGGCTCATCACCCGTCTGGAGAACACCCAGTTTGACGCGGCCAACGGCATTGACGACGAGGACAGCTTTAACAACTCCCCTGCCCTGGGCGCCAACAGCCCCTGGAACAGCAAGCCTCCGTCCAGCCAAGAGAGCAAATCGGAGAACCCCACGTCACAGGCCTCCCAGTAAAGGCTTTGCCATGGCCACCACCACCCAGCGCTCTGCCTGTCTGCCCCACCCCTCGAAGCCCCAGGGAGCAGAAGACAGAATGAAGAGACTGAGCATCTAAAATGGGCAGCCTCATCTACCTGCTTCAGGGAGGAACTGGACTCACTGGGGGCAGGTGCCAAGATTTGCCCCCCCAGTGGCCCTGGGCTGGGGCTGGCCTCTGCAGAGCCTTTTGGGGAAGGGGGTACTCATGTGGATGCCTATGTGGACCCTGGGCCTCTGAGAAATGTCCTGACCACCTCCCAGGGCATTTGCCTCCATCCTCACCCCAGGTTCTGGGTTCCCTCATCCTCCTGGCTCCACCCTCTTCAAGCCTGGGGTTGTCTATGCCCACAGCCCTTAGGGACTTAAAAGTTATGGGGCTTGATTGAATGCCCCTCCTCCAAACCCTCCCCTTCGGTGGCTGGTAGTAGAGGGGTAAAGCTTTGGGCTCCTCCCTTCTGCCACCTATCCCAGCTCCAAGTTTTTTAAAAAATAATATTATTAAAAATGTAAGTTTAAAAAAAAAATCACTCATGTCCCCTATTTCCCCTTATTAAAGGTCCAGCTACCTCCCTATGCCTGGCAGATGGAGAGCTTAGGGCCTATGTGGAGGTAGTGGGGTATGCATCACCATTTTACACAGTTTGGAGAGCTTCAGACCAAGGAGACACTTTGCCATCTCTCTTCTCTTTTCCTCTGGGGTGACTGGAGTTGGGGAAGGCATGCCATGGGGGTAGGGCGCCATTGATGGCCTCACTTTTGTGACAGCCCCCTGCTGTTGTCTCTGTTTCCCCATCCTCTAGGACTCTGGCCTGCCCTCCTAGTGCTTGTGACTCCTTCTATCCCAGCCCCCAACCCCCTCCCTCCACGGTGTGTATATTCTTTACAAGTCCTCCACTAGAGCAGCTGTCTTGGATGGGGTGAGGGGGAGGCTCCCTGCCTTAGGGAGTGTGGAGGGAAGGGAGCAGCCTTGTTTGTCACTGTGTTTTTTGTTTTGTCTCAGTTGGGCAGGCATGGGTGGAGGAGGGGTTCATCCACTCTCCAGTACTCTCTTTCCCCAACTTCTCAGACTGCATATCTAGTCCTCCCCTGCCCTTCAAGGAGGGGTAGAAGCCACTGAGGGTGTCCCAGCTCTGAGCCCACCAGGGAGCAATAGGCTTTTGTCCTCCAGCTGAAGTAAAGGCTCTTCATCTCCCAGTATCTCCTCTCTCCCCTTCTTCATAGAAGGACAGGGGAGGCAGCCAGGATCCTCAGCTCTGTTTCACAATTGGACATGTGGAGGCTCCAGGCGCAGGGTGAGGCCGAGAGCAGGGTCCCATGAGTCTGGACGTAGCTCTGTGGCTTCGCTGCCTTCTCCTGTGGCCAGTTCCAGAAGTGTTAGCACCACCTCTCTCCCCACTCTTCCTTCTGGATTCTGGGGTCCCCCACATCCTGTTTCCTCTACTCCAGCTGCCACTTTTGGAAGGATATTGTGTCAGGAGCTGAGGGAAGGGGTAAGGAAGGTGGATGTCCCACCCCGCCCGCTGTAATGCCTTTTTTTTTTTTTTTTTTTTTTTTTTTTTTTTTTTTTTGGGCCATTTGAGTCATGTATGGTACCGATCAATAAAGAGACTTTTTGGTTTGAGAGTGTCTTGGTTGGTCATTGATGCCTATAATGACTCAGTCCAAGGCAGTCTTTTTCCCCTCCTTCCTGCAGTCCCTAACACCAGTCATTGGGGAAGAGGCATGAATTGGGCTTGTGAATTCCCCCTCACTCCCATCTCACATTTCCCCTCACTCTTCTGGTGGTGTTCTTGATGTGTCCCAGGCTGCCCTGTATTCCTCAAAAGTTGACTTCCCAGCCCCTCCCAGGACTATTGTTCCTCACCCCTAACTGTCATGGGGCTGCCAGACAGGTGGTGGTCCTCTGCAGGCTGGGTTCCTGGGATAGATAGACCTGGATTAAGCTGTTGGGGGAGGAGTGGAGGAGGGGGTTCTTGCCTAGGAGGGGACTTGGATTGGAGGAGCTTTGGGTGGTTAGAATTCTTGGGAGACTCAGTCCTGTTTTTGTCAGATTCCTACCCCTACCTGGCCTCTAGCTTACCAGCCCAGCTGAGATCTGAACTAGTCTCCTCCGGTGTTAGGCCTCTGGGTGGGGAAGTGGGAGAGTAGTGGGGTTGTCTCCTTGCTGACTTTGGGCTGAGGCACAGAGAGAGGAGGATGCTTAAGCACTATTGCTAGGGGACAGCCTGAAGCTCCACAGAGAGATGGTAGGAGGAATAGGGCACTTTTCAGACTCCTTTCCAGGTATTCTCCCTGATTCCCCTCCTTCCCCACTATTATAGAAGATTGGCAAGATAGGGAGATACTGCAGTGGGTTGGGGAGGGGTATTAGCACCTGCAAAAACCCCTACCCAGTCTCCCTCATTTTTTTTTCTTTTCTTTTTCTTTTTTTTTGGTTGTGCCGCGCATCTTTCAGGATCTTAGTTCCCTGACCAGGGATTGAACCCGGGCCATGGCAGTAAAAGCGTCAGGCAATTCCAAGTCTCCCTCATTTTCATCCCAGACAGGGGAATCTGAGGCCTCAGACTGTTCCCTCACTAAGGTCTCTGGATCTCAAGTAAGGCCTCATAGACCTGCACCTCTGCCCCCACCTCCCAAGCTGGCAGGAAGAAACCAGAGGAAAGGACTGCATGGCCCACCCCACACCCCTTCCAGTCCATGCAGTTACCTCGGCCCTGCCCTGCTGCCAGCCCAGCTCCTCGTTGCTCCAGGACCTCAGAACTCCAAGGCCTGCATTTGTACACACACACATATCCCACCCCTCTGCAGGCCTGATCTGACTGAAGGACATTTACCAGCCAGCTGTGACCACTAATTCGCCCTGGAAGTCCTAGGTAACACCTATCTGCAGTGTGTTTGTGTCTGGCACTAGGTGTACCTCTGACCTTTTTGCCTGAGTGTGAGCTTGTGTATGTAGTAACTTCTGACCTCAGAGAGGGCTTGGATATGTGTATATAAGGGACGTATACATGTATTAACAGGCATGTGGGCTTGTATATGCATTTGTTTATGATGTATGTCTTTGTGGATTCATTCATTCAGCTAATATTCATTGAGCCCTCTCCAGGTGCCAGCCCCAATTCCATGTGCTAGGGATGCGGTGCTGAACAAGGCAGAGGAGGCATGACCACTGGGTGTGAGCTGGCAGTGAAAAGTACATAAATGAGGATGTGTTGTTGAATGCATGGCTTGGCAGTACGATTGTGTTGGGTTATGGGGCTGCCAGGGCGGGCATGTGACTGGGTTTCAGCATTTGCAGGTTCACATTGTGTGTGTGTGTGTTTCTGAAAGGGAGGTGGGGGTCCAGGGGAGAGGTAGATTGCTAAGCCTGGACTCTGCCCTGCTAGGCCTGGACTCTGCCCTGGGGGAAATGAATGGGCCAGAGAGACAGGGGAACCCACTTTTTGAACTCAGGAAACCTGGTGGCCAGTGACTTCCTCTGAAGCCCCAGATCTGGCTCCTCCCTGTTTGCCCCAGTGGCCCCTCTGGGGAAGGCCCTTGTTCAGGAGGAATTGCTGGGGTGGGGGAAGTAAACCCTTCAAAGCCCTCATGTCCTCTGTTTCTGGGTGCAGGGGAGGGCCCAGTCCCAGGCCCAGCGTGATGCTGAAAAACTTGTTTCAGCCCAACTGTGTGTGCCAGCCGGGCCCCACTGCAGAGGTCCAGGCCTTGACCCCCAGGCCCCTAGCTCATCCTGAACCCAGCTCCTTCCCCATGTTTCCTAACCCAGTCCAATTCAGCCTGGTTTCTAGCCCCTTTCTTAGGACTGCTAGTCTAGTCCAGCACAATCTCCAGCCCCTTTTTTACTAGTAGCCCAGTCCAGCCTAACCTCTAACCCCTTTCCTAAAGGTAAGAGGCCAGTGCAGCAAGCCCAGCCCAGTTCAGTCTGACCTTAAGCCCCTTCCCCTAAGGTGGAAAGTTTGAAGCTGCCCTCTCAGAGCTTCCCCCCAATCCCTTTTTTCACAAAGTAGGGTCTCATTTTGGGGATTGGTAGAAGTAGAGGTGAGAGTACAGGATTAGGAGCTACAGTTAGGATGAAGAAGGAAAGGGCAGAGAAGACTGGGAGATGAGGGGCAGGGGGTGCTTAGGATGGCCCAGGTGTGTCCTGGGCCAGGCTGAAAAGAGGGAATGTGTAAAAAGTTGTGAGTCAGCGGCCCCGTAGTTCCAAACGGAATTTTTTTTAAATTAATTAATTTATTTTTGGCTGCGTTGGGTCTTCGTTGCTGTGTGCGGGCTTTCTCTAGTTGTGGCGAGCGAGGGCTACTCTTGGTTGTGGTGTGCGGGCTTCTCATTGCGGTGGCTTCTCTTGTTGCGGAGCATGGGCTCTCGGCGCACCTGCTTCAGTAGTTGTGGCTCGTGGGCTCTAAAGTGCAGGCTCAGTAGTTGTGGCACACGGGCTTAGTTGCTCCGCGGCATGTGGGGTCTTCCTGAACCAGGGCTCGAACCCGTGTCCCCTGCATTCGCAGACAGATTCTTAACCATTGCGTCACCAGGGAAGTCCCCAAACTGAAGTTTGAAGATGGTGGTTTTGACCTCCACTGGACCCAGCTCTCCAGTACCCAGAATGCTTACAACACTCTACCATGTGGCCACAGTCCCATTCTCTCAGGACGCACCTCTTAGGCTTCTTTCCACTCCATCCGGAGGTCTTCAATGAAGAGCAGGAAATGAACGACAGACTACACACCCTGTAGTTCTTAGCCTAGGGAATGGGGAGAGCTGAATGGTAATGGAAGCTGACCCACCTCCAGGTTCCTACTCCACCAATTCCAGGACGCTTTTCCTGAAGTAGCTAAATCCTGGATTACTCCTCTCCCTGCTGCCCCACCTCTGTGCCACCAGCTCACCTCTCCAGGAGGAGAACCTAGAGAAAAGTCCCAGAGAGGGTTGGGAAGGAAGAAACTTTTCCCCCTCTCCCCCAAACAAATAAGGCTACCTGGAGAAAGTAGGCATAATTTCTCTCCCTTGCCGTTAATGGATGTCAGGTGCACAGAATTAGATTAATCATACCCTTGTTTCATGGCACACTCTTTTCATTGCCGTGTGCACAGGACACATTTATTTAATTATAGTACTGTCATAGAACTTATCACGTGAAAGCTAGGACCTTGGCAATAGCTGAAATGCATCCTCCTCCTGAGGTATCCACCATTCTCTTTTCCTTTTTATAAATTTATCTTAGCTTTATGTATTTCCAATTTTTTTTTTAGTTTTCTTTAACCTTATTATAGAGGAATACTGCTGTATGTAGTTTTTGGCTGCTTATTATTTTTACTTAATATTACTAAGATTCATATTGCTGCAGTTCATGCATTTTGAGGGCTGTGTAGTATTCCACTATGTGACTATACCACAGTTCTTCATTCTCCTGTCACTGGACATCTGGGTTGTTTCTATCATGATTTCTGCTCTCATGAAGAGCCTTCCTATGAACATTTTTATTCCTTTCTCCTATTTTATGTGTGCAGAGTTTTTCTTGGTTTTATATTTCGGTGTGATCTCTGCAAACTCATGTTCCCACCTCTGAAGCCCAGGTCTGAGTGCGTTTACTATGGCAGAGGATCTAGGGTTAACTTGAATTAAAGTTCAAACATTTATTGGGAATTCCCTGGCGGTCCAATGGTTAGGACTCGGCACTTTCGCTGTGAAGGGTCCAGGTTCTATCCCTGATCGGGGAAACTAAGATCCCGCAAGCCACGTAGCCAAAAAAATAAAAAAATAAAATCCAAACATTCATTGAGTACCTGCTATATAAAGTACTCTGTCCATTCATTCATTCAGCCAGTCAAGCTACATTTAGTGAGCATCTACAACATGCCAGGAATTGGAGATGGAACAGTAGATAAGAAAACATGACTTATAGAGTTGTGTAGGGAAATAGATGTTAAACAAACAGTTACATATATATGCAATTACAATTTATATATAACTGAATAGTGCAGGTTAGATATATAATAGAGACCTTTTTTTTTTTTTGGCTGTGCCACACAGCATGCGGGGATCTTGGTTCCCCAACCAGGGATCAAACCCATGCCCCCTGCAATGGAAGTGCAGAGTCTTAACCACTGGACTGCCAGGGAAGTCCCAGAGAGGGACCTAATTTAAACTGGTGTGTTAAAGAAGGCCTCTCTAAGGGAGTGATGTATCAGCTGAGACTTGAAGGATTAGGAGGACTCCACCAGGTAACGTGCATGGGGAGGGGGATTTCATGGGGAGGAAATAGGTCCTGATGCTGGGAAGTGCTTAGTGGGTTGGAAGAATAGAACACCAGTGGGTTCTGGGCCTGGTGAGCAAGGGAAAGTGGTGGCAGGAGAGAGGCTGAGGCCAGATGGGACAATGCCATGGTGTCAATAACGATGATGACAATCGCAGTTAGCATTCATTCTGCACCAGGTATTGTGAGAAATGCTTTATATCAATTATTATCTCATCGAAAGCTGAGCACAGCTCTGTGTTGTGGGTACTGTTATTATCTCCCATTAATATGAAGAAACTAAGTGCCAGAGAGGCCAAGCAACTTGCCTAAGATCACAAAGATAGCAAGGAGTTTGAATTTCATCCAAATGTAATGGACTGTCACTGCAGGGTCTAAGGCGGTCATGGTTAAGACCTGGTCCCTGCCCTCCTGAAACTCCCCAAACGGGAAAGTCAGACATAGCCACATGTTGAGTAAAAGCATACATCAGGGAGCAGGATTAGAAACCTGCGAAGTGCTTTAGACTTACAGGGAGAGAAATTCGTTTTGACCAAAGTGATCTGGGAACACTTCTTACTGAAGGTGAAATTGGTTGTGATTGTGGAATGGAGGTGGACCTGTGACAGGTAATTTTGTCAAGGATCGACAGACATTCTAAGTAGAGGGATAGCTTTAGGAAAGGTACTGAAATGGGATGGTCAAGGGAAGGAATGGTGGGTACTTTGCTGGATAGGAGAGAAGGAATCAGCAAAACTGCCCTCCATAGTCTTTCTAGATTGTAGAGAGTTTTGAATGACAAGCTGAGAAGTTTGTTTATTTTTTTTTTTTTTTGGCCGCACTGCGTGGCTTGTGGGATCTTAGTTCCCTGACCAGGGATCAAACCCAGGCCGTCTGCAGTGCAAGCTTGGAGTCGTAACCACTAGACGGCCAGGGAATTCCCAAGCTGATAAGTTTAGACTCAATTTTATAGGGAGTGGGAAGCCACCAACTGTTTTTGAACAGAGAAGTGACCTAGTTAGATACTTCTTTTAAAGTGAGATTGGTTTAGTGTGGTGTATAGAACTAGAGAAGGGGGACCAAGTACGGGGCCGAGAAGCCCATGCTACTAGCAACTTAAAAAACCAAAACAAAAAGATCCTATCTTATCATAAAATAAATTGTATAAGATTGAAGAATTAAATGTAAGCAAATAAAATTAGATGAAAATAAGATGAAATACTATTCATCACCTTTCTAGAAGTATGTGTGGATAGGATAAACTTGTAAGATTTTAAATACCATAGAAGAAATCAGAAAGGAAAAGAGTGAATAATAAAAAAAGAAAAAAACCCGAAAAGAGTGATCAATTTTGCTACATATAGACTGAATTTATAACTTTGGTATATGTGTGTGTAAATAAAAAAGTAGATCCTGACTCTCTACCCCTTATACCGGCCACAAAAAAAAAAAAAAAAGCAGGTGTGCTGGGAAATATATTTGTAACAAATATGATGAGTTACAATCTTTCTATACAATTAATTAATGCAAAATAAGTTTAATAAAGAGGCTCCTCACTAGATAAAAGAGTAAAGGACAATTTCAGAGGAGGAAGCACTAAGACTAAAACTAGAAATATAGTAATCGAATGTATATTTAAATAATATGGCTCTTGGGCTTCCCTGGTGGCACAATGGTTAAGAATCCGCCTGCCAATGCAGGGGACACGGATTCGAGCCCAGGTCCGGGAAGATACCACAAGCCGTGGAGCAACTAAGCCCATGTGCCACAACTACTGAGCCTGCACTCTAGAACCCACGAGCCCAACTACTGAAGCCTGTGCATCTAGAGCCTGTGCTCCGTAACAAGAGCAGCCACTGCAATGAGCAGCCCAAGCACCGCAACAAAGAGTAGCCCCTGCTCACTGCAACTAGAGAAAGCCCGCACAGCAACGAAGACCCAATGCAGCCAAAAATAAAATAAAATAAATTTTAAAAAAATTAAAAAATAATAATATGGCTCTTTTTTGTCTATTAAACAAAGATTTCTTTTAGTAAATTAAAAAAATATGTAACAGCTTTATTGAGATATAATTTACACACCATACAATTCACCCATTTAAAGTGTACAGTTCAGTGGCTTTTAGTATATTCTTAAGTGTTGTGCAAACATCTCCAAAACCTATTTTAAAACATTTTCATCACTTAGAAAAGAAAACCCATACCCAGCAGCAGTCATGCAACATTTTCCCCCACTATCCCAGCCCCAGGCAACTACTAATCTACTTTGTCTTTTTTTTTAAAATATTTATTTATTTATTTGGTTGCGCCGGGTCTTAGTTGAGGCTTGCAGGCTTCTTAGTTGTGGCATGTGAACTCTTACTTGCGGCATGCATGTGGGATCTAGTTCCCTGACCGGGGATCAAACCCTGGCTCACTGCATTGGGAGTGTGGAGTTTTAACCACTGCACCACTACTTTATATCTTTATTAATTTGCCTATTTTAGACATGTCATATAAATGGATTCATACAATATATGGTCTTTTGTGCCTCGCTTCGATCACTTAGCAGCATATTTTCAAGTTTCATCCATGTCGCCCCATGTATCAGTATTTCATTTCTTTTTATTGCCAAGTATAATTTTCCATTGTATGAATGTACTACATCTTATTTAGCCATTCATCAGTTGAGGGACATTTGGATTGTTTCTACTTTCTGTCTGCTATGAATAATGCTGCTATGAACATTTGGGTACACATACTTGATTAGATACATATTTTGATTTCTCTTGGGTATATACCTTAATTGTACAAAAAGAGTGTAACTCATCATATTTACGCAAATGTATTTCCCAGCACACCTGCATTTTTTTTTGGCGGGTGTAGGGGGTAGGGAGTCAGGATCTACCTTTTTATTTACACAGACATATACCAAAGTTATAAATTTAGTCTATATGTGGTTAACTTGATCACTCTTCATTTTTTTTCTTTTTTTATTGTTCACTCTTTTCCTTTCTGATTTCTTCTATGGTATTTAAAATCTTACAAGTGGAATTGCTGGGTCATATGGTACCTCTATGTTTAACCTTTTGAGGAACTGCCAGACTGTTTTCCAAAGTGACTGCACCACTTCACAGTCCCATGAGCAATATATGAAGGTTCTAATTTCTCTATATCCTCCCCAACACTTGTTATCATCTGTTTTTTTTTTTATCATAGCCATCTTAGAGTGTGCAAAGTAGTATCTCATCATGGTTTTGATCTACATTTCCCTGATGACTAATGACATTGAGCATCTTTTTTCTTTTAATTAATTAATTAATTTTTATTTTTGGCTGCATTGGGTCTTCATTGCTGTGCGAGGGCTTTCTCTAGTTGTGGCGATCAGGAGCTACTCTTTGTTGTGGTGTGCAGGCCTCTCATTGCGGTGGTTTCTCTTGTTGTGGAACATGGGCTCTACGCGCACGGGCTCAGTAGTGTGGCTCGCAGGCTCTAGAGCGCAGGCTCAGTAGTTGTGGCACACGGACTTAGCTGCTCTGCGGTATGTGGGATCTTCCTGGACCAGAGCTTGAACCCATGTCCCCTGCATTGGCAGGTGGATTCTTAACCACTGCGCCACCAGGGAAGTCCCCACTGAGCATCTTTTTTTTTTCTGAGCATCTTTTATTAGCCATTCGTATACCTTCTTTGGAAAAATGTCTCTGCAGATCCTTTGCCCATTTTTAAATTGTCTTTTTATTGTTTTTTTTTTTTTGAGGTATAGTTAATGTACAATGTTGTGTTTCAAGTGTACAGCAAAGTGATTCAATTATATATATTTTCTTTTTCATATTTTTTATTGTGTTTTAAGAGTTATTTATACATTGTAGATGCAAGTCTTTTATCGGATGTATGGTTTGCAAATGTTTTCTCCCGTTCTGTGTGTTGTCTTTTTGCTTTTATGAGAGTGTCTTTTTTTTTTTTTTTTTTTTTTTTTTTTGCGGTACGCAGGCCTCTTGCTGTTGTGGCCTCTCCCGTTGCGGAGCACAGGCTCCGGACGCGCAGGCTCAGCGGCCATGGCTCACGGGCCTAGCCGCTCCGCGGCATGTGGGATCTTCTCGGACCGGGGCACGAACCCGTGTCCCCTGCATCGGCAGGCAGACTCTCAACCACTGCACCACCAGGGAAGCCCGAGAGTGTCTTTTGTAGCACAAAAGTTTTAAACTTTGATGAAGTCCAAATTATCTATTTTTTCTTTTGTTGCTTATGCTTTTGGTGCGCTTGGTAAACTATGCTTTGAAGTGTAACATACAGAAAAGTACACATATCATAGAAATACAACTTGACGAATTTTCTCCAACTGAACACACAAACTGAACCAGCACTGAGATCAAGAAGTAGAACATTACCAGCACCCTGAAGTCTTCCTCATGACCCTTCCCAATCATTTTTCCCCTGCAAGGGTAAGCACTGTCCTACTTTTTAACACCATGATTGATTTTGCCTGGTTTTTGAAGTATGTAAATAAAATCATACTAAAGCGGCAAAGATTTTCAATGATCCTACTCAATGCTGAAAAGGATGTGAAGAGACTAGAATCTCATACACTTTAAGTAAACTAATCTTTCAGAAAAGCAACTTGTATTAAGGTGCACAACATTTGACCCACTAATTTCATTTCTGGGAATCACAGCATTACTTATAATACAGAAAATTTGGAAACTCCTGAAAGTGATGGATAGGAGAATGGCTTCGTTGACTATGGGACATTCTAAGAATGGAATGCTATACGGCCATCAAAATGATATTTACCAGGCTTCCCTGGTGGCTCAGTGGTTGAGAGTCCGCCTGCCAATGCAGGGGACGCGGGTTCGTGCCCCGGTCCGGGAAGATCCCACATGCCGCGGAGCAGCTGGGCCCATGAGCCATGACTGCTGGGCCTGCGTGTCCGGAGCCTGTGCTCCGCAACGGGAGAGGCCACAACAGTGAGAGGCCCGCGTACCGGGAGAAAAAAAGAAAAAAAAAAAGATATTTACCAAGAGGTTAAAAGAATGTGAAAAATACACTTATGATCAATGTTAACTGAAAAAGTAGGAAGATAAATTATCATACAAAATGTCTGCAATTATGTAAAAGGTCTATGCCTGGGGAAAAAGTATCAATACATGGGAAGAAAGTACAATGGTGGGAATAAGATGATTGGATTCTGGGTGGATTTTTCTTCTCTTTGCCATTTTTCAAACTACCTTTAATGTACTCACACTACCTTTATAACAACCAATACTAACCATAAGAGAGACAAAATCCTGGTGGGAAGTAATAAAGACCTGAATTAGGGTGTTTGTGGTGGGCCTGGGTAGAGAAGCAGGAGTATAGATACAATTTGGCAGTTTATTGAATATGGGGAGTGAGTAGGTGGGAAGGATGGAAGGCAATGTTAAGGTTTGGAGGAACTGGGAGGACACTGGTGCCATGAACTAAAATAGGGACTCCTGAAGTAATTGCCGCACAGTGGTCCAGAGCACGGGCTCTTGCTAGAGACACACCTTTTTTGAATCCTGGCCCAACCACTTATAGGTGGATAACACTGAACAAGTTATTTAACCTCCTTGAACTTGTTTCCTCATCTCTACAATGGGGATAATAATAGCACCTGTCTTAGAGGATTGTTAGGAGGATGAAATGATATAGAGAGTTTAGAGAATGCCTGGCACAGAGTAAGCTTTCAGTAAAGATTAACTATTGTGATATGCCAAGAGGCCCTGGGAGGTTGGCGGGGGGTGGGGGGGAGGGGGGCAGGGCTAAGACGTCTCACTCCCCAGCCACCTGTTAGACCAGAAACAGTCCTTCCATCTCCCCTTTCCCAGCTTGCTCACTGCCAGGAGGTCACCCCAGGAGATGCTTCAAAGCCCACCAGGGTGGAAGTGGCCGGGACTGTGAAGTAGGATGTGTGGGAGGACTGGTTTGGAGGAATTGAAGGACTGGTTTGGAGGAACGGGAGGGTTAAGAGCTAGGAAACTGCAAATTAAGTAGGCCAGTCTAGCAGCAAAGCAGAGAGGCTCTGGAGTACCCCACTGGAGCCTTTCTGTCCCATATCAGTATATCATGATGCTTTCTGGATAGTATAAGGAGAGTCTTGGCTAATTGGGTCCCTTCTGTCTCACCACTCTGCCTCTGCTCCCACTTAGACCTAGACTTGTGAGAGCAAGGTCTCTTGGTCTCTAAAAAACAAGGACAGCCAGTGGGACATCTTGAAGAAGATAAGGCGAGCTCCATGTGTAAGTTTGTCCTCCAGAGGCCACCCTGCCACCACCCCTCCCTGCCCTGCACACACGCGGGAGGTAAGACGTGTGAGTAGCTACCTGGATGTCTGGCAGAAGCCTAAGACCACATTCCCTCCAGGCCCCCTCCCAGGTCTTGAAATATGAGGCTGGCTACATAACTGTACCTGCTGCTTGCCTTCATCTTCGGTCTGGTGCTCTTTCTGTCTGGCTTCAGCCTGTAAGGCTGCCTGTGTGAGTTCTGCAGGGGCTATTCATTTTATCACTCCAGTTCCCAGCACCACCTATCTGCCTGCTTCCCGCTGGGTGTGACCACGCTCCTCTTGTTTGTTGCCCTTCCCCTACCCAGTGTGCATGCCTCATGTCTGAAAGCTAGTCACTCAGGCCAGGAGCCACCTCTGGTCTCCTCAGGAAGATCCTATCCTAACCTTTAACGCCTCCCCACCTTATGCAACTTGCTCCCCACTCTGACTTTCTGGGCCCCATCCCTCCAAGAACCATCCCCTTTCATTACCCAGAACTCCCCAAACCCAACCCCTGCCTGTACCCTGGTTCCTCTCATCTGCCTCTGACCCCTCTTCCATTTTTCTCTCTCCTCCCTGACCCCTCACCTCCATCCATCTTCTCCTAATTTCTACACCCCCACCTATCCTCTACTGACTCTCAACCTTTCTGCACATTCTGACCTGGCCTTGAGTTCTTTCCCACTCTCCCCCCTGCCTTTTCTCCCCACGGGCTGGAACATCTGCAGCTTCATAAGCAATAAGCAGCTGTATGAGGCCATTTCCTACAGCAGCTACTCCATTGGAAATAACATGTACAACCTTCACTCTTTCCTTAAGTCCATCCTTCAGGCACAGAAGGGACTTAACCCTCCCTCCACCCCTGGGAATTTCTCTCTGAATCCCAGACTCAGATCCTTCCCCCACTCCAGAATCCCAGCCTCCCAGAGAGCCTGAGCCACACCCATGGGAGTGTCAGATTCCAGGCCTCACAGTCACAGATGTGAGACATCAGTCTACCCAATCTCATTTCTCTGTCCCTTCTCCCTAGGATTTCTGGGCAGGAAACCCCCTTCCCCTCAAATTTTAACTTACTCCTAGTGTCCTGACCCTGCTCCCTCTACCTCCCAGGACATGGATGTAAACACTATCTATGGATAGGAGACCATCAGAAAAATCCAGTCCAACCTGCTGGGTGAGGTGGAAGCAGCCTGCAGTGGGACTAGGAGGGACTGGGAACTCTGGTGGCTCATTATCATACTGTCTTCCCCAGATTTCAGGCCCTTGCTGGGGATCAACATGTGGATCACCCTCCGTGGGTATCTCCATTATGTTTTTTTCAAGACCACCAGGCAATTCTCCAGTACCAGCTGGGTGTCCTGCAATTCAACTCAATTCTGACACTATCTACCTGGAGAATAGGATCAGATCCTATGGGTTAAGGGCTTGGTCCCACAAGACTGCCCCCTACTCCAGATGCCAATCGTAAGTCCAGGTTGTTACCTGTGCTTCTGACCGACTGGCTAATTAATTGGACATTCCCATGCCACCCCTCCCTGGTTTGATTAATTTGCTAGAGCAGCTCAGGGAGCTTAGGAAACCAGTTTACTTACTAGATTACCAGTTTATTACAAAGGATATTAAAGGATATGAATGAACAGCCAGGTGAAGGGATACATAGGTAGAGGTCCGGGAGGGTCCTGAACACAGGAGCTTCTCTCCCTGGGGAGTTTGGAGTACACCACCTTCTGCCCGGTGGATTCATTCCGGTTCACCAACCTGGAAGCTCTCTGAATCCAGTCCTTTGGGGTTTTTATGGAGACCTCATTACATAGACATGATTGATTAAATCATTGACTATTGGTGATGGATTCAACCTTCAGTCCCTCTCCCTTCCCTGGAGGTCAGGTGGTGAACTGAAAGTTCCAACCCTCTGATCACTAGGTTGGTTCCCCTGGCAACCAGCCCCAACCTTAGGTACTTTCCAAAAGTCACTTCATTAACATAAACTTTGGTGTAGTTGAACGGGTTTATTTGTTATGAATATCAAGACATGTTTCTCAAGACACATTTATCAATTATGAAGCTCCAAGAGTTTTAGGAGCTCTGTGCCAGAAATGGAGACGAAGACCAATTACATATTTCTTATTATATATCACAGCATCAAAAGCCCATGCTGGAATCCTTTTCTGAGCAGATTGAGAGTGAGAGGGATGGGTTGGGGGGGGGCGCTGTGGGCGGGCAGCCCAGCCCAGGCTCAGGTAGAAGCAGGCCCACAGTGACAGCAGTCAAGACCTCCTAGCTGGATGAACAAATGCTTGGGAGGAAGGCACAACTATTAGGTTTGAATGTTGCTTCCACCTCTATGGAGCCGCACCATAGACACGTTTAACTTAGGACCAGTATAGCCGTCTGCACTCAGCAAAGAGCAACTCCATTTTAAACAACTGGCAGGGTGAGAAGGGAGATGGCATCTCAGTTACACTAAGTGTGAGTTCAATGATTCAAGCATTTTTCATGCAACATGGACCCTAAAAGCAAGCCAGCTGCCAAATCTGGTGCTCAAACACTGAAACAACAATTGGTTCCCAACTGGCTGAGCTGGACTTATTGAGAGGTCAGCTCTACCTTATTTTATGGATGATTTAAGGAGTTATCATGTTTTGACTATATGATTTAATTTTTGACCTATGTGTTTACTTTAAAATCTAATCTCTTTGTATGATATAATTCTATTGTACTTACTTTGTGACCCTTTCTCTGTCATTTATCCTCTGATCCTCAGTTTCCTTAAGATCAGAGAAACTGATCTTAAGAGATTCCTAAGGTTCCTAACTATTAGTGCCCTCCAAATGACATGTATAGAATATACAAGTAAGTTTTTCCACAGTCATTCTCTCTTTTAATCCTCAAAACTGTTCTATCATGTAGATACTATTCCTTTTCCTCTTTTATGGCTGAGGAAATTGAGGTTCAAAGAGGTTAAGAAAGTTATTCAAGGTTACACAGACAATAGGTGGTAAAGGCAGGATTAAATCCTTGTGAGTTCTTATCCAGTGTGTCTCCAGGTACCCTTCTAACACTTGGGAGGAATGCCCCAGATCGATGGGCAGGCAGGCCCTCTTGAAGGGTTGGGGCTAATTAAAATAGAAGGATGTTTTAATTAATTAATTTATTTATTTATTAATTAATTTATTTTTGCGGTACGCGGGCCTCTCACAGTTGTGGCCTCTCCCGTTGCGGAGCACAGGCTCCGGACCCGCAGGCTCAGCAGCCATGGCTCACGGGCCCAGCCACTCAGCGGCGTGTGGGATCTTCCCGGACCGGGGCACGAACCCATGTCCCCTGCATCGGCAGGCGGACTTTCAGCCACTGCGTCACCAGGGAAGCCCCGGATGTTTTGTTTTTACATGTACCTCCTTTGCCTTATAAGTTTCAGTGCTCTTGGTCCTTTTGTTCATATGCCTAAGTACTAAGTTAAACTCCCAATGCTGGGGTAGTCCACTCATGCCTGGGGGTCCTATTCTTGAGATGAGAGGGGTTCCCCAGGTCCACACGGGAAGGGGAAAGGTGCTGGCCTAAAGCCTGTAGGCCTGTCTCCTTTCTAGTCCCACCTCTCTCACCTGCTGGCCAAGGATCCAGCTTGCCTGTTTGCAGCTTAGTTTTCTCTGTAATATGGGCATCATAACTGCTGTTCTGTGGGCTTCAGAGGGTAGGAGGATCAGATGAAGTAGATGACAGGGAGTTACTTCTTTTTCTTTAATTTTTGGCTGCACTCGGGCTTTCTCTAGTTGCGGCGAGCAAGGGCTACTCTTCATTGTGGTGCGTGGGCCTCTCACTGAGGTGGCTTCTCTTGTTGCGAAGAACGGGCTCTAGGCACATGGGCTTCAGTAGTTGCGGCGTATGGGCTCAGTAGTTCTGGCTCTCAGGCTCTAGAGCACAGGCTCAGTAGTTGTGGCACAAGGGCTTAGTTGCTCCGCGGCATGTGGGATCTTCCTGGACCAGGGATCGAACCCATGTCCCCTGCATTGGCAGGCGTATTCTTAACTACTGCGCCACCAGGGAAGTCCAGGGAGGTACTTTGAGGTGTGAAATGCTCTTCCAGTGTGTGTGTGTGTGTGTGTGTGTGTGTGTGTGTGTGTGTGTGTTGGGGAAGGGTGGGTGGAAGTTATCCAAGGTGTGGCCTGGCAGAGCAGTTTCTTCCCAGGCTAAGGTCAAAGCCAGGTCCTCTTCCCACTATCAACACCAGAGCCTGGGTCCTGTTTGTTGTTCTTGGCTCCTCTCCTAGCAACCAAACCAGCGTTGAAGAAGGTATTGCCAAGCAATGGGGACCTTGCCTCTCAGCTCTCTAGGAAGAGGGGTCAGAGCTCCAGACCCTGGCAGCAGCCTTATAGCACCCTGGGCAAGTGCAGGGAGCTCTATCAGCAAGTTCATGGCCTAAGGCTCAACCTCAGCCTTAGCTTGGTGAGGGGCCCTCCCGAGACCTTCAGCTCTTTACTGCTACCCTGAGTTTGACCCAGAAAAGATAGCCTCCACCCAAGATATATACCCCGTCCTTAGGGAGACCTGATGAGGGAGACCCCACCTCATTCTTGGGGTGTGTATTAGCTTTCTAGGGCTGCAGTAACAAATTATCACAAACTTGGTGGCTTTAAACAACAGAAGTTTATTCTCTCACAGTTCTGGAGGTCAGAAGTTCAAAACTAAGGTGCCCACAAGGTTGGTTTGTTCTGGAGGCTCTGAGGAGAATCCATCCCATGCCTCTTTCCTAGCTTCTGGGGGCTAGCAGCAATCCTTGGCATTCCTTGGCTTGTAGATGCATCACTCCAATCTCTGCTCTGTCTTCACATGACCTCCTTCTGTGTCTCTGTGTTGTCTCCTTTTCTGTCTTATAAGGATACTCATTCTTGGATTTAGGACCCACCCTAGTCCAGGATGACCTCTTTTTGAGATCCTTACCTTGATTAACTCTGCAAGGACGCTGATTCAAAATCAGGTCATATTCTGTGGTTCTGGGTGGACATATCACTTGGGGGCCATGATTCAGCCCACTACATGTGCCTCCAATTGGATGGAGGAAACCTAAGCCCACTCTTGGGGAGTCATTGACTCTGAGAGGAGAAATCTGTCCCTACTTAAAGAAGCCCCTCTTTTTTTTGGCCACACCCTGTGCAGCTTGTGGGATTGTATTTCCCTGACCAGGGATGGAACCTGTGCCCTCAGCAGTGAAAGCACAGAGTCCTAACCACTGGACCACCAGTGAATTCCCAAAGAAGCCCCTTTATGATGGAGAATTTGATTCCCAGGCTAGTTCCCAAGAGCCTTTAAATTGAGACAGGCACACAAATGTTGGTGGCGGGGAATGGTCAGCATTGGCAGAATCCAGACCACTGTTCTCTATAGAACAATGGGAGGGTGTTGTGTCTGTCGTGTGAGGATTTGGAAGGGGACCAAGGGGGAGTTTCCGCCTCCACGAGGCCAGTGAGGCAAGCCAGACACATGGCCTTAGTCTTTGCCCTCCCCCTTTTTCTTTCTCCAGCTCCCAGATGTTAATGAGCTGATCTCAGTGTTAAATACATTTTTGAAAATGAACCCCTTTATAATCATCAACAAAGTAGGACTGTTCCCGAGGGTGGTCTTAATATGCTGGGGAAGCCATCAGGGTTAAGCCCCCATAAGGGTCTTTTTGCCAAACCAAGCTAGCTCCCCGAGCCCTGTTTCTTCCTTACTTGCCAGGACCTACCCATTCAGCTGGGTTCTTTTCTTTCCCACTCTGGGGATTCTCTTCCTGAACTGGGAGCCGTAGAAGCCTTGCAGCTGGTACTACCTCATGCCTCCTTTCTTTTTTCTACAAACTGCAAGAGCCTCAGGCTGCTTCCTACCCATTCAATCTCTGGGGGTCCTCACGCCTCTAGACTGGATGCTGAGTGAGGCACCAGCTCTCCTCACACCTCTTTGCCCCCCCACCCCCCCATTAAGATCTCCCTAAAGACAATTGCAGGGTACCTTTTCCTTTCAAAGCTTTTACAGTTGGTCACTATGTGGAAGGAGGCCCGAAGTCTGAGGAAGGTTTGAAAACTTCAGAAACCTGGGAAACTTCTGCCAACCCTCGTCCATGGAATGAAAGGGCAGCCAGCCTCTCCACTTAGATCTGGCCTGAAGACACCAACCAGGACAACCATTCATGTTCCCCTTTACCTCTGTATGGCTACATTTGAGCACCTCCCAGTTGGCTTTTCTCACCTCTGTATTTCCTCAGCCTCATGCAGGAATAGCCCCTTTATGGAATGATTTTTTAGGAGAGTCACCAAAGAAGTCCCAGTAGGGCCAACTCCTAATCCCCCCTTTCCTAGAATTAGTTGCATGGATTTGGGGTTAGAGAAAGTTGGAACACCAGTCTCTCCATGGTATTCCAGAAAGAGTGGATAAGAGGGCACAGACATTGTGGCACATATGGGATGGGTACCCCCCAGCTCCAGATCCTTCTTTTGTACTACCACTCCATTTCCACCACCCCACCCAGATGTGAATACCCAAGTGGAGGATATTGGGATATCAACAGAGCTTATAATACAGAAGATTTGTTGAATTCAACCTGTTAAGAATTTCAGTGTATTGATGGACTCAGTGGGTTTGCCCACTGAGTGGTCAATACACATAAGCTGAGAATCCATTACTTTGAGAGATGGATGTGAGAGATGTGAGGAATGAAAAGAGATGACCAGAGCTTGACAGGATTGGGATGGGGAATTGAAGCTGGGCACAGCGATGGGAGAGGAAGGCAGAGTTGACGGACTGACAACTGCTCCCTCTTTTTTTTTTTTTTTTTTTTTTGCTGAGTTTTATGGTCTTATTAACACAAACAAAATGTGTGCATGAGCTGTCTGTTCATTTTCTTCACTGCACAGCCTGGCGTTGGGATTGGTGACTCTGATGGCCAGCTGGGCTGCTCTCTCCACAATGGCTTTGTGGTTCTTGGAGGAGACGTTGTGAGCAATCTCATCATAGTAAGATTTGTTGCACATCAGCAGCACTTCAAGCTCCTTGACCTTGTGGACCAGGAACTTCCCAAAGCCGCTGGGCAGCATGTGCTTTGTTTTCTTGTTGCCCCCATAACCTATGTTGGGCATCAAGATCTGGCCCTTGAATCTCCTGTGCACTCTACTGTCAATGCCTCTGGGTTTCCGCCAGTTCTGCTTAATTTTGACGTATCAGTCTGACTGGTGCCAGATGAACTTCTTGGTCCT
This sequence comes from Phocoena phocoena, assembly GCF_963924675.1. Lineage (NCBI taxonomy): Eukaryota > Metazoa > Chordata > Mammalia > Artiodactyla > Phocoenidae > Phocoena > Phocoena phocoena. The sequence continues at coordinate 26,458,188 of NC_089234.1, forward strand.
CTTTCTGATAATCTTGGGCTTTGTGAGGGGTCTGAGGGTGGCCATGACGCCTAGTAGGAGATGGCTGCCACCTCCACAGGCAGTGCTGAGGAGAAGAGCTCCATCTTGTTTTCTTGATGGCTCCTCAGCCGTTCCCACATACATGACCCCTTGGACCTCTGCTTCCAAAAAACTATTCATAGGGGAAGAAATGGGTTAACCACAGATTCTCCTCCTGGCTTTCCCTCATGCCAAGCAAATGAGCCCTCTTTGAGTTAAGGGTCTGACTGATATAATTAAGGGGATGATGGACAAGGCTAACAAAATTGACACAGAATCAAGAGCCTACTCCCAGGTCCAGTTAAGTTTGTCATTAAAACAAAAAACACACCTCTTCAGGGTCTCAGTAGTGAGATCTGGGACCAGCTGGGAAGGTGCTGCTGTCTACAAGGAGAAACTATATCTTTTACTGGAGAAACCACAAAGGTTTAGGAAATCCAACCAGTGTTCCCCACTCTGTTTTTCTGACTCTTCTTCTCTGGTTTGATCCCTCTTGGCCATCCACTTCCAAACTTTCTACTCTGGAGCCATTCCATTCCTCTCTTTTGAAGCAGCCATTCCCTTATACCCCATAAAGCCCACCTTATGTTTTCTTCCCCAACATTTACAGGGGAGACCTACTTGCTGGGGAACTCACTAGGGCCTGACCAGTTGGTGGAGGGAGGAAGTGGGTCACTGATGTGTCCATCCTCCCTCTCCTAGGCTTCCCATGAATCACCTCTTGCCCATACTGACCCTCCACTATCCCCAAAGGGCTATGAGAACAATGAACCAATCTAGTCAGTGATGAGCAGTCACTTGGTTTCCCCTCTGGATAACTCTCCAGTGATATCCTGGTCAGTGTCCCCCCTGCCTTGGCCCAGGACACTGACCTGGCTATGCTTGGGTCCCCTCTGCCTCTATACCTCCAATCAGCCTTCCCTTTCCTTCCCGCACTGTAGCCTTCCCACGTCCAGCATCACAGCTCTGTGGGAAGGGCTCTATGCTGGGGAAGGCTCTATGCTGGGGAGGCTCTGCCCCCCAGTTCTGAGGCTCTAGGCTCCTCCTAGAGCCTGTGTGGGGTGGTTAAGGGTGGGACAATGCCCACTTCTCCCTGGTACAAAACAAAAATAATAGAGACTTTGATAAGACTGCATGTCACCTTGGAATCTGAGTGGCTGCCAAAGCCTGAGGACTTGACACCTATGAAAGACCTGGACAGTCTGCCCCTCCAGAACCTTTAGCTCAGCGAGGCCCAAATGAGGTGGACTGACCTCATTCTTGGTGCAGGCCACACCCCCTCCCCCTTCCTCAGCTCTTCACAGCTCCTTCCTTTTTCCTTCATTTCTCAGATAATGGAAAGCTCTAGGAGACCAAATCTAGATGAGCTGTCCCACTGGCTCTACGCTCTGGCTATAATTCTGGTGAGAGGCCCCAAGGGACCCCTCTCTGCTCTGTCCTCCATCCTCCAGCAATCACACTTGAGAGCGTCCTCTGCTCTCCAGAGTGAGAGCATTTCCCTGCCTCCCCCAGGTCCCTCTTCCCGTTCCCATCTGTCTGTCTCCTCTCTTCTCCTGGTCTAACCTCATCCTCTTACTCATCTCTCTGCCTCTGTCTTTCCTCACCTTTGTTCTTGCTCCTGTGTAGCGACCTTTGGAGCCAGGCCCGGGCTCTCCCTCTGGGAAGTAGAGGAGAAAACACTCCAAGGCTTCTACCTACAACTGGTGAGTGACCCTGGTCACTCAGCCCTGACCTCACAGCCTGATTCAGCCTCCCTCCCCCCCTGAATTTTTGTTTACCAGCAGAAATGGGGACGCATGCAGTAATAGTGTAAGCAGTTTACAATTCACACAGTCCATTAGCCTTGAAATTGTGATTCTCAAAAAGTTTTATATTTAGGAAGATTCACCTTCATTTCACATTTTGTGCATAAAGTGAGACTATTGATTTTGAATAAAGCCCAGCATCTTATTCCTATATTTCAAATTCATGTAAAATATGACCTCACTGTGCCTTCCCAGAAATCTCTGCTGTGCCCTCAACTTCCTCCTCAGTTGGCTCAAATTATCCAGATCAGTCTGGTAGCTAGGGCAGAGTTCCAACCCTGGAGAGGAAGCATCCTGGCAGCTCAGGTCCCTCTTTCTTCTGGGTGATACTGTCCTAGTACAAGACCAGGGTCACTTTGCCTCCCCTTGATTTGCTCCCTGAGTTCTACCCTGACCTCTTCCTCTCCTCTTCTCTTGCCCTCAGAGAACCTTAATTTACCACCTTCAAAGGCTTCTTCGGTCTTAGTCAAGAAATGGGCAAGTGTGTGCTTGTTTAAGGGTAATGGTGGAGCTGGCGGTGATGACAGTAACCACCAGGGGGAGCCTGTGCCTAAGAAGAGATTGAGTGGGGCCCTGGGGAGCCACTCTGAGGATTTTTCTTCCTTTCTTCCAGGGCAGTAAGGGTGCCAGGCATTCCAGCCTGAGGGGGCTCCCTCTGGAGCTGGGGGTCTAGAGCTGCACCCTCCCCACTCTCCAACTTCCTCTCTTTCCCTGACCACCAAGGGGAAGTGTGAACCAAGTTCTGGTACATTTGTACAGTGTGGAACACTTCCTAAGGACAAGTTCCCTTGATGGCTGGGTCAGGGTATGGGGGAAAAGCAGAGTGGTTTGGATACAGCCCACTCTGGCCACCAGTTTCCTACAGGAGAAAGGGGTGGGCTTTGATCTCTGGCCTTTGCGGGTTGGGGAAGACTTGGGTTGCTGTGGTCTTTTTTTTTTTTTTTTTTTAATTATTTTTGTCTGTGTTGGGTCTTCATTGCTGTACGCGGGCTTTCTCTAGTTTCGGAGAGTGGGGGCTACATTTCTTTGAGGTGCGCGGGCTTCTCTTTGCGGTGGCTTCTCTCGTTGCGGAGCACAGGCTTTAGGTGCGCGGGCTTAGTAGTTATGGCTCGTGGGCTTAGTTGCTCCGTGGCATGTGGGATCTTCCTGGACCAGGGCTCGAACCCGTGTCCACTGCATTGGCAGGAGGATTCTTAACTACTGCGCCACCAGGGAAGTCCTGGGTTGCTGTAGTCTTGTGTTCCAGTCATTGGGTGGCATGGAAACCGTGGTCTGTGTCTAAACAGTGAATCTCCTGGTGAGGGAAGGGAATATGGGTGGGCAGTAGGGAGATGAAAAAGGGAGGATTGGGCTCCATGGCCATATAGGCAGGTAGAGGAGCCTCAGGATTTGCTTCCTCTCCTTTGCCCAGACTGCATTCTGGTCTTGTGTAGCTTAGCTTCACCTTCAAGCTTTCCAGAGACTACTACCAAGTGAACTTGAGAGTAGTATGCTCCAAAGATGAGGCATACCTGTGGAAATGCACCTACCCAGGGACCTCAGGCCTTCCTACCACCTCCTGCCCAGGGACTTTGGACCTGGGATCTTGTCCACTGCTCAAAACCTTCAGCCCTGGAGCTTCGCCCTTTACCCAGGCACCCAAGATCAAGGACCTCAGAGCTCCCAGATCTCCCATATCCCCAGGTCCCAACATCCTGTCTAGGGACCCTCTCTACTTTCTGATCCTAGAATACTCCCTGCCAACCAAAGACCTCAGACTTGGCATCTCCACTCACCTATTTGGAGCCCTCTGACTCTGGAAGACCACACTGGGCCAGCTCTCTGATGGTCCTCTCACACACTCCAGCAGAACCCAGTCACACAATGATATCTATATCCCCGAGCTGTTCTCCAAAGTCCTGAGACAGGGTTGGGGGTCACTTTACCCTCCTCACTGGAGCTGGAGCATGAGCAAGGACAAGAGCAATCAAGCACCAAGTCTGTAACAGCAGGTGAGAGTTCCCATCTAGGCTCACCTGCTCTCCTCAGAGCTGCCAGGCTGGGTGGCTCCCCTACTTGTGGGTGGCCCTGAGGAAATTCCTTGAGCCAAACAAGTCCAAGGAAAAACCTGGCCCCCTTCTTTTGCCCATGTCCCCAGAGACCCACTGAGTACAATTCTTTTCCCTCCAAGCACAGAAATAGGCCCAAGCCAATCTCAGGCTGAGAAGAAACAACAATGAGGAACTTCCCTGGCTGTCCAGTGATTGGGACTCTGCGCTTCCAATGCAGGGGGCGAGGGTTTGATCCCTGGTCAGGGAATTAAGATCCCACAAGCCACCTGGAGTGGCCAAAAAAGAAAACCCAAAAAACAACAACCATGATTCAGCAGGATCATGAACAGGAAACAGATTCCTGCTTTTGTCCATCCCCAGCTTCCCACAGAGGGGCCATAATGGGCCCAGCCTCCAGACTAAAGAGGAGGATGAACCCCACCCAAACCAGGGCTGAGGTAGAGGCCAAGGGATGACCTGTCCCTAGTTCTGGGCCTCTGGGAGGAGCAGAAACTTAAGGGTCAGTAGCTTGACTCCAGATATTGGTAGACAACCTGTCTTAAGGGCCAGGACAACAGCCATCCAAATTCTGGATGAGGTCAAGCTACCATCCTTAGACTTTCATGAGGCCGAGGAGTAACACAAGCCCTGTATAAACCTGAGGTGCTGCCCCCTTCCTCGAGACTGAGGAACTGTCCCTAGTCCCACATGAGCCTAAAGGGCCACCTTAAGTCCAGGATGAGGCTGAGCAGAACCCAAGCTGCAGGTCCTAGCTGAGGGCAAAGCTAAGTGGTAGTCCTTACCTTGGGCCCAAACCTTGGACAAGGGATACCTGGGGGCCCAGGGTGATGCTGAGGAGCAGCACCCAGAGTCCTACCCTAAGCCCAGAACCAGCCTGAGGGGTCACTTGGGTAGAAGTGGGCAGAGGGCCTAGGCCTCTTCAAAGGTGGTCCTGCTGACTAAATCCAGATGAACAGAAATATGTTCTGGAGACGCTCTTTTTTCTTAGTTTTGGGAGTTAGCCTCCAAGCAACCCTCCTCCAGTGACTCTTGTTACTAAGCCAGAAGGCTCTGCAGGTAGCTCTCCTGTCTGTGGTAAATCTTCCCCTTATCCAGTGGCTGCTCCAGAAATCCTGGGGGAGACAAGCATGGGCTCAGGGCCAGCACAGTTCCTACTCAGGAACAGAAGAGTCTTGGGGAAAGGAAGTGTGTACTTCTGCAGATCCCCCTCCTCACAACAGGCTAGAGAAGCTAGCATTGAGCCAGGAATGAGAAGTGCTTCAAGCCCAAGCTGGTAGTAGCTATTGGGCTGTACAGTGAAGTGGTTCAAATCTTAGAGCTACTACTTTCTAGCTGACTGACCTTGGTCAAGTAATCTTTCTAAATCTCTGTTTCCTCCCCCGTAAAATGGAGATAATATTAGTACTTTCAGGATGGGGTTATTAGAAACATTAAAAGAGGGACTATTTAAAGACTAACAGAGTGACTGGTATACTTTAAATGCTCATAAATGTTAATTATTTTCATTATTGGAAGTGGTCGCTTTAGCCAACAGATTCAGATTTAACCACTCCCTCTATAACCAACTGTATGAGGCCCTCAGCTATTGAAAAACACACCAACCGTGTATGCATTTCTGGAGTGTTTTCCAACACCAACCATCAATTTTCTGTGGACATCAATTGGGTGTCCTACAAGTCACCTCAATTCTGATACTAACTACCTTGAGTTAGCACAGATCCCACAGGTTAAGGGCTCAATCCCACAAGACTGCCCTCACTTCAAATGCCAGTCACAAGTCACTGGTACTTCTGATCAGCTGGCTATAAATTGGGAGTTCCCATGCTATAAATTGGTTTGATAATTTGCTAGAATGGCTAACAGAACCCAGGGAAATACTTACGTTTACCAGTTTATTAAAGGCTACAACAGTCAGATGGAAGAGACGCACAGGGCAAGGCATGGTGTGAGGGGTGTGCATGGGGCTTCCATGCCCTCTCTGGGTGCATCAGCACCTTAATGTGTTCACCAAGCCAGAAGCTCATCAAATTTCCCTGTTCAGGAGCTTTTGTAGAGCTGTCTCTAGCCCCACAACCCAGGAGGTTGAGGATGGAGCTGAAAGTTCCAACCCTTTCATCACTCGGGTCTTTCTGGTGACCAGCCCCATCCTGACGCTAGGGGTCCCCACTTTAAGTTACCTCATTAGTGTAAATGCAGGTTTGGTCTAAAGGGGCTTGTTATAACAAAGACATTTCTTTTTTTTTTTAATTTAATTTAATTTAATTTTTATACAGCAAGCTCATGGACTGTTAAATTTTATTTATTTTTCCAACACAAAGCATAGGGAGCTGGAATAAGTCCCACCACCTCAAAGAGTTTCCCTATTTAATTTGTTTTAATATTTCTTGTAGGCAACTTTTTTCTGTTGAAAATGAAAACTTTGACCTTTGGGAAGTAACAATTCAAAACTTAAAAAATATTTGGATATAATATTAACTAAATCTCCAGTTTAAATCTGAAATTTTCTGATAATTTTTTTTAGCTTTTTCTCTCCCCCTGCATCTGTGTTCATTTTTATGATAAAGCACACCTTAATTTATCTAATAAATATGTTCCCAAAATAGGAATCAGATATTTAAAATGTAGTGAGGATTTGCTGTTTAAATGGCTTCTACTGTAAATTTATTTGCAGTGTAAGTTATTTGACCTTAATTTATCTTTGAGGTATGCCTGGATTTTAATCTATTAGGTTTGTCTAAATGAAGGCACATCAATTAACCATTGGATCTATTCCTGTTTATTACTCTCATAAAATCTAAAGCTATCACTTTGAAATTTAAAATCCAGAATCTCCTGTGGTTAGCACCATTACTACTACCAGCAATGTAGTTTTTCTTTTTTTTTGAATTTTATTTTATACAGCAGGTTATTAGTTATCTATTTTATACATATTAGTGTATATGTGTCAATCCCAATCTCCCAATTCATCCCCCCGACCCCTACCCCGCCGCCAGTTTCCCCCCTTGGTGTCCATACGTTATAACAAAGATATTTCTATCACTCAGGAAATTCCAAGTGTTTTAGGAGCTTTGCGCCAAGACAGAAACCTGAGGATAAAGACCAAACATATTTATTATACACACACACACATATATATATATAAATTGCTCCAGAAAAGAGAAGAGTATTGTGAGTATTGCACACACAGGTCCCCACTCTGGCCCCCTCCAACTCCTAGACACCTTTCCCTGATCACTGTGTCCTAGAAACAATTTTCAGCCTGTGTCAGTCACACAGAGGCCCTGTCCAGATGGTGCCCATGCCCAGGCCTGGGTGGTCTGATGCCTGGAGGGCTGACATAGGTCCCCGAGGTGGGGTAGGGGGTGGAGTGCCTGGGTCCCATAGAATGTCCTCATATTGGCTTAGAACTGGGCCAGAGGGTCGTCCTTGAGTCCCAGTCTGCTCCAGCAGGGCTCTGAGCAAGCCCACAGTGAGAGGGGGCTCTGCCCCAGGCTCAGGGAATGGGGCGGGGGGCTCCAACTCATCTGGGAGGTGTGTCCGCAGTAGAAGCAGGAGCTCAGTTGGAGCTAGGTCTGGTGGGCACAGGCGGCAAAGGAGGGGGAGGTGAGCATCAAGCCGGCGGTGCCGGGCAAATTCGGCCAATAGCAGTTTGAAGATCTCACTTCGAAGCAGGGGGCTGGAGGAGCTGAGCGCCAAGCCAGCCTCTAGAGCCCGCTCCCACTCTTCCTTTTGCACCAGCTGCCCCACAGCTTGGAGCACAGCTTTGGGCCGCCCACTGCCCAAGAGCAGGTCTAGCTCCAGTGCTTCAGGCCTAGTCCCCTCCTCACCTAGTACTTCCAGGGCTCGGCGATAGAGGGGCAGCCCTGGGCCCCCTGATCCCCAGCCAGGCCCGCCCTGCTGCTGTGCCAGCTCCACAAAGGGTGGCAGCCATCGTGGCTCCAGCCGGCAGAGGCATCGGCACAGGAGTTCAAAGAGGGGCAGTATCCCACTGGGTGGCTCCTTTCCACCTGTTGTAACACCCAGTACTTTCTTCCACACGTCAGGGGGAGCTTGGGACCTCAGCCTGCCATTCCCATCTGGCTGGAGCTGCAGGGCCCTGAGGATGGCACCCCAGGCCGCTGTAGGGAGGGCTTGGAAAACGGTGTTGAGCTGGGCCAGCTGGTCTCCCATCAACTCAGTCCTCAGCAGCCGTGCCACTTCGTGCTCTGCCAGCTCAGTCCAGCCAGCCTCCTCATCATCCCCAGCCACCAGCTGGGCTTTAAGCTGCTCTAAGCCCCGGTAATCCCGAAGCTCGGCCCTCAGTGTGGTCAATAGTGTTGATGGGGACACGTGGCCCTGGAGGATGGAAGCCAGGGCCTGAGGTGCCCGGAATGTGCTGTTGTGTCGCAGTTCCTCTGGGGTGAGCCGGGCACCCCGCAGGCTCCGCCGCTGGTAGTACTCGCAGGCCTCCTCAAACACCAGATCTTCAGCTGAAGGCAGCTCAAGGCCTTGTGGGGCTTCCCAGCCTACTCGAAACAGACCCACAGCTGAAAGCAAACGAAGACCCCCTCGGGTCTCCAGCTCTTCCTCATTTTCCATGCCAGGGGCTGGGGGTTCCAGCAGATGTACTCGATCTGTACTTAGGACCTTCCTTTCTAGCAGCTGCCCACTGCCCATGTCCAGCAGTTCCAATGTGGAGCCCAGAACACAGGCCAGAGTGCCATGAAATGCGCCCAGTGCTGCAGACCCTGCCAGGCTGGCAGGTGCCTCCTGAAGGGTGCCAACAGCCCGGGTACCACCGTGGGGCTGCACCAGGCTCACAGTGCCCCTGAAGTCAAGCCACAGCAGGCCCTGGGGAGTTGGGGCCCAGGTGTGTACAGTTAATGGTTGCCTGGGGGACAGCAGCCCAGGAAGGCCTCGGAGCAGGGTCCTGAAGTCCCACGGGTCCCCTCCTCCTGGATTCAGGCTCTTACTGTGGGAGAGGCCAAGACATGGGGCAGCCACCACTACCTTGCCCTTGCTTGGGCTCCAGATGAGCAGAATGTGGCCCACGCCAGGCCAGGTGGTGGCAGTGGGCACCAGGAAGAGGTCCTTGCGGGAGGTCAGCAGCCCGAAACGGGGGCAGTTGTGCAGCAGGATGTGTGTACGGCCCAGGTTGGTGCCGGCCTCCCCGCTGGGCTCCAGGGTCCGGACGCACACACAGTGGCTGAAAGCCACTGCGGGAGGCCCTTCGCGGCCCTCAGCGCCGGCCTGACGCTCCTCGCACCACACCAGGCGGCCTCGAGGCGCCGCCACGGCCACCACACGGGCTCCACCGCCAGTACACAGCTCGGTGCTCTGCAGCAGCCGCCAGCCGGGCCCCACCCCCGTGCCCCACACCTCGGCTAGGCCACTCTCCCACACTAGGACTAGCGCCGGTCGTGCCGGCCACGGTAGGAAGAAGGCGTCTAGCGGTGAGGGCTGGCCAGCCGGCCAGGCACGTTCCAGTTCCGCGCCGGGTCCACGCACCGCGACCAGCAGTTGCGGGCCCGGTGCCCCCGGAGGTCGCAGCAGCAGCAGGTGGCGGCCGTCCGGGCTGCAGCGAACTCGGACGGCTGGGTCCCCGGCCAACAACTCCCGGAGCCGGGCCGCGCCGCTGAAGTTGTTCAGGTCCGAGAGCAGGCGCAGAGTTCCCGCACGCTTCATGGTGCCGCCCGCGCCGGTGCACGCCCAGGCCCGCCGCCCCGTGGGGCGAGGCCCGGCTCTCGGTGCCGGGTTCCCAACGGAGGTCAAGACTGGGGTTGAGACTTCCGCTCTTCTTTGAGGAGGTGAGCCAAAGCCGGGCCGAGTCGGCCCCGCCCAGCCCGGCCCCGCCCCTCACGGCTAGCTTGCGACTGGAGCCGGTATACTCCCTTTCGGCACAACACCGCCCACCAGGGGCGGGGCCGCAGGAGCCTCGCGGGGGTGGAGCCGCGGAGCACACAATCTTCTCAGCGCTCCGAGCTCGCGAGTCCTGGGGAAGCTGTCAGAGACGGGATGTAGGCCTGCTGCTTCAGGCCCCAGGAAACCGCAGAGCGGCACAGAGTATGACTAAGGTATCTGGCTTCCAGCCCGCCCAGCATCCAACTACCAAGCCTTCCCTTCCCTCCACGCCTCGCTCTCTCATCCCAGTTTATTCATGAAATTTTTATTGAGCACCTACTAAGTGCTAGGCTCTGAGTAGACAACCCTGAACAAAAGAGAAAACCTCAACTTCAGGGAGATGACAAACTAGTGGAAAAAATAGTAATGACTAGTACTTCCATAGCCCTTACTGTGTGACTCCCCCACCCCACCCCGCCTTTTAAAGATAAGGAAAATGAAGTACAGAGAGATAAAGTAAACTGACCAAGATCACACAGCTATTAAGCAGTAGAGATACAGGTGGGATTTCAACCACAGGCAATCTGGGTCCAGGGTCAATGCACCAAACCACTGTATCAACAGGTCACCCAAACTAACATTTTGCTAGAAAACAAAATGAACACATACTTTAATGGCACTGAGTCTGTGTGTAATCTCTTTAGAACCTACAAATTGATATGCAGGAGTCCTTTCCACCCCAGATTAACCTTCTCAGGTGCTGTGGTATTCCTCTCTCCTCCTCCAGTCCCTCCTTCATTAGCTTGCCCCTCCCTCCCTTTCCACGCAACTTCCCTGAGAACAGCATCCGTTTCTGTTTCATCATCCTCATTCTGTCCTCTTGCTCTCAGCATAGAAATACTCCCCAGTCTGTCCTGTCCTGGAAGTCACTCTTTCATTCTCATCTCCCCCAACCTTTACTCCTATCACTCCCTCTCCCTTTCATTTCACAGTCAAGTTTCTTGCAAAGATCTAGTATTTGTTGCCTCTACTTTCTCTCCTTCCATTCATTTCTCAAACCAATACTTACCCGAAGTAGATTTTCCTGAAGTCTTCAAGGCATTTTAATTTCCTTTTCTCTTTTGAGACATTTGACAACTTCCTTATTGAAAGTCTCTCCTGTAGTTTCCACAGCATCTTTCTCCTCTAATTCTCCTCTTTTTTAGATAGTGCTGTCTTCAGAACTTTTATTGCCATTGGTTCCTCTTTCTCCACCATCCTTTAAATGCTGGTTTTAAATTCTATTTGGGGCCCTTTTATCTTTTTTCTCCCCATATTATTAATATTTTTTTAGCCCTCTTCCTAGGCCATTTATTCCCTGCTCATGGCTTGAACCATTACCACTAGGACAATGGCTCCAAAATATTTATCTACACTCCAGAGATCTCTGCTGAGTTCCAATGAAGGTATCCAAATGTCTACTAAATATTTCTGCCTGGATGTCTCATAGACATTTCAGTCTCAACATGTCCTAAACATCATCTTCCTCCCCAAATTTGCTCCTCCTCCAGCTGTTCCTAGTTGCCATGGGATTTCTTTCATTGTTATAGCCTCACTTAAAAACACTACATTTAAAAAATTGAAGTATTGATTTACAGTATTGTGTAACACTAAATATTTTTTGAGTATTTTTAGCCATATTTCTTTTTTTTAAGTTTGTTTATTTATTTTTGGCTGCATTGGGTCTTCATTGCTGCTCACGGGCCTTCTCTAGTTGCGGCGAGCAGGGGCTAATCTTCATTGTGGTGCACGGGCTTCTCATTGCAGTGACTTCTCTTGTTGTGGAGCACGGGCTCAAGGCACACGGGCTTCAGTAGTTGTGGCTCGTGGGCTCTAGAGCGCAGGCGCAGTAGTTGTGGCGCACGGGCTTAGTTGCTCCGTGGCATGTGGGATCTTCCCAGACCAGGGCTTGAACCCACGTCCCCTGCATTGGCAGGTGGATTCTTAACCACTGTGCCACCAGGGAAGTCCCTTTAGCCATATTTCTGATGGATACACACGTGCATATTTCTGATGGTTACAAAAGCATGCATATATGTATATGCCACTGTATTTTTAATTTTTTCTTCCCATTTTATTGAGACATGACTGATGTACAGCATTGTATAAGTTTAAGGTGTACAGCACAATGATTTGACTTACATATTACCACAATGAATTTAGTGAATATCCATCATCTCATATTGATACAAAATTAAAGAAATAGAAAAAAAATCTGTTTTCCTTCTGATGAGAACCCTTAGGATTTACAGCAGTGTTAATTATACTTATCATGTTGTACATTATGTTGTATCCTCACTTTTAGAGTAGAGCCTGGCACAAAGAAAGACTTCAATAGATGTTTGGTGAAAGAATGAGTAAGCTTGAGTAGGCACATGTGTGATATCACTAAGTGTGATATCACTTAGGAACCTTTTAAGAGTTATAGAATAGTTACAGAAATATGGAAAAAAATGAAATTTACTAGAAGAACATTGGTGTGGGGAGGGTCACAGAAACTGCAGGAGACAGGAAGAACAGGCTTAGAAAATGTGCAGGAACCCAAACTCTCTGAAGACCAGGAAATAGGAAGCACAACTATTTTTCTGCAGGAACCATACAGCCAGGACACCACAGCCCCTGGTGCTGCATGACTTGGTCACTGCATTTGTGGACAGCACCTGTTATGAATGACTTCTGACCATCTTTTCATCTCTGCATCTCTTGATCAAGAGCTGAAGCCCTTGGAAGTTGCACCTAGTGGCCAAGCCCAGGTCACATGAGCTCACTTATCTTGGTTGCCCAGGGCCTGGTTTTCCATCAAGACTCTACCCAAAGGGGCTTCCCTGGTGGCGCAGTGGTTGAGAATCCACCTGCCGATGCAGGGTACACGCGTTCGCGCCCCGGTCCGGGAAGATCCCCCATGCCACGGAGCGGCTGGGCCCGTGAGCCATGGCCGCTGAGCCTGCGCATCCGGAGCCTGTGCTCCTCAATGGGAGAGGCCACAACAGTGAGAGGCCCGCGTACCAAAAAAAAAAAAAAAAAGACTCTACCCAAAAGAAAAGGGCCCCAGAAAAGGAGGGGAAGGGCTCAGTGCTGGATAACCAAACCAATATAACATAGGCCTTTTATTATCCCCATTTTCCAGATAGGAAACTAAGGCTTAGAGAGCTCATTTAATCGTCCAAAGTCATACATCTAGTAGGTAGCCAGCCTGGGGTTCATTTCCACAGTATCCCAGAGGTCGCGCTCTTACCTACTCAGTCTGTGGACTTATAAACTTACCCTCTGCTGAATCTGTATTTAATTCACTTCCCGCCAGTGTATTGTGTTTCTTCACCTTCACACTTTCGCCTTTCCTTTTCTTCTCTCCTCTAAGACTTAACTTCATCTTCATCTTCTCCCAAAAGGCCTCTGAAGATTGACAGGGAATTTTCCATTCTCTGAATTTTCAGGGCATTTACAGCTTGAGCTTTTCTAAGCTTACCTTCGATAATTCACTGTTTGATATTTAAAACATTTAATTGTATATCTATTTTTCTATCTATCATCTGTCTATCACTTTCTTACAATATAATCTCAGAATTGTAACTGTTTTTCTTTTTACTACTCCCAGAATTGGGTATTCAGTAGGTGCGCAACAAAGATGTGCTAAAAGGAAGTCAGGTATGGAAGGGGTTCTTTCAGTTGTACAGGAGGCTTCTAACTCATGTTCAGGAACAATAGTTCTTGGGGTTCACCTCAAGATGCCTTCCTATTACCACTTCTCACTCTTTTTTTATATCCTATTAGGGTACAACTTTTTACCACTAATCATGTTTTATGCCACTGTGTAAACAGACAAGAAAAATTAAAATTACCTGGGCTTTTGGGCTATTAAGACCTCTTTCCTGATAGATCTGGGTTTAAACTTTTCTTCACCTCTTACTAACTCTAGAACATTAAGCAAGCTGTTTAATCACTCAAAACCTTTTTTTTTTTTGATATCTGTGAGGTACCAACTTTATAAAGTCATTATAAGGAGACACATACACGCACACACTGCCCGCCATGTCTTTTTTTTTGTTTTTTTTTCCAGATTCTTTTTTTTTTTTTTAAATTTTATTTTCTGCATGTCTTTTTTTAATCTTCCATTTTGCGTGTGAGAAAACTGAGACTCAGAGAGGTAACTTGCCAAGTTGACACAGATCTACACGGTGCTTTGTACATAGCAGGCACACAATTACATATATGTTGATTGAATGAGTTTGTCTCCAATCTTTCACTTACAGAGTTGCAATAAAGAGCTTGGAACATATATCTTTCCAAACTTTGCCAGTGTTTTTAGAGGATATATTTACTGCTGGAAGTGGAATTGCCGATTTCAGCGTCTGCCATATTTAAAGAAACTGCTAATTCAACTTGCATCCAGTAGACTCTTGATACATGTTTCTTTTGCTAATTTCTTTCTCGTGGTGCATTTTGGGAGTCGTAGTCTTTGTGATGGTTTCTGGGAATCGTGGTCCGAGCCAGCCTCAGGCAGTCGGCGCGGGCGAACGTATCACGAGGCAGGCTTTAGGATCCTGCGGGGCACGGCGGGCCGGGGGAAGGGTCTGGGGAGGTCGGGAGCGCGTCCGTGATCCCGGAGCAGCTGCGGCGTCGGTGGCGTCGGGAGCGAGCCAGTCCGGGAGCGGCGCGGGTGGTGGAGGAGGAGGCAGGGTAAGCGGCGCTCGGTAAGCGGCGCCGGCCCGGCCGGTCTCCGAACCTGGCCAGCCTCTGCGGGTACTGCCATACTAGGCCTTGGCCCTGAGGCGGCCCTGGAGGCGGGGCCTGCGCTCGCTAGGGCACGACAGGGGTTATGGGGGGAGAGGGAGGGAGGGCAGCTGCTGAGGAGCGCAGAGGCTGCGTGCGGCGGAGCGGAGAGAGAAGCGGCTCGCTGCTCCAGCTGCCGGTCCCTCTAACCCTCCAGTGCCGGTCACACGCCTCTCGCTCCGGGTCCCTGCTGGGCCCTCCTGGCAGCCGAGGCGCCGACCTTTGACCCAGAAAGAGGCTGACTCCGACCCCTCAGGCTACCTTGAAAGCTTTCCTCCCAGGTGTTTCCCACCCGAGTGGCCTTCTTCCCAGCCTGTTTCTGGGGTGAGGGCGTGGGGCAAGACCTCGGAGAAGGGCTAGAGGAAGCCCTGTCTGCCCGAAGTCATCAGGCGTCCCGGAAGGTCCCCGTCTCCTCTTTACAGTCTCTGATCGCCGGGCTTCAGCCCACCCTTTACATACAATCATTGAAGCTACCGTGTTTTCTCTGGTTACTCTGTGTGAACCTGGGAAACAAACCTGTTTCCAGGCAAGTATAGGGAAGAAACAGGAGATAAAAACTGGTTCCCTGGGGAAGAACTATCAGAAACTGAGGAGTGCTGCCTTTCGACATGGGGAAGTAGAAACTTGGACAGGCCCGAATAAATGTGGATCATCCGACCCTCCCCAATTCTTCCTCTCCAGAAAAAGTTTTGAGTTCAATGAGAGCTGTTTCTTTGCTATTCTATACTCTCTCTGACTTTGTAAACCAGGGCAAATAGGATTTGTGTCCCTCTTAATTTAGCACAAGTTAATTGGAATTATTTTGGGTGTACCTTCAGTTGGTCTTGTGTGCACAGTAGTTCCTATGTGAGGGCTTTTCCAGATATCAGATCAATCAGTCTAGAGAAAGGTGGATCCTTCTAGTTAGGATTGTGAAGGGGGACTCTCATTCGTTCCTTAATGAATAGGGGAGCCTTTAACGTATTTTCATTGGATGTTTAGGCATTATAATTCCTACACTTGTTCGACATTTGAATAATAATAATAAAACCTCTTGAAAACTCAAAGCAGTGTTAATGAAAGTTGGACTTTTACATAGAGCCAAGTTCAAGAATCCGTAAAATTTTGGGAAAATAACCAAATAACAAATTGATCCAGGATATATGAGGGCACACAGTTTATTAAACACACATTTATTGAACACTTGTTAAGTTTTCTTTTTAATGCATTTTTGGCCGCACCGGGTCTTAGTTGTGGCATGTGGGATCTTTGTTGTGGCATGTGGCATCTTTCATTTTTATTTTTTATTTTTAATTAATTTATAGCTGCATTGGGTCTTCATTGCCGTGCACAGGCTTTTCTTTAGTTGCGGCGAGCGCGGGCTACTCTTCGTTGCAGTGCGCAGGCTTCTCATTACGGTGGCTTCTCTTGTTGTGGAGCACAGGCTCTGGGCACACGGGCTTCAGTAGTTGTGGCACACGGGTTCAGTAGTTGTGGCACACGGGTTCAGTAGTTGTGGCTCATGGGCTCTAGAGCGCAGATTCAGTAGTTATGGCGCATGGGCTTAGTTGCTCCACGGGATGTGGGATCTTCCTGGACCAGGGCTTGAACCAGTGTCCCCTGCATTGGCAGGTGGATTCTTAACCTATGTGACATCTTTTAGTTGCAGCATGTGGACTTTTTAGTTGTGGCATGCAGACTCTTAGTTGCGGCATGCATGCGGGATCTAGTTCCCCAACCAGGGATCGAACCCAGGCCCCCTGCATTAGGAGTGCAGAGTCTTACCCACTGGATCACTGGGGAAGTCCCTATTGAGCACTTATTATGTAACTGGCACTGGGGTTAGAAATATGAATATCTTTCTTCAAGAACATCAGAGAGACATGTTCACATGAAAATTGTAGTGTTATATATCCATTAAAAGGAATTTATATGGTGTGAAGGAAATATTACCATTGCCTGGAAAGTCAGGGAAATGTTTGTAGGGAGGAGATACTTGAGTTGGGTGTTGGAAGATGGGTAGGAGCTTGCACAAGTAAAGAAGGGCATTCCAGATGGAGACAACAGCATGAGCAAAGGCATGGTGAAAGTGTGAGGAAAAAAAAATAACATGATGTTTAAGTGTCAGAAATTTGTCCAAAACAGGATGTGTGGTGGGGAAATTGCCAGGTGAGACTGAAAAGAGAGTAGGGAGCTATTGGAGCGTTTTAATGTTAGGGAGTGACAAGTGCAGATTAAGGTAATGAGAAATGAGGCAGTGAGACTAATTAGAGTTGTTGCAGTTGACTGAGAGTCTGAATAAAATGTGACCGTGGGAGTGAAGAGGAGGGGAATGGATTTTAGAAATATTTCTAAGATAGCTGCAATAGGATTTAGTGACTGGGGAGAGACAGTGGGCTAAGTTTTCTAATTTGAGAAATTGGGTAAATGGGAATTTCATTGACCAGGATATGGATTAGTAAAAGTAGAGCAGATTTTTTTTTGCGGTATGTGGGCCTCTCACTGTTGTGGTCTCTCCCGTTGCGGAGCACAGGCTCCGGATGCGCAGGCTCAGCGGCCATGGCCCACGGGCCTAGCTGCTCTGCGGCATGTGGGATCTTCCCGGACCGGGGCACAAACCTGTGTCCCCTGCATCGGCAGGCGGACTCTCAACCATTGCGCCACCAGGGAAGCCCTAGAGCAGATTTTTTTAAGGTTTGGGTGGCTATAGAAAGAGGTATAGGGGAGCTAGTCTGGTATGCTGAGATCAAGTTGTCATGGGATATGCACATGGAGATGTTACTAGGCAGCTGGAAGTAAGGAGGCCTGGTGAGCTTGGCAATAGCTTGGAGTAAGTGAGGACATATTTGAAAAAAAATCCTGGGAAAATAATGTTTATTTTATTTCTTTATAAGGAAATATTAGAATATGCCCTTCTCCCACTTAATAGTGAGCTTCTCAAGGCAGGGACCATATACCTCAATAATTTTGCATCCCTTTTCCCCTTATACAATGCCTATGTTATTATAAGCTCTCAATAAATGTTAGTTAAGCTAGCAGGAAATCAATTTACTTTGCCAGGTCGAAGTTACCTTTTGGGCTTTCTTTAAGAAGATTATGAGAGGCTGTCTTATAATTTTCATTTTATACTTAAGTGGTATTCATGAGGCTTGTATGGGTCAACAGGAAAGGAAATGAAGAAGATATGAGTGATGTGTTGCTGCTTGAGGAAGTTCAGGGCATGAGCAGGAGATAGACAGTATTAATTTATAAGAGGCTCCTGCTCATTGAAAAGAGGATCTTACAATGAATTCTCATTCTGGAAGATGTCAGAAAAATGTGATTTTCAGAGTTTCCTGAAATCCTGTCAATTTGAAGTTGGTTCCTCCTTCTGAAGGTGCAAGTGCATTCCTTCTTGTGTAAAATCATTTGAAAGGGAACCTGAGGTGGTCATGTTTATTTAAACCTCTTCATCTGTATTATTAGTTTGTGAAAGTTGGCAGACTCAGTAGATTCTGATGGGACCAGACTGAATTCTCTTCTGTGAAGCTAGTTCACTTCTAGTAGGTACAGACTATGGCTGATATCCAGAGTAGAGATTGCAGAAGTCCTGGTTTTGCCACTTGCTGTTTAGTCTTGGGAAAGTCCCTGAGTTAATTCCACTTTCAAGTGTAGCCTAAATACTCACTCTGAGGTGAGCGCTGTTCAGAGCACACACAAGATACAGACGCTGCCCCATAGTGGCACATGTGCTTATTACTGAATCAGGCTGGTTCTATCCTAGCATCTAGAAAATAGGGATGATGCTTGTCAGATGATGTCCTGAGCTGACTGACTTTTCTTGGATCAAGTGGGAATGTTGATACTATGGATATCAGTTTGGAGTTTCCATAGAATTTTAACTGAATCTGGATTTTGAATGTTCTACTAGTTAGCACCTGCTTTTTTTGCACTAACAAGATATTCTCTTAGGGAGAAGGGCTACCAGACAGAAAGATTTAGTGGCTGTACCACTTAAAATCCATTACTTTGGGTAAAGTAACATCCTCATTGTAAAATTATGGTATTAGTACCTACTTCATTTGTTTATTGTGAGGATTAAGTACAGCATATTTAAATCACTTAGAATAGTGCCAAGTACATAGTGACTACTCAGTAGTGTTATTTATTATTATATACCACCTTGAGTGGGAGGCTGTGCTCTGAAAGATTTGGAGGAATGAGTGATGAATTCCATCCCCAGTAATTAAAAAAACAGAAACGATAGAACAAAAGGGTGGACAGTTCTGGAGCCTGTGGAAGGAAAACCACATTCACGGAAAGATAGCCAAAATGAAAAGGCAGAGGACTTTGTACCAGATAAAGAAACAAGATAAAACCCCAGAAAAACAACTAAATGAAGTGGAGATAGGCAAGCTTCCTGAAAAAGAATTCACGATAATGATAGTGAAGATTATCCAGGACCTCAGAAAAAGAATGGAGGCAAAGATCGAGAAGATGCAAGAAATGTTTAACAAAGAACTAGAAGAATTAAAGAGGAAACACCCAGAAGAATTACAGAACAAACAAACAGAGATGAACAATACAATAACTGAAATGAAAAATACACTAGAAGGAATCAATAGTAGAATAACTGAGGCAGAAAAACGGATAAGTGACCTGGAAGACAGAATGGTGGAATTCACTGCCATGGAACAGAATAAAGGAAAAAGAATGAAAAGAAATGAAGACAGGCTAAGAAACCTCTGGGACAACATTAAATGCAACAACATTTGAATTATAGGGGTCCCAGAAGGAGAAGAGAGAGAGAAAGAACTGGAGAAAATATTTGAAGAGATTATAGTCAAAAACTTCCCTAACATGGTAAAGGAAATAGCCATCCAAGTTCAGGAAGTGCAGGATAGACCCAAGGAGAAACACACCGAGACACATAGTAATCAATTTGACAAAAATTAAAGACAAAGAAAAACTATTGAAAGCAACAAGGGAAAAATGATAAGTAACATACAAGGGAGCTTCCATAAGGTTAACGGCTGATTTCTCAGCAGAAACTCTAAAAGCCAGAAGGGAGTGGCATGATATATTTAAACTTATGAAAGGGAAGAACTTACACCCAAGATTACTCTACCCGGCAAGGATCTCATTCAGATTTGATGGAGAAATCAAAAGCATTACAAACAAGCAAAAGCTAAGAGAATTCAGCACCACCAAACCAGCTCTACAACAAATGCTAAAGGAACTTCTCTAAGTGGGAAACACAAGAGAAGAAAAGCACCTACAAAAACAAACCCATAGTAATTAAGAAAATGGTCATAGGAACATACATATTGATAATTGCCTTAAACGTGAATGGATTAAATGCTCCAACCAAAAGACACAGGCTCGCTGAATGGATACAAAAACAAGACCCATATATATGCTGTCTACAAGAGACCCACTTCAGACCTAGGGACACACACAGACTGAAAGTGAGGGGATGGAAAAAGATATTCCATGCAAATGGAAATCAAGAGAAAGCTGGATTAGCAATATTCATATCAGATAAAATAGACTTTAAAATAAAGAATGTTACACAAGACAAGGAAGGACACTACATAATGATCAAGGGATCAATCTAAGAAGAAGATATAACAGTTATAAATATATATGCACCCAACATAGGAGCACCTCAATACATAAGGCAACTGCTAACAGCTATAAAAGAGGAAATCCACAGTAACACAATAATAGTGGGGACTTTAACACCTCACTTACACCAATGGACAGATCATCCAAACAGAAAATTAATAATGAAACACAAGCTTTAAATGACACAATAGAGCAGATAGATTTAATTGATATTTATAGGACACTCCATCCAAAAACAGCAGATTACACTTTCTTCTCAATTGTACATGGAACATTCTCCAGGATAGGTCACATCTTGGGTCACAAATCAAGGCTCAGTAAATTTAAGAAAATTGAAATCATAGCAAGCATCTTTTCTGACCACAATGCTATGAGATTAGAATTCAATTACAGGGAAAAACAAGTGAAAAACACAAACATGGAGGCTAAACAATACGTTACTAAATAACCAAGAGATCACTGAAGAAATCAAATAGAAAATCAAAAAATACCTAGAGACAAATTACAACGAAAACACGATGATCCAAAACCTATGGGATACAGCAAAAGCAGTTCTAAGAGGGAAGTTTATAGAAGCCTACCTCAAGAAACAAGAAAAATCTCAAATAAACAATTTAACCTTACACCTAAAGGAACTAGAGAAAGAAAAACAAACAAAACCCAAAGTTAGTAGAAGATATCATGAAGATCAGAGCAGAAATAAATGAAATAGAAACAAAGAAAACAATAGCAAAGATCAATAAAACTAAAAACTAGTTCTTTGAGAAGATAAACAAATTTGATAAACCTTTAGCCAGACCCATGAAGAAAAAGAGGGAGAGGACTCAAATCAATAAATTTAGAAATGAAAAAGGGTAAGTTTCAACAGACACTGCAGAAATACAAAGCATCTTGAGAGACTACTACAAGCAACTCTGTGCCAATAAAATGTACAACCTGGAAGAAATGGACAAATTCTTAGAAAGGTTTAACCTTCCAAGACTGAACCAAGAAGAAACAAAATATGAACAGACCAATCACAAGTAATGAAATTGAAACTGTGATTTAAAATCTTCCAACAAACAAAAGTTTAGGAGCTTCATAGGTGAGTTCTTTCAAACATTTAGAGAAGAGCTAACACCCATCCTTCTCAAACTCTTCCAAAACATTGCAGAGGAAGGAACACTCCCAAACTCATTCTATGAGGCCACCATCACCCTGATACCAAAACCAGACAAAGATACTACAAAAAAAGAAAATTATAGACCAGTGACACTGATGAATATAGATGCAGAAATCCGCGACAAAATGCTAGCAAACAGAATCCAACAACACATTAAAAGGATCATACACCCTGATCAAGTGGGATTTATCCCAGGGATGCAAGGATTCTTCAGTATACGCAAATTAATCAATGTGATACACCATATTAACAAATTGAAGAAGAAAAACCATACGATCATCTCAATAGATGCAGAAAAAGCTTTTGACAAAATTCAACACCCGTTTATGATAAAAACTCTCCAGAAAGTGGGCATAGAGGGAACCTACCTCAACATAATAAAGGGCATATACGACAAATCCACAGCAAACATCATTCTCAATGGTGAAAAACTGAAAGCATTTCCTCTAAGATCAGGAACAAGACAAGGATGTCCACTCTTGCCACTATTATTCAACATAGTTTTGGAAGTCCTAGCCACGACAATGGGAGAAGAAAAATAAATAAAAGGAATACACATTGGAAAAGAAGAAGTAAAACTCACTGTTTGCAGATGACATGATACTATGTAGCGAATCCTAAAGAGGCCACCAGAAAACTACTAGAGCTAATCAATGAATTTGGTAAAGTTGCAGGATACAAAATCAATGCACAGAAATCTCTTACATTCCTATACACTAATGATGAAAAATCTGAAAGAGAAATTAATTAAACACTCCCATTTACCATTGCAACAAAAAGAATAAAATACCTAGGAATAAACCTACCTAGGGAGACAAAAGACCTATGTGCAGAAAACTATAAGACAATGATGAAAGAAATTAAAGATGATACCAACAGATGGAGAGATATACCATGTTCTTGGATTGGGAAATCAATATTGTGAAAATGACTGTACTACCCAAAGCAATCTACAGATTCAATGCAATCCCTATCAAATTACCAATGGCATTTTTTTACCGAACTAGAACAAAAAATCTTAAAATTTGTATGGAGACACAAAAGACTCTGAGTAGCCAAAGCAATCTTGAGCTAAAAAAATGGAGCTGGAGGAATCAGACTCCCTGACTTCAGACTACACTACAAAGCTACAGTAATCAAGACAATATGGTCCTGGCACCAAAACAGAAATATAGATCAATGGAACAGGATAGAAAGCCCAGAGATAAACCCACGCACCTATGCTCAACTAACCTATGACAAAGGAGGCAAGGATATACAGTAGAGAAAAGACAGTCTCTTCAATAAGTGGTGCTGGGAAAACTGGACAGCTACATGTAAAAGAATGCAATTAGAACACTCCCTAACACCATACACAAAAATAAACTCAAAATGGATTAGAGACCTAAATGTAAGACTGTACACTATAAAACTCTTAGAGGAAAACATAGGAAGAACACTCTTTGAGATAAATCACAGCAAGGTCTTTTTTGATCCACCTCCTAGAGTAAGGGAAATAAAAACAAAAATAAACAAATGGGACCTAATGAACCTTAAAAGCTTTTGCAAAGCAAAGGAAACTACAAATAAGACGAAAAGACAACCCTCAGAATGGGAGAAAATATTTGCAAATGAATCAACGGACAAAGGATTAATCTCCAAAATATATGAACAGCTCATGCAGCTCAATATTAAAAGAACAAACAACCCAATCAAAAAAATGGTCAGAAGACCTAAATAGACATTTCTCCAAAGAAGACATACAGATGGCCAGGAAGCACATGAAAAGCTGCTCAACATCACTAATTATTAGAGAAATGCAAATCAAAACTACAGTGAGGTATCACCTCATACCGGTTAGAATGGGCATCATCAGAAAATCTACAAACAATAAATGCTGGAGAGGGTGTGGAGAAAAGGGAACCCTCTTGCACCGTTGGTGGGAATGTAAATTGATACAGCCACTATGGAGAACATTATGGAGGTTCCTTAAAAAACTAAAAATAGAATTACCATATGACCCAGCAATCCCACTACTGGGCATATACCCAGAGAAAGTTATAATTCAAAAAGACACATGCACCCCAATGTTCATTGCAGCACTATTTACAATAGCCAGGTCATGGAAGCAACCTAAATGCCCATTGACAGATGAATGGATAAAGAAGATGTGGTACATATATACAATGGAATATTACTCAGCCATAAAAAGGAACGAAATTCTGTCATTTGTGGAGACGTGGATGGATCTAGAGACTGTCATACAGAGTGAAGTAAGTCAGAAAGAGAAAAACAAATATTGTATATTAACGCATATATGTGGAACCTAGAAAAATGGTACAGATGAACCAGTTTGCCGGGCAGAAATAGAGACACAGATGTAGAAAACAAACGTATGGACACCAATGGGGAAAGTGGTGGGGTGGGGGTGGGATGAATTGGGCAATTGGAATTGACATGTATACACTAATTTGTATAAAATGGATAACTAATAAGAACCTGCTGTATAAAAAAATAAGTAAAATAAAATTCGATAAAAAAACTGTAAAAGAACAGAAGAGTGGTGTCCTGTCCTGGAGCTCTCTATGAAGGGAATTTAGAGAGGTGGCTTCAAGAATGCAGGCCTCACTTTATTTTCATTTTGGAGGTATGAAAGACTTGGAGTGACTAGCAGTAAAAATCCATTAAAATGGAAAGGAGTTATAGGCTGGTTTTAGAGCCAATCTATAGGGTGCAATTGAGGGAACCTGTGTCCCATGCTACTGAGAGAAGGTATGGCAGGGAATCATGTGGAACAGCAGTATGTGAATGCAGCGAGTGAGCTAAATCCTTGGGGCCTTCAGAAGGGAAGAGGCATGTTAGGAGCTAGTTTGAGAAATGAAGTGTTGGTATTTGGAGGTAGAAATGCCTTGCATTATAGTGCTAGTGTTTACCTTGAGAGTGTGGGATGCCTTGCAGAAGAACATACGGAGCAGATAACTTTTGCCTAAAGATTTAAAAAAAACCCTCACATATAGAGGAACTAGGGAACTCTTTTTAGGAGAGTCTTGGAGGAGGCTATTTCTGGCTTTATAAACATATTGCCCCCTCTTGTGTGTTGGGTGAATGGCTTATTGTCAGACAGTGGAATGGTAATATCTGACTCAGCCACATCTCTTGGGCAGACAGGGTTTTCATCTCCTTCACTAGGCATTGTGGATTACTATAGTCAGTGTGTTTTGTAGTGATCCTTCACAGATGGGCAAACTGCGGCTAAGATCCTAAGGAAAGGGGATGCGTTGGTGAGTTAATATGGGGAGAATGAGCTGGAAGTAGGTGAGGATTGCTCCAGTGCCCTTTCTAGAGATGGCAGAAGTTTTATTCATCCTCTTAAAATCATCTTCTGTCCAGATGCTCCTTTCTTTTGAAGGCCTGATTTAAGGCTCAGATGAGTACTTCTCAAACTTTAGTGAGCATCAGAATTATTTGGGGCAGGGTTTTTCAACCTCGGCATTATTGACTTATTGGGCCATATAATTCTTTGTTGTGTTAACTGTTCTGTATACTTTAGGATGTTTAGCAGCATCTCTGGCCTCTACCCAGTAGATGCTAGTAGTACCTTCCCTCCCAGTTGTGACAACCAAAAATGTCTCCAGGCATTGACAAATGTCCCCTGGGAGGCAAAATTGCCCCAGTTGAGAACCAGTGACTGGAGTGATTATTAAAAATGTAGACCTCTGGGCTTCCCTAGTGGGGCGGTGGTTGGGAGTCCACCTGCCGATGCAGGGGACGCGGGTTTGTGCCCCGGTCCAGGGGGAATCCCACATGCCGCGGAGTGGCTGGGCCCGTGAGCCGTGGCCGCTGAGCCTGCGCGTCTGGAGCCTGTGTTCCGCAGCTGGAGAGGCCACAACAGTGAGAGGCCCCCGTACCGCAAAAAAAAAAAAAAAAAAAAAAAAAAAATGTAGACCTTTAATCCTTATCTTGAAAAATCTGTTTCAGTAGTGGGGAGGGGGGCTTAGGAGTCTACATTTCCAGGAGGCATGCCGGGAGATTCTGAAACATGTGATCACGGCTCTGCAGGGGTAAAGCATTTTTTACAATATCTTTCCATTCATAATGAAGTTTTGGTGGAGAATTATCCTCAGAGCACTGACTTAGCTCAGTTAAAATAGTATCAATTAAATCCTGTAGTGGATATCAGTGTATTTCAGCCTTGTTAAAATTTTTTTTCTGTTTACCGTATTGAATATATCTGTCAACTTGAATAGAAACTCAGATTCCGGGCTTCCCTGGTGGCACAGTGGTTAAGAATCCGCCTGCCAATCCAGGAGACACGGGTTCAAGCCCTGGTCTGGGAAGATCCCACATGCTGCGGAGCAGCTAAGCCCGTACGCAACAACTACTGAGCCTGTGCTCTAGAGCCCGTGTGCCACAGCTACTGAAGCCCATGTGCCTAGAGCCCGTGCTCTGCAACAAGAGAAGCCATCGCAATGAGAAGCCCGTGCACTGCAACAAAGAGTAGCCCCCGCTCACCGCAACTAGAGAAAGCGCGTGCACAGCAACAAAAGACCCAACACAGCCTAAATAAATAAATAATAAAATAAATAAATTTATTAAAAAAGAAACTCAGATTCCTCTCTAGTTTTTCTGAAGTTTTCTACTATTTCATTAATTTGTCTCTTTTTCACTTTACCATTATCAATATTTATATACATATGCATGTATCATACAGTTATCTTTTACTTCCTACTGTGGCACATCTACCTATGGGCAAACTAGTGATGAAACTCAAGATATCTGGACATTCCAGAGTTTGTTCATTAAGGTCAGTGAGCATATACTTTTCCTCCTCACTTACCTGGAACCTCTTCAGTTTCTTTGCAGATGCTCAGCTTTGTTTATGTGTAGGTTACTCTACTTCTGCTCATTCCTCCTCAGTATAGTACAGTGGTTAAAGGCTGAACTCAAACATCAGGCTCTCTGGGTTTGAGTCCCTACTTTCACTTATCCTGGCAAATTTTTAAATTTTTGTTTTTTAACCACTTCATGCTTTAGTTTTCTTATTGTAAAGTTCCTGGATCATAGGTTTGTTGTGAGGATGAAATGAATTAATGTATATAAAGTGCTTAGAACAGTGCTTGGTATGTAGCAAGTACGAAATAAGTGTCAACTCTTTGGTGGTTATTTTAGATCAGTGTCCTATGTGTGCAAGGTGGGGTCCCTATTAGCCTTTGTTCTAGTGTTCTGCATGGGTATTGTTAAATTTTCATATACGTATATGAGCACATGCATTATTTTAGGTTGAGGAATAGTGTACATAATGTGAAGTGTATGACTTGATAATTCTTTTACACATGTACATATTTGTGTGACTTCCACTCAGGTCAAGATCAACCACGTTTCTGGCACCTCAGAAGGCTTCCTTGTGCTCCTTTCCACTCGTCTCCCCACCCAGGGTAACCTCTATTCTGATGTCTGTCACCGTAGACTAATTTTGCCTTTTTGAGTTTCATATAAATGAAATCATTAGTTTGTACTCCCTCCCTCCCTTCCTTCCTCCCTCCCTCCCTTCCTCCCTTCCTTCCTGCGTTGGGTCTTTGTTGCTGTGCACAGGCTTTCTCTAGTTGCGGCAAGCTGGGGCTGCTCTTCGTTGTGGTGGCTTCTCTTGTTGTGGAGCATGTGCTCTAGGCATGCGGGCTTCAGTAGTTGTGGCACGCAGGCTCAGTAGTTGTGGCTTGCAGGCTCTAGAGCGCAGTCTCAGTAGTTGTGGCGCAAGGGCTTAGTTGCTCCATGGCATGTGGGATCTTCCCGGACTAGGGCTCGAACCCTTCCTTGGCTGGTGGATTCTTTTTTTTTTTGCGTTACGCGGGCCTCTCACTGTTGTGGCCTCTCCCGTTGCGGAGCACAGGCTCCGGACGCGCAGGCTCAGCGGCCATGGCTCACGGGCCCAGCCTCTCCGCGGCATGTGGGATCTTCCCGGACCAGGGCACGAACCCGTGTCCCCTGCATCGGCAGGCGGACTCTCAACCACTGCGCCACCAGGGAAGCCCGGCAGGTGGATTCTTAACTGCTGCGCCACCAGGGAAGCCCCACCTGAATAAGTTTTACAAAAACCTTTCAAAAAGGGAATGTTTGTACTATAGGCACTCTGGCATTTCTGTTTCTTGAACATGCCAAGTGTGTTGAAATCTTGGAGCCTTTGCACTTGCCATTGCCTCTGTCTGAACACTTTTCCCAAGATTTTCACATGGCTGTTTTCTTTCTGTTATTCTGATCTCAGTCCACATATCACTTCCCATAGAGGCCTTTAATCTGCAATCTGTTGTAGTACCCCTAGACAATTTGTCTTCAAGATACTTATCATTGTCTCAACTTAACTTGTTGTCTTTCTTCCTCTACTAGAATGAAAACTCTGAGAGGAGGGATCTTGTCTGCTTGTTCACTGCTGTATCCCTAATGCTTAGGTGATCAATATTTGTTGAATGAGCACCTGATCTGTGCATGTTTTCTTCTTCCTAGATGATGGGCACATTTATTTTTATTAATTTTCCTTCTTTCCCCTTCTTCTTTTCTTTCTCTTCTCCTTTTTCTTTTCTTATATACTGGTTGAAATGTTTTGGGATGTTTACCTTAGCATCTACCTACACTAGTGTTTTGGAGCGTCCCTGGACAGTGAAGTGAGGGTAATACTTGCTAATAGTCCATTACAAGTATGAGCCTAGAACTCCAGACCATTGCATTGAAAGCCTACAGAGAGCTGTTCCATGCCCTCCCCCCCATTTATCAAAATATAATTTACATATAACATTGTATAATTTTAAGATATACAATACGATGATTTGATATACGTATATATTGTGAAATGATTGCCATGATGAAGTTAGTTAACACATCCATTCCCTCACATAGTCACTTTTTTTCCTTTTTTGTGGTGAGAACATTTAAGATTTAATCATAGCAACTTTCAGATATACAATACAGTATTGTTAACTGTAGTCACTGGGTTGTGTGTTAGATCCCCAGAACTTACTCGTCTTATAACTGGAAGTTTGTACCCTTTGACCAACATCTCTCCATTTGCCCCATCCCCCATCCCCTGGCAACCACCAATCTAATCTACTCCATTTCTATGTGTTTGACTTTTTTTAGATTCCACATATAATTTTTTTTTTCAATAAATTTATTTTACTTATTTATTTTTGGCTGCATTGGGTCTTTGTTGCTGTGCACAGGCTTTCTCTAGGTGTGGTGACCGGGGGTTTACTCTTCATTGCAGTGCACGGGCTTCTCGTTGCGGTGGCTTCTCTTGTTGCAGAGCATGGGCTCTAGGCTCACGGGCTTCAGTAGTTGTGGCACGCGGGCTTAGTAGTTGTGGCTCGCAGGTTCTAGAGCGCAGGCTCAGTAGTTGTGGTGCATGGGCTTAGTTGCTCTGCAGCATGTGGGATCTTCCTGGACCAGGGTTCGAACCCATGTCCCCTGCATTGGCAGGCGGATTCTTAACCACTGCACCACCAGGGAAGCCCCAGATTTCACGTATAATTGAGATCATACAATATTTGTCTTTCTCTGACTTATTTCATTAGCATAATGCCCTCAAGATTCACCCGTGTTGTTGCAAATGGCAGGATTTCCTTCTTTTTATGGCTGAATAATATTCCATTGTATGTATATATCACATTTTCTTTATCCATTTGTCCATTGATGGGCACTTAGGTTATTTCCATGTTTTGATGATTGTGAATAATGCTGCAGTGAACATGAGGGTACATCTCTTCAGGATAGTGATTTTAATTTCTTCGGATATATATGCAGAAGTGGGATTGCTGGATCATATGGTAGTTTTATTTTTCTGTTTTTCATTTTTAAAAATTTATTTACTTATTTATTTTTAGCTGCATTGGGTCTTTGTTGCTGCATGTGAGCTTTTTCTAGTTGCGGCGAGCGGGGGCTACTCTTCGTTGGGGTGCACGGCCTTCTCATTGTGGTGGCTTCTCTTTTTGCGGAGCATGGGCTCTAGGTGCACGGAGCTTCAGTAGTTGTGGCACGTGGGCTCAGTAGTTGTGGCTCGTGGGCTCTAGAGCGCAGGCTCAGTAGTTGTTGTGCACGGGCTTAGTTGCTCCGTGGCATGTGGGATCTTCCCAGACCAGGGCTCATGTGCCTGTCCCCTGCATTGGCAGGTGGATTCTTAACCACTGTGCCACCAGGGAAGCCCTGGTAGTTTTATTTTTAATATTTGGGGAACCTCCATACTGTTTTCCATAGTGGCTGTACCAATTTACATTCGTACAGGGGTTCCCTTTTCTGCACATCCTTGGCATGGCTTCTTTTTACAGATTGGCAAATTCAAGCCAGGAAGGGAAAGGAAACTTAAGGTTATAGAATAAGTGTATAAGAATTGGGACTAAAACCAAAGACTTTTTTTTTAGATTTTTTTCCAGTTTTATTGAGAAATAATTGACAGAAATTACTGTATATATTTAAGGTATACAGCATAATGGTTTGATTTATGTATTTGGGGAAATGATTACCTCAACAGATTTAGTTAACCTCCATCATCTCACATAGATACAATACCAAGACTTTTGATAGATTAACTGGTAACTCTGGAAATCAGAGTGAATTTCTATTAATTTTCTGATACTAGAGTTGGCATGTATTGTGCTCAAGAAGACAGTAAATAAATGAATACTTAGTTAAGTGTAACTAGCATTCCTTGCTTGTAAGACATTGGAAGTGTTTGGCTTTAGGTTTTTGATATTTGATTATTTTATCCTGTAGGGATGTGAACTGATGTGCATTTAAGAAGTGTGTGGCTGGATTGCTTTAAGATATAGTTCTTAAAAAGTTGTATGACTAAAAAAAAAAAAAAAAGTTGTATGACTTTGGTCTTTCAGAGAGAAGTTGTGCTACAGGTCATGGGACCAGCAGTCCCTGAGGTTTAGGAATGAAAGACTTCATTGATTTATCATTGAGTTTGGGGGATTTGAAGCCATTCCTAAGTTTGGTGGTAGGTGAAAGTAGTATTGAAAAGTTGCCTAATTCTTTTTTATACTTTGTCTACTGTATGTCTTATTTCTGAGAAACTGTGTTAATGTCTAAGATGACATTTCTGTGGGATTGCTGTGGCTTTGCTGTGTTTACTTCTTCGCTAGAAGGATTTAAAAGCCTAGATCAACAGAGGTCATAGCGTACTCATAGAATGCTTCTTTCTCTTCCTTGTAGTCCCATAGCATTTTCTTTGTACCTTTACTCTATTTCTCATGATTTGCCTTGTGCTGCGGGTTATTCTGTGCCTGTCTCCGCTAATAGATTGTGAGCTCCTAGAGGATCCGGTCTGTAGTTTCCTCTTTGTAACACCTTAGTGCCTAAACTAGTGCTTTATAATATTTAGGTGTTCCCTATGTGTTTGTGGTATTTCAGGGATGCTAAGAGAATCATTAGATGATATGTCTAGTCCAGTCCCCTAGTTTTACTTGTAAGGAAACTGAGAAGCACAATGATTTACTCAGTGTCATCTAGTTGGTTGGGAGAGCTGTGTTCTAGTCTCAGTTCTGCCGGTTGTTTGTTCCATTATGTCTTGCTGCTCCTCAGCTGGTACTCGTTCTCTCTACAGCAGGGGAGGATTGTGAAAGAGGAAAGAAACACTGGGAGGATATAAACAGATTATACTCACATTACTGATGTATTCCAGTTTACTGCTTTACCAGTCAGATATTTTACTTTCAAATTTGGAAGCACAAGCTTAATTTCTGAGACCCCAGAAAGACTTTTGTAAGAGTTCTACACTTCTTCCAATCTATTACCCTAGAAACACCCTTCTTCGCTGTGCTCAATGGGTAGAAGTGCTGGCAGAAGGAGGAGACTTTATGTTGTCAGTTTCCAGTCACACTTCAGACAGCTTGGGTGGTAAATTCCAGGTGCCTGTGATGATGACAGAGAGTAATGTGTTGAGGCCCTTGGCTGAATTTCCCCCTGTTCCAAATGGAAGGAGAGTGATAAAAACAATTTAATTTCTTAGGAAATTTGGTACTTTGGGTTGAAATTGTTTTTCCCGCCTCTCCTATTCCCTTTTGCTTATTAGAAAGTATTGATTCTGAAATAGAGAAAGTGAGTTTATTAGATTTGGGCTGGACATTGATTAGCAGTAACTTAATTATAAATCCTCAGAGGGAGATGTTTGTAAACATGTGCTTTTGACATCCAGGGACTTGTGGTTCCCACTGTTCTTGTTAATCAACTGGTTGAAGCTGAGCACATGAAAGGTCTGTATCCACTAAGCTTAGAATTGCATTGCTTTTGATTTATTTTAATAGGATCCTCTTGATTTCCAATTTATTTTCCCCCCCCCCCCCCCCCGATAAGGACATCTCCCTCTTGACAACCTATTTAAAAGACACAAGAATGTTTTGAATGGAGGCTGTATTTCATGCTTTAAGGCAAAGCCATGATCAATATAGTATAAATTGCCTGAAAGAATCTTCTCTTTTTTTGTTGTTATTTTTTCCTTCATTTTTCTCTGGATCGTAAAGGAATTTGAGGGCTTAGTGAGGCTTTGATAGAGACAGATCTAACTAAAATTTTAGGTCAGACCTAGGACTTCTCAGGTCTCCACCATTTAGAATCAGTCAGTGATAAGCATACTCTGAGCATTTACCATGAGCCAAGTGCTTATGGAAAAAGTGTAAGATATAGTCCCTGTGCTAAGGATGCTTAATATCAAGTCGAAATTTTCTGTGCTTTTAGTGCTCAAAAGTGAATCTCCTTTTTGGCTATATGTATTAGAGATAGATGATGTTTGAGATACAGTCTTTTATGCTATTGGATGCATCTCTTCCTTAAACAAAATTTTGATTTGCAAGGTAGTATATATTTTCCAAACATCATTGAACAAAATTAATTTTTTGCTGTGTTGGATTTGTCTGGAAGTGAAATCAGTCTCCTCACTACCATCCATACTTGCTACTGGGTGAGATTAAGTTTCACAACTAGAGCCTAGGATTTAAGAGAAAGAGAGGAATTTTGTCAACAATAGAAAGAATCTGGGAAGTGAGAGAATATGTGTAAATCCACATGGAGACCTGTGGGGTTTCAAGTTCTCATTTGAAAAAAATTGAGAATTCCTTGAAGCAAGATGGGAAAATTTGAGCATAATTCATGGAACTGCTTTTATATAGAATTAAAAAAAATACTCTGAAGTTTGATCTGCAGTACAGTGTTACAAATATATGTATAATTAAATTTGAGGGACTTCCCTGGTGGTCCAGTGGTTTAGACTGTGAGCTCCCAATGCAAGGGGCCCGGGTTCCATCTCTGGTCAGGGAACTAGATCCTGCATGCGTGCCACAACTAAAAGAGCCCGCATGCTGCAATGAAGATCCGTGTGCTGTAACTAACACGCAGTGGAGCCAAATAAATAAATATTAAAAATAGAAACTTGAAAGGAATATATTGTTATTTTTGGTTATCTTGAAATTAAATTTAACTTTTGGTCTTTTAACTGCTGTTTTCTGCCTTGGGTCTCTTTCCAGAGGAATTTCTGAAGATGGTCAAGTGCAGTGTGATTTATGAGGCAGTGAAGGGCAAGTACTTTGCAGTGAGGAGGACCTGCTTACTTTGGGGAAATCAATGGAGCACGTCAGTCTGCAGCACACTTCCTGTCTTAATGGTCCTAAGCTCGATCAATACTTGAAATTTAACTTCGTCATCAGTCTGTGGGCAGCGTGTGCTTTGCAGCCTTCCTTCCATCAGCGTCAGATATATGGCCAGACTTATTACAGATGGAGCTAGTTACATTTTCCTGCTTGGTTTTGCATCTTCTTTAAGTCTTGTCCACTGGCATGTTTTAAGGATATAAAATGTGTTGTGCTGTAAGCCAAGTAATGATTTAAACCTTGAAATTACCTGGTTAGAGAAGGGGGCGTTGGACAGATGCACAAAATCTATAGCATGGTTGTTTATCATTTCTTCTTCCTAAAAAATTTCCCATTGAAAGGTATTTCAGTAGATTCTCCAACATCTTAGAGAGCATTTCTAGCACTAACTGTGGCTTTCTTTTCACAGATTCTCTAACCATGGCACAGGTAGAGAAACGAGGGGGTTTGCTCAGGAAATCTTCAGCCTACAAAAAACCACTGAAGGAAAAAGTGGTGCTGATGTATGATGAGATCTTCATGGTAAGGCCTGGAGCCCTAACATTGGGCACAGGTTGACTCCTTAGTTTCTTGTTCCAAAATGAGAAATAAGCTCACCTCTGCCTGCTACCTACCTTCTAGTTCTTCAGAGGGAGAAAGAGAGAGAACAAGGGTGAGGGTGAGCTCTCTCATGGTAGAAATTATGATCATGTGTTAATTAATATAGATTGTTATTATGTTGTTCTTATAGACTGTTGCCTTGAGCTGGGTAAAACAATTGAAAGGAGGGAGGAAGGCTCAGGAAACTTTTCTGATATCTATAAGACTTTTCTTCCTTATGATTTTTTTTTTTTTTTTTGGCTGTGCCTCGTGGCATATGGGATCTTAGTTCCCTGGCCAAGGATTGAACCTGTGCCCCCTATAGTTGAAACGTGGAGTCTTAACCACCGGCCCGTCAGGGAAGTCCCCTTATGATTTGACATAAGGACCTTTCTATCCTAGATGTCCCTTGAATTTCCTTTTGGCTCTAGAATTCTATCTAATTCAGATATTTTAAAAAGATGCACTATTATGTTCCATCTCAAGTTGTTAGTGGACAGAACAATTGCTTAGTTAGACTATCTCATCTTCCAATTCTATGAGAAGACTGAGGAATTATTAGCAATTAGATTAGGGGATTTCTTTGGGTCTTCAGAACTGCTTATTGACCATGGTCCAAGCCTGTGTTGTAAAATGTACCCTATCAGGGAAGGTTAGAGTGATTAGATACCCTGCAGATGTACTTGACTTCTGAAATCCTAGTCATTAGTAGTACATGTAAACATTTAAAACATGTAATAC
Organism: Phocoena phocoena; assembly: GCF_963924675.1. NCBI lineage: Eukaryota > Metazoa > Chordata > Mammalia > Artiodactyla > Phocoenidae > Phocoena > Phocoena phocoena. The sequence goes on from NC_089234.1 coordinate 26,492,389, forward strand.
TTGTAAAAGGAGTTAACCATATCTTGTGTAAATCTTGTGGACTCTCTTTCCTAGAAGGAGGATAATGATAATATTTACCCTACCTGGCTCACTGGGCCGTTGTATTTCATGTATGTGAATGGGCTTTGACAACTGAGCAACGTACAAATACAATGGGGATGCATCATAATATGACTAATTGATTCAGATGGCTAGGTTCACTTCTCGCTAAGAAGAGAAAAATTTGAGGGAGATTCTTGAGTTCCTACTATGTGCCTGACATTGTTCTAAATGCATCACCAAACACATTAGCTCTAATTCTGACAAGAATGCTGCAAAAAGGCTATGTTTTTACATGTGCCATGTAAAAGAGCATGATAATGAGAAAACTGGCAGTCACAGCTAGAAAGTGAAGGAGCTGTGATTTGAACCCTAGTGTCTGACTCCAGAGTCCTTGTTCAACTTTGCCACATGGCCTTGGATAAATAACTTGATCAAGTAAAACATCTAATTCTTGGCAAGCCTTAGAGACAAAGTTTGACATGCAGACAGTTAATACAGAATTGCCCAGGGCAGTATAGGTGGCTATACAGAGAAAATGAGTGGTTATTAGGATCCTATTAGGGCTCTTTCTATGTTAAGTAATAAGCTTGGTATACATATGACTCCTGCTTGAGAGAGCTTTGAGCATGGGAAATGCCAGCTCCATGAATTCCCTGTTTCATATATAAACAACAAAATGATATTACAGAAATGTGAGGGTCAATGTGTGGCCCCTCTTGGGGAGCAGGACTTGAGAGAAAGGAATGGAAAGAATTCACTAAATGAGAACATTATTAGAAGGCCAGAAATGTTGCTTCTTTATGTCATTCTCAATTAAAAAGCCAGAGGAGATTCCTAGGATAATATCTTCTTATTTGATCGGAAGTTCTTATCTAATGAAGACATTAGTTCTTGGTAGTAATTTTAAAAGGTCAATTTAAGGTAAGGTGATAGCAGGCAATTGACATACTGGTTTTATGTCATTAGCTTTCCTGTGAAGTAAGGGTTCTCTTTTTCTTATTTCACTCACTAACCAGAAGCCTCTAACTTCCTAGAATTTCTGTTTGAAAATTATTGCTAAGAACATTTGGATTTTAGCACCATAATTTTACTAATTATGGACCAATTTGAAGTAAGAAAAGAGAGTATTACAGGCTCTGTACAGAGGACTAAATGCATACGGGAGGGCAAGTAGAAGCAGGATGTTGTAAAAATCATGGCAGTATTACTTAGATGATCTGGGTTCTGGCTCCTGCACTTGTGTAAGTCTTGTGGACTCTATTTCCTAAAAGGAGGATAATGATAATATCTACCCTGCCTGGCTCACTGGGCCATTGTATTTCATGTATGTGAATGGGCTTTGAAAACTGAGTACCATACAAATACAATGGGGATATATCATAATATGACTAACTGACTCAGATGGCTAGGTTCTTTTCTTGCTAAGAAGAGAAAGATTTGAGGGAGGTTCTTTGAGCCATTTAACTTTTGGTGCAGGGAATATATATCCATGCACAATGTCTTCCATTTGGGAAAAGAACCCAAAAAACTTGTTCCCCATTATAGCTGTTTGGAATGACCAAGCATTTTCAAAGTTAAATGTGTAGTGACCCTTTCAAATGTGTTCTTAATGCTTTGGTGTTAGCTGGGGATATTGAATATACTTATCTTCCGGTTTCAGACAGAGGACCCTAGTAAGTGCAGTCCTCGATTTTGGGAGGAGCTCTTCCTTATGAAGGTAAGACTTGGTGGCACCTGTGGATTTTCCTGGAACTGAGATTGCCTTCACATGTGTTCTAGGTGCTGCAGTAAAAATGCACTCAGGCCCTTATTGTTTCCTCGTTAGGTGAATTTAGAGTACCTAGAAGGCAAGCTGGAATCTCTTGATGGTGAGGAGTTAATGAAGATCAAGGAAAATATTAATTGCTTATTTCAACACTGCATCCAGGCTCTGGGAGAGGAGCATCCAATTCGAGTGGTCAATGCATTGCAGGTACAAGGCTGGGAGACTGGGGAAGTCTTGTTTAATAGGAGAAAGAAATTGTAATACATTTATTGGAACTTGAGGAACCTAAAATTGCCCTTAGGTTTGAGGCTTGCTTTCTTTGTTTTTTCTTTATTTCTTTAAGTAATCAAACATCTATGCCATGTTTGTTTAGCCATCTTCCTGGTTAAACAAATTGATGCCTATAGTAGTTATCTTGTCCATTTGTATAATTTGATCTAATGCCAAGGAGGATTGTTTGACAGAATTTTTATTATTACTTGAGGACAGGAAGAGAGAGAGAGGAAACTCTGGCAAGGTTGATTAGTCTACAGCAAAAATCAGAAGACTTTCTTAATTAAATAAACAGTATTTTCTTAACGTGAGGTTTCAGAAGGTCCTTGACTCCCTGAAGTTACATGTAATATTTTATGTGTAAATGTACGTTATGTGTATATGCACATTTTTTTTGGAGAGAGGGCTTTTGTCAGATTCTCAAAAAGGTCTGTAACTCTAAAAACATTAAGAATCATTATTCTTTTTTTTTTTTTTTTTTTTTTTTTGCGGTACGCGGGCCTCTCACTATTGTGGCCTCTCCCGTTGCGGAGCGCAGGCTCCGGACGCACAGCCTCCGCGGCCATGGCTCATGGACCTAGCCGCTCCGCAGCATGTGGGGTCTTCCCGGACCGGGGCATGAACCCGTGTCCCCTGCATCGGCAGGCGGACTCTCAACTACTGCGCCACCTGGGAAGCCCTAAGAATCACTATTCTTAATGCTAAGTGGCATGATCGTGAGGAATATTCATTATTCTTGAACTACATTCATTATTTCTTGAATTACTGTTACGTGCTAAGCATTGAGCTGGTGGGATATATTATAGGCTTCTTGAGGGCAAAGACAGTATTATTCAATACTTTGTTCCTAATGTGTAGAACAGTGCCTGGCAAATAACTTTCTAGAAGTAAATTTTTTTGAATGAATGATGGGCAAAATTTCTAGAGTTTATAGTCTAGTAGCTCCAGTGTAGCCTAGATTAGGCTGACTATTTAGGGTAGTGATTGACAAGCTTAGAATATGAAGAACTGATGACAGCATAAAGGATTTTGTTGGAACTTTTGGTAGATTGGGTTTAAGTTTCTAACTTACAAGTTGGGCAGATCACTTTGTGAGCCCCAGTTTTCTCATCTGTAAAATGTAGAAATTACCTCTTGAGTTGATGCCCCAGAGAGGTGGACCATGTTTATCCTGTAGCTTTGTTAACCCTTGGACAGTAAATTCTACATTTCGAGCATCACAGTTGTAGTGACTCATTAATTGAAAGTTGAAATGGAAGTTGGAAATTGTACTTCCTGTAATTATCGTGGCTTACTGTGGGGGCATGAATTATAAACTGATTTTAGTCCAGTGAAAATAAATTGACATTAAGCCACTTGGTGACCCATAAAAATATAGTACATTTATTATAATACCTGATATTTATTGAGCTGTAACAAAGTTAAGTTCCAGGCACTATTCCAGGAACTTTAACAGAGTTCCAGGGAGTATTCTAAGTGCCTTACAGTATTAATTCACATAGCCATCACAACATCCCTATGAGGTTAATGCTATTATCATTCCCATTTTATAGCTGAGAAAAATGAGGCACTGAAAAGTTAACTAATTTGTCCAGGCTCACACAGCTAGTAAGTAGTGGATGGGGATTGTAATGAATTTTTAAGATTTGAATTGATTGGTTGTTATCATATAGGGACCTCTGTAGTTATTAAAAATGGTAAACTATTATGTAAATTCTAAAACTAATGTTAAATAAAGGAAAGCTTCACCAATCCCATGATTCAAACTCAAGAACTGTTTTTTATTTTTATTTTTTTGTGGTACGCGAGCCTCTCGCTGCTGTGGCCTCTCCCGTTGCGGAGCACAGGCTCCGGACATGCAGGCTCAGCGGCCATGGCTCACGGGCCCAGCCGCCCCGCGGCACGTGGTATCTTCCCGGACCGGGGCACAAACCCGTGTCCCCTGCATCGGCAGGCGGACTCGCAACCACTGCGCCACCAGGGAAGCCCCCTGTTTCTTATTTTTGAATATCACCTTCCAGTCTTTGCAGTGTAATTTTTAAAAAGTGGATGGCCAGAAAATAAAAAAAAGAGGATGACAAGTTTCAGTTGCTGTTCCTCTTTTCATTTCTGGATTTTGCACATATTAAGACCCAGACTGTGTTTTGGAGCTCAGAGAATAGAGCAGTTGAATGTCAGCTGTGTAAGGAGAAGGTTCTGAGGTTGCAGTGTGAAGCTACCGATCCAATGCCCTTTGCATTTTGAGACTTCCTTTCTAGAAAGAATTCTTTCTCTCATCTCTGCAGACCTTGTGTGCACTCATTCGAGGAGTCCATCAAAAAAATAAGTCTACCTCTGGGTTTGACATTATCAACATGCTGATGGGCTTTGACAAGGCGGAGCTGTGCATGAAGGTGAGACATAAGCTGTAGATGTGCCTGTGGATGTCTGCTTCTGACAGCTGTTCATGGATCATCTGCAGACAGTTAGATGCACTAGAAGATTTGGACTCAGACATAGATGATTGAATTTTTATTCTTTTAAATTTATTTTTGGCTGCATTGGGTTTTTGTTGCTGTGCGCTGGCTTTCTCTAGTTGCGGCCAGCGGGGGCTACTCTGTTGCGGTGCGCGGGCTTCTCATTGTGGTGGCTTCTCTTGTTGTGGAGCTTGGGTTCTAGGCATGCAGGCTTCAGTAGTTGCAGCACACGGGCTCAGTAGTTGCAGCTCATGGGCTCAGTAGTTGCAGCGTGTGGGCTGTAGGGCACACGGGCTTCAGTAGTTGTGGCTTGCGGGCTCCAGAGCACTGGCTCAGTAGTTGTGGCTCCTGGGCTCTAGAGCACAGGCTTAGTAGTTGTGGCACATGGGCTTAGTTGCTCCGCGGCATGTGGGATCTTCCTGGAGTAGGGCTCGAACCCGTCTCCCCTGCATTGGTGGGCGGATTCTGAACCACTGCACCACCAGGGAAGTCCCTCATATGGTAATTCTATGTTTACATTTTGAGGAAATTCCAAACTGTTTTCCAAAGTGGCAGTACCATTTTACATTTTCCCCAGCAATGTGTGTGTGTGTGTGTGTGTGTGTGTGTGTGTGTGTGTGTGTGTGTATGAAATGTCTATTCAAATCCTTTACCTGTTTGTAGATTGAATTATTTGTCTTTTTATTGTTGAGTTGTAACAGTTCTTTATATATTTTGGATACAAGTCCCTTATCAAATATCTGATTTGCAGTATTTGTCACTATCTTGAACGAATGTTGTTCATAATATGAACTTTGAAGAACCTGTCTTCTCTCATTCACTACATTTAAAATAAAGAAATCTGTATGCCAAAGAATCCTTATAGTGATTAGTTTATTTTTTAAAAGTTACAAATATGTGGGACTTCCCTGGTGGCGCAGTGGTTAAGAATCTGCCTGCCAATGCAGGGGACACGGGTTAGAGCCCTGGTCCAGGAAGATCCCACATGCCGCAGAGCAGCTAAGCCTGTGCACCACAACTACTGAGCCTGTGCTCTAGAGCCCGTGAGCCACAACTACTGAAGCCCGCATGCCTAGAGCTTGTGCTCCACAACAAGAGAAGCCACTGCAATGAGAAGCCCATGCACTGCAATGAAGAGTAGCCCCCACTCACTGCAACTAGAGAAAGCCCATGTGCAGCAATGAAGACCCAACGCAGCCACAAATAAATAAATAAAATAAATAAATTTATTAAAATAAAAACGTTACAAATATGCAATTAGGAATACACAAAGATTTAGTACCTGGAGTCAGTTCTTTTTTTTTTTTTTTTTTTAAAGATGTTGGGAGTAGGAGTTTATTAATTTTATTAATTTATTTTTGCTGTGTTGGGTCTTCGTTTCTGTGCGAGGGCTTTCTCTAGTTGTGGCAAGCGGGGGCCAGTCTTAATCGTGGTGCACGGGCCTCTCACTATCACGGCCTCTCTTGTTGCGGAGCACAGGCTCCAGATGCGCAGGCTCAGTAGTTGTGGCTCACAGGCCTAGTTGCTCCGCAGCATGTGAGATCCTCCCAGACCAGGGCTCGAACCCGTGTCCCTTGCATTAGCAGGCAGATTCTCAACCATTGCGCCACCAGGGAAGCCCTGGAGTTAGTTTTTAGTTCTAACCTTTTACAGTCTATATATATATATATATATATATATATATATATATATGTGGTAAAATCCCTAATATCTTTTTCATTCTTACAGTTTTCACTACTGTCTATATACTGCTGATTACTAAGTCTCTATCTTTAGCCTTAATTCCTCCTGAGTCTCAGACCTGTTCTCTTTAAGCACTTGCTGAATATACCCACTTGTTTGGCATATCCAAACCTCTTGTTTGGCATATCCAAAATGGAACTTATTGTTTTCTATACTTCTGTTCTTCCTCATTCATTCTGTGTCAGAATGGGGATACCTGTCTTCCCAGTTCCCCAAGCCAAAGACCTGAGAGTCACCCTTGACGCTTTGCTATCCCTCATCTTTCATATCCAGACTATCACCATGTTCAGCTAATTTTACCTCAGCTCATACTTCTCATATCTGTTTTTTTCTTTTTTTCCTCTACTGCCAAAGTCCCCATTATCCCTGAACTATTGCAGTGATGCCTTCATTCTTTTGACAAACATTTGTTATGCTCCTCTGTGCCAGGCATCGGGGATACAGAGGCAAATAAGACGTGGCAACCATCCTCAGAAAATTGATAGGTTAGTCTTCTTTTGTCTCCCTCTCTCCAGCCTTACCATCTTTAAATCTGTCATCCACGCTGGCAGCAGAGTGATGTAACTTAACACTCAAATCTTTCTTGCTTAAAACCCTTCATTAAAAAAAAAAACAAAAAACAACAACAAAAAAAAAAAACCCTTCATTAGTTTCCTATCACTAAAAGGATAAAGACCAAACTCCCTCATTAGCTGTATAAAACTTTTATGATCTTCTTTCTATTTATTTCTCAAATCGCATCTCTCATCACTGTGCCTCACTCTTTATACTTCTATAAAAACAAACTGCCTGTATTCCAACTGCATATCCAGGGCCATTTCATTCTTCAAGTGTCTTTGATCAAGCTAATGCCTGTCTAGAATTCCTTTCCTCCTCAAGTTTTAATTAATTCCTACTGATTTTTCAAAATACAGCCTGTCCCTGAGGAGTCCTGGAATAGGTAACTTCTGAGCTAATTCCCTTCCTCCATATATATTACTGTCATAGTAACCATTAAACTGTTTATTTGTTTTTCTCTCCTGTTAGACTAAAAACACCTTGAGAGCAAGGGTCATTGTCTTATTTTTTTCTTATTTTCTTTGAAAGCACAATATTTAGCGTATAGTAGACTCTTACTACATATTTGTTGAATTGACCTGAAGTAGCTTATTTTGAACCTTCACTTGACCTTCCAGCACACTAAATCCTTTTTTTTTAAGATTTATTTATTTATTATTTATTTATTTAATTTATTTTTGGCTGTGTTGGGTCTTAGTTGCAGCATACGGAATCTTCGTTGAAGCATGTGGGATCTTTCATTGCGGTGCACAGGCTTCTCTCTAGTTGTGGCCCGCGGGTTTTCTCTCTCTAGTTGTGGTGCGCAGGCTCCAGAGCGCGTGGGCTCTGTAGTTTGCGGCACGTGGGCTCTCTCACTGAGGTGCGAGAGCTCAGTAGTTGTGGCGTGCAGGCTTAGTTGCCCCATGGCACATGGGATATTAGTTCCCTGACCAGGGATCGAACCAGCATCCCCTGCATTGTAAGGTGGATTCTTTACCACTGAACCACCAGGGATGTCCTGCTAACTCCTTATTCTCCGTTCATTTTCCTCCTTTATTTAATGTAAAATATTTCTTTTTTTCTTCCTTGTAGTATCTAAAGGTTTCATCTTTTGACTACATTGGATAAAACAGTTGGTTGTTAGTACAAGTGTTAAACTCTAATCACATTGTCTAGTAGAAGCGACCAGGATGGATATGAGCTAGCTTTGTTGGATAGTGCATATGGCCAGTGAACAGCTAGTAGTGATGTTATCTCTTTGTTGTTTGTTCAGTGTGCCTGCATCAAGTGATATGCTTTCTTATCAAATAATGAAACATACCTAGCTGTTTAACCATTATTATTAACCTTTAACTTAATCATTTGTTTAATTTATTATTTAAAATTTATTTAATAGAATTTAATTTTATTTAGTTTATTATTTATTGTTTTTAATTTGTATATTATTTAACTGTTATTAATCTTTTAAAAAATTTCATTCTAATCTGAAGGTTTATATGAGGGTGATAGGCTGCAAACATTCATTTGCTGGAATAGTAAATTCTTTATTTTTCTGTGCGGTTGTTCTAAGGCATTTTTCCCAAAATAGCTAGACTTAGTTAGAAGTCTTCCTTTTTTATGTCTAGTCTTGCAAGGCCTAGGCCTAAGGGAATGATATGGTTGCTTCATTTTATTTTATTCACATTACCCTACATAACATAACCCAGAGTTTGACAAAGACATGGTGGAGATGTTCTTTGATATGGTTTAATACTTAATGGTTCTCTTTCTCAGAACTTGATGGAGAGTTTGGATTCATTGCTTTGTGCAGAAGGTTCTGAAAGTCTGAAGAGCTTATGTCTGAAACTTCTCCTCTGCTTAGTGACTGTAAGTAACTTACCTATATGTTTCTTTGTCAAGGGTGTAAATTGACAGCAGGGGCAAATTTGAATTCTTGAGCCCGAAGTTAGAAAGGAAAAGAGAAAAAAAATCTCTACTGGGCCATTACATCACTCTGTTGTGTTTGTGTAGAAGGAAGTTATTTGTATGGGCTTTCGCTTCCTAGAAGTTGCTCTTTGGAGCAACTGCTGACATTTTTAACCTGTACCAGTCTGGATTGTTAGATTTTGCCCTTCATCAGGTCTCATTTGGAAACAGTTTTTGTGATTCTGAATATTTTTATTTGTCCTGACTTTGATTTTATAGCTGGAAGCTGGCCTGTACCTTCTAGTGGGAGGAGGGTAGGGTGTTATTCATTTACTTCAGGTGGTTTCCTTTCCCTGCCACTGCTTGAAGACTTCTGGATCATAAAGTTCTTCCTGTGCATCTGCGGAATGAAACCCAAGAAACTGTTAGGCAAATGCTTTTGTGAGGGTATGAGAGAAACAATGAGAAGTTCAAAGATTTAGGAAGTTTTAATTTGCTAATTTCTTACCCTTCTAGTGTCTTGTCTATTCAGGCTCAGGTGGCTTTGGGAGTTCTTTAAGATCTGTTAAGTATCTAGTAGAATGTTTTAACATTTCTGTTTCTCTTAGATACTAGGTGAGGAGATATACATGAGATATCAGAGTGTCTTAGTATAGACTTTAAATAGCCTTTTATTATATTCAGGTGACAGATAACATCAGCCAGAACACTATCCTGGAGTATGTAATGATCAACAGCATATTTGAAGCAATTTTACAGGTAGGTCAGTTCCCTTGTCACCTCTTTCTTTTTTGGGTAAACCACGTCCTCAAGCACTCTCACCATTTTTGGTTCTGGTTACAGATACTCTCCCACCCGCCAAGTCGTAGGGAACATGGGTATGATGCCGTAGTCCTCTTGGCTTTGCTGGTGAACTACAGAAAATATGAGGTAAGTGGGTCCCTTAATGGAGAGCTGTTACCTTTCTACAATATTCCTAAATGTGGCCACTCCTAGACGATTTTGCTTAATGTAGAAGACATGTTCTTGGTAAATGGTTTATAGATTAATTTTGATAAACCAATTCTAGAAGTCCTATGTTAGATGCCTGCGGTAGAGGATATAGCTGTTTAAAGGAATCCTGTGGTGTAACTTCTAAAAAAGTGAGTAAATCTCTCTTAATGTAATGGTTCCCAAACCCAGCTTATCATTAGAATCACCTAGTTGTCTTTTAAAAAAAATTTATTTATTTATTTGGCTGCGTTATGTCTTAGTTGCGGCACACGGGATCTTCATTGTGACGTGCAGGCTTTTCTAGTTGCGGTGTACAGGGGCTACTCTTTGTTGCGGTGGCTTCTCTTGCTGTGGAGCATGAGCTCTAGGTGTGCAGGCTTCAGTAGTTGTGGCTCGCGGGCTTCAGTAGTTGTGGCTTGTGGGCTTAGTTGCTCTGCAGCATGTGGGATCTTCCCGGACTAGGGATCGAACTCGTGTCCCCTGCATTGGCAGGCAGGCAGCCAGCCACTGCGCCACCAAGGGAAGTCCCTCAGTAGTTACTTTTTAAAAAGAAGATATTTCTGGGCCTTACTCTTTATTTTATTTATTTATTTACTTATTTGTCTGTACTGTGTGGCATGTGGGATCTTAGGTCCCTGACCAGGGGTCGAACCCATGCTCCCTGCAGTGGAAGCACAGAGTCTTAACAACTGGACCGCCAGGGAAGTCCCTGGGCCTTACTCTTTACACACCAAATCAGAATCTCTTAGGGGGTGAGACCTAGATATCTTTCTTTTTTTTTTAATATCTCCTTTTGAACGTGATGATCAGCCAGGATTGGGAACCACTGACCTAATGCATCTATTTTGAAATATTGGACTTATATATTGGCTTTCTGCAATGCAATCGATCCACTTGTATAAATATCAACTGTTGGTTTGGAGGCTCTTTCTGATTTTGATGGGAGTTGAAGACAGAGCCTTATCCATATTAATTCTGGAGTTCTTTTTGCCTCTGAATTAGTCAGGGATAGATTTATAGGTTTTGAGATAAAGAGGTGAACTCAGAGACTTATACTTGGATTGGTGCATCTACTTAATTCCCCTCAAAAGGTAGAATACACAGAAAAAGAAGGGGGCCACTTAGGGAAGACCAGGGGCCTCACTGGGGATTGCTTTGTAGGAATAGGGAGCACTTAGCACTGGGTCCTGGACACTAGGAGTACTTCACTGAACCCAGAAGTCAGGAGCTGCATTGAGGCAACTTGACTTTCTTCATTTAATAAGTAGCAATACTATGAGAAATGGGCCAGCTGGAGGGAATGTTTTCATTTTTGAGCTTCTGGATCTTCACTTAGTGATTTTTGATATGATTACTAGCCAGGTCAAAAGTGATGGGTAACATAAAATATGGAGCTTATTCTTATAAATAGGGATATGAAAGAAAGGCTGGCTGTGAGAAAGGAATACTTAAAGAGGGACTGGAATATGTGGAGCAATGTTAATGTGTTATAAATCCCAGGAGTTGATTGCTTTCATTGTCTTGGAGGAACTGACAGATGGTGTACAGAGCTACTAATAAATAAGTAATTTATCACCAACACCTGTTTTGCTGGTGCTCTGGAAGGGCAGGCATGGTAGCCATTTTGATCTCTGTCATGTGTAATAGCCTCTGGGGCCTTATTACAACAGCAGGAAAAATAGCTGAGGAAAAATGCTGAAGGTAGTTAAAGCGAGTTATGTGTGAAAGGAAAGAGCCATCATCAGTAATGAATATTTTTGGAACATTCTGCTGGATGTAGGCCACTCTGAGGCAATGGCTTGGCTTCTCTAAATGTGAACTGAGCCCTGGTTCAGCCCAGTAAGACTTTCTGAAATGTCAGCCTGAAAAATTGGACATGGCCAAGGAACTGGAGAAAATCATATTTCTTGAGTGGGGTATGCATCTCTAGTCTGTCAGAAACCCCAGAAGAATTAATACAGTAGGCGAGGGCAAGCTTGTAGGCATAATTTATCTGGGCTTTGCAGCTTTTGATATAAGTCAATCACCAGAAACCATTAAGGAAACCTGGTGACCATGGAACAGGAAGGTTTTTGATAGGAGCATGAGGAATTCCAGATGAACATAGCAAAACCAAAAGCTGGTGAAGTTTTATGCAAAATACAAGAGAGTGTGCTAGGGAGAACAACATTCTAGTTACCACCACAATCGATCCCATGACCAGTGGGGTAAGTTGTAACCTTTCCAGAAAGGTGCAGAGAGCACCAGAGAGGCTTGGTGTTCAGCTAAACACAGAGAAGAGAGATTAGGTGTTGGACTTAAGGAATGGAAGTAGTTCTTGCTCACTTCAAATAATGCATTCCATTTTAGTAATTTCATCTCAAGAGATAGAGGAGGCCAAAAAAAGAAAAAAAGGTCTAGGGAAGAGCAATGAAACTTGTTAAGTATGGTTTAGATCAAGTAAAGGCTGGACCCTATTAGAGTGATTCTGTGAAGGCTGACTGAGTGTGTAATCCTGTCTTGCTGATGAAAAGTAGATTGCCTTGAGTTTTAAAACATGACCACAACAGGTATATAGTGTTAAGGAAAATCAGTGTCTGACAGAATAGAAATTTTCACAGCATTAAGATCTTGGCCTTCTGGGTTGGCCAGGTCTTCTGAGATGAAGTGACTCAGTCCCCAACTGCTGCACTGAACATGATGTTTCCCAGAAATTACAAAATTGTTTATTATGTCCGGTTGTAAGTTGTTCCTTCTCTTTTTCTTTCTCTCTCTCCTTTTTCCCTACAGATCTTCCTTTGACTGTGATAAAAATGTCAAAGGAAAAGAAATATAGCTACCAATAATCGAGCCCTTATCATATGCCAGATACTGTGCTAAGGATTTTACTTGATTTAAGTCTCATAGCAACCCCGAGGAAGAAAACATTTTTCCCCATTTTACAGATGAGAAAATGGAGCTTAGGTTTATTAACGTGCCTAACTTGTCACAATAAGTCGAGGATCTAGAACTCAAATCCTTGATTTTAGCCACCTTGCCTTTTCCTCAACTGTTGCTAATGCATAGGCTGTTCTTGGTAATCAGATGGTCCTTATTATTACTTAAGACAGTCTACTTTTGGGAAGGTGATAACTAGGACTTTTCAAAAATTGTGCCAAGAGACAGTGGCCTGTTCTTTCTACTGTTGTTTTCATTTGATGGCATCTCAGGGTCAGCCTACTGCTGATTTTCAGTTCCAAGGATCCACTTGCTTTGGATGTTGTCTGAAGTCTGTAGCGTCAGCAGGATTTGACTGTTAGTTATAGGAAGAAGTATTGAGAGCCTTCCTCTGTCAGATCAAGTAACGAATGGAGTGAGTTTTACCTCCTTGAATTGTATTGTAGAAAACCTTGTAAACATTTGGGCTGTTAAAAAACAAAGCTTCTACTTCTCTATTCCCAGTTAGCATTCGAAAGATGCCCTCAGAAACATGATTAATAAAGTCTGTGGGGCGGGGGGGGGGGGGGGCGGTTAACCTTTCAGTTGGGTTTCCAGGCTTCTCAGTAATGTTTTCTTGGTTGCTGTAAAAACTGCCAATCTGAGAACTATTGTTTCTAGCTTCCCCTGGGTTAGAATTGGTGCCTGATCTGTAGTAGGTCTTTCCTCACATACTACGCAGGGGTTGTTTTCAAGGTGAGCACGTCATTGGTTCTCATCCCACTGGTAGGAGATGGCCCAGTTGCTTGATGAGTTTAAATATATATATATTTCCATTGCTTAATGAGTTTAAATATATATATATTTCCATATACTGCCCAGCTGAGATTGAATCTGGAAAAACTCAAGAAATCTTCCAATGTTTTAAGTGATGGGACAATCATTAAATCCCAGTGTCCTGACCAGATTGTAGTTTGGGTAATTACATCTTTTTTTTCAGTTCCCCTGCAGTGTTACTTGGGTATTGGATCTATAAATGGCCTCTCTGGCTGTTAAGCAGCTGCCACTTTCCACCCCCAAGGTGGCTTTGTTTTACGGGTGGGTGAATCAGTCCTTGGATATAGTTTGTGGAATGGTTAGGGAGCCTTTGGGATGAGTGTAAGTTAGCAACTTATTAATTTGTGCCTTATGGCAAGGGAGCTTTTATGCACCCCAAAAGACAGCTGTCCCTATAGACTCAGTAAATTATTGGCAGGATAGGACAAAGTGAGTGTTGTGGAGCGTTCACTTACTTCTTAGAAACAAATAAGAGGGAAAGATGGGAGAAGTGGCAGACTTAGGCCTGAGCTGATTCAGTCTAGAGGAAAATGTGGGTAGAAGTGTGTGTGTGTGTGTGTGTGTGTGTGTGTGTGTGTGTATCTGTGCATGCTTGGTGAATGCCCATGCACACTGAGAGATTTGCTGGAAATGGAGGAAGTCACCTGGCAAGATAGTTGGGCATAGATATTAGGAGCAGCACTCTAGAGAGAGCACCTTATGGAAACATTTTTGTGAACACTTTGTTAAATAGCTAATGGGTTCTTAACTAGGTCACACTCACCTGGAGTCTCTTCTCTTGTTTAATAGTCTGTGAATCCTTATATTGTGAAGCTGTCTATTGTGGATGATGAAGCCACGCTCAATGTGAGTATCTGGATCCTTGTGTATTGTTTTAATTACTTGCCTTTGGTGGCCTTACTTTTAGTAGATATTTAGAACAGAGAGTAGAGAGCTATTGTGTTAATTTCATCTGGCTATAAAGAGGGAATAGGTATTTCTTTTTAGAGCATCAGTGCTACTGTCTTACTGTTTTTTATTTTCTCGTCATGGAAGGAAGGTGTGAGGGGATATTTGCTTGCTAATCATGATGAAATGGTCAGTTATATTTCATGTTGTAGTGTGCTCAGGTTGATTATCCTACAGAGTCAAGAAGTTACATTTCCAAGAATAAGATTTAGATGGTATATCAAATCACCATGATGTACACTTTAAATATCTTACAATTTTGTGTGTCAATTATACCTCAATAAAGCTGAAATTAAAAAAAAAAAAAGGCTTAGATGACTCAATGTTGTGAGATTTCTTCTTGTAGAACCATCCAGATTATATTTATAGCCTGCCTTGGTGAAGCTGAAACATGGAGGATGATATATATCTGCTACTTATATCCATGGAGGTTTGGGAAATAACATCTGATCTCTGAATATAGGGAGGAAGAAGATGACCAGGTGTCTGGCTTTATTCTCTTTCCATCTTGCCCTCTTCATTCTTCTAATTTCTCTTCTGAAAAAAAGCACACATGATTCATTCTTGTGGCCTTAATTGATCTTTGTCATACGCTTAGCAGTTTCTAGGGGGAAAGTTGATAAATGCTTTAATATTTATTGGATGCTTCTTCCCATTACATTCCTGTTTTCCTGTGGCCTGAGAGTAGCTTGTCTTTGTTTTTAAAAATAAATTTATTTATTTATTTATTGTAGGCTGCATTGGGTCTTCGTTGCTGCGCACGGGCCTTCTCTAGTTGCTGTGAGCGGGGGCTGCTCTTCGTTGTGGTGCGCAGGCTTCTCATTGCGGTGGTTTCTCTTGTTGTGGAGCACGGGCTCTAGGCGTGCAGGCTTCAGTAGTTGTGGCATGCAGGCTCAGTAGTTGTGGCTCGCGGGCTCCAGAACAGAGGCTCAGTAGTTGTGGCACACGGGCTTAGTTGCTCCGCGGCATGTGGGATCTTCCGGGACCAGGGCTCGAACCCGTGTCCCCTGCACTGGCAGACGGATTCTTTTTTTTTTTTAATCACTGTTGGGGAAGCAATGACAGGTTCTTCATTTTTTTAAAAAAATTAATTAATTAATTTTACTTTTGGCTGCGTTGGGTCTTCGTTGCTGCGCCCAGCCTTTCTCTAACTGTGGCGAGCTGGGGCTACTCTTCGTTACGGTGTGCAGGCTTCTCATTGTAGTGGCTTGTCTTGTTGCGGAGCATGGGCTCTAGATGTGCTGCGGGCTTCAGTAGTTAGGGCTCATGGGCTCTAGAGCACAGGCTCAGTAGTTGTGGCGCATGGGCTTAGTTGCTCTGCGACATGTGGGATCTTCTTGGACCAGGGCTCGAACCCATGTCGCCCACATTGGCAGGCGGATTCTTAACCACTGCGCCACCAGGGAAGTCCCTGCACCTTCATTTAATGTGGGACTCGTCACTTTTATTATGGGTTGTTTTAGAGACATTCGAGAGCTTTTTGTTTGAAGATTCTAACTCTTTTCTTTTGAGGTGAAAATGATCCCAGTGAAATTGTCAGTGGTCTGAGCTGGTCTGTTTCATCCCTTGTTACTCTATTTTAATTGTATCTGGAACCCTTAAGTAAGATAATTAGATCAGAAAAATCTTTCCAAAGAAGTTCCTTTTGATCCTTTGACAATGTCTCTCAGAATTTCTGTCCTTGTTGCCTACTTTCAGGTAGAACTTCTTGGGCTTGGACCATGGCGCTGTAATTAGTGTTTTCTGTGGTCTAGTCATAGTATCACCAACAGCCCCTTATTTCACCTGTGCTATCTTTTTTTCTCTCTAGGGAATGGGGCTTGTGATTGCTCAAGCTTTATCTGAGTATAACAGGTAAGTCCACCTTTCCAGAAGGGAAGAGTCTAATTTTTGTTTGAATTGGTTGAGTAGGAAACAGGTTTGTTAAGAGTTCTTGGGTGAACGTCTCTTACCTATCCTAGAAGAGTACTTAGAGGTACAGCTGCTGGCAGATGCATTTGTTCTAGCTGGGCTTGATGGCTTTAGCAGCAGTTGTTTTTAACACTGGGGAGGAGTAGCCACCATGTTAGTGTCCATCTTTTGTTTAAGCAACTCTTACATTCAAACATTCTTATGCAACCTTTGGTATTTTATTGCAGAGCATTTTAACTAGTTTTCCAGCCATAAGCAGGCTCTTCCATTTAGCCCAATGTATCATATAAATACCATTTTCTATGTAAAAAAGGTTGTGAAACACTGCTTTTTGTATGCTTAAAAAAAAAGAAAAGAAAGCACTGTATTAGTTCTAGTTTGACAGATACTTCTTTTTCATCAGTAATCAACTGCAGCTTCCTAGAGTCCCTGTCTGTTCTGGGGGCTCTTTTCATTGATGCTTGCTTTCCCTCTTGCTGGGGATGGGGAAGGATTTGGTATTCAGTGAATGGAAACCAGAAGTGTATCTAATCCTGGCAAGGACCAGGCAGGATCTTTCTTACTCCTTTCCAGACTTTGCTTATACACAATTGGGTATTGGGATTTCAAATCTGTCCCATCTCCACAAATAGTTTAGCTCACAGATTTCCCTCCTTTTCCTTCAAAAACAAACAAGATTTTCACTGTTACAGCCTTAATTTTACTGTCACACTTTTCAAGTAATAGTCTGTTTGGGAAATAACTGGATCAGCCATATGTTAGAGCAGTTTCACACTTTTGCAGCTTGCTTTCTAAGACTCTCCCGAAGTAGCTGGGCATTTTGGTACACGCTACCTCAAGAGCAGATGGGTGCCTCTTAGCTTGCAGGGGAAACTGCAGTGACTGGGTTGTCATAACGCTTTTGTTTTTTGGAGTCAGTGAATTCTGCGAGTGAGCTGCTCTGATTACCACTTGGTATGCCAAGGACAAAGACACGTGATAAATAATACTAAAGTTGAATTTAGTTATTTTTGTTCAGGCAGTATAAAGACAAGGAAGAAGAACACCAAGGCGGTTTTTTCTCTGCTTTAACAAATATGGTAAGTCCTACTTGTTTTTTCTCTCCTGCTCAGAAATATATGAGATCTGCAGGGGTAGACAAATTTAGACTCAGAAGTTTATTTTATCTTATTTTTTGCGGTACGCGGGCCTCTCACTGTTGTGGCCTCTCCCGTTGTGGAGCACAGGCTCCAGATGTGCAGGCTTAGCGGCCATGGCTCACGGGCCCAGCCGCTCCGCGGCATGTGGGATCTTCCCGGACCGGGGCACGAGCCCGTGTCCCCTGCATCGGCAGGCGGACTCTCAACCACTGCGCCACCAGGGAAGCCCCAGAAGTTTATTTTTATTTTTTTTCCTAATATTTATTTATTTGACTGCCCTGGGTCTTAGTTGTGGCATGCAGGCTCTAGTTTCCTGACCAGGGATTGAACCCGGGCCCCCTGCATTGGGAGCATGGAGTCTTAATCACTGGACCACCAGGGTTAGAATTTTTTTTTTTTCCAATTAATCAATTCAATTTTTTAAAGACAACAAAAACAAAAAAAGCGTTCATATTAAGCCAGACTTTTGCTTCCTAAAGAGTTGGCTCTGTTTGAGGACTGATGCTATGGAACACACAATAGGAGGATTTAGATCCAAGTCCAACCCTGAGTGATCCTTGGCTGTCAGCAGTGGCCCCTTCATCTCTTATAGTTGGTCCTGGATTCGAGGGATTGGTGCAGTGATCTGAGCCACTCATCTAAAGGCTTAAGGTCTGGGCTGAGAGGTCCATAGTTTAGGAAAGTTATTGGTTCAGTTTGCAAGACTCCTGAGCAAGGTATCTCAACCTTAGCACGATAGGCATTTTAGGCCAGATAATCTGGGACTGATTTTTAAGATATAAATCTAGGAGTCTTGGAACTTAGATTCAGAAAGTCTGTCTTCTTGGGCATTAATATTCAAGTAATCAGCCCTAGAGCAAGACAGATTTTGAGTTCATTGCAAGAAACAGCAGTCCCCCCATCTTGTCCCCCAAAAGGCAACTCTTCCCCCACAATATCTATGCCTTCTTCATTCTCAGAGCCTACTGTCAAGGAAAGGACTTGATAAACTCTTTAACTCTGAAGCACAAATGGATAATCCCTCAGATGTCAGAGCAGTGTGAGTGCTGTATTGGTGTTTGATTAGATGAATTAGATATAATTATATTGCTCCCAGGGACCTTTGCCTTCTAGCCAAGAAGAAAAGGTTTTCTACCAAATAAATGAAGCTCCTGCTGCATGGTTTTGGGCATCAATAAGTAGGTGGAAAAGGTATTCTTAGATGGATGGGCATCTATCTCAGTGCCTCTGATATCACACATATTGGAGGCAGTCTACTCCATTTACTTATTCAACTGCCCTAGCTAGGACACAAACAAAAGGTTTTGTGATGTAAAAGATGGACAGTAGGTTTCATTTAGACAGTTCTGGTCTGAAACCCGGATATTCCCCCAAAGATGGCTCTGTGTTGGATGAACAGCCTGCTTTCCTTGTTCTTTGTGAGTTAGTTCCTGACTTCAAATAAGCAAATTCAAGGGCAGATGCAAAGTGATGAGGATGTTTAGGTTGCTGTTTACTTGTTGTCAGTGGTTATGTATTAACTTATGCATTAAAAAGGAGAGCTGGACAAAAGTACTGGGATTGTTTTTTTGCTTTTTAAAGTCCCTTTAAGTAAAGACAAGTTAGGGGAGCTCTCATTGTTTCATTTATTACTTATGATTATTTTAAGATCTTCAAAGTGAGCTGGTTTTGTTGTGTGTGACTGGTGGGCCAGGGTTCCAAGCAGCTTGTTTTTTGACTGATTAAAGGCTTGTAGGCACAGAGCGCCTCTCACGTTTCCCTGCTATAACTCTGCAATTTCCCTTTTCTTCCACAGGTGGGCAGCATGTTCATAGCAGATGCCCATGAGAAAATCTCAGTGCAGTAAGTGGCTGACGTTCTTGTTTGGTAACTTGAACATTAGTGTGGGCTCTCACTGGATATGAAAGTGTGAAATGTTACCTCTGCTAATCTTTTATAGATTCAAACTTTTTTGGTGATTTATCAACTGTTTCTTGAGTTTTAAACAATAATGGAACCTTAGAAAACTCTGCTTCAGTCACATGTATTGAGCCCCAAGAAGCTGAAAAACGGTTCCCAGCCGTCTCTGGAATGAAATGAAAGAGGGCTTGGTATCTGAGCCAGTTAAAGACTTAACTGGATTGGGGTGGAAGAGCAAGAGGGGGAAATAGTGAATGAAGTAGATAAGAACTAGTTCTAAGGAATTAAAGTTAAAGCTCTGACTGTATACCCTTTACATAAGCCCCAAAAGGAAATAAAGGGAGCATTAGAAACTCAAAGGGATTTATAGTGAGGAGCTGGAGTGAAATCTTATCTTGAGGGTTATACTCTTTTAACTTCTTCATTATAAGAGACTCTCCAATTTGTTCTCTTTTTCTTTAGAACCAACGAGGCCATCCTTCTGGCACTTTATGAAGCTGTTCATTTAAATCGGAACTTTATCACAGTGTTAGCCCAGGTTGGTTATATTAAAAACTTCAATTCTTTTTCTCCCTGAATTTCATACATGGCTGTGTCGTGTAAACCCTACTTTGCATTGGTGAGTGGTAGTTATAAAGAGTTGCCTCAGTTGCCTTTGCTTCATGTTCTCCTCAAATATGTATGTTTCCATCGGGTGCTGAAATGGATCTGATAACATGCAAAGTTAATGGTTTTGACCAGTTTACTGATTCAGCTAAACAAATGAGATGAGATTACTTCATTTTGCTCACCAGAAATCCCTTGGTATTATCTGCCCATATGGATTTTTATAACAGGCTTTCTGCTTTCTAAACCTCTGTGGAATTAACCAGAGATAAAATAGGCCACGTCACTTATCTTATTATCTTACCCATGTCCAAAGAAGAAGAGTACAAAATATCTTGTGCAGCGTAAGGTTAGCTGTTAACCAAAAAAAAGAAAAAAAGTTTACAAATATTGAAAGCAGAAAGTCATAGAATCCTGAGTGCTGGATCACTTGCCTAAGGGATAGCCTCGGTAGTTGGTACAGAAGGGAACTTAAATAGGTTGAAAACTTGAGTGATGCTCATGAAAGCTGTCTTAAAAAATTGATAAAGTATTTTTGTTTTAAAGCCAGACTGTTTAAAATATGTATGAAGGTTTCTTTTACAGGAAAGTTTGCTTATGCTTTTTTCTCAAAGGGCAGATGTGTATGGGATCCACTGAGTTTCAATAACAAAAAAAATAAGGTCAAAAAGCAGTGTGCTGGTTTGAGGGTCTGGCTAAGAGGGACTTATCATTTTTCATGACTGATAGCATGAGACTTTACCCACTATTCTCAGGGTGTTCCTTGTCTGCTCTTTGAATTCTGTAACTGATTTTAAAGGAAGAAGTGAGATGGGTAAAATCTGGTAAAGTTGTTGGGGAAGAGAAGGGAGTAGCCACCACTCAGTCCAATTTTCAAGAGCTGATGTGGCAGGGATGGCTAAGGAAGGTAAGGGAAAGAGGAGTTATCTGTTTTGGTCCCCAGTGGATGTCTCGCCCATGTCTCTGCCTCCCAGCCCCACACGCTCTTGTTTGTTGTGAAATGGGAAGGCTGCCCTCTGCATAGCTCTTTTTATAGTACCTGTTATCTCCTTGGCTCACCTGCATTTATTAGTCAACTATGTGGTCATTAGAACAGTCTGTAGATATGTTTTAGGTTGATCTGATAAGAATAGTCCCTTCTCAGATAGGTTCAAATAGGACAGCAAGTGCCCTTTTGTGTGTGTGTGGAATAATTCTCTGTTTTTTGTTTGTTTGTTTGTTTTGTTTTGTTTTTTACATGGGCCTCTCACTGTTGCAGCCTCTCCCGTTGCAGAGCACAGGCTCCAGACCGGGGCACCAACCCACATCCCCTGCATCAGCAGGCGGACTCTCAACCACTGTGCCACCAGCGAAGCCCCTATCCCAGTTTTTTATTCATATGGTTCTGCAGAAAAACTTATGTAATGGGAACTTAGTTGCTTAAAGAAAACTAGCCTGCAGAGCTTCTCATTAGAGTTTAGCAAGCATCAACAGTAATCAGGTACTCATAGGAACTAAATGTAGAAGCAGTCCCTCCTCAGTGAGCTTTCTGTCTAATTATGAGGCCAGGAATACCAGAAAGGATAAGCAGAGGATACCCAGAACGCGATTTTCTCTTTCTTACCCTTATCTGTGCTCTCGTTCAGAGTCATCCAGAGATGGGCTTGGTGACAACCCCCGTCAGCCCTGCTCCAGCAACCCCAGCCACACCGCTGGGGACCACGCCGCCCTCCTCTGATGGTAAGTCCACCATCTCCTTTGTTTTCTTGACGAATATGATCTTGAAACTTTAGGGGTGAGCATAGTTCTTTTGGTTTTTTTTTTTAACAAAAAGCACAATTGTTAATTCTTTTGCTTAAGAAATTATCTGAAGAACGGTCCTTCAGGATTCATGAAGCTCCAAAGAAAAGTCTGGAAAAGAGAGTCAAATGCTTTTTTCTGTAAAGAAGCTATATAACTCCAGCTTGTCCTCCTCAGGGAATGGTTGTAGAATCATGGAATGCTAGATTTAAAAGGGACCTCAGAGGTCAGTGATGTCTGTCCTGCCAAACTGTCATGGTACTTGTGAGGCTCAGATGAGATGTTTTATGAATATCTCACTAAAATAAATGTAAAATAGTAATATTATCTCTTGTTATCATTTGACAAATGAGAGAATTGAAGCCAGAGAAATAAGAGGTTTGCCTAAGGTTAGTGAGAGTTGAGACTAAAAACCACAACATGGATCAGGGCTGGGACCATGCGTGTTTTTTTTTTTTTTGGTACACGGGCCTCTCCTGTTAAGGAGCACAGGCTCCGGAGGCGCAGGCTCAGCGGCCATGGCTCACGGGCCCAGCCGCTCTGCGGCATGTGGGATCCTCCCTGACCAGGGCACGAACCTGTGTCCCCTGCGATGGCAAGCGGACTCTCAACCACTGTGCCACCAGGGAAGCCCCCATGCCTGTTTTGTTTACCACTAATTGCCCAGCATAGTGCCCGCATGGTCACTGCTTAGTAAATATTTGTTGAATAAATGGATGAGAAAGTGAACCTGGGATTTGCTCACTGTTATGTGTCTGCCAGGTACACCCAGTTAAAAAATGACAAGTGCATAATAATTGGGAGTTTGCTGGGTGTTTAAGACTTCCCTCCCTAAAAAAATAACAAAAAAATCTCCACTTACCACTGGCACTTAAGAAAAGGGTAACAGAAAAGAAATAATGAATTTTGCCTGATAAACTTTGTGTCAGCCTGAATTGGTTCTATTGTCAGCTGGGTGTGTTTGATGGAATAACAACCTAAAAATAATCTTCATTAATATTTGATGTTTTGCCTCAAATGTTGACCTCATTTTGGGTAAAGAAGTACAGGAAATCTAACTTTGATCCTTTCTTTGTGCCTCCCTCCTGTCTGTATGACATGACTGTCTTTGATCTGCTTTTTCTCCTTCAAAGTTTCATATAACACCTGTGGCATTAGCATTTCAAGATAGTACAAGCATTATTGGTATAAAAGCATGACTGGGAGGTGCCACTGATATTCAAGTCTATGGCAGCAAATTGGATCTGTTTAGAATTGAAAGTCAAATTCCAAAATACAGGTTTCCCCTGCTGTCTGAAAGTAGAGCTCTCATATGCAATCTTCTGTAAGCCGAAAAGGCGTAAAGCAAAGAAGCAATTACCTGAGGACACATCTTGCTAACAGGTTTACAAAGGAAATCTAGAAAAAGCACAGATGCTCACAGTTTAAAGCTGTGGCGGCTTGATACTTAGATGCTGCGTGTAGCTCCTGGGGAAGGAATTTGGTGGTGCCACTCTCAACTGCCTGGGATGCTCGCTGCCTCTGTTACAACTTGCTCTAAAACAAACGCTGAACACGATTTTCATTTTTTGCCTTTTTTCTTTCTTTCTCCCCCCCGCCCCCAACTCTTGTCTCTTGTTACATTCATTTCTAGTTGTTAGTAGGTGGTAGGATTTTTTTTTTCTACTTTTCATTGTCTAAATGTGAGGAAAAAAAAAATGGAACGTGTATACTTTCTTTAAATTTTTTTTCAGTTTTATTGAGGTGATTTGATATGCATATACATTGTGAGAGAATTCCCCCCATCTATTTAATTAACACATTCATTACCTCACATATTTATCTTTTTATTTTTTGGAGGAGGTGAGAACATTTACGTTCTACTCTCTTAGCAGATTTCAAATACAACATGGTGTTATCAACATAGTCCCCATATTTTACATTAGATCTTCAGATTTTATTAATCTTACAACTGAAATTTTGTACCCTTTTACCAACCTTTTTATATTTCCCCCACCCCTAGCCCCTAGCAACCACTATTCTACTCTCTGCTTCTATAAGTTTGACAATTTTTTTAGATTCCACATGTAAGTGATGCAGTACAGTATTTGTCTTTCTCTTTCTGACTTATTTCACTAAGAATAATATTCTCCAGTCCATCCATGTTGCTGCAAATGGCAGAATTTCCTTTATATATATATATATATATATATATATATATATATATACGATATCTTCTTTATCCATTTATCTGTAGATGAACACTTAAGCTGTTTCCATATCTTGGCTACTGTGAATAATGCTGTAATGAACACGGGAGTGAAAATATCTCTTTGATATCCTGTTTTCATTTCTTTTGTATATATACCTAGAAGTGGGATTGCTGGATCATATGGTGGTTCTGTTTTTAATTTTTTGAGGAACCTTCATACACTTGTCCTTAGTGGTTACACTGATCAACAGTGCACAAGGGTTCATTTTTTTCCACATCCTCACCAATACTTGTTATCACTTGTCTGTTTTTTCTTTTTTTTTTTGGCCATGTGGCTTGTGGGATCTCAGTTCCCCGACCAGAGATTGAACCTGGGCCTTCTGCAGTGAAAGCTCAGAGTCCTCACTGCTGGACTGCCAGGGCATTCCCTCACTTGTCTGTTTTTTTTTTTTTTTAAATTAATTAATTAATTAAAAAATTGTAGTATAGTTGATTTACAATATTACATAAGTTTCAGGTATACAAATAGTGGTTCACAATTTTTAAAGATTATACTCTATTTATAGTTATTATAAAATGTAGGCTGTAATCCCTGTGATATATCCTTGTAGCTTATTTAGTTTCTGTAGTAGTATGTACCTCTTAATTCCCTAATCCTATTCTGCCCCTCCCCACTTCGCCTTTTTTCTTTGTTTCTTTTTTTAAATAAATTTATTTATTTATTTATTTTTGGCTGCGTTGGGTCTTCGCTGCTGCCCACGGGCTTTCTCTAGTTGCGGTGAGTGGGGGCTACTCTTCGTTGCGGTGTGCAGGCTTCTCATTGCGGTGGCTTCTCTTGTTGTGGAGCACAGGTTCTAGGCGCGTGGGCTTCAGTAGGTGTGGCTCATGGGCTTAGTTTCTCCGCGGCATGTGGGATCTTTCCGGACCAGGGCTTGAACCCATGTCCCCTGCATTGGCAGGCAGATTCTTAACTACTGCGCCGCCAGGGAAGTCCCGCCTTTTTTCTTAAAAGTGGAAATTCTCTTTGGATTCTTTCCATTAGCGAAAACAGATACTAATGTAGGTTTTTCGTAAAGGCGAAGTGGCTTATGTAAAAATGAGCTTTCGAAAAGCGGGGCACACCTGTATCTTAATGAGAAGGAACATGTAGCAGGATTGCCTACTTGTCTGTGCTTATTCAGGTCACCAAATATTCCAACGGAAATACTGATCTTTCTCTTTAACGATGAAGCCTGCCTGGTTACCATGGATATCAAAAGGCGTGTATGTAGGTGCGTGCGTGCGTGCGTGTATGTGTGTGTGTGTGTGTGTGTGTGTGTGTGTGTGTGTATCTGAGTTCTATGCAATGTTGGGGTTTGGATGCTTCAGAGAACTGCCTTTCAAACTGTTCATTGGGAACACTTCCACCCACACACTTGATTATGCAATGGCAGGATTTGTGCTTACTTACCTACAACCAGTGAGCTTTTATTTTTTCTAGTGGGAAGATTGGAGTCAGCCCACTTTCAAGTGACTGTCTCCCTTTACAAAGGCTGCTGGGAAGAATTATGAAGCCAAAGATCAAGGAATAAACTCTTCCTTAGGAAGGAGATTTTAATTTGTGAGGGATTTTATTCTATCTCTTCTATTTTGTTCTTTTTCTTCTCTCCTAACTCATTTCCTTTCTGTTCGAGTCTAAGTATTATAACCCTGTTTTTAAGTTTTGGTTTTTCATTGGTTTTTAATATAACTGGTGCTCAGTAGCCTAGTTATATTTAAAGGTATGTCACTGGAGCCTTTTTTTTTTTTTTGGAGCCATTATTTTTTAAAAGCCAGCAGTTTAGCTGTAACATTTGTTTCCAGTTCAGACTTGACATTTGACAGCTCAGCCTTGGCATGAGAGGACTTTCCGGTAAACTAAAAATACATATACTTCTATATTTCTACATATTATATAAGGCAGTTTTTTAGTTATTACTGTGTTTGAGTGGGGAAAAAAGTCCCACTAACCAGTTAGGTGCCTCTTTGTATTGAACAAAGGAATGATTATAGGCTCTGAGCTTCAGAATAGGCTGTAGATTGAAATGACAGTCTCAGGTCATTAACCCATAACATGAATTAAGACCTTTTAGTATTTCAACATAAAAATATATTTGTCTTTTATTAGTTCTTGGGGGCTGAACTGTGGGAAAACAGCCAAGGGTTAGGCATGTTAATTTCTTCTCATAAGGTTTTTTGCTGTGCTTGCTATGTATTTTGGATCCATAATATGCAAATGTTTCCCATTGTTAATAAATGTTCTCTGCATACATCGTAATAACTCCAGAGGGATTCATTATGGTTATGAATACATATTGTGAATAATATCCCAAACTCAGCTGAGTCTTCGCAGGTGAAAATATAACAGAAAGCTATAGATTCTCTAGTTTGTCTGGGCTGTCATGAGCTTCCTTTTGCTTATATATTATGTCTTAGTGTAAAAGTACTTAACAAGATGTCTGAGTCTCGTGTAAAGTATTAGAAACTTGGGAAATCTATATTAGGGCTGTCCTTTGTCAGCCCTAGTCTGGTCCCTTACTGTTCATTGGGACTGTGACACAGAGAATGTGAGCAGGGTTAGTTTCTCTTGGAAACATCAAGCAGCTAGTTATATAAAACTCTGTCCCAATCAGTAATGTCCACCTATCTTTAGTCTGGTATTCCTTTTCAGGTTCCCTTTCAGGTGGGGAAGGGATTAAAAAATAGTATTTGAGGGCTTCCTTGGTGGCTCAGTGGTTGAGAGTCCGCCCGCCAATGCAGGGGACATAGGTTCGTGCCCCCGTCCGGGAATATCCCACATGCCGCAAAGCGGCTGGGCCTGTGAGCCATGGCCGCTGAGCCTGCGCATCCGGAGACTGTGCTTCGCAATGGGAGAGGCCACAACAGTGAGAGGCCCATGTACTGCAAAAAAAAAAAAAAAAAAAAAAAAAAAAGTATTTGAATGTAGTTCTGCCTTAACTTTTTTTCCTTTCCATCTTGGGTATTTCCAGCCTAAAACCTTATTCTCAAAATTGAGCAATATTTCTCCATATTAGGAATGAATTGTCATTTATTTTAAGCAGTAGACTCATCAAAGCAAGGCTCATTTATATTCAGTACAGCTCTTTCACTTAGGTACAAATTAAATTGCTTTTAAGAAGGGCCTTGAACCCTTTTGGATTACTTGGGGCTAGAAAGTGGAATCAAAATACCCTTCTTAGGGTAGGGCTTTCCTGGTGGCGCAGTGGTTAAGAGTCTGCCTGTCGATGCAGGGGACACGGGTTCGTGTCCTGTTCTGGGAAGATCCCACATGCCGCGGAGCGGCTGGGCCCGTGAGCCATGGCCGCTGAGCCTGTGCGTCCGGAGCCTGTGCTCCGCAACGGGAGAGGCCACAACAGTGAGAGGCCCACGTACCGCAAAAAAAAAAAAAAAAAAAAAACCCTTCTTAGGATGTTGGGAGAAAAGCACTGTTCTGGAGACTGACATTCTTAGGTAGGAGAGAAGGGCATTGGGCTTAATCTTGGGGGTAGGAAGGGCTGTAGAGGCCTAGGAAGACTAGATAAAGGTTTTATGATAAGCACTTGGTCTTTCCTCTGTTGTGTAAAAAGATTATTTCGTGATTTCCTTGCCTGCTGGCAAGTTGGCTGTCTGTATAGGTAGAAGTGTTAGATGGAATATGTTATAGGCTAAATGCATTTCATCTGTTTTATTCCAGTTATAAGTTCTGTGGAACTCCCACTGGATGCAGATGTACAGACCAGTAATCTACTGATAACCTTCTTAAAGTATAGCTCGATTGTCATGCAGGACACCAAAGGTAAGGCATGCTACTTTGGGGGCTTAGGAAGCAGGAGGTGGCAGGTAGCCGCTTAGCTAGAGCAAGAAGCCGCATTAATACTTTGAAGCTTTGACAAGATTTACCTCCTGTGCAAGGTGATGATCCTGATTACTGGCAAACAGTGATTTCTTATTGCCAGATGACAATTAGATGGTGTTGGGGAAACCTGGAGCTGGAGGGGGAGTGCTCCAAAGTAGAACAGGAAAAAAATTGATCTCTACAAAAAGTAGCAAGTCTTCTTAGCAGATTTGGATAAGTAGATGCAGACTCTTGTGTGTGGGAAGTGAGGGGATTAGCATGTTTCAGGGAATTCCCTTTTGAGGACAAGAACTGAAAACATCAGCTCATAGTGAGAATTAGGACTGTTGTACAGAGTACGGTAGGAAGAGGTGCGATTCAGAGGGACTGTGTTCTTTAACACTTAAAACAGGAGTGTCAGTACTCATCCCTGAAATGTAGAATGGAAGTGGGAGAGAAATAGGTATTAGAAAAGTGTGAGTTTATTCTGTCTAGTGTCCTGTTCTTCCTCTGTTGATGATTTTTCTATGATTTTTTTTTTTTTTTTTTTTTTGGCTGTACGTGGGCCTCTCACTGTTGTGGCCTCTCCCGCTGCGGAGCACAGGCTCCAGATGCACAGGCCCAGTGGCCGTGGCTCACGGGCCCAGCCGCTCCGCAGCATGTGGGATCCTCCCGGACCGGGGCACGAACCCGTGTCCCCTGCATCAGCAGGCAGACTCTCAACCACTGCGCCACCAGGGAAGCCCTCTATGATCTTTTAATTGGTGGTAGGGTAGTGGAATAGTTGGGCTAGAAGAAGGGATTGGGAGGAAGCCCAGCAAATTCTGTCCAGTATATATATCTCAGGGTTTTTTTTTTAAACCTAGTTTTTTCTTTATACCAGATTTATATTTTTACAATTTTTATTTATTTATCTCTATTATATTTTTTATTGTAGTAAAATTTACCATTTTAACTGTTTTTAAGTGGCACTAAGTACGATCCCATTGTTATGCAACCATTACTACCATCCATCTTTAGAACTCTTCATCTTGTGAAACTAAAACTATACCCATTAAAAACTTATTCCCTATTCTTCACATTCTCCTCTTTTCCCAAGCCCTGGCAACCACCATTCTGCTTTCTGTCTCTTTGGATTTGACTACCTCATATAAGTGGAATATATCCCTGTTTTAAGTTTCTCTGGAAATGAGCCTTTTATTTCATGGTGACACTGAGGTAGCATTTTTCTTCCAATTTTTTAAATGAAAAAACTCCAGTAAACAGAGAAGCTGAAAGGGTCATACAGTGATCAGTCATATACCCATTAACATTTTGCCATATTTGGTTTATCTCTAAATTTCTGTGTTATTCTTATTTTGGCTGAATAATTTTAAAGTAAGTTGCAGACGTCATTCTACCTTCACACCAGAAGTACTTTGGCATGTATCTCAAAATTAAAGACATTTTCCTAGATATCCATCATTAAGGCTAAGAAAATCAACAACAGTTCTTTGTTTTTTTTTTTTTTTTTGGCTGTGCCACACGTCTTGCAGGATCTTAGTTCCCCGACCAAGGATTGAACCTGGGCCACCGCAGGGAAAACACCGAGTCCTAACCACTGGCCCACCAGGGAATTCCCAACAGTAATTCTCTAATATCATGTAATAGTCCATATTTAGTTTTTCCCAATTGTCCCCAGAATATTTTCCATAACCGATAGTTGTTTCTTTTTCTTTTAAATAAATAAATTTATTTATTTTTTATTTTTGGCTGTGTTGGGTCTTTGTTGCTGTGTGCCGGCTTTCTCTAGTTGCAGCGAGTGGGGCTACTCTGTGTTGCGGTGCATGGGCTTCTTATTGCAGTGGCTTGTCTTGTTGTGGAGCACGGGCTCTAGGTGCACAGGCTTCAGTAGTTGTGGCATACGGACTCAGTAGTTGTGGCTCACAGGCTCTAGAGCTCAGGCTCAGTAGTTGTGGCACATGGGCTTAGTTGCTCCGAGGCATGTGGGATCTTCCCCGACCAGGGCTTGAACCCATGTCCCCTGCAGTGGAAGGCAGATTCTTAACCACTGTGCCACCAGGGAAACCCATAACCAATAGCTTTTAAACTACACTAGCATTTTATTTTATTTATTTTATTTTTATTTTTTCATTTTTAATAAATAGTTTATCCAACAGTTTCAACCCTGATATTGAAGACTGTTGCAGAGTTTTTTTTTTTTTTTTAATAAATTTATTTATTTATTTTTGACTGTGTTGGGTCTTC
Organism: Phocoena phocoena; assembly: GCF_963924675.1. Taxonomy (NCBI): domain Eukaryota; kingdom Metazoa; phylum Chordata; class Mammalia; order Artiodactyla; family Phocoenidae; genus Phocoena; species Phocoena phocoena. Next base: position 26,522,408 of record NC_089234.1, read on the forward strand.
ATTGCTGCACATGGGCTTTTCTCTAGTTGTGGCAAGCAGGGGCTGCTTTTCATTGCGTTGTGCACGGGCTTCTCATTGTGGTGGCTTCTCTTGTTGCGGAGCACGGGCTCTAGGTGTGCAGGCTTCAGTAGTTGTGGCTCACGGGCTCTACAGTGCAGGCTCAGTAGTTGTGGTGCACGGGCTTAGTTGCTCCATGGCATGTGGGATCTTACCGGACCAGGGCTCGAACCCATGTCCCCTGCATTGGCAGGTGGATTCTTAACCACTGTGCCACCAGGGAATTCCTGGTGGTGTGATTAAACTTGGTTTTTATTGTTCTTTTTTTGTGCTTTTCTGAATTAAAAAAATGTTTATAATGAAATATGCCTTATTTTTGTTTTCAGTAACAATTTCTTTTAAGTGGAGAGATAGCTGCAGGCTTTTCTACAAGAGTTGCTTATCAGCTTAAGGGGAAGGGGGAGGATAGTGCCAGAGAAACTCTGGCCGGGAATAGGTAGAAGAGTCTTATGAATCTAATTTTGCAGGCAAAGGCATTTCTCTTCTGGCCTAGGGGCTCTGCTGTAAGCTACTGGGAATGTCAGGTAGGAGCATCATCATTATTCTTTTGCACTGCCTATCACTGAGGAGAAGCGAATGTATTTCTTTGACCACACCCTCATTATGCCTTCTGATTGTCAGGTTTTAGTTGATAGATTTCATCTTTGAGGAAGTAACAGGTTAATGTCAGGGTGTGTACTGTTGTTAGATAACTTCTACAGCACTGTAATCCATTAATAGATCTCTCCAGAATGGACTTTAGTCTGGGTCCCGTCAAAGCTAATTTGAAACATCATAAGCCATTTTTCTGGTTTGGATATGCTGGTATGACCTTTTTTTCTTTTTAAAAAATATTTATTTCTTTATTTATCTGGCTTTGTCAGGTCTTAGTTGTGGCATGCGGGATATTTGTGTCGGCACGCGGGCTTCTCTCTAGTTGTGGTGCATGGACTCTCTAGTTGTGGAGTGCGGGCTTAGTAGTTGCCACTCATGGGCTTAGTTGCCCTGCGGCATGTGGGATCTTAGTTCCCTGACCAGGGATCAAACCCCAGTCCTCTGCATTGGAAGGTGGATTCTTAACTACTGGACCACCAGGGAGTCCCAATGACCCTCTTTTTACCTCCATTTCACCCCTTCACCCACAAAGATCCTGGAAAGTAAAGAAGTTTTGATGGTTCTGGTAATTGGCAGTGATGGAGTAGCTCTTTCTGGGTCTTTTGTTTGGGCTTAGAGCCCTGTTACTGAGGTTGCCTTCTTTTTTTTTTTTTTTTTTTTTTTTTTGCTGTACGCGGGCCTCTCACTGTTGTGGCCTCTCCCGTTGCAGAGCACAGGCTCTGGACGCTCAGGCTCAGGGGCCATGGCTCACGAGCCCAGCCGCTCCGCGGCATGTGGGATCCTCCCGGACCGGGGCACGAACCCGTGTCCCCTGCATCGGCAGGTGGACTCTCAACCACTGCACCACCAGGGTAGCCCTGCCTTCTTTTTTAATAACAAGAATGTGAGTTCTGGGAGACCACAGACCTTTGTTTAGTTCAGTGCTATGTCTCTATTGCCTAGCACAGTGCCTGCCACATAGTAAGTACTAAATAAATATTTTAGAGTGAATAGCTTTGGCAGGAAGAAAAATGATCAGCTTATGGTCATAAGTAGTGTTCACAGTGCAAGGAGAAGCATGAGCTTGACCCTAGTCTCCAGTTAATTTCTTTCTGATTCATAGCCAGTTTGCTATGAACAGTTATAAAACTTTTCTAGATTTTGTGGTAGATGGGTAAAGGTGATGGTGCTTTTAGCTAGTGGATGAGGAGGGGTGGGAAAGGGAATAGGTCTGATTATTCAGAAGCAAAGGGCTGTTATGGAAACAAAGGGCATAGCCCTGACTTGGGCCATGGTATTAGTGACCATTACAGTAATTGGATGGTTCTCAGGAAGATGGTTAGCTATCCATCAGACTACCAGAATATTTAGGAAAAAAATCTTATGGGGGAATTTCTTTTGCCTAGAAGAAAAGCAAGGATTACTCTAGTAGAACCTTGATTTTTTTTTTTTTTTTTTTTTTTTTTAATAAATTTATTTATTTATTTATTTTTGGCTGCATTGGGTCTTCGTTGCTGCGCGGACTTTCTCTAGTTGCTGAGAGCAGGGGCTCCTCTTTGTTGCAGTGGCTTCTCTTGTTGCGGAGCATGGGCTCTAGGTGCATGGGCTTCAGTAGTGTGGCTCGTGGGCTTCAGTAGTTGTGGCTCACGCGCTCTAGAGTGCAGGCTCAGCAGTTGTGGCACACGGGCTTAGTTGCTTCGCAGCATGTGGGATCTTCCCGGACCAGGGCTTGAACCCATGTCCCCTGCATTGGCAGGAAGATTCTTAACCACTGCGCCACCAGGGAAGTCCTAGAACCTTGATTTTCATTCATGAATTTTGTGGGGAGAGAAAGTGTGAATGTTCTTTTTGATGATACACATCTTTATTCTCTATAGAAACATGGTCTGGATGATTTAGAGAGAAGGGTTTATTTTTTCTTTTCAGATGAGCACCGGCTTCACAGCGGCAAACTCTGTCTGATTATCCTTACGTGTATTGCAGAGGTAGGTCTCACCAGCCTTCTGGTATTAGCTAATCTCTTAACAAAGTGCTCTCTTTCTGCGCTTCTTCCAAGTTCCTGTCCCCTGACTTTTAGAGTCCTAAGGTTTAGGAGAGAAAATCTTCCCACCTTGTATTATCTCCTCCACTAGAATGTAAGCACCACTAGAATGTAAGCAATAGGAGGTACTTTGTCTTCTTCACCAGTGTATTCTTAGCGTCTGGCACATAGTAGAGGCTCAGTATTTACTGCATGACCTAATAATGAATTGTGATGTGATAACTGCTATAACTGGAATATTCTAGTTCTTTTTTTATTTTATTTTTTTAAGATTCTAGTTCTTCAGAGTTTGAAACTCTGAAGAGAGTTATGCCTCTTCAGAGAAAACAGTCCTGCCCTTTTGAAACTGTTCATGTTGGGTCTTTTGCATTTAGCAAAATGAAAAAAGGAGCTCAGGTTTCTGTGGGGAGAGGTGGAGACAAAAGCCGAAAAGGGGCATTGGAAACTGAGTAAAGTGGGCTGATTGCAGTTTGATGAAGAGCAAGAACCCGAGGGGAATAAAGAAGAGATGCTTGGGCTTTGTAAGGAGACACTTTTGGTTGGATTAATTAGGCCTGAACTCACCCTAGATCTTGGTGGCAACACAGGTATGGCAGAAATTGAGTCAATTTAGAGCTAAATTTGTAGTTTCAGACTCCTCCTTCACTTACTCCTTACTCTGATCTTTTTTCTCCTAAGAAAAACAATTAAGGCGTGGTCCATGTGGAACAGAGATCTCTCTCAGTCTTTCCATTTTTATGTTCTTAGTGAAAAGATGACCTGCTTTTCACCAGGTTAGGGGTAGCTGGTTATAGAAGAGCTGCTTATTAGCAGGGGGCCTGGTGTAATTGCTTTTCAAAAATCTTTCTAAGAAAATCTTTAAAGGAGTTGTTTTTCACAAATGGTAACAGTTCCTAGGAATTGGAGTCTGTAGGCACATCAGATCTTCAGAAGAGATGTTGGGAAAGGGCCAAGGGATGTTTATTACTGACTCATGGTGAGAGGTTTTTGATTTTATATCAGTCTTCAGCAAAGCCAGGGAGGGACGGGGTCTTATCTACTGCCATGTTGCTTGTGTAAGCAGCTTTCTCTTGCTGTGCCAAGCCCGTTCCCGGCGGAGTGCAGACCTTTCTTCTTAATCGTAGATCCTCATGTGGAGCCTGCACATGTATCCTGCAGTCCCTATGAAAACCTTCAAGCTGTCACAAACAGAGCAGGCTCCTTGGGCAGATGGGAAGGAAGAGAGAATAGGAAAACACATTCCTCTCAGCATTTGCCTCAAGTGCCTGTGCCTTAATTTTTATTGTTTGTAATTTGCTTAGAGATTTTTGGCCAGTTAGAGACACACTGGGAAATTACACCCAAGTGAAATCTCATGGCTTAAGTGGGGCTTGACATAAAGGCTCTAGGCTCATCCCATTACTCTCTTAACTGGTCCTTGAAAGGAGTTCTTTAAGTCCTACAAATCCTTGGGCTTTAAGATTATAGATTATAGATAGATTATAAACTGAGTTTCTTAAGTATAGCACTCATTCCTTACTTTTAATCTGTTTTTATTTTTATTAGGATCAGTATGCCAATGCATTTTTGCATGACGACAACATGAATTTTCGAGTAAACTTACATAGAATGGTAAGTGTGACTTTTGCTTCTGGTTTTTTCTTAGAGGAATTTTTCTGCCAACACAAAATTGATCCTACTAGAACAAGTGTGGGTGGAAATTTATGCTAAAGGGCTCTTGCTTAACTGCTGTTCAGAAGACCCATACTCGTTGTTGGGATTTTTTGTGTGTCATGGAGGTGTTACCTGCTCAAGAGAGGGTGGAAAGATCCATAATCGTATACCCATGGCAGTAATATTAGAATGTATCAGGGGACTTCCCTGGCAGTCCAGTGGTTAAGACTCTGCAGTTCCTCTGCAGGGGGCATGGGTTTGATCCCTGGACGGGGAACTAAGATCCCACATGCCGCCCAACGTGGCCAAAAACAAACAAACAAACAAAAAACAAACAAAAAGGGACTTCCCTGGTGGCACAGTGGTTAAGAATCCGCCTGCCAGTGCATGAGACATGGGTTCGATACCTGGTCCGGGAAGATGCCACATGCCACGGAGCAACTAAGCCTGTGCGTCACAACTGCTGAGCTCGTGTGCCACAACTAATGAAGCCTGCGTGCCTAGAGCCCATGCTCCGCAACAAGAGAAGCCACCCCAATGAGAAGCATGTGCACCTCAACGAAGGGTAACCCCTGCTTGCGGCAAGTAGAGGAAGCCCACGCACAGCAGCGAAGACCCAACGCAGCCAAAAATAAATAAATAAAATAAATAAATTTAAAAACAAACAAAAAAACCCCTCAAAAGTATATCTTGACTAGAGATATACTTTTATACAAGTATATACAAGATAGAATGTATCAGTAATGTAGATTTCAACAAGGAGATGGGCCTAAGCCTTTTGCTTTCAAAATGTAGTACGATCTTTGATTGGTTGATGCTAGATCCTGCTTTGATTTATTCATCTGAGAGGTGGGGGAAATAAGAGTATGAAGGATCAGGGAATTTCCTAAAACTTGGAGGTATGTTCAGAAATATCACATTGAGGTTTATATTAAAACTTTCCTTAAAAAAAACCTTTTTTTTAAAACTGCTACTGTTGCTGCCTTTACACAGTCACATTTTCTTTTTTTAAAAATAAATTTCTATTTATTTATTTATTGGCTGTGCTGGGTCTTCGTTGCTGCGCACGGGCTTTCTCTAGTTGCGGTGAGCGGGGGCTACTCTGTCACGGTGCGTGGGCTTCTCACTGTGGTGCCTTCTCTTGTTGTGGAGCACGGGCTCTAGGCGCGCGGGCTTCAGTAGTTGTGGCACACAGGCTCAGTAGTTGTGGCTCACGGGCTCTAGAGCACAGGCTCAGTAGTTGTGGTGCATGGGCTTAGTAGCTCCGAGGCATGTGGGATCTTCCCGGACCAGGGCTTGAACCTGTGTCCCCTGCATTGGCAGGCAGATTCTTAACCACTGCACCACCAGGGAAGCCCCCAGTAGTGATTTTATTTGCATAAAAAACATGATGGTAAGCCATTGGATGTTAGTTCCGATGTCTACTAGTTTCATTTCTTTTTTATGTGAAGCCTATGAGACACAGGAAGAAGGCAGCAGACAAGAACCTTCCCTGCCGTCCTTTGGTATGTGCAGTACTGGGTGAGTATCATCAAAATTGGCATGTTTCTGGGCCAGCGATAGGTTTTCATGATTAAGATGAGGGATAGATCCTGGTTGATGTGCGCTTCCTCCTCAGGGAAGAAGTACTGGTTATATTTCTTCCCTGGCCTAAGAAACCATGTTTCTTGTTGAGTTTGGTAAAGCAATCCCAAGGAATATAATGCTCAATTAAAGGGTGCTTTTGTTCAAAGAAAAAGATCTTTGTAGGGAGACAAATGTCTAAGTCTAACCTTGATACATGATTTAAATTTGTAAACTGTCTTACACTTGATCAAGATTTCAAATTCTTCCCTCCCTTTCTTGGTCCAAATTGTGTGTCAGCTGGCCAGGAGGCTTAAAGTTCAAGGTTCAGACGTATAAAACTTCCTCTGAGTAAATTAAGCTGAGAGGAGGCTGACAGAGCTGACAGCTAAGGGGCTGTATTGTAGGTAATTTAGTCTGCCCAGAATTCTACATTTTCCTCAGGTAAATGATCTGAACTCTTAATTCCATTTCACCTGGGTATTCAGCCCTATTTCCTAAATCTACTTGATTTTAGAAACAATAATTAAGGCTGTATAATATTAAGTCTCTATTGACCCAAAGCTCCTCAGACCATTTCAGTCAATACCCGACAAACTGAGTGTGATAGGAAGATGAGATAGACTGACATAGCTTTAGAGTTTGAGTCTGGTTACACGGATGTGATCCATAGTTTTTTTCTCTGCTTGCCTCATCACTTGGTTCTCAGAATATGATTTCCTTCTGGCATTTTGCATTAGTGTCATGGTATGAAATATCTGTACAATGAAATCTCCCTTGTATCTGAGTTTATTGGCAGGTCAAAGTATCCTGCTGGAAGTAGGAGAGAACTAATTTTCTTTTTACCTTACAAGTGGCAGGTGGTGAAAGTGTTGCAAAAAGTGCCTTATATAAAATAAAGTGCACTGAGGTTTTTTTCCCAGCCCAAAGGCAAGCAATGAATTTCATTCTGATTGATCTAAGTTTTCTCTTTTTTCCATTCAGACCTGATGGTAGAGTTTATTGTAACACACATGATGAAGGAGTTTCCTATGGATCTCTATGTGTAAGTACCGTGGTTCATTTAATGTGTGCAAATCTGTTTTATAGAATGGAGTGATGGGAAGTTTAATAGTCACAAAATTTTTATGTACACTTCAGGAAAAGCACATTTATGTGTGGAGAAGTGTTAGGGAGTGTTTTATGGCCTGTTTTATACATTTTTCCAGAAGGGGGGAAAAGTACAAACTATGTATCTTCATTATCACTTTTAGGCACACTGCATGAAGAACAGGGCTGATGCGTTGAAGCAGTGATCATTAGCTGACTCCTGTACCCAAGGATATGGAATACTAGCAGACCACTTAGTCATCCCTGGGCTTTGGCATCAAAGGAGTCAGCAGTATTTAAAAGATATGGAAATGCCAGAGGGGTAGATCTTTTGGTTCATTCTTAGCCTACATTGTACTAGCCACATAGTCAGAACTCTGCTAGCTAGGCAGATTATGTATATAGTGGTCAGGCTGGGAGATTCCTGCCTCCTGAGGAGATCTGATTGTCTGTCACAATTCTTTACAACCAGTATAACTAGAGATGACTGAAAATCTTCATATTTTAATAAAGTTTAAGCCTTTAGGCTTTCTCTCTTCTTTGGTATTTCAGCATTCTTCTTATCATCAGTGCCTAACAGCTGTGCCATGTTAGTGTGATCTCAAATATATGTATTATCTTTATTCCTTAAAATGCATCTGAATTCACTCTGACAACAGAATTAGTACCTCCACTTTTTTGAGTAAGAGAGAAGTTTGGTGCACAGCAAGCTTAGTGTACCTCATTCCAATGCTAGGCTGGGATCTAGGGAGATATGAAAGATTTTACTCTGACTAGAGTAGATCTCCAGCTTTTTAGACTGTTTGTAGGCTACATATTTTTGGTTTCCTAGATATGAAATAATGATACAAATTTTACTTTTAGGTAAGTAGGTTGTGGTTTGCATTTTTCCATATCTTTTGGGTGTTTAAAAGTTAGTCTGATCCTTATTGCAACTCAAAGACCATGAAAAGCTGCTTTTTTTTTTTATAACACTTACCAGATGAGTTTTCTGCTTGTTTTAGATAGGATCGCTGAACATCAGTACCTCAGGGATCAGATTTGTTTTGCTACAGATTATATTTTTAGCTTGTTTATCTAATGTTCTAGTTCTAGGATATGCTCTTTATGTTGTAGTATATTATTATAGTCTTAGTTTTCTCATTTTCCAGGCAAGGAAACTGAGGCTCTGGAGGTTGGGTTGTTCTGTTAGTAAGCACCATTGCCTGGACTTGAACCCAAAGTTTCTTACAGTAAATCCTAAGCTGTTCCCACCCCTTCTCAGGTGTATTATCTATTGCTATGTAACAAACTACTTCAAAACATAGGGGTTTAAAACAAACATTTACTACCTCATAGTTTTTGTGGCTCAGAAATCCTAGCAGCTTAGCTGGGTAGTTTGGGCATAGGGTTTGGCAGAGGCTGCAGTCAGTGTGTTAGCTTTACTAGGGTTCTACTGGGCTGTACTGGGGCTGGAGAATTGCTTCCAAGCTCACTTACATGGTTGTTGGTAAATCTCAGTTCCTTGCCATGTGGGCCTCTCCATAGGGTTGCTTGACATGGCAGCTGGCTTTCTTCAAAGCAAGTAATCCAAGAGAGAAAGAGAAGAGTGAGAGCCCAGGATGGAAGCCATAATGCCTTTTATAACTTAATTTCAAATGACATGCCATTTCTGTTGGTCATACAGACCAAGCCTAATACAATGTGGGAGGAGACTCCATAAGGTTGTGAATGCCAGGAGGTGGGGACCATTGGGGGCCATCTTGCAGGCCGGCTACCACAGTTACCTACCTAGTTAAGTTGCATCACCAAGATTCAAACTCAAGTCTGTCTGACCCCAGAGGCTGTACTCTTTCTTAATTACTACTATGATAAATGACAAAGGAAAGATTTGTACAGGGTGACTAATGCTCACTGGGGCATCAAAGGGGGCTCTGTTTGACCTGAGTCATGAAGAAACAATAGGAGTTTTCTATGCAGAGGAGTGGGGGAGGGACATCCCAAGCAGGGGACCAGCATGTTCAAAAGCTTGGAGACTTGAAAGTGTGGCATGTTTGGAGAATAGAAAGTAATTCAGGAGGATTAGAGTGTAGGGTACATGGAGGAAGGATAAGAGAGCAGAAAAAATGTTACCTGATTTAAGTGGATGATGGGTGTAACAGTTGAAGATGAGGATGACATGATAAGACTGTGTATTGAGTACTCAGAGTTACGGTATGTCACTGTCCACCCAAACCCTCACATCCCAGCCAGTGAACCTGATCTACACTAAATATTTTAACTCCCTCTCCCCAGTAGTTCCTGCCTTTTTTTGTTTTGCCTTGCTTTCTCAGTTCTTTTTCCACCTGCTTCCTAATTGAATGTCCTGAGGTTAGGGAAGATGGAGAAGATAACAAGCTGACAGAGGCTGGGCAGAAGTTCCTACCCGCAGGCTGAATTCACTTTCTTCGTTACTACCCATGGGCATATTTCCATATCTCCCTCCCCCAACTTCCAGCCTTCTTTCCAGTTTTTGACATTTGGAGCATCAAGTCCTTTTTAGGTGAACTTATCTGCTCCGAGCTGGGCATCAGGCCAGCTTGCTGCTCTCACTTCTCATTATGTACTGCTTTTCAGCAACATACAGCACAATGAGAAATTGAAAGCAAAATGAACTTCTACCATTTCAGATAAGTGTATAATCTTCCTGGTGAAATATGAAGAAATATGGAGCATGGAAAGACTTAATACTCAAGTCAGAATCTGTGTCAGAAACGAAATAGTCTCATATCTGTGTATGAATGCTGTAGGTAAAGTAATAATGGGGGAAGGTGCTTATACAGAAAAAAAAAGAGAGAAAAGTCTTGCCTGGAGCGGTAAGAGGTAGGAAAACCCAACAAATGAATTTCTTCTTCTGGATGTCTACCCTCTGATTCTTGCCGCCACTCCCACTGCTGGCCCAAGATTTGGGAGTTAGGGGAAATAGTCTCTGGAGAGAGTAAACTCTCCTTTAAGTTACTCTTACATGGAAAACTTGGACTCTTTCTAATCAGGGATTCTCTGTGGGTAGAGACTTCAGAGGCCCCACAAGAAGATTTCAGGTTAAAATGGAACTGTCTTGTGTTGAAATAGGAAACCACTACATGCATAAAAGAAACGCCCTAAGCAGTCAGTTTAGAGTCATTCAGCCAGTATATATATATTTTATATATATATATTTTTTAATATATATTTTAAATTATTTATTTATTTATTTGGCTGTGCTGGGTCTTAGTTGCCGCATGTGGGATCTTCGTTGCAGCATGCGGGATCTTTAGTTGCGCCATGTGGGATCTTTTAGTTGCAGCATGCAGGATCTAGTTCCCTGACCAGGGATTGAACCCAGGCCACCTGCATTGGAAGCGTGGAGTCTTGACCACTGGACCACCAGGGAAGTCCCCAGAACTGAATTTTTAATTTAACTTTTAATGTAAATAAAATTTACATTTTATTTAAAAGTTAATTTATATTAAAAACAAATTTAAATAGATCTAAAGACTTAAGGTCTTTAATTTTATGTTTTTGCATCCTATGTTTGCAATTTCGAATGGAGTAGTCTAATTTTGGTCTAATGGTGCATCCTTCCTCTCAGGAAAGATACTCAAGGGAATGGTATCAGTAGTGCCTAACTGAATATTGACCTATATGTGGTTATAGCTCCCTTTTCCTAGTGATAGGGGAAATTAGCACAAGCAGTGTGTGTGGGATGGGGAGGGGGGATATTTTTTAACATCTTTATTGGAGTATAATTGCTTTACAATGATGTATAGTTTCTGCTTTATAACAAAGTGAATCAGCTATACATATACATGTATCTCCATATGTCTTCCCTCTTATGTCTCCCTCCCATCCTCCCTATCCCACCCCTCTAGGTGGTCACAAAGCACCAAGCTGATCTCCTTGTGCTATGCGGCTGCTTCCCACTAGCTATCTGTTGTACATTTGGTAGTGTGTATATGTCCATGCCACTCTCTCACTTCGTCCCAGCTTACCCTTCCCCCTTCCCAGGTCCTCACGTCCATTCTCTACGTCTGTGTCTTTATTCCTGTCCTGCCCCTAGGTTCATCAGAACCAGTTTTTTTTTTTTTTAGATTCCATATATATGTGTTAGCATATGGTATTTGTTTTTCTCTTTCTGACTTACTTCACTCTGTATGACAAACTCTAGGGTCCATCCACCTCACTACAAATAACTCAATTTCGTTTCTTTTTCTGGCTGAGTAATATTCCATTGTATATATGTGCCACATCTTCTTTATCCATTCATCTGTTGATGGACACTTAGGTTGCTTCCATGTCCTGGCTATTGTAAACAGAGCTGCAATGAACATTGTGGTACATGACTCTTTGAATTATGGTTTTCTCAGAGTATGTGCCCAGTAATGGGATTGCTGGGTCATATGGTAGTTCTATTTTTAGTTTTTTTTTTTTGCTGTACACAGGCCTCTCGCTGTTGTGGTCTCTCCCGTTGTGGAGCACAGGCTCCGGACGCGCAGGCTCAGTGGCCATGGCTCATGGGCCCAGCCTCTCCGCGGCATGTGGGATCTTCCCAGACCAGGGCACGAACCCATGTTCCCTGCATCGGCAGGCAGACTCTCAACCACTGCGCCACCAGGGAAGCCCTATTTTTAGTTTTTTAAGGAACCTCCATACTGTTCTCCATAGTGGCTGTATCAATTTACATTCCCACCAACAGTGCAAGAGGGTTCCCTTTTTGGGCAGGGGGGATTTATCTACCAGAAAGCTGCAGGTAGAAGTTCATTTCTTTCCCATGTGTACAGATTCATATCCAGTGTCTTTTGTGGCCTTAGCAAAAGCTGCCTCATTAAAGAAAGGGTATCTGTGGTGAGTTGCACCATATTTTTAGGCTTATTCCAGTTTTTCTCTTTTTCTCTTACAGGCGCTGCATTCAGGTAGTACATAAACTACTTTGCTATCAGAAGAAGTGTAGAGTACGCCTGCATTATACCTGGCGGGAGCTCTGGTCAGGTAACTTTCTCTTTTGAATTCATCCTCTTTTCCTATATCTTTTTTTTTTTTTTAACAAATTTATTTATTTATTTGTGGCTGCACTGGGTCTTCGTCATTGCACATAGGCTTTCTCTAGTTGTGGCGAGCGGGCTTCTCATTGCAGTGGCTTCTCGTTGCAGATCACAGGCTCTAGGCACGCGGGCTTCCGTAGTTGTGGCACGCGGGCTCAGTAGTTGTGGCTCATGGGCCCTAGAGCGCAGGCTCAGTAGTTGTGGTGCACGGGCTTAGTTGCTCTGAAGCATGTGGGATCTTCCCAGACCAGGGCTCAAATCCATGTCCCCTGCATTGGCAGGTGGATTCCTAACCACTGCACCACCAGGGAAGCCCCTTCCTATATCTTTTATGAACCCCTAGGCCTGGGCACAAGCTGAATTTTTTAAAAAAAACTTTTTAGTTTGTTTAGGATGCTTCTATTTTCAACTCTTCTTTTTGTCATTTCAGCCTTGTTCTAATCCAAACCTGGCCATGTCACATACCATTATTTCATACTTTCTGTCTTGTTCCTTCTCCTCCCTGTAATTTTTGTCAGCTGGTAGAAACAAATATTTGAGTTCCATTGATTCTTCCAATGGGGAGTCAGTACAAACTTGGATTCTCCCTTGGTTCCATTTGGTAGCAGCATATGGACTATAGGGAGGCTTCTGTGTGTTTCCTCAGGATGAGTAATCTCAGGAGGAATGTCTAGGGAGAGGAGGTGGGGAGGGGGTGGAGAGATGGGGGGAATCCTGTTCTTTGTGTTATATCTGGCATTGTTACTGTTTACAGACAGTGTCAGTTTTACCACTCCTCCTGTGCCAGAGATAAAAACAGCAAATTAGTGTTTACTTTTGTCTTTGTATCCATTTGGTAGCTCAGTAAAGTCACTCCACCCCTGTAGGAGGGAAGTGGCTCTTCTTTAAGGGTACAATTAATGCTGGCTTGCCACCCATTTCTTTTGTGCAACTAAATTGGAGGTTTCAGAAAAGCAGAGGAGACATTTTTCCTGAGGCATTTGCTTGCTGATAGGTCCTGTGGCTTTTGTGACCTGATGATACAATATAGTCTTCTCCAGATGATTATAGTGGTAAATTGTTGCCCCACCCTTGGGAGAGCTTCTCTGTATTCTGAGCAGACAAGGGTGTGTTAGTGTCAGAGGCTTTATGAGAAATGGGTCAGTAACCCCACACCCTCCCATGGAATTCATCTCACTTGTTGTGACATATGGTTTCCTCCCAACCCAATTTGGCTTTCTAAATCTAGTCCTTCATAATGGAAAGTAGAGATCTTTAATTAATGGATTAGCAAGTTTTTTGCAGTTACTGCCTATGGTGGTGAAGGGGGAGTAGGAGAATAACAGTAAGTGGCAATAGTGGCATTTTGATATTTTAGGAGAAGAGTATGATTATGTGAGAGTTTGAAATTGAGGGAATGTCAGAAGAGCTAAAGAGAGATCAAAAGAGATTGAAATGACTAAAGTTAGTAGAATTTCTTAGGTCAGAACAGTGCTTTTTAATATTAAGGACTATTTGGTTGCCTATGGATAGTTGTATGATTATTAGGTTCTAAAAATTTAGGATTAAAGAGAAAACACAAAAATGATGCAAATCTCTGGATATTGGTATAATTGTAGGACTTATAGCAAGTACAAATGGTTTATGTCTATAACTGGGATGAAGTTATACATTGTACTAAAGAGTTGGTGGTAGTTATTATTTCTGCCTGCCTTTGATCCTCTTCTGGTTTTATTTTCTATTTAATTCTATTTTCTTTTCTTTCTACGCTAGCCACCCTGTCTGTGGCCCCTGGGATCTCTCTGGCTTTTCACCTATCCTCTTCATCTGTTGTTCTCTTCCTCATTGTCCTGTCGTTGCCTTTTCCATTGCATTCTCCCATTCACTCTGGTCTGTCTCCCTGGGGCCCAGGGCTTCCCATTATTCTACTACCTCTACCTTGCATTCTGTCCTTTGTGCTATTGTTGTCATACATTTTACTTTTACATATGTTATGAACCCCAAAATACATTTCTGTCATTTTTATTTAAAGAGGCAATTATCTTTTAAAGAGATAAAAAAGTGTCTTTTATATTTATCTTTTCTGGATCTTAGCATTCACTAACCTAGCTAGAAAACTGTGAGGCAAGAGACCATTCTTTATCCTATGTTGGTCAGTTGACTTTATTTCTTTGAGTACTTTATGTCGTATCCAGCTCTATGTATAATTATTTGCTATCTTGGGACTTCCCTGGCAGTCCAGTGGTTACGACTTTGCCTTCCAATGAAGGGGGTGCGGGTTCGATCCCTGGACGGGGAGCTAAGATCCCACATGCCTCCGAGCCAAAAAACAAAAACATAAAAAAAAAAACCCCTAAAACATTAAAAAAGAAACAAAAACAGAAGCAACATTGTAACAAATTCAGTAAAGACTTAAAAAAAAATTATTTGCCACCTCAAGACTGACTGATTGGCATTCTAAGGCCCTTGATACTTTGAGAAGAGGTGTATATGAGTGTCATTGATGAGAGTTGGATGGCTGCTTTTTCCTAAGGCATAGGCATTTGTACTAGAATTCTTTGCCAAGTGAGGTTAGCTCCTTTTCATACGTAGACTGGGTGAGCCCTCCTGGAACCTGGCTCCCTGTGTTCATACATGGAGTATATACAGTGAGATGCAGAGCAGCAGGTGTTAAGGAAAGCTGCAAAATACTAGACTACATCTGATGCATCAGAGCCTATAGTAATGTATAATATTGCAGTCAGTGAATATAAATGTGGCTGTGGAGGACCCACCCACTCCTTGGCTGGTACTGCCCCTCATATGTTGGCTTGCCCGTGTTTTCACTCTTTCTTTGCCTTCTAGACTTATGGATTTGAGGGAGGTGTGTGAAACTCATCATGGCAAATATGCTTATGCGTACAGATGCTTGCCCATACATGTGCTGCAAACATTAGTTGAATTATACTTATAAATAAAACTGGTAGGGCTTGTGTTGTTAGGTCAGACACACGGGAGACCTAGGGTGTCTAGGAAGCAGTGGACTGGGGTGCAGATGTCTTTTGTTATTTGGAATGGGGGCGTTTAGTCTCACTGCACTTTGAGTGGTGATTTTTATTCTTATACTGTTTGACTACAGTAGCTCTTTGTTATTGGGGAGGTAGCCAGAGGTCCCCCTCCAAATTCCCATATGGAATTCTCAGGCTTGGTTTTATGGATGAGGAGGAACCAGCTGTATTAGTTGGGGGTTTAATCCTGCCTGATATGTTGGTTTTATAGATATAATCTGTGACCTACTCCCTGCTGCCACTGTCTATTTATATGATGCCTGTCACCATGGTATCTGAGTACGTGCAGAAATATATTTAGACTAACCTCAACTTGAATATAGAAAGGAAGAAGTCTTGCCTTTCTCATTGCCCTATTTTCAGCAGTTACTATTTTCCACCAAGTTATGGAAAGTTAAAAAGCTCTTCTCTGACCTCTAGGCTACCCAGATCTCCTATTTTGAGTAAAAGGTTAGGTCTTAAAACTCTCCTCTGATAAGACAGGAGAGTTGAGTCAGATAACTGAGTTTTAGGGTAAGATGAAATAGTTCTTTACCTTGGAGAATATAATGAAAGATATGATCTTTGCATCTGGAAAAATGTCCATTTGCACATACGTATTTTGCATATAATTTCAGAGAGTTCATGGACCTTCTTCTGAAGCCCATCCATGTTCCCATGTTAAGAATCCTGTCTTAATTTTGGGTTCCATGGCCTCCCAATTCTGTTTTCACAGAACATCTTAGTACTTGGTTAAATAGTTTTTCTTTATTTACTGACTGTGCTGCATTCCTCCTGGGAACTTTAGCTTAGTATTTTCTCTCAACTTCTGGAGGCTAAAGACCTTGTTAGTCATTATGTTTTGTTTCCTACACAGGAAACAAACACACTATGTGTGTTTCCTATACATTCCTACAGAACTTTGGGTTTCTATTTGAGCATATCACATTGTTTTGCTATGTTTGCATATGTCTGTACAATGATTTGCTTAAATATCTATCTTTCCTCTTAAAAAAAATTCCTGGAGGGCAGGGCCTGTGTTTTTTTTTTGCTGTACGTGGGCCTCTCACTGTTGTGGCCTCTCCCGTTGCGGAGCACAGGCTCCAGACGCACAGGCTCAGCCACTTTGAGGCATGTGGGATCTTCCCGGACCGGGGCACGAACCCGTGTCCCCTGCATCGGCAGGCAGACTCTCAACCACTGTGCCACCAGGGAAGCCCAGGGCCTGTGTTTTAATCATTGTTTTATTCCTAGCACACTACTTGGTTTGTAATAGGGGCTCAGAAGACATTTGAATGGATAAATGAATGGATGCATGGGTATGTAGAATTTCCATTAATGATGAATCAGCATTCTCTTAAAGCAGCACAATGTTGTGTTTGGACCTCAAAAAAAAAATTAGAATATTTGTTGTCATGTATCTTTTTCTTTCTTTTTAACATCTTTATTGGAGTATAATTGCTTTACAATGTTATGTCAGTTTCTGCTGTATAACGAAGTGAATCAGCTCTATGTATACATATATCCCCACATCTCCTCCCTCTTGCATCTCCCTCCCACCCTCCCTATCCCACCCCTCTAGGTGGTCACAAAGCACAGAGCTGATCTCCCTGTGCTATGAGGCTGCTTCCCACTAGCTATCTATTTTACATTTGGTAGTGTGTATATGTCAGTGCTACTCTCTCACTTCTTCCCACCTTTTTATTTGAGTTGCTGTTGTAAAGGGAGCAGTGATAATTTCTCTTTCCTTTGTCTCTTTCTTCCTTACCTACAGATAGATGGATTGCTTTTAACCAAGTGAAAATGGAAACTTAGATGGTTTCTAATCCATTAACCAAGTAATGAGCAGAATGTTTAGAGGCAAGCATGTAGTTGTTAGAGAGGGAAATACTTGAACAGAACTTCATGGAGTCAGCTTATTTTACTTCCACTGCAGGCAGAAGGGGCATTGGGGAGGCAGCCTGCATTTACATAGTGTAGCTTTCCACAGTCTGAAAACATGGGTTGATTTAAAGGCAGGTTTATATTGGTGTTTTATATTTGACATTTATCTATGGATCACAGTCCTTACCCTTTCCCTCTGCTGCATCCCTGGGTGATAAGTCATTATTTTTATCGCCATTTGTTGGAGAATGTATAGAAGGATAAATGACTTGCTAAGGATCATGGAACAAGACACTAAACAGAGTCATGGTTAGAACTTAGAGTTTCTGACTCCTAAGCTCAGAAGCAGATCACTAGGCAACATTTGCCTCCCTGCAGAAAGAGGGGCCCCCAAAGCCCCCAAAACAATCTGTTCAGCTTCACTGTGCTAAATAGCATCCAAAGCATTCACAGCTTTGTGAAAAAGAGAGAAACTGTACATGGCCTGACCTTTCAGATACCTACTGGGAAAAATAGAAAACCCAGAGGGTGTCACAACTTTCTGGATCCAGCTGGCACTCTCATCACTGACAGAAGCCTATGACTTCATGGTTAGGTACACCTTGAGACGGGGAATTGAGAGCCTTTCATTGGGAGCTTGTTATACTGTAGTTGTTGTTATACAGGATTGAAAATTATCAAGAGAAAGACTGACCTGAGCTGTAGATTTCTTTGGCAGTTCTTGTATAGGTATAGCTTTGACAGATTGCCAGCCCCTCCTGATCTGGGGAGACTATCCTTTGAGTTTTTAATTGTCTGCTTCTTTTAGTTTAGTTACTTTTTTAAACTTTTAATTTTGATATAATTATAGACTCACAGGAAGTTGCAAAAATAGTACAGAGAGTTCTTGTACCCTTCACCCAGCTTCCTCCAATGGTGATATCTTTTTTTTTTTTTTTTTTTTTTTGCGGTACGTGGGCCTCTCACCAGTGAGGCCTCTCCCGTTGCGGAGCACAGGCTCCAGACGCGCAGGCTCAGCGGCCGTGGCTCACGGGCCCAGCCGCTCCGCAGCACGCGGGATCCTCCCGGACCGGGGCACGAACCCGCGTCCCCTGCATCGGCAGGCGGACTCTGAACCACTGCGCCACCAGGGAAGCCCCAATGGTGATATCTTATATAACTCTATAATATTGTTTCTTTTAGTTTTGAAGAGGGTATCCAGGTGGGAGAGAACATAGCAGTAAACAGAGTATATGGGAAGAGGAATTTTGGCAGCTGTTATTGCTATTTTGTTCTTAAAATTGCTTTTTAAATTGTTCTTCCTATTTCCCCCCAATTTTCTCTGATTTAGGGGAATATGTTACAAGATGTATTCTAGGCTTGGTGTGCCTAATTAAGACTGCTCTAGCTTCCATGTGCAAAAACATGGAGGCTTCTTTCTTCTGTGGATAATCAGTTCCTCTCAAAATTAGAATGTTCTAATATAGGGTCATTAGAAGGTATTTCTCTCTTTTCATAATTTTGTTATGAAAGATTCTGTATAGCAGTGTACAAAGCCCCAGGATTGAAAAAGAATGCCAGGAAACCATTTTTTCCTTCAAATCATCACATTTGGCTAAATCCAAAATTTATACTATTTTGAATCTTTCTCTTAGAAACTTGGCAAAAGCAAAAGATAAGAATTTCCAACAAGTTTAGCTTGTTAGAGGGAGAAAAAGATTCCCACCTAAAAGCCCCTTAAAAGAGTGAGAAATCTCTGTTCTTTTCTCTGCACATGAAGGCACTTCCTATCCAGAGAAATGTCACCTCTCATAGGCCCATTAGCATCTTGTCAACTAAAAGAGGCAGAGGAAAGAATAGTTGTACTTTTGTTGCTCTGTCTGTACTGGTTGTATAGGAAAGTATCATTTGGTTTCATAAGGTATTGTTCCCTGGATCTCAAGTGAGCAGGACAAGTCTGTTAGTGGTTTTCCCTAAAACCACTTTCTTGGTTTAACCAAGAAAGTAAAGTTCTTGGTTCTACATCAGATGGCTCCACTGAGACATGGTCTCATTGACTACTAGGTTTCTTCAAGGGTGATTTTTGACTACCTTTCAATTGGGCAATGTTGGAAAAAATAAGCAGGTGGTATAGGGCCCTAGAAGAAGCCAGTAGCTTCTGAGCATGCTTAGTTAGAGGCAGCTGCACAGAAATGAGGTGTATGGGATCTTGCATTTCTGAGTCTAAGTTCCATATGGGAACTTTCACATGAAAACTCATTTTCATGGTAAAGAGGGTGGGTGGTAACTCTGAGGATTGCAGTGTCCCCAAGTAAAGGGGAAATTGGAGATAGCTGAGAATTTTATTTTCTCTTTTAGCAGATACACTTTAACAGCAAGGAAAATGGTAAGACAGAACCTAACTTCCATTTAAAGAAAGGATTTGTTCTTTTTTCCAGTTCATCTAGAGGGGTGTGGAGCCTTTAGACAGTGCAGTTTGTTGACATACTGACTTATTATTGTGCTAAAATATACATAACATAAAATTTACCATCTTAACCATTTTTAAGTGTATGTTCAATGGTATTAAATACATTCACACTGTAATGCCGCCATCACCACCATCGTTCCCCATAAATCTTTTCATCTTGTAAAACTGAAACTATTCTGTCTTTATGATTTTAACTACTCTAAGTACTCCATGTAAGTGGAATCATATAGTATTTGTGTTTTTGTGACTGGCTTATTTTACTTATAATGTCCTCAAGGTTCAAGAAATCAGATTCTCCCCCTTCCTGCAGATTTAGCTTTTTTTTGTTATTATAATTATTTTTTGCTGCACTGCGCGGCTTGTGGGATCTTAGTTTCCTGACCAGGGATTGAACCCAAGCCCTTGGCAGTGAAAGCGCGGAATACTAACCGCTGGGCCACCAGCGAATTCCCTGTTGTTTTTGTTTTCGATTGTAGGCTGTCTCTGTGCTGAGGATCAGCCTGAGGTGTAAACTTAATGTTTTCTTAGGTCTCTTCTGAGCCTTTTCTTGGGCATGTGCAGTCACTCTCTAATTTTCCCTGAATATGCAGTTGTTTCTGAATGTCCTAGTTTTTTTTACTTCTGAATGCCTTCTTGGTTAATGTTTATATTATCCTAGTATTTACCTTTTTTTTTTTAATTGAAGTATAGTTGATTTACAATGTTGTGTTAGTTTCTGCCATACAGCAAAGTGATTCAGTTATACATATGTATATCCATTATGGTTTATCACAGGATATCGAATATAGTTCCCTGTGCTATACAGTAGGACCTTGTTGTTTATCCATTCTATATATCATAGTTTGCATCTGCTAACCCCAAACTCCCAATCTGTCCCTCCCTTACTCCCTCCGCCCCCGCCTTGGCAACCACAAATCTGTTCTCTAGGTCTGTGAGTCTGTTTCTGTTTCTTAGATAGGTTCATTTGTGTCGAATATTCTAGTTTTTAATGTCTGGCTCCTGAAAGGGAAAAAGCAAAAAATGAAGGTGGGGGAAAAAGGGGCACTAGCCCCTTAAATCTGGAAGTTACTTATCAGGAGGGGGAAGGGCTTGCAACAATGAGGGGAAGTGCAACAAAAATGGCTGCCCACCTCTTTGTCTGCACCTCTGTGATCAGAAGCAGCAATCAGTGATCATAGCACAGATCCCCAGTATCTGGAAGACAGGGCCCTTTTTGCCCACCCTAGCTCCTGCAAGCTGTGTGCAAGCTGCTTCAGAAACAGGTGCACAGCTGCTTACCACAGGCCTGGGATTGGGTGATAGGTAGCTGCTAATGTACTAAGAGTTTGAAATTGACCAAAATGAACCAAGTTTACCATCCAAGTTTTCCTCTGGAAGTTGCAAACCTTCATCGGAGGCCAGAGTTCTAAAATAGTTACATCAGACAGATTCTGCCAGTGCAGTTACTGCCTAGGTGGGAAGAGAGATTCCTGGTGTTTCATGCTTTGCCACCTTCCCAGAATCCTCCCATTGGATATACTAACTTTTGTGCTCTGTTCACCTGGAGAGGCTCATAGCATACAGCCAAAGCCATTTCATTTTCTTGTTTGATTCATTGGTCTCAGTTTCAATGAGGTGCTTGGGTTTGTAGCCAGACAGTTGCCTGTATTCTGAGAAGCCACCTAGTGTATTTTTAAATTATTCTGCTGGTAAGTGTTGGTTTCTGAGTCTTTCCTGTGCCACTTGGCTGACCGACAATGAGCCTGCTGATTGCTGGCAATGTCCCTGAGTAATTGGTGATTTTGTCCAGAGATGCTAGAATTGGCTAGAGTTTATAGTGCCTCTGGGGTTTTGGAGGCATTGACTTGTTACACTAGTGCTATTTCTAGTCTGTCATTTGAGTTCTTCTACCTCTCTCCTAAGCAAGTGAGGAGCTAAATATTTCTCTTCTGTCAGTTACTGTGAAATTATCCATACCCCCTAATGATTGGGTTTTGACCTGGGATCTGTGGCATCTCATCCTAGCTCCATGCCAGGCCACAAAATAGGGCCTAGATGAGTCCTGTCTTTGCTTTCTATCTCTTTCTCTTCATAGCATGTAAAAGCTGTTCAAACAGACAGCTCTCTCTGACCCGATTCTTTGGAGACATTGATTTGTGCTCTGCTGGAGGCTCTGTGTCTCCTTCCTGTTTTTAATCTTATTTAAATGTCATTCACTTGGTTTTGTAATTAAACCTCCCCTCTGCTTCTCTGAGACAGGCGCTGAGCTACCACTTAATTGTATCTTCCTGTGGTTGGCTTGTTCCTCTCTGCACCTGGTTTACTTCAATGTCTGGGACAGGTTTTAGTTCTGGAGAAGTTCGCATATCCATTATTCATTCCACTCTCCTACACGGCAACATGGTTTGCTGCTTACTACTTGCAACCTTCTTCTCCTCCCCTTGAATTCAAAGCAGGATAGGAAAAAGTCTGGGAAAGTCCTCATTGTGTGGGGTACATTAATGCTAGGAACAGTTCTGTGAACAAGGTTCCTTGTGGAGTGAGAGGGCCCAGTGTAAGACAGCAGGATTCTCAGGTGGGTGGTACTGAGCTCTTCTCATTTGAGAAACAGATTGGCTGCTTTTGCCTCTGGGAATTCACTTGGGACTCAGGGAACCATCAAGGTACTCATTCCTGGCGCACTTCCCAGAACCTGCACACTCTGCTTTATTTCACTTGAGCCTGCATGCAGAAAAGTCAGAACGTCTGTACACTGCTGCCATATTTGATGCACAAGACTCTCCAAGGAAAGAAACTAGCGCCAGAGCTAAGTAGGAGCCTGACACTTGCCTCTAGTACAGAGTCAAAAGAGGCAGCTGGGGACTTCCCTGGTGGCACAGCGGTTGAGAATCTGCCTGCCAATGCAGGGGACACGGGTTTGAGCCCAGGTCCAGGAAGATCCCACACGCCGCAGAGCAACTAAGCCCATGCACCACAACTATTGAGCCTGTGCTCTAGAGCCCGTGAGCCACAACTGCTGAGCCTGTGTGCCACAACTGCTGAGCCTGTGTGCCACAACTTCTGAGGCCTGTGTGCCTAGAGCCCAAGCTCTGCAACAAGAGAAGCCACTGCAATGAGAAGCCCACGCACCGCAACGAAGAGTAGCGATTGAGAGGGGGTACCCTGCTTGCCTCAAGTCGAGAAAGCCTGCGTGCAGCAACTAAGACCCAACAACGAAGACCCAATGCAGCCATAAATAAATAAATAAATAAATAAATAAATAAGAAAAAAAAAAAGAGGCAGCAGTTGCTGCCAATTTGTAGTTCCTGAAAGCAAACCCAGAAACTAAATTTTCAAAGTGCCTGGTGGAAAAGACTTTCCAATGAAGAAACAAGTGTGTATGGAGCACCCACTTCCCTACAACTTAAACTTATTGAATGTGTAATGTAATACTTCAAATGTTTCACTGACACAACTTTTCTGTTTTTCACTCAGTGCAGGTTAAGAGTATTTGGAGCCTGGTCTCTGGATCCTCATTTAGTAGAAATAGAAAAGATTAGGAGGCAAACCCAGGATCCCTAAGGATTTCCTAGAATATTTTTAGTATAGTTGACCCTTAAACAAGTTGAAGGTTTGGGGTGCTAACACCGCCCACTACTCCCTCCAACCCTGTCAAAAATCCACCTATAACTTTACAGTCTGCCCTCCCTATCCATGGTCTCACATCTGTGGATTCACCAACCACGGATCATGAAGTACCATAGTACACATTTATTTTTAAAAATCCAAATATAAGTGAACCCATGCAGTTCAAACCCATGTTGTTCAAGAGTCAACTGTACTTCGGTACATTGTTAGCTTTGATTATAAACTGATTATTATTCTGAGGACTGCCATAGTATTGTCTTGAAGGCTGTCCAGTGTTCATTTTCAATTTGCATTCCTGCTCAAGATCTGTGGCTCTCTGTTGATTGAGTATATTTGGATCCTTTTCTTTTCCCCATCAAAAAGGAAACACCTTTGTATGTTTAGCCCTATACTCAGTATTGTGTACCATGATGTAGATTTCAGCTCATCAGTTACACTGAGGTTACAGAAAGCTGGGATGGGTTGGGATGGAGTGTTTGCAGGGCTCATGCTAGTGTCTGTGGAAAGAAAAACATTGGCCTCTTGTTAGTTAATTGGTAAAACATACATAAAATTTACCATTTTAAGTGTACAGTTCATTGGCATTAAGTACATTCACATTGCTGTGCAACCATCTCTACCTTCCACCTCCACAATTTTTAAAATTTTCTTAAACTGAAACTGTATCCATTAAACAATAAGTCTGCCTTCCCCCCTCTCCACACCCCTGGCAACCACCAATCTACTTCCTGTCTCTATGAATTTGATTTCTCTAGGCTCTGCATATAAATCGAATTATACAGTCCTTTTGTGACTGACATTTTTCACTTAGCATAATGTCTTCATGTTTCATCCATGTAGTAGCATGTGTCAGAATTTCCTTTTTCAGGCTGAATAATATTCGAATGTATGTATATACCACATTTTGTTTATCTATTCATGTGTCAATGGATTCTTGTATTGCTTCCACCTTTTGGCTATTGTGAATAATGCTGTTATGAATACTGATGCACGAATACTTGAGTCCTTGCTTTCAACCTCTTGTTTTTGAGAGTGTGCAGGTTAAAGTGTCTTAGGTCAGTGGAGTGAAATCCTGAGACACTTACAAGAGAGATGGACTTGAACTTACATGATTTTTCTTTTGGTCACTTGGATGTGTGAGGGGCTGATTAAGTGGAGTTCTGACTAAAGTTATGGTTTTGGGTGGCAAATATAGGTATTGGCCCTAGATAGCTTGCTCCCGCACACTTATTTAATCTTTCTGAATTTCAGTTTGGTTATCTGTTAATTGGGACCACTAATACCTACTTCATTGGATAATTAATAGGATTTAGTGAGAGTGATGTACTTTAAGTGCTTTACATGATGCCTAGCATCTAGCAGACACCTAATAAATGTTACCTCCCTTGCCATTTATGACTTTTGTGTTTCTCCCTTTGAGAAGAGATGAGAATACAGTTTGGGGGAGGTGATTTCTGTAGTTAAGTGTCTCTTTTTAAGGTGTCAGGTGGAGCACAGTAGAAAAGAGGAAGGTTTGAGATACAGTTGTCTCTCCATATCTGCATCCACAGATTCAACCAACCATGGATCAAAAATATTTGAAAAGAAAATTCCAGAAAGTTCCAAAAAGCAAAACTTGAATTTGCTGCATGCTGGCAACTATTTACATAGCATTTACATTATATTAGGTATTTTAAGTAATCTATAGAGATGATTTAAATTATACAGGAAGATGTGTGTAGGTTACACGGCAAATACTACATCATTTTATTTATTTATTTATTTTTTTGCGATACGCGGGCCTCTCACTGTTGTGGCCTCTCCCTTGCGGAGCACAGGCTCCGGATGCGCAGGCTCAGTGGCCATGGCTTACGGGCCCAGCTGCTCCGTGGCATGTGGGATCCTCCCGGACCGGGACACGAACCCGTGTCCCAGGCGGACTCTCAACCACTGCGCCACCAGGGAAGCCTACATCATTTTATATAAAGGACTTGAGCATCTATGGAGTTTGGTATCTGTGGAGGGTCCTGGAAACAATCTCCACGCCCCATCCCCCTATCCCCGCTCCCCATCCCCCCATCCCCGCTGTGGATACCGAGGGACCGCTGTACTTTGTGTGAGCTTCTGACACAGTTATTGACTTGTAATTGTTGTCATTCAGCAGAAGGATGTGATGCATTTCTCTATATGATATATCTATCTGGCATTGGTGTTTTGGGATAGCCTACTCCTGGGGCTATGAAGGATGGGGGCCAATGAGAATTGTCTGTTAAGACCTGGAAGGTCTCAACCACCAAGCTTGTCATCTGAAAAGATTCTGCAGTAAGCTGTGCCATTCTGTTTTTTTTTTTTTTAATTAATTAATTAATTAATTTTTGGCTGCATTGGGTCTTTGTTGCTGCGTGTGGGCTTTCTCTAGTTGTGGCGAACAGGGACTACTCTTTGTTGCGGTGCATAGGCTGCTCATTGCGGTGGCTTCTCTTGTTGCTGAGCACGGGCTCTAGGCACGTGGGCTTCAGTAGTTGTGGTGCACGGGCTCAGTAGTTGTGGCTCGAGGGCTCTAGAGTGCAGGCTCAGTAGTTGTGGCGCACGGGCTTAGTTGCTCTGCGGCATGTGGGATCTTCCCGGACCAGGGCTCGAATCCGTGTTCCCTGCATTGGCAGGCAGATTCTTAACCACTGTGCCACCAGGGAAGTCCCTGTGCCGTTCTGTTTTGTGGATGAGTAGCCATTGCTCACCTAATGGGCAAAACTGTTTACACAGTAATGGGTTTCTATAGCATAGGCCCTTTTTCTTTGGAAATCTCTCAGACTAAGGATCATGTCTTTGGTGAGGAAGAGCTTGTGTTAGTCCCTTCTCCCCTGCTTCCTTTTAAAACTATTATTTAAAAATTAGAAACATGGTAAACCAAAGGGTTAAATTAAAAAGAAAAAAAAAGTATATCCTGCCCCTCTTATCTTCACAATGACTACAACATGTATTGTACTTGATACCAAACTCTTATAGACATATGACTAATTAACAATACTACGTTTATACAACCAACCCCTTATCTTTTGTGGTTATCTTAACTCTTCCCTCTATGTACTGTTACTTCTGTGACAGTTTGGTTGGCTATGTGCCCAGATGGCACCAAGTGGACAAGTGGATCAAGGGCAGTTTTCTAAAAATGTGTGTGTGTGGAGAGTGGTGAGCCAGGAGTCAGCCAACATGAGCTCTGTGCTACTTGTGTGTTGGCACCGAGTACCAGATCTCTGCTGTCCTTGAACCTGCCCCTGGCCCAAGGCTATTCTCTGGCCTGCAGTTAAACCCTGTTCATAGCACTATACCATAATAACTTATGAATAAGCCTGGATATTAATTGTTTATACTCATGTCTTTTGTTTGTTTGTTTCAGTTCTGATTTTGCATAAAGAAGGGAGATCTTGGCTCCATTTGAAGTCCAGATCTGATCATATTCCATCTTCAGTACATAATTTTGAAGGAGGCAACCCTGAGTGAGGGAAATAGGAACAGTTTTAGTTGACATTTATTATTATTATTTTTTAAAGATACTAAGAGGAAGCAGAAACAGAAAGGGAGATAGAGGTGTGTGAAAGGTGAGATTTAAAGGAGGGAGATAAGAGCTGATGTAGAGGGCCTGCTGAGGCAGTTTATGCTGAGAAAAGCTACTGGGTGTGTTTTAGTGTTGAGAGTGAGTAGAGGAAAGGTAATAATGAGGTGTTAAACATCTTTACTCTAATAAATAGTTGAAGACCAAGAAAAGGAGAGGATCAAATACATGAAAATAACCTTGGAGCAGCCAGTAGGTGGAGAAAGTTATATAAACCAGTCTAGAGAAGTGTTGGTAACAGTATAGTCAGGAAGTCTAAGCACACCATTTATACGTAAGCTTCCTTCCCTTTAACATTTGACTGCATTTAGCACCTTTATTTGTTTAATCTTATGTTAATGGAATGGTAGAAAGAACACTAACCAGGAGACCAGGTTCTAGTCCCTGCCTAGTCACTAACTAGTTGGCGTGGTGGTGGGGGGTTGTTTTCGAATCCAAAAAATGAGAGAGTTGGATTAAATGACCTCTAAGGTCCTTTCTAGCTCTAAAAGTCTAAAATCAGCTATGTCAAAGCCTCACAGACTTTGAACTCCCTTCACGTCGGGTCAGAGGATAGAAGACAATGTGTGTATAGTGATGTGTATAGAACACTAAACAGTTGATAGAATGAGTGCAAAGTCAGATGTTGAAGGAAAAAATCATTATTTTATGAGATATTTGGGACATTCCTTCTTGAAGAGGAATCGTGGTCCCTGATGTCAGAGGCTTGTGGGAGCCAATTTTAAGGTTGCTTTGTTCATTTTAGCTGCCTATTAAATTCCCTCTAGAGAATGATAACTTCCAGGTAAGAAAACCCTGGCTTTTTTAAGAGGGTAGGGGGTCTGACCTGAATTGTCAGAGGCAGAATGCAGGTTTCCCCTGACACTGACTCTCAGAGTATTGAAGTGCTGGACTCTCCTTCTCAATACTGTTTGGCTCTGCTGACATCTGTGGCAATTGGGACACAGGCCACCTCTTGGCCTGTGCCAGAATTGCTCTTCCTCCCCTCATATTTATCACGTTGTTATCCCTGACTCTGAATCCCAGAGATCAAGACTAGCTGTAGTCTAGCAGAGGAGCAATAAATCATTGCTCTCACTTTCTTTTCTCCAGGTTTTCTACCCCTTAATTACCACATAACCACTTCTGAGGCTGCATCTTTGTGCTGTATGTGCCTGGGACAAAAGCCCTCCTTGATTGGATATGTGCAAAAGCAGCTTTGTCTCTATCTAGCCATTATGTTTTGCAGAGTGCCACGTGTGTTACCCATCCTTTTCTCTTGTATCTGGTGAGTTTAAGGAGTCTTATTGTCAGGTGATTTATCCATTAATAGGGCTTTTCTAAGCTCTGGGGTTAGGGGGTGGACTGGGCAGCCCCTACTCATTAAGGAGAGAGGTTTGGGCTGGATGAGTGCTTGTTTTTTTTCCCCCCTGCTGCCGTGCTGCCCGGCTTGCAGGATCTTAGTTCCCCGACCAGAGAGTGAACCCAGGTCATGGCAGTGAAAGCGCTGAGTCCTAACCACTGGACCACCAGGGAATTCCCTTGGGTTAGTCATTTTTATGTGGATTTTAGCCAGTCCCCTTCATTTTCTGGGCTCCTAGTAGGAGCTAAGCAGGTTGTGTGATCCAGAATGGGCTCCCGTGGAGCTTTTTTGGGGTCCAGTCCAATAGATCACTTGTTAACAGACAACATCAAAAGGGCCAGCTGCCTATCATTTGCCTTTCCATTATGAAACCTCAGAGAACTTGAGTCAGGGTGAAGAGTTCATAAATGAGGATACCTATCTCCTTCATCCCTAGCAAGCCTTCTTTTTTTTTTTTTTTTTGGTATTTGAAGGGAAGGTCCAGGCTTTAGAAACAGAATATAGACAAGCTATTGTACTTTTGCCTGCTGTTTCTTTACTGTACTTGTGCTTTTAGAGGATTGAGAGTGAGGGGTGTTGTGTGGCAGGCAGCAAGTGTCTGGAGAGACTTACTTCTACTCATCATTCCCTGCTGTTTCAAATCAAAGCTCACATCTCTTTTCTAAGAGTAGTAAACTTCACACAAAGCTCAGACAGCATGGGAGAATGGACTTCTTTGCTGGCAAAGAAGCCGATATGGTCTTAGAAAAGGAGAGGTCAAGCCTTTTTTTGTGTGTCTGTGGAAGTAGGAAGGGTTGAGGGGGAGAAGACAAAAGGAACATCAAATACTTGCAGCTGCTGAACCCCTTCTTTATAGTTCCCCATCAAACAGGGGAAATAGGTACAGGGGCAGTAGTCATGATGGGCAGAGAAGCAGAATTTATTTTATAGTCTTAGTTGAGAGAGTATAAGGCAACTGATAAATTATTTTATGCTTAATATTTATTTGCAAAACTGTCTTTAAAGCTGCACTGTTAACCTAGGGACTTGGCAGTCAGTCTCATGACTGAGATTGCTTGGGTTTTAGCACTGTCTCTCCTCATTAAAGATTACAAGGCAAAAAGGGGACCTTTTCAGTAAACGTTGTCACAGTCGAGAGAGGACAGAGCAGGCTGCACTTTTGTTTAAATATTTAGTACAGTTAAGGGCTTTTTTTTCCCTTCATGAGCTCCATTCTTTTTTTTTTTATTCCTAGGTATTTTATTCTTTTTATTGCAGTGGTAAACGGGAGTGTTTCCTTAATTTCTCTTTCAGATTCTTCATCATTAGTGTATAGGAATGCAAGAGATTTCTGTGCATTAATTTTGTATCCTGCAACTTTACCAAATTCATTGATTAGCTCTAGTAGTTTTCTGGTGGCCTCTTTAGGATTCTCTATGTATAGTATCATGTCATCTGCAAACAGTGACACTTTTACTTCTTCTTTTCGAATTTGTATTCCTTTTATTTCTTTTTCTTCTTTGATTGCAGTGGCTAGATCTTCCAAAATTATGTTGAGTAATAGTGGTGAGAGTGGGCACCCTTGTCTTGTTCCTGATCTTAGAGGAAATGTTTTCAGTTTTTCACCATTGAGAATGATGTTTGCTATGGGTTTGTCATATATGGCCTTTATTATGTTGAGGTAGGTTCCCTCTATGCCCACTTTCTGGAGAGTTTTTATCATAAATCAGTGTTGAATTTTGTTAAAAGCTTTTTCTGAATCTATTGAGATGATCATATGGTTTTTCTTCTTCAGTTTGTTAATATGGCGTATCACATTGATTGATTTGCATATATTGAAGAATCCTTGCATCCCTGGGATAAATCCCACTTGATCATGGTATATGATCCTTTTAATGTATTGTTGGATTCTGTTTGCTAGTATTTTGCTGAGGATTTTTGCATCTATATTCTTCAGTGATATTGGTCTGTAATTTTCTTTTTTTTGGTAGTATCTTGGTCTGGTTTTGGTATCAGGGTGATGGTGGCCTCATAGAATGAGTTTGGGAGTGTTCCTTCCTCTGCAGTTTTTCAGAAGAGTTTGAGAAGGATGGGTGTTAGCTCTTCTCTAAATATTTGGTAGACTTCACCTGTGAAGCCATCTGGTCTTGGACTTTTGTTTATTGGAAGATTTTAAATCACAGTTTCAATTTCATTACTTGTGATTGGTCTGTTCATATTTTCTGTTTCTTCGTGGTTCAGTCTTGGAAGCTTATACCTTTCTAAAAATTTGTCCATTTCTTCCAGGTTGTCCATTTTATTGGCACAGAGTTGCTTGTAGTAGTCGCTTAGGATGCTTTGTATTTCTGCGGTGTCTGTTGTAGCTTCTCCTTTTTCATTTCTAATTTTATTTATTTTTTATTTTTATTTTTATTTTTTTTGCGGTACACGGACCTCTCACTGTTGTGGCCTCTCCCGTTGCGGAGCACAGGCTCCGGACACGCAGGCTCAGCGGCCATGGCTCATGGGCCCAGCCGCTCTGCGGCATGTGGGATCTTCCAGGACCGGGGCACAAACCCGTGTCCCCTGCATCGGCAGGCAGACTCTCAACCACTGCGCCACCAGGGAAGCCCCATTTCTAATTTTATTGATTTGAGTCCTCTCCCTCTTTTTCTTGATGAGTCCTCTCCCTCTTTTTCTTGATGAGTCTGGCTAATGGTTTATCAATTTTGTTTATCTTCTCAAAGAACCAGCTTTTAGTTTTATTGATCTTTGTTATTGTTTTCTTTGTTTCTATTTCATTTATTTCTGTTCTGATCTTTATGATTTCTTTCCTTCTGCTAACTTTGGGTTTTGTTTGTTCTCCTTTCTCTAGTCCCTTTAGGTGTAAGTTTAGATTGTTTATTTGAGACTTTTCTTATTTCTTGAGGTAGAATTGTATTGCTATAAATTTCCCTCTTAGAACTGCTTTTGCTGCATCCCATAGGTTTTGGATCATCGTGTTTTTGTTGTCATTTGTCTCTAGGTATTTTTTTATTTTTCTCTTTGATTTTTTCAGTGATCTCTTGGTTATTTAGTAACGTATTGTTTAGCCTCCATGTGTTTGTGTTTTTTATGCTTTTTTTTCCCCTGTAATTGATTTCTAATCTAGCGTTGTCGTCAGAAAAGACGTTTGATATGATTTCAATATTCTTAAATTTACTGAGGCTTGATTTGTGACCCAAGATGTGATCTGTCCTGGAGAATGTTCCATGTGCACTTGAGAAGAAAGTGTAATCTGCTGTTTCTGTATGGAATGTCCTATAAATATCAATTAAATCAATCTGGTCTCTTGTGTCATTTACAGCTTGTGTTTCCTTATTAATTTTCTGTCTGGATGATCTGTCCATTGGTGTAAATAAGGTGTTAAAGTCCCCCACTATTATTGTGTTACTGTTGATTTCCTCTTTTATAGCTGTTAGCAGTTGCCTTATGTATTGAGGTGCTCCTATGTTGGGTGCACATATATTTATAATTGTTATATCTTCTTCTTGGATTGATCCCTTGATCATTATGTAGTATCCTTCCTTGTCTCTTGTAACATTCTTTATTTTAAAGTCTATTTTATCTGATATGAGTATTGCTACTCCAGCTTTCTCTTGATTTCCATTTGCATAGAATATCTTTTTCCATCCTCTAACTTTCAGTCTATGTGTCCCTAGGTCTGAAGTGGGTCTCTTGTAGACAGCTTATATATGTGTCTTGTTTTTGTATCCATTCAGCAAGCCTATGTGTTTTGGTTGGAGCATTTAATCCATTCACGTTTAAGGCAATTATCGATACGTATGTTCCTAAGACCATTTTCTTAATTGTTATGGGTTTGTTTTTGTAGGTCCTTTTCTTCTCTTGTGTTTCCCACTTAGAGAAGTTCCTTTAGCATTTGTTGTAGAGCTGGTTTGGTGGTGCTGAATTCTTAGCTTTTGCTTGTCTGTAAAACTTTTGATTTCTCCACTGAATCTTAATGAGAGCCTTGCCGGGTAGAGTACTCTTGGTTGTAGGTTCTTCCCTTTCATCACTTTAAATATATCATGCCACTCCCTTCTGGCTTGTAGAATTTCTGCTGAGAAGTCAGCTGTTAACCTTATGGGAGTTCCTTTGTGTGACATTGGTCGTTTTTCCCTTGTTGCTTTCAGTAATTTTTCTGTCTTTAATTTTTGTGAATTTGATTACTCTGTGTCTCAGTGTGTTTCTCCTTGAGTTTATCCTGCCTGGGACTCTCTGCGCTTCCTGGACTTGGGTGGCTATTTCCTTTCCCATGTGAGGGAAGTTTTTGACTATAATCTCTTCAGATATTTTCTTGGGTCCTTTCTCTCTCTCTTCTCCTTCTGGGACCCCTATAATGCAAATGTTGTTGCATTTAATGTTATCCCAGAGGTCTCTTAGGCTGTCTTCATTTCTTTTCATTCTTTTTTCTTTATTCTGTTCTGCGGCAGTGAATTCCACCATTGTGTCTTCCAGGTCACTTATCTGTTCTTCTGCCTCAGTTATTCTGCTATTGATTCCTTCTAGTGTATTTTTCATTTCAGTTATTGTATTGTTCATCTCTGTTTGTTTGTTCTTTAATTCTTCTAGGTGTTTCTTCTTTAATTCTTCTAGGTCTTTGTTGAACATTTCTTTCATCTTCTCTGTCTTTGCCTCCATTCTCTTTCTGAGGTCCTGGATCATCTTCACTATCATTATTCTGAATTCTTTTTCTGGAAGGTTTCCTATCTCCACTTCATTTAGTTGTTTTCTGGGGTTTATCTTGTT
Organism: Phocoena phocoena; assembly: GCF_963924675.1. NCBI lineage: Eukaryota > Metazoa > Chordata > Mammalia > Artiodactyla > Phocoenidae > Phocoena > Phocoena phocoena. The sequence goes on from NC_089234.1 coordinate 26,555,047, forward strand.
CCTTCATCTGGTACATAGCCCTCTGCCTTTTCATCTTGTCTGTCTTTCTGTGAATGTGGTTTTGTTCCACAGGCTGCAAGATTGTAGTTCTTCTTGCTTCTGGTGTCTGCCCTCTGGTCCATGAGCTCCATTCTTATACAGAGCTGAAGCAGTAGGTTCTACAGTATATCTGGCACATCTGTTGACCAGTTAGAATTAAAACATTTTCTTCTTAGCAGTGATGTTTGAAACAGTTACATAACTAAAACTTAGTGACTTGGGATGCTAGCATCCTAGGGTGAGAAGGGGACACTCAATAAACTGAGCAAATATAATGTGGAAATCACCATGCAGGAATAAATTTGGAACACTGAAATGTCCATTTTATAATCAAATGTCTGACCTCAATTGCTGTTTACGAAGTGGCAAAAAGGAGATTTTTAAAAACCTGTGGGCAGGTGAGCAGACATGTGCTTGGGAAGGTCAGTGCTTTCTTCAAATACACCTACTTTGCCTGCTTTTAAAAAGTCCTTAGTAGCTGTGATGTACTCATTCTAGCCCTCTTTGGATTTCTGTAGAGCTAGTTTACTTTCATTGCTTTCATTTAATAACTTTATTGATTATGCTTTGATTACCTTATTGATGCCTTTCCTTCTTTTTTTTTTTTTTTTTCTTTTTTAAGCCTTGATAAATTTGCTGAAGTTCCTTATGTCCAATGAGACCGTACTTCTGGCCAAACACAACATTTTTACCTTAGCCCTTATGGTGAGTAGCAAAAAAATATATTTATTTTTATGAGCTGTACCCTAAGGCAGAAGTGGGCTGGTTTGAGACAGGAGCTGGTATTCTAGGGATTAAGTCATAGGGAAAACCAGGCCTTTATTTTCCCTTTGGATCAGAATCTCTACACTGGTGCTCCCCACTTTCACCTATGTCTTTGGAGAACCTGGGGTCTTTCATGAGATAATGGTAAAACACTATTATATGATATTCCCACCAAACAGATATAAGAGGTGTAAATTAATTTCAAGAGCATTGATAATACTAAAAAGTAGAAAATAATTAGGTAGTGGTGAGTTTTGAGTACTTATAACTTGATTTTAATATAATTTATTGAATTGCAAGTTTATATAAGTTAATCTTTAATAATGACTTTAATAACCAGCTCACAAAATTTCTGAAAATGTAACAATTAACTCTTGCAAGACAATAAGGGCTGGCTATAGCACACTACTGATAATACCCTTCTGGTCTTCATAGTATGATACCTGTTTATGGGCTTTTGCTTCTTTTTTAGATTGTGAACCTATTTAATATGTTTATCACATATGGCGATACATTCCTGCCCACCCCCAGTAGTTATGATGAACTCTACTATGAGATTATCCGCATGCACCAGAGCTTTGACAACCTCTACTCCATGGGTAAGCTGTCTTCTTTTTATTCCTCTCTCCCCATCAGCTGTGATTTTTGGTATATGAGAGGAAAAGACTACATAAGATTCTCCTCTAGTTGCTTGGTGCCCTTGCTTGGCACAGAACTGTGTAGTCTCCTTTTCTCAGGCAATAAGAAAGTATATGTGGACTTCTTTGCCTTCAGGAACTCAGAATTCATCTCAGTAGAAAGCTGGTTAACATCCCTGTAGCCCTTTCTTGATGTTTGTGAAAGAGAGAGAATAGGGAGGCTTGTGGATTTAGTGAATACCAGTGAGATCCCAGTGAGAGTGAGTGGGAGTTGACAGCAGCAAACAAAAGAGCTTGGATCCCAAGGGAACATTGTGTGATTTGAGAAGGTACAGGGTTTTAAGGAGTTTTAATGTACCTAGGTATTTTTAGCATAACTCACAAGAGGAAGTGGGCATTAGATAAAAATCTTTCTTGCAAACCTTTTGGTAATTGGCTCACTGAAAATTTACTCTGTAGCCGTAATGAGTATAACTTACTTCTGAAAGAGGTCATGTATCCCTGTAAGTTTGAGTGAAGAGGCTACTCAAACCTACCTAAGTTTGAAAGGTGTTTATAGTGCCCAGAAACAGCCACTCAATAAAGCGGTCTATTAAAAACCTCCAACTTATTAGCTTTATTGGGATGTAATTGATATATAATAAGCTGCACCGTTTTAAAAAAATTTTTTATTTATTGGCTGTGCCACGCAGCCTACGGGATCTTAGTTCCCTAACCAGGGATGGAACCCGCGCCCCCTGCAGTGGAAGCGCAGAGTCTTAACCACTGGACCGCCAGTGAAGTCCCAAACTGCATTCTTTTAAAGTATACAATTTTTAATAAGTTTTAGCATATGTATATGTACATGAAGCTGTCATTAAAATCAAGATAATGTACATATCCATCCTCTCCCTAAAATTTCCTTGTGTCCCTTTATGTCTCTTTTACCACCTCTGTCCCTCACCCCCCCATCCCTGGACAACCAGTGACCTGCTTTCTGTCACTGTCGATTATTACTTTATCCCTTTCATTGGGTCTATTCGTGAAAAGTTCATATTTTGCTTGCGACTCCTGTATCATGAGAAAGGTAGAGGGGATTTGGAGCAAATACCTGGAGAAAGAGTAGAAGCAAACCGTGGAAAAGGATTGCCTAGGAGGACAGAATTTTTTCTATTTCCCTGCTCTCTTATTCTCAGTGTAATAGCTTTAGCATCAGGTCAGCTCCCCTCAGAATATTAAGTTCCCACTGTCACATCAAGACACACGTCTCTTTTTTTTAGGAGCTAGGAAGTCTTCCATGAGAACCCTCTGGCAAACTTCCCACTGGCAAAAGGTGCTCAGAGTACCCTCGTGTGGTTTGCATGTACCTGGTTTTACCAATGTCCTTGTTTTCAAGAATGTAGGATTTTCCAAGGGTGAAGAGCTACCCCAGAGGCTTTAGCACCCATTAATAGATGAATAAAGATGTCTTTCAGTGAGGAAAGGAAAGAGAGTTGGAGTGGGGGAGATATTTTATAGACGTCTGACTTATCTGCTCAACTGTGCCATATACACAAATGAGATAAACCCTTGTAGCCACAGCAATAAGATGAGAGAGGACATCTGGGAATGCTCAAATCTGCTAACGGAATTAAAATGGTAACCAAGAAAGTACAAATAGGAAAGTGAAAATTTCACTAAATGAAACACAACAAATAGTAGGAGGTGGCATGTTTCAGTGCTCTCCATTTTGTATAAAGTATGAGAAACTTCTGGTGGAAAAAAACATTTAAGTCAAGTTTTTTGAGGTATAATTTACATATATGGTAAAATTCACCCTAAATGTACAATTCTGAGTTTCAACAAATGCATATGGAAGTGTAATTATTATAGAAAATCAAGATATAGAAGGGTTTCACTATCTCAAAAACTTCTCTTGTGCTCCTGTGAGGTCAACTCTTCCACCCACCCCAATCCCTAGCAATCACTGATCTGTTCCATGTCTGCATGGTTTTGCCTTTTCTAAAAAAATATATAGAGGAAATCATACAGTCTTTTGAGTCTGGCTTCTTTTTTTTTTTTAATTAATTAATTATTTTACTTTTATTTGCTTTGGGTCTTCGTTGCTGCGCGCGGGCTTTTTCTAGTTGTGGTGAGCGGGGGCTACTCTTTGTTGCAGTGCGCGGGCTCTCATTGCTGTGGCTTCAGTTGTTGTGGAGCACAGGCTCTAGGGTGCGCAGGCTTCAATAGTTATGGTGCACTGGCTTCAGTAGTTGTGGCGCACGGGCTTAGTTGCTCCGCGGCATGTGGGATCTTCCCGGACCAGGGCTCGGACCCGTGTCCACTGCGTTCGCAGGCAGATTCTTAACCACTGTGCCACCAGGGAGGCCCTGGCTTCTTATACATAGTAATTTGTTTGAAGTTATCCATGTTGATGCATGTATCAGTAGTTCATTCCTTTTTATTATGGAATAATATTCCATTGTGGGAATATGCCAGCTCGGTTTATCCATTTATCAGTGGAAGGACATTTGGGAGGTTTCCAGTTTTTAGCGATTGTAAATAAAGCCCCTGTAAACATTTTTGTACACAGTTTTATGTGAACACAAGTTTGCATTTCACTTGATTACATACCTATGAATGGGATTTTGGGGTATTATGTAAGTGTGCGTTGAACTTTTTAAGAAACCACCAAACTGTTTTCCAAAGTGGATGTACTATTTTACATTACTTACAACAGTATGCAAGAGTTGTAGCCACTCCATATCCTAGCCGGCTTTTTTTTTTTTTTTTGGCTTCTTACAGGTGTGTAGCGATATCTCATTATGGTTTTAATTTGCATTTTCCTGATGAATAATGGTGTTGAGCATCTTTTCCTATTCTTATTTGCCATCCATATATCTTTGGTGAAGGATTTGTTAGATTTTTTGCCCATTAAAAACAAATTTGCATACCCGTATTTATAGCAGCACTATTCACAATTGTCAAAAGATGGGAGCAACCGAAATGTCCATCAGCAGATGAATGGATAAATAAAATGTGATATATACATATAATGGGTTGCTATGCAGCCTTTAAAAAGAAAGAAATCCTGTTACATGCTACAATGTGGATGAATGTTGAGTATACTATGCTAAGTGAAATAAGCCAGTCACAAATTGTTTCCACCTATATGAAGTATCTAAAGTAGTCAAATTCATGGATACAGAATGGTGGTTACCGGGGGTGGTGGAGAGGGTGCAAAGGGAGTTGTTTAATAGGTACAGAGCTTCAGTTCTGCAAGACAAAAAGGTTCTGGAGATCTGTTTCACAACAGTGTACATATACTTTACATCATTGAACTGTACATTTAGAAATAGGTTAAGGTGGTAAATTTTATGATTGATATTTTTTACCACAATAAAAAGAAATATACTAAACTTTAGACTTTATTTGGATTCTGCTAATTCCTCTAATGTTCCTTTTGTATTCCAGGATCTCATCCATTGCTACATTTACTCGTGATGTCTCCTTAGTCTCTTTTTATGTGACAGTTTCTTAGTGTTTGCTCAAGTTTCATGGCCTTGACAGTTTTGAGGAGAACCTTCTTCAGTTTGGGTTTGTCTGATGACTTACTCATGGTTGGACGAGGGTTATGCGTTTGGGGAAAGAATGCCACAGTGTCAGCGTGTCCTTTTCGTCACATCAAGGGTATATGTTATTAAGATGACTTAATCACTGGTGATGTTAATCTTGATCACTTGGTTAAGGAAGTGTTTGCAAAGTTTCTCCTCTGCAGGATTGCTTTTTCCTCCTGTTCCGTGCTCTGTTCTTTGGAAGAAAGTCACTAAATGCAGCCAACTTTAGAGTTAGTATTGTACCACTTCAGTAAAATATGCAAGCTTTGCTACTATATAGGGTTCTCTAATCACCAGCCCCCCACACTTACTTTGATATTATAGTTGTCATATGTATTACATCTACATTGAAAACTCCACCAGACAATGCCATAACTTTCACTTGTGACAATCATCCAAATTCTAAAGAACTTCAGAGGGAAAAATATATTTTTTATATTTGCCTATATGTTTTCCATTTCTGTTGCTCTTTTTATTCCTGAAGATCCAAATTCCTTTCTGATATCATTTCTCACAGTCTTTAAGAATTTTCTGTAGCATTTTTTTGGACTTCTGGTGACAAGATTTTTTTTGTTGTTTGTTTTCTTTCATTCCTGAAGGGTATTTTTGCTGGATATAGGATATTGAGTTATAGTTCTTACCTTTAAGTACTTTGAAGATGTTATTCCCCTTTTTTTGGCCTGTATGGTTTCTGATAATAAATCTGTGTTCGTTTGAATCATGTTCCCTTATTCGTAATATGTTGTTTTTCTCCTGCTTCTTTTAAATTACTTTTCCTTATCTTTGGCTTTCAGAAGTTTGATTATATGTTTTGGCCTGGTTTTTCTTTGTGTTTATCCTGTTAGGGGTTTCCTGAGGATCTTGAATCTCACCAAATTTGGGAGTTTTCAGCCATTCTTTAAAAAAAAATTTTATTTATTTATTTATTTATTTTTGGCTGCATTGGGTCTTTGTTGCTGTGTGCAGGCTTTCTCTAGTTGCGCCAAGTGGGGGCTGCTCTTCGTTGCAGTACGCGGGCTTCTCACTGTGGTGGCTTCTCTTGTTGCGAAGCATGGGCTCTAGGCGCGCAGGCTTTAGTGGTTGTGGCACGCGGGTTCAGTAGTTATGGCTCACGGGCTCTAGAGCGCAGGTTCAGTAGTTGCGGCACATGGGTTTAGTTGCTCTGCGGCATGTGGGATCTTCCTGGGCCAGGGCTTGAACCCGTGTCCCCTGCATTGGCAGGCGGATTCTTAACCACTGTGCCACCAGGGAAGCCCCAGCCATTCTCTTTTGCAAATTGTTTTCTGCCCTTAATTTCTCTCTCCCTTTCTTCTTGGACTACAATAACACAAATGTTAGACTTTCTGATACTGTTACACAGGTCTCTGAGGCCCTGTTTTTCCCCCCATTTTTTCCTGTTCTTCATGTTTAATAATTTCTACTGTTCTGTCTTTAGGTTTACTGATTTCTGTGTCAATCCATTCTGCTATTAAGTCCATCTAGAGAATTTATTTTACATAATATATGTTTTACTTCTAAATGTTTTAATTGGTTCCTTTTTATAGTTTCAATTTCTCTCCTGAGAAGTTCTACCTTACCATTCATTCATTCAGGAATGTTTGCCTTTTTCTAATGGAGCATGTTTGTAATAGTTGCTCTAAAACTCTTTGATAATTTTAACATCTGTGTCACATCAGGCATCTGTTTGTCTTTTCTTTTGAGACTTTGTTACATTTTCTTGTTTTATTGTATATCCTGGTTCTTTGTATGTCCTGGTTCCTTATAAGTTGAGTAGTTTTGGATTACATCCTGGACATTTTTCTTATGTTGTGTAGACTCAGGGTTCAGTTATAATCTGGAGGGTTGTTTTTTTTTTTTTGGTATTAGTAGGCAATCAATCCAGTTAGACCACAGGTTCTTTCTCACTTTCTGTAGGTAGTGGTTCCAATATCAGTTCAGTTTTCAAAACCCTTTCTGTGCTACTTTGGATCTGGTGCACATACTCACCACTCAGGAGACTGGACTGTAGTTCAAATAGCAGTTTAGTTTTTAAAGGGTTTGCTTTGCTACTTTGTATTTGTTCCGTGCTTGGTCAGCTCCCATGAGCCTAACTTTCATATGCGGAATTAGAGGAACACTTTCTCCTGGTCTGTCCAGGATTCCCTCTATGTTCTCTGGGTAGCAGAAGCCCCTTTTCCTGGTTTCTGTCTACAGAAAGATGAGGTTTCTATTGAAGTTTTAGCCATCCACCCAACTCCTCTATCATGCATCTCTGTGACTGTCTGGATCTTGAGGCAAACCTGCAAAAGAAAAATAGGAAAAAAGAAACCCTGGAAACCCACTTTTGTGGGTGTTTCTCCAAGTTTTGACTCCCCTCTATAATCTGTCTGCTTTTGTTTAATTTTCAGAGCCCTCAGGTAATACTTTTTATATTTTATACAGGATTTTTAACTGTAATAAGGAGAGAGAGGCTGAAGTAGGCTTACTCTGCCACACTGGAAGTGGAATCTCATCTTCAGTTTTTAGAGACATTTTTGCTGAATATAGAATTTTTCTTTCAATACTTAAAAAAATGTCATTTTGTTGTTTTCTGGCTTGCATAATTCCTGATGAGAAGTCTAGTGTCATTCTTAGCTTCATTTCTCTGTATATATCTTTTTTCTCTGCATGCTTTTAACATTTTCTCTTTATTGCTGATTTTCAGTAGTTTATCATGTGCCTTAACATGGTTTTCTTTATTTTTCCTGGAGTCTCTTGAGCTTCTTGGATCTGTGGATTTCTGGTTTTCATCAAATGTGGAAAAGTTTTGGCTGTTAATTTCTTCAGATATTTTTCTGTCCCCTCTCCTCTTTTCTTGTTTTGGAACTTCAATTATATATATGTTAGACCTCTTGACAGTGTCCCATAGGTCACTAAAGCTCTGTGGGTATTTTTTCCTTTCTTTCCATTTTTTTTTGGTCTTTTCTCTCTCTTTCATTTTATTTTATGTATTTATACTATTTATTTTTGGCTGCACTGGGTCTTCATTGGGTCTTCGCACGGGCTTTCTCTAGTTGCAGTGAGTGGGGGCTACTCTTTGTCGCGGTACACGGGCTTCTCATTGTGGTGGCTTTTCTTGTTGCAGAACACTGGCTCTAGGCGCATGGGCTTCAGTAGTTGTGGTGCACGGGCTCAGTAGTTGTGGCTCGTGGGCTTAGTTGCTCTGCAGCATGTGGGATCTTCCTGGACCAGGGGTTGAATCTGTGTCTTCTCACTGTTGTGGCCTCCCCCGTTGCGGAGCACAGGCTCCGGACGCGCAGGCCCCGTGGCCATGGCTCACGGGCCTAGCTGCTCCGCGGCTTGTGGGATCTTCCCGGACCGGGACACGAGCCCGTGTCCCCTACATCGGCAGGCGGACTCTCAAGCACTGCGCCACCAGGGAAGCCCAACAGGTATATTCTTAACCACTGTGCCACCAGGGAAGTCCCTGTCTTTCATTTTAGATAGTTTCTATTCCTCAGTCTTCAAATTCACTGATCTTTTCTTCTGTGTTTTTTCTAATGTGCTGTTAATCTCATTAATCTCAATTCATTTCATCCTAGTGTATTTTTTTGTTTCATAAAGCATTTTCTTCCCTAGAAGTTCTATTTAGACTTCTTTCTTTAATATGTTCATTTCTTTCCTCATCATGTTTATATTTTCCTCAATCTTCCTGAGCATATGGAGCATATTTACAATAGCTGTTCTAATGTCCTTTTCTGCTAATTCCATCATCTCTCTTCATGTCTAGATCTGTTTCTATTGACTGATTTTTCTCCTGCTTATGGGTCATATTTTTTTCTGCTTCTTTGAATGCTGGTCATTTTTAAATTGGATTTGTAACATTTTAATGTTAATGTTGTAAGTGCTTGATTTTCTTATGTTTTTTTTTTATATAATGTTGGACTTTGTTCTGGAATGCAGTTGTGTTGTGTGGAATCAGTTTCATCCTTTTAGGGTTTGCTTTTAAGGGTTGTTAGGGCAGGTTGAGAGCAACTTTTATTATGGACTAATTTGGCCCCATTACTAATGCAGTACCCATCTGCAGACTCTACCTGATAACCCATGTATTAGTAGGTTTTTCCACTCTTGCTGGTAGAAATGCAAATTATTTTATTTGTGGAGCCTTCTATGAGCGCCACAATTTCTTCTCTTTTCCAGTGGTTCTTCACCGCCAGCTTTGGGTAGTTTCCTCTTCCCTGTGTGAAGATCGGTGCTCAGCAAAAGATGGAAGAGGACCCCTCTACAAACTTCCATAGTTCCCTGTCAAACTCCCTCCTCTACAGTACTCTACCCCACAAATTCTAGGTGCCTTGGCCTGCCCAGTTGCTTATCTCTATGTCTTTGGCTTGGCACGACTTCTGGATTCTGTTTAAGTTCCTCCTCCCTGCCCTGTAGGCTAGAAACTTTTTCACATAGTAAGTTGGGGTAATCGTAGGGTTCACCTTGTTTGTTTTCCGTCTTCAGGGATCACAGTTCTATATACTTGTTGTCCAGTGTCTGAAAACTCTTGTTTCATATATTTTGTTCAGTTTTCTATTGTTTGAGGTAGGAAGGTTAATTATGTCTTGATATTCTATCATGGCTAGAAGAGGAAGGCTCACTGAGACTTTTTTGATAAAGGCACACATTTAATATTCCTATGGCATTAATTTATTGCAGTGATATCCACTGAATAGGAAGGACCTTGACACAAGCTGCCCTGAACCATAAATGATACCATATTTTGAACTGTTTTTTTCATTAAAAAAAAAGATAATTAGAAAAGAAAAAGCAAGGTAAAAAACATTTTTACAATCTCTCCTTTCTAGTATGACCACTGTTTTCATAGTTGTATATTAGTCTACTTGTATGCATAGTTTTACATAGTTGTAATTATGTTTTCCTATTTCGTGTTTTTTTAAACCGTCAGAACATTTTCCTTTCTTTTTGTAGTTTTCTTAGGTCTCTTTCTCTCTCTCCCTCTCTCTCTCATTTTTTGCATAGTATGGATGTAGTTTATTTAACCATTCCTCCTTTTCATGGAAATTACAGTTTCCAGTTTTTGCTGTTACTTAACTCTCTTTCTTTAATGGCCACATGGTATGCTATTTTTGTGTACCATAATTTACTACATAAATGATAACCTTAGCTTGAGGCATTTAGGGCATTTTGAGATAATTTTGTGTTTAAATTTGGTAACTTAGAAAAGAATGTAAAAGCCTATGGCATTTCTAAGGGAAATGCAGTGATGAGGTCTGGGTGCTTGTTCACTAAAAACAGAAGTGACAGGATGTTAACAGAGAAATAATACATGGACAGGGTTAAATACCTCTCTGAGGTAAGGAGAGTAAAATTCAGCTCAATTCTATAAGGGTTAGGTCCTCACCATCAGAGAATTTATGATTTAGTGGAGGGTCTAGTGAAAAACAGATGCATCTAAACAGTTTTTGCAATTGAGTTGAAAAAAATACATCTGACCTGCTTGAAACAATTTTGTTCATTACGCGAATAAATTTGCACAAACACTAGGTGAAACCTGAGTTCAGACTGTAGAGCTCTAACTTGAAACTATATCAAGTTCCCCTTCACTAAATCTTGTAAATTAGAAAAGCAGCTCTCTGATCATGTTTTATTAAGGCTTCCATCTTCTCTTTCATAAAATTGCATGAATTTATAAAAATGAAGTATTGCTAGAATAGATGCAGAATAGCCAGATGAACTTTCTTTCCCTATTACAGTTATAGGCCCTCCCTCTAGTAAAGCTGCTGCTACTACTCTTCTTGCTAGAGGAATACTGGTCAGGAGTAGGTAGTGATGGTACTCAGGTGTAAAGTTCCTATGCAGATTGATTACACATTTCTTAATGTTACTTAGGCTGTGACTTCCAACCTTTGAGAAAGTCTCAGGTACATTCTTTTATTTGTTTGGGAGACAAGTCTATTTAAATTCATAATAACTAATACTTATATAACATTTACTATGTGCCATGCACTGATCTAAGGCTTTATATGTAACTTATTTGATTTTCATGATTATACTTTCATATAAGTATTAGTATTATTCTCTAGTAAGTGGCAGGGGCTAGACTGGGACTCCGACAGTTGGCTTCAGAGTTCACACTCTTAACCATTCACTGTGTAAGTGCAGGCTGTAGAACCATTCCCTCTAGGTTTAAATTCTAGCTCCATTACCTACAACTCTGTGAATGAACTTGATCAATTAATTATTTGTCTCCTCCGAGTCTCATATGTATGCTGTATTGCATATAACCTTTGTCCAATTTCTGGCACATAGTAAACTCGCTACATGTTTAGCTCATATTAGTTATTCACTCGTTAAAAACATATGCTTGGAGTGCCCACCATATGCTTGCTCTTTCAAGGAGCACTTGTGCTGGTTTGTCTCTTTTCCAAAATAGTGTAGGTACTGTAATGTGTGACCATGAAGCTCATAGCTGATAGAGGATATGATGATTTGTATTTCCATCATTCCTTCTTCTGTGAGTAAGGGTGGAAAAGAGACTTTGGTCAGAGAAGGGAAGAATATTCCTGTTGATTCATGTTGCAGGTCACACAGTTAAGTCAGAGGAGCTAAAACAGGTTACTCCGTGATTGAAACATGACCATGTTCTATCTTGCAAGGTTATTTGTCCTGTTTGACCCAGCTTAGACCTTCAGGAGAAAGACATACTGTATGTGGAGCAGGAGGGGGCACTTGCTCAGCTGGCCAGTTCCACTAAATCAGCCCCAGCCATTAGGGAAATGATAAATGTGGCAATCAGGTGACCCATCACACCCCAGTGTAGATTTTAAATGAATGCAAAAACTAGCAGGGAGTGGAGAGAGGGGAGCCCAAGGCAGAGGAGAAGTAGAATATTTTGATAGAAAGTGAAAAAAAGAGGAAAAAGTTTGCGGTAAAGATAGTTGAGAATAAGCCCTTACTTTTTTCCCTAGATGAAGATGTCTTAAATAGAAGATTGGCCCAGGCTCCGTTTGGTTATTCTAATAGTGATATTCTGCGATGTGTCTTCATTCCTCGTATTTGTGTTTTATACCAGGGGTCTAACACATCTTTGTTCTTTCCTTTTTTACAGTCCTGAGGCTTTCTACCAATGCAGGCCAGTGGAAAGAAGCAGCTAGCAAGGTGACCCACGCATTGGTTAATATCAGGTGAGGAATGAGGATTTATCTCTTTCAGAGTTCCTTGGCTCAGCCTGAGGTTTATTGTACCTTTCTAAGTGGAGTGTGTTGAACAGCACCGCTATTTTAAGCCCTGATGTCTGTAGGAGTGGAAGAAATTGTCATATTTGATCAAGAAAAGCAGGAATGCATGTGTCTTTCATTTTGTCATATTGAAATAACTCACAGTGTTTGCTCTTCTCTGAATTTTCTTACCAAGAGATGGTTGCAAGCCCGTTTCAGCATCTTTGTTGCCAAAGTGTTTTCTGTGTATAGGTCATCTGAAAGCTGTTGTGTGGCAATTTTTTCTGTCATTCTCCAAGAGTTGAATGAATGACTCATGGGGATCTGGAACTTTGACGTTTTGCTTTACATGGCTATTTCTGTTTGTGGTAAACAGAGCCAAATGGAGCTCATGGGGCTAAGTCATTTCAGGTTTCTTATGAAACAGCAAGGCAATTATAGCGTGCTGTATGTATTGGATAAAATTGAGTCAGACATGGAGTTGGTTTAGGGTTTTGAGGAAGTAGCACACACTCACAGGAGTGAGCTGTTTGTAAATGGAGAGAATGTGCCTTCAGTATTATGAAACCTAAGGCTGACTTTTCTTACGTGCCTTGCTCCCTTTGTGCCTATCATTTTTCATTTTCTCAACAGTTATTATATTGCTCTTGCAAACAATTGAAAAATTAACATTGAGTACAAGAGGCAAACCCAACAGATGGGGAAACTTGATTTAGCTCCAGATGTAAGCCTTGCCAGACATTTCCAGTAATAGTAATGCACATTTACAACTTGGTATAGATTCTAATTTGTGACAGAGCTGGGATTGTGTTTATTTCTATATCTTTCTTTTCTTGCCCTTTTTTTTTTTTTTAAAGGTAAAATGTCCTGTCCCTGCAGTGATGTACTAGTGTTTGGCAAATCTGGGAACAAAAGAAAAAGTGTGAATTGTGTGTGTTGGGAGGGCTGGGATGAGGGAGCATGGGGGTGAGATGTGCTAACAAGATTGTATTGAAGGTATTGAAGGTTGATCTGCCTTACCTGACGCGAGACATTTTTTAGTAAACACGGTTTTATAAATCTCACAACTAAATACATAACTGCATCGAGCAAATAAGCCAGATACTGTAGTAAGGCCTTATGATAAATGTGATTTTCTGTAGGATTCAGGAATTACAAACTGCTTTCTCCCAAATATCCCTTTGTGACCCAAGGGCAGTATGACAAATGTGAGTGTTTGAAAGAAACACCAGATTCCGGGCTACAGTAAGAAGTGCATATGGGTATAATTTATGTTGTGTTTATTTATTCATGTATTTACTTAGGCTTTCCAGGCAGTTCCTTTTCATCTGGGGCCTGTTTCCTTGATCACAATCCTTTATGCTTTCTTTATATCCTACCTTGTTGCTTTTCCTTTCAGTGGCTTCTGGCTTGGCTGCTGTCATTCTTCCCAAGGGCCATCAAACAGCTGATTTAAGCTATTGGCCTGTCCTTTTTCTTTTTTTTGTCCCTTTTCCGAATAGCCCAGAAACAACTGGCCTGAGATTTGAGCAGATAACCATGACCTCTTCCTTCTCTTTTTAGGTCTCTATCAGGCCTACCTATACCTCCATTTTCATTCCTCAAACTTCTTTGATGAACTTGCTGCAGCGAGTAATTATATCATCCTCACTGTTGCTAATGAATTAGACTTGGAGTATATGTAAAAAGTATCAAAGATCCAGTCAGTTTTTTCAAGAGGTTACTGGAAAGATGTGTTAGAATATCACTTATCACACTAAAGCCAGAGCAGGGGGAAATACTGGTGATGCTGAGCCTGCAAAAGTTTACTTTTTTCCTTTTTAACATTTATTTTCACTTAATAAGTGCTAAACTTGTTGCTGCTCTTTCTTAAACTGCTGTCTTCTTCAGTCGTCAGACTCTATAGCATGCATTATAAACTTTAAAAAAATATACTTTTTACCAATGAGGAAACTGAGTCTTAAGGATATTTGAATTGCAGAAATCCCACAATTGTTGTGTGGCAAAGCTGAGAATTACTCATAGGTCTTCTAATTCACAAGTCCAGGGCTCTTTCTTTTATATAGTAACACCTCCTTCTATAGTGTTACATCAAAGGCTCCTGGAGGTAAACAGAAAACTCAGTATGATGTATTGAAAGGGGCATGGGCATGGAAATTTGAGTTAGAGAAACTGGGTTTTTAATTTTTATCTCTACCACTTAATATGTGATCTCGAGCAAGTTATTTAGCATCTCTGGACCTCTTTCCACCATCTATAAAATGGAGGTCATGATGATATCAATTGTTTCACAGGGAAGTAGTTGTGAGAATTACATATAATGTAACATATATTAAAGTATTTAGTAAACTATAAAATACTGGTCATTTCATTTAGCGTAATGTCTGTACGGTCTATCCCTGTTGTAGCATGTGTCAGAATTTCCTTCCTTTTTAGGCTGAGTAATATTACTGTTTATTTATTCATTCATTCATTCATTTATGGCTGCATTGGGTCTTTGTTGCTGCGCATGGGCTTTCTCTAGTTGCGGTGAGCGGGGGCTACTCTGTTGCGGCGCGTGGGCTTCTCATTGTGGTGGCTTCTCTTGTTGCAGAGCACGGGCTCTAGGCACGCCGGCTTCAGTAGTCGTGGCACACGGGCTCAGTAGTTGTGGCTTGTGGGTTCTAGAGCACAGGCTCAGTAGTTGTGGCGCACGGGCTTAGTTGCTGCACGGCATGTGGGATCTTCCCGGATCAGGGCTCGAACCCGTGTCTCCTGCATTGTCAGGCGGATTCTTAACCACTGCGCCACCAGGGAAGCCCTAATATTCCATTTTATGTATATGCCACATTTTGTTTATCCATTCATCACTGATGAAACCCCAAGTGGATTGCTTCCACCTTTTGGTTGTTGTGGTTTTGGTTATTTGTACATGGGTGTACAAATATCTGTTCAGTTCCTGCTTTCACTTCTTTTGCGAATATACGCAGAAGTGGAATTGATAGATTGTATGGTAATCTTATGTTTAATATTTTGAGGAATTGCCATACCATTTTTCTGGTTTAGCATTCTGAGCCTTCCTTAGACTGTTTCCTAAGTATGTCTTCATTTATCCCTTCTCTAAATGTTAAAATGTTACCCGTAAAAGATGTTTTGCTTTTCTTTGTAGGTAGGCTGTGTTGCTTTGAATAAGGGTGTTCCAAGGAGTATTCTTTTCTCTGAGTTAGTATTCTCTTAGCTGAGGGCAAATAAGTGGTATGACTAAGAAGTCAGCATTCCACTGAGCCAATGGTAATGAGTGCTGCCTTATGCTCCTTAGCTTTGCTTCTTAAGAGCCTTGTGTTGTACATCCATGACACTGTTAACTTTGGGTGGTTTAGAAAACAAGAGACTGTCAGAAAATTGGACCTGTGGGTCTCCCAGGGATACTATGGGATATTTAGCTTCTGGCCACCAGATTGATTATCAACGACAGAGTGTATAAAGGCTCAGTAGTAAAGTTGTGATGGTATGCAACATTTACTTATGTTGTTTGTAAAGGTTGTATTGATCCCACACCTGGAAAGGATTTCTGTCTTTTGTTGATCCTACACCTGGAAAGGATTTTCTTTTTTCTTTCTTTCTTTCTTTCTTTCTTTTCTTTTTCTTTCTTCCTTCCTTCCTTCCTTCCTGCCTGCCTTCCTTCCTTCCTTCCTTTCCTCCCTCCCTCCCTTCCTTCCTTCCTTCCTTCTTTCTCTTTCTCCCTTCCTTCCTTCCTTCCTTCTTTCTTTCTCTTTCTCCCTTCCTTCCTAACTCCCTCCCTCCCTTCCGTCCTTCCTTCCTTCCTTTTAAATTTGGCTGCACTTCACGGCATGCGGAACTTCCCCAACCAGGGATCAAACCCCTTCAGTGGAAGTGCAGAATCTTAACCACTGGACCACCAGGGAAACCCCCTGGAAAAGATTTCTAAGGCAGAGTGAACAAACTCTTAGCCACCTCTCCTGTAGTATGTATGTTCTTTGATAATCACGGCAAGGGATTGGGTTGCGTGTGAAATTTTCAGATACCTAACAGCTGGGAGGGCCTCGGAGACTGGTTTGCCAGTTGATGACAGCTACAAGTTATGTCTTTGGGATCTTCTGGAACGCAGTGCATGCGATGGCAACCCTAACAGTATCTCACCAACAGTGAAAAGCAGCAGAAAGCCTGCAGACCTTTCTTTTTTTTGGAGTTTAGATTGTGACAGTGAAAACTAAAAGTACTTCTACTTGCTTGGAGGCCTAAATTTGCTCAAGTGTCAGTGTTTGCTTTTTACTTGTCTTTAGTGGCTTAGTCATGCTAGTTCTTTAACTGTCAAAGTTATTTGTGTTTAAACAATTTGTCTCTCTCTGCTTGATCCTTCAGAGAGATTCTTAAAATGCAGCTGCTGAGAAACTGCTATTTTTACTGAAACACCTGATGTCGTTAACATACAGGGCCCTATGTTTGTTCCTCCCTATCAGAGCGTTGTTCTATTGCTTTGCCACAAGAAAAATAAAATAGTATTGCTCCACCTTTAAAATTCCACTTGGTATAATTGTTACTTCAGCTGCCTTCACGTATCTACTGATCCCCAAAGGAAAAATACCCTGAGGGGCTATGTGCAGGGCTGGAAGGAAAACATTTAGAAGTTTTGCTTGGAGACTTCTATGCTAAATATTTCCCCTCACCACTTAGCAGGCTACCCCAGTGAGGTCCTGTACTTTAGGGAAGATGTCTGCTGACTATTAACCTAATTAGTCAGAAGAGAAAAAGAAAAATGTTAGACTAAAATCTGACCTTCATCTAACCAAAGAACTTTCAAGGTAAGTAATTTGAAGCCCTTAATGAATCTCTTCACGTTAACATCTTATTGCTTTTCACTTAATGAGCATTTTATTAGCACCAGGTTCACAATCCTGTTCTCTTGTTGCTCACAGAAATAGTGGCTGAATGACTGCAAATAGGTTTTTCTCCTGATCTGTAATTTTCTTAAGGTGGATAAAGTTTGATCTATGATATTACTCTATAGTTAATATATTAATTTTTCCTTTTATTTGGAATGCATTAAGCTAAAGTTTAGTTTGTCTTTGAGAATGACTTTTTAGATACTGCTGGGGTTAGTGACAAGCCTGGGGTTTGGAATGAGAATTTAGTGCATTTCTTTGTAAGTCTCTTAATTGTTCCCCAGTGAGATTGCCTCTTGTCCCCGTTTGCTCCACTGGTCTTTTTGTTCCGATGCTGAGGTGTGCTCCTCCCTCCTGCTTATGTGCTTATGTAGCTATTTTCCTTCATCCTAAAAAATACTCCCTCAAAAAAAAAAAAAAAAAAAGGAATGCTTTAAATGTACACTCTGCTGGGGGCTCTCAGGAACAAGAAAATCTCTCAGCACCCTCTGGATACGGGGGTTCATTGAGAATAACACCCTTTGGAGTGGGCTGTGTATAGAATTCTGACTGTCACGGGGTGAGGGGTACGGAACACCCTCAGGCAGTGATCAAGGCCACAGTTGATGGCCACAGAGTTAGAGTTGGGAAGGGAATAGAAGGTCTCATCCAGGCAAAATCTCCCCAAATCCCTTTGCCCATGCACCTGTTTGGGCTACAAAATTTGCCTCTTAGTCACAGCTCTCTTATCAGAATGGATACTGATGAGTTGAGAGGGGGAGCAGTTTGATGCCAAGCATTTCAGCTGAAAGATGCAACTTCGTCTAGTGAAAAGTAAATATGGACTAAAGTGACTAATGATAGAAGCAGAGGCATTGGGCAGATGGCTCCTGAGTAGCAAGGAGTACACGAACATAATCTTCTAGTCCAGTTGTCTGCTCTAAAGTGGCAGGCAGGCTCAGATTATCCCCGGAGTCAGAATTTATCAGTAATGACCTTTCTTCTGTTAATCAGACCCTGCAGATCTCCCATTACAGAGAATGAAAAGCATTATGCAGATTAAAACAAAGCACCAAAATGAGGCTGCTATAATATCATTTCCCCAATACCTGGGAACATTACATATTATTCTAATAGTTGCTGTTCCCTAATCTCTTAAGACTACAGCTAGAAATGAAAAACCAAACACTGAATCCCATGTGGTTAATCATCTCTTTTGCCCTAACTTGGTTTATGCTGCAAAGTGAGGTTTTGCATTAGGTTGTATCTAAGCTTGTGAACTGCAGTGCAGTAAAGAAGTCTTGGTTTAGGAGATTCAGATACTTATAATGAAATATTAAGATTTTTTTTGTTGGGGCTGCTGTGACTTTAGCATATAAAACCCCTCCTTACCTCAACCTGAAATTCCCTTGGGGTCTTTCTCCATTTTGCTTTGTAAAAAAAAATTGTGGGAAAATATATGTAACATAAAATTTACCATTTTAACCATTTTTAAAGTCTACAGTTCTGTGGCATTAAGTACATTCACATTGTTGTGCAACCACCATCATCACCGCCAGCCATCTCCAGAACTTCTTTATCTTCCTCAACTGAAACTCTGTACTCATTAAACAGTAATTCCTCATTCCCTCCTCTTCCCAACCCCTGGAAATCACCATTCTACTTTCTGTGTCTACTCTAGGAACTTCATATGAGAGGAATTATACACTATTTGTCCTTTTGTGACTGGGTTTTTTACTTGGCCTAACATCCACAAGGTTCTTCCATGTCATGGCATGTATCAGAATTTCCTTCCTTTTTTTAAAGACCAAATTCAGTCTTCCGTCATATATATATATTACATTTTCTTTATCCATTTATCCATTGATGGACACTTGCATCCTCCACCTTTTGACTACTACGAATAATGCTGCTGTGAACATGGGTGTAGAAATATTTGAGAACCTGCTTTCACTTCTTTAGGGTATATACTCAGAAGTAGGATTGCTGGATCATATAGTAATTCTATTTTTCATATTTTGAGGAATCATTATACCTTTTTCCACAGCAGCCACACCATTTTACATTCCCATCAGCGATACACAAAGGCTCGAATTTCTCCATAGCCTCGCCAGCATTTGTTATTTTCTGTTTCTTCTCAATCATAACCATCCCTGTGGGTGTGAAGTATATCTCATTGTGATTTTTGATTTTCATTCCCCTGATAACTAGTGGTTTTGAGTATCTTTTCATGTGCTTATTTTATTGGCCATTTGGTATCTTCCTTGGAGAAGTGTCTATTCAAGTCCTTTGAGGATTTTTAAATTGGGTTGTGTTGTTGTTGAGTTTTAGTAATTCTTTATGTATTCTGGATATCAATCTCTTATCAGATATATGGTTTGCCAATATTTTCTCCCTTTCCATGGGTTGCCTTTTCATTCTATTGATAGTGTCCTTTGATGCACAAAACTTTTTAATTTTGATGAAGTCCAGCTTACCTATTTTTTTCTTTTGCTGTCTGTGTTTTTGTTGTCATATCCAAGAAATCATTGCCAGTGCAAGTCATGAAGCTTTTCCCCTATGTTGCTCGAAGAGTTTTATCGTTTTAGCTTTTACATTTAGGTCTTTGATCCATTTTGAGTGAAGTTTTTTACATGGTGTACGGTAAGAGTCCAACTTCATTTTTTTGCATATGGATGTCCAGTTTTCCCAGCACCCACTTTGTTCTTTCTGAGATAACCACGACTCTGATTTCTTAATTTGAATCAGGCTGAATTTGGAACTTAACTGATAAGGTATAGAAATGGAGACTCCATGTTTTTTTCTGCATGTCTTCATTCCTTTTGGTTTTTAGGTTTGCTCATTCTGCTTGTTTAAGAGCAGGGACTCTAGAGTTAGGTTGTCTGAGTTTAAGTCTGAGCTCTACTGCTTACTTTGAATAAGTTATTTAACTACTTTTTGCTTGAGTTTCCTTATCTGTAAAGTGAGGATAATAATGGAACCTGTGTCATTGTTGAGATGATTAAATGACAATATATGAAAAGCACTTAGAATAGTGCCTGGCACATAGTCAATGCTATGTAAATGTTCATTATTATTATCTTTTTTAAAAAATTGCCATCCTGAATGTGCATAGCTGGGGGTCTTACCAGCCTTGGTTCTGATGATCTGCACAGAACCTCATTCTAGACAAGCGAGTACCTAACATATTCAAATTTGCTCAGTTCCTTTGGTCCCACCTCATGTGGACTTAAAAGGGACCAGAGATCAAAATGATATTATTACAGGCTGACATTAGGGGAACACTGAAACTTAGGCTGTTAGTCTGTGTCTTGGCATCATTGATGGGAAAATGGTTTGAATGGAGAGTTTATGTTTTCCATCACTTCTAGCCCTTTGAGATGTTTGATCATGAAACTTTGGCTTTATTATTTTCAGGTGAGCAGTCTGCCATCTTGTTATAATTGTAGTAAAAGAGAATGTCCTCAAAATGAATATGAGGGGATTTCCCTGGTGGTCCATTGGTTAAGACTCTGAGCTTCCACTGCAGGGGGCACTGGTTCAATCCCTGGTCTGGGAACTAAGATCCCGAAAGCCATGAAAATGGAAAAAAAAAAAAAAAGAATGTGAAAGGAAACTAACCAATGTGTTCTTATCTCTGGTTAGAGAGGTTATAGGTGTTTTAAAATTTTCTTTCTAATACTTTATTAAAAACAGCTATGGTTTGTTTTTTTTGGTAGATGCTCATTATTAGGCTAAGGAAGTTCCCTTCTACTTCTGGTTTCTTGCCTTGTTTTTTTTTTAATATTGGAAGGGTGTTGGGTTTTGTCAACTACTTTTTCGGCATCTATTGAGTCGATCATGTGGTTTTCGCTTATCCTATTGATATGGTTATATTACATTAATTGAGTTTCAGGTGTTAAACCAACCAATCTTGCATTCCTAGGATAAATCTCACTTAGTTATGGTTTATAATTCTTTTTATATGTTGCTAGACTCAGATTGCTAATATTTTGCTGAAGAATTTTTGTGTCCATATTCATAAGAGATATTTCTCTGTAGTTATCTTGCGATGTCTTTGGGTTTTTTATTTTTGGGGGGGGGACGGAAACTTTATTCACGCATGCACAAAGGTTGTGATATTAACCGAAGATGATGGTGAAACTTTCTCAGCATGCTCGCTCTGGCCGATGCCAGCCTGCGGTGAACCTTGGAACCTTGGAAGCTAATTCCGGTGCCTGGAACCGTCCCCACGTGGGCCAGGAGGTGCATTGGGGAGGGAGGAATCTGTCCCCTCCCCAGCAGTCTTACCTCATCCAGGGATGTTCAGAAAAAAGTGTTGCTGGGTCCCTGGTCTGTGATCCGTGGTCTGTGGCCCGGAGTGGAGAAATGCACACCAGGAGGATCAGGTCTGGCAATGAGTCCCCACCACCCAGCGATCCCTATGCACCCACTCACTCAACTGCCAGTTATCGGGTGATGTCTTTGGTTTTGATATCAGGGTAATGCTGGCCTCATAGAATGAGTTGGGGAAGTGGTCCCTTCTCTTTTGTTTTTTGGAAGACTTTGTGAAAGATCAGTATTAATTCTTCTTTAAATCTTTGGTACAGTTAATCAGTGAAGCCACCAGGGCCTGGGCTTTTTTTCACAGGTAGTTTTTTTGAGATTGTAATTCCTTCTCTTTGTTTCTTATAGGTCTGTTCAGATTGTCTGTTTCTTCTTGAGTTGGTTTTGGTAATTTGTGTCTTCCTAGAAATTTGTCCCTTTTGTCTAAGTTGTCTAGTTTATTGGCATACAGTTCTTTTTTTTTTTTACAGTTGTTCTTAACGTTACTTTTTTTATTCTGTAAGGTCAGTAGTAATGTTCTCTCCTTTATATCTAATTCTAGTAATCTGAATTTCCTCTTTTCTCTTTGTTAGTCTAGCTAAAAATTTGTCAATTTTGTTGATCTTTTCAAAGAATCACCTTTTGGTTTCATCGATTTTTCTCTTTTTTCTATTTCATTATTTCCACTCTTGTTTTTTTTTAATTTTCTTCCTTCTGCTTGCATTAGGCTTAGTTTGCTCTTCCATAAAACAAACCTTAATAAGTTTTAAATGATAGAAATAATACAAGGTATATTCTCTGACCACAGTAGAATGAAATTAGAAATCAACAATAGAAAGAAATTTGGTCGGAGAACATATGTTGTATAATTTTCTCCTAGGAGTCATACTCCATAGACAGTCCCTTATCTGAGCCAATAAAAACAGGCCATGATCAGCAGCTCCTACCTTGCTTGGGAGAAAATTAGATGTAAAAGATATGGCACAGGACAAGAATTTCTTCCACAAACCAACACTGACTCCAGACATAAAATGACGCACCTAAGAACTCTTTTGTGCACAGTATCAAAGTACTGTGTCCTCTCAGAAATTATATACCTCCAAAACAACTGTTCACCAATTAGTCCTATTACTTTTGTACCTGTACTCTTAGTTATAAAGCTCAACATGTAGGCAGTAAAAGCCAGTAAGCTCTGATTGCTCACATTTTGAGTGTAGAAAAAGAAATAGCTGTGGGCTATTAGTTCACCAAACAATACAGCAGGTTCTAGAATGCTGTGTCTAATATCTACATGTGAGAAAATCTCTCACAAAGGAAATGTATGTATCTAAACTCTAAATACAGACTTTTCCCCCACTATCACCTAGTCCTAGCTCCAGATATGAAAAAGTAGACAAAATTAGGGTCCTGTTTCTAATGCATCCTTTCTCAGGAAATATGTGAAATTCTTCCTTTATTCAACTTTGAGCCCAGCCCTCTGTCCGGAATCCAGCTACTGGAATATGAAATAGAAGGAGCTCCTCGGTGGGTTCCAGGTGCACGCTCTGAGAGTATCAGTTAAGGCCTTCTAGGTGTGGGGCCTCACCCTTTGTAAAGGCTAGTGTTTCATAGGAATGTGACAGCCAGCTTGAGGAACCTCATAATTGTGAGTTAGTTGGGAGAGATCTTATATGTATCTGATGACCTTATATTGTTTTTGTTTGTTTGTTTGTTTTTGTAATGCCAACTCTGTTTTATTTATTTTATTTTTAAATTAATTTTTATTGGAGTATGGTTGCTTTACAGTGTTGTGTTAGCCTCCACTGAACAACAGAATGAATCAGCCATGCACATACAGATATCCCCTCCCTTTTGGATTTCCCTCCCATTTAGGTTACCACAGTGCATTAGGTCAAGTTCCCTGTGCTATGTTCGCATCAGTTGTCTATTTTATATATAGTATCAATAATGTATATGTGTCAATCCCAGTCTCCCAATTCCTCCATCCCCACGCTTTTCCCCCTTGGTATCCATACATTTGTTCTCTACGTCTGTGTCTCTATTTCTGCTTTGCAAATAAGATCTGATGACCTTATTTTGAATGTTGTTTTGGCAAATGCTTAGACAGTCTTTTTGCTTGTTAATTACACTGATATTTTTCTCTTACTTAATGAATTATGCCAAGTACTTACTTGAGCCTTTTGGAGGTGGCTTTGAGGGACTGACTGCCTTTGTGACTGAGCCAGTGATAATGGAGTAGCTGCTTTCTGGTGACTAAGGTCATTGAGAGTACAGGGTCTTGAGGTAAGTTGGAAGGGCTTTCTTCTCAGCAGACAGTTGCAGATAAAATTGCTAAGAAAAAAAAAAAAAAAAAAATTGCTAAGAACGCTGGAGGAGAAATGTATGATTGGCAGTTTGCTCCAGAATGTTCTAGCCTCGGTCCCAGGTGTGTGAGTGAATGGCCCCCATGTGGCAGGAGAGCAAATTCTCTCCTCTTTCTTCAGGTACATAGTCTCACAACATTCTCTGTTTCGTAAATATGTATTTACATAGCAAAGGCCTTTGGTTTGTACCTGTCCCATTGGTTATTCATTGGATTTCCTACCTATAATTTTATAGGTAAAATGGTGTGGTAAATTAGCTTAGATTTTAAACCTAGCCTTAACTTTTTTATGGGTATCTGAGATGAGCCATCTGATTTATATTCTTCATTCTGCTAGTCTTTTAATCAGCAGGACTTACCATATGCTATTTCCAGTTTCTGTAAATAGGCATCAAAAACCTGAGAAGAAACACATTGAGAGAGAGAAAGAGAATGAATGAGAGGAAGTGTGGTGTGTTTGTGTGAGATAGATTTGGGCTTCTTTCTTTAAAAGCCTGTGGTTTTAGGAGCATTTCTTTATTCTTCTCTTTCTGTCACTGCTTCCTTATTTTTATAACTCTTTCTAAGTACTAGGAGTTGAGAACCAGAGGGGCAGTCAAGGTGACCTAGAATTGCTGCTCTATTTTAGCAGGTCAGGAAGAAAGGTGTTTCCAACTGACTGATTATAAAATGGGGTCATAAGGGTGGGAAGGGGCTAGAGTCTACAGCAGTCCAAAGCCTATCATTCCTGGGCTTTTGCCCTTTCCCAGGCAACCTCTGGCTCTCTGGAGATGGCCTGCTTTTGGCGGCGCAACTGACCCTGGTCCTTTAGGGATGGGCTGCTCCCTAATTATTATTGATTCCAAGGAAAGAAAAAAAAACATTTTGTTTTCACCTGAGAAAAGGTTGTTGCTGTTGTTTTCCAAAAGGAATTCTTGCTAGGAAATGTAGATATTTAATCATGGCTTAGTTCACAAAATGCTGGCTTCTAATTGTAACTTATATAAAGCCTAGCCACAAATGGGATCAGTAGGCATAGTTTAGGTCCCTAATTCCTTTCCCTTTTCCATCCCATATCTAAGATACTTTAAAAAGTAGTCTTTTAAAACTGTGGGCGGTTCATCTTATCCCTTATTTTTCCTTCTTCATTTACCTTTTCCAAAAGTCAGAGTGGAACTCTGTTCATATAACTCAGGTACTCTAACCATGTTGAACTGTAGACTGTTAATCTGCTGATGGGATGAAGAAGCCATTACTATTGGGTAGCAATATATTATCCTATCAGCAAACCCAAACAGGCATCTGTTCAGCAGATGAAACTTTAGGTTTCTTTGGATTATTGTGAACAAAAAGAGAAGTGTTCTTGGCCATAGGAGCTTAATCATTCTAAATTCTCAGATTATACCAGAATGGCTAAGATCTCTTATCTATTTGACTTTGATCTTGCAGGTTAGCAGTGCTGGGTCACAGAACCTTAAAAGCTGAAAGAATTTAAGAGGCCATCTACCCCAGTCTCCTTCCCAAAGCATAAATCTCATTTGTTGGGGTAATATCCAGCCTCTGTGTGAAGACTTAGTAAAATAGTGCTTAATACTTTAGGCTATAGCTATTCAGTTTTTAAAGTAATTAATTAATTTATTTTAGCTGCCTGGGTCTTAGTTGTGGCATGTGGGGTCTTCATTGCAGCATGTTTTGTTGTGGCATGCAGGATCTTTAGTTGCAGCATGTGGACCCTTAGTTGCAGCATGCGAACTCTTAGTTGCGGCATGCATGTGGGATCTAGTTCCCTGACCAGGGATCTAACCCGGGCCCCCTGCACTGGGAGCATGGAGTCTTACCCACTGGACCACCAGGGAAGTCCCTATTTGGTTTTTTAAATGATGAGAATCTCTTCCTCATGTCGATTCTTCCTTTTTATAACCTGAACCTATTAATATTTCTACCTTCAAATGCAACACCAAAAAATTTACTCTTTTTTAAAAAATTTACTTATTTATTTATTTTTGGCTGTGCTGGGTCTTCGTTGCTGCATGCGGGCTTTCTCTAGTTGCAGTGAGCCGGAACTCTTTGTTGCGGTGCGCAGGCTTCTCATTGCATGGGCGTCTCTTGTTGCAGAGCATGGGCTCTAGGCACGCAGCCTTCAGTAGTTGTGGCACGTGGGCTCAGTAGTTGTGGCTCGCGGTCTCTAGAGCGCAGGCTCAGTAGTTGTGGCGCACAGGCTCAGTAGTTGTGGCTCACGGGCTTAGTTACTCCGCGGCATGTGGGATCTTCGCGGACCAGGGATCGAACCCATGTCCCCTGCATTGGCAGGCTTATTCTTAATGACTGAGCCACCAGGGAAGTTCCTTTACGCTGTCTTCTATGTTGACTTCTTCAGAGGGCTAACATGTATACTACTGCCCTTCTGTAGGCAAAACATCCCTCAATTGTTCTTCATATGACATGGTTTCTAAATCTCTGGGGTACTGTGATTGTCCTTTAGATATATTTTATTTTCTCAATTTACCTCCTAAAGTGTGGTGTTAGCGTGTGCCTTGTACCAAATAAGCATTCAGTAAATGTTTATTGGATCAGATGACACCTAGAACTGGATCCAGATGTGATCTTAGTAGCTTAGATTGTAGAGAGACACTTAGCACCCAGGATATGAACCTATTTCATTTGCAGCCTCCAGTTGCATTAATTTTTCAGCAGCTGAATTTCATTGTTGGTTCATAACAAGCTTAGGTCCCACTAAAACTTTCAAATCTGCTTAAGGTGACCTGCAGTCAAATTAACTCTCCTCCATCCTGTAATTGTTCGGTTGGTAGTGCTGTTTTGCTTTGTGGTGCTGGTTAGTTTGTTTTAATGCTACTTGCTAATTGTAGAAATTTTTTAAACAATGCAGAAAAGAGCAAAGAACAAAGTAAAGTAAAATCTCACTATTCAGAGATAGCTACTATTACTGTTTTGGTGAATCTCCTGAACATATCTAGTTGATTTTTTCTTTTAAACTAACCTAAATGAAACTCTTTATCCTTATTAAATGTATCTTTATTCATTACAACCCATCAATCTAGTTGAGTCCTGATTATGTCATTCTATGTATTGATTTTCCTTTGTAGCTTTGTATCGTCAGCATATTTGATAAATACTCTTTCTAAATTTTTGTCCAGATGCTTTGATATAATCCCAACTCTGCTACTGATTTGGGGGTGATTTGGGAATAATCTCTCCTCTTTCTGGGTTTTGACTTGCTGCTGTTATGTAAAATGGCCTTGAAGACTGAAAATTTTTCTTAAGGATCAACCGCAAAGCTCTTTGTAAAGAATAAATTTGTGAAGAAAAAGCTGTGGGTGGGGAATCATCAGCCAGGGCCAGGCTAGAAAAATAAATCCTTTTATAGACAAGTCAGGGACAACAACCTTCATGGAGTGGTTAAAATCTTCCTCTATCCTCCTACTCCCCCAGCAGAGGGGTTTACCAATTGAAATTTTAACAAAAAAGGGGGGGGGGAGGAAAGGAGGGAGGGAGGAAAAAGATTATAGCAAGCATTACTTCTTAAATTGAGAAATTAAAGAGAACATACAGGTAAAGAAGATTTAAAAGGCAGTTTGGAGCGAGGGTGGGTGAGAGAGCTTTACTGAGAAAGAAGATGCTCTTTACCGTTTTCTCTTTTAATTGGTAAGCTTGGTGGTCACAGTAAAGGCTCTTCTGAGCCTGGGGTCCATAGGGAGAGAAAAGTGTGAAACTCACTGCTGCCTGCTATTTCTCCCCTAAACAAGCTTTGCCTGTGTGTTGCATTTCCCCTGGGTTCTTAAAGAAGGTGTGTGATAATCTAAAACTGAAACTGAGGCAGCGTTTTAAGCAGGCAATTAATGACATGATAAGAATTTTTAGCTCCAGTAGATTAATTGTTAAATGAATTGTGTCTGAATTTTACTGTGATACCAGCCTAATTATAAATATAGTATTTATAGTAGAAGACAATAATAAGCAGAATTATATACTCAGTGATCAGACTTTAGGAGTTCCTAACACGGAGGAAAGATTTTCTTCTTAAACTGTCTCTTGCTGTTCTTTTTATGTAGGTTTTGATTAATTTTACCTTGATTACACATGTTTCCCTGGAGCCTAGATATTGTGCATGCTCTAGCAAAGCAGGCTCCTGTTCTAAGAGGTTTAATGAAGTTTTTTGTTCTAATTGGTTTCTATATAATTCCTTGTAAAACCAGTAACATGTGAGTGGGATGTCAAACACAAGGTGCACTAATGCATTTTCACTACCCTATACACCAAAGGACATTAATTTCTCTCTTATTTGACACTATTTTCATATGATGAAAATTCTCAATCTCAAGGAAGCTCTAGAGACAGTTGGTTCTCATTGGTCTCTCCTCTCCTGCATTCATCTTGGTGACACCTCTGAAAAGGCAGCAGGAGTAGCCATCTGTAGTTGGAGCTCATTCTGAGTAGAAGGGGGCGGAAGATTTCTTACCAGGGTTTTGAGTGTATCTCATCTTTCTTATGCGGTAATTTACTAGATGGAATTCAGATAGCGATGAATTAAAATCTGTTCCTTTTGCCCATTTAATCTGAACTAATTTCCTATTTTAAAAATATGGGGACTTCCCTGGTGCCACAGTGGTTAAGAATCTGCTGGCCAATGCAGGAGACATAGGTTCAAGCCTTGGTCCGGAAAGATCCCACATGCCATGGAGCAACTAAGCCTGTGCACCACAGCTACTAAGCCTGCACTCTAGAGCCTGCGAGCCACAACTATTGAGCCCACGAGCCACAACTACTGAACCCCTTGTCTTGCAGAAGACACTGCAATGGGAAGCCCACGCACCACGTGAAGAGTAGCTGCCGCTAGCTGCAACTAGATAAAAGCCCACGCGCAGCATTGAAGACCCAACGCAGCCAAAAATAAATAAATTAAATAAATAACTTTTTTTTTAAAAGAAATAAGGCCCCGATTGTTTAAACAAACAAACAAACAAACAAACAAACAAAAACGAGAGGAGAGAAGGAGTAAAAGAGATTTCTTTGACTTAAATTTCACTGCATTAATATGCCCCCACCCTTCTGAGGATCAAAAGCACTGTTTCCTTCTGTTGGCAGCTATTGAAGGTCCTTCCTTTGGGGCTTTGGTAATATCTGTGACCTGTAAGTGTCACTTGTAATGCTGAGCGTTTTCTTTTCATGAGTCATTTAGCAATTATCTATGGTTTTGACTAAACTGACCTCAATTGAAAACTCTTGAGGTTAAGATCTCCATGCCTATTGCGATGTACCTCTGCCCCATTACCCTGAGCTCTTTGGGTGCTCAGGGACTATAACTTGATTTGAAAAGCTCAGTGTTCTTTTTTGGATTTTTTTGTGTGTTTGTTTTTACAAGAAATCAGTGTTCTACTAAACCTGACAATTCATTGTCTACTGGACAATTTTGAGTTGGGATAACAAATTAGAGTTTGGGATACATTGCAGATGATAAATGTGACTTCCTTAAAAGGAAATCCATTTGTTTTGCTTAGTGTTTCTGTGATTAATTACTTGCCAGATTAAATTGCTCCATAAAAATGCATAGTATTTTGTTCAGTTGCTCTTCATGGTGATTAATTAGGCCATACTGTTGCTTCATATGTTAATTATGCTGACTTTTTTTTCTCTTCTAGTTTAATTAATACAGCATTTATTTGAAACACTGCTTTTAGGACAGGACACTGTTTTAGGAGGAACAATGCCCAGAGTTGCTTATAGGCTGGTGTTAGGGAGTAACACCTCAAATTTTCTGAGAGTGCTTCTGTTGGTCCTTGTCTGTATCCGTGATTTGCAGAGAGTACACTAGGAATTAGTTGGGAAAAGCTCTGTTTGGTTTTTCTGTAGTTATTAAAGGTAATATACTGAAGATTCTTGGCTCAATTGAAAACTGATTAAGAATATAGAGGAGAGGGCTTCCCTGGTGGCGCAGCGGTTGAGAGTCCACCTGCCGATGCAGGGGACACGAGTTCGTGCCCCAGTCCGGGAAGATGCCACATGCTGCGGAGCAACTGGGCCCGTGAGCCATGGCCGCTGAGCCTGCACGTCTGGCACGTCCGGAGCCTGTGCTCCGCAACGGCAGAGGCCACAACAGTGAGAGGCCTGCATACCGCCAAAAAAAAAAAAAAAAAGAATATAGAGGAGAGACTACTGATGCAACATGTGTTATTAAACAAATGTAAAGTTAAATTGTGTGTGTGTGTGGCTTAGGAAGGAGCGTTGTTTCCTAGGATGCTGCAGGGTGCTGATGAGGAAGTCAGGAATATTTAACATTTTTATTAATAATCTAGGGCTGAAAGTAAACAGAATGATAATGAAGTTTGTAAGTGATGCTGATTTGGAGATGTTTCCTATATGCAGGAGGCAGAGAAATGATGTAGATGGACCAGGAAGAGAAGCATCACAGAACTAGAATCACAGCTATTCCATTGGGAAAATGCATATCTGCTGTATAGAAATAGCATAAATAGAATCAGACAGATATTTTCAAAAGTAGTCCACTCCTAGTAATTTACCCAAGTGAAATGGAAACCTGACTTGAATAAATGTTTATAGTGGCGTTATCCATACATTCTCTCAAAACTGGAAACAACCCAAATGACCCTCAACTGATGAGTGAATAAACAAACTGTGGTACACCCATATAATGAAATACTACTCGGCAATAAAAAGGAATGAATCACTGATACATGCAGCAACATGGATGAATTCACTTGCATTACACAGTATGAAAAAATCTGGACTCAAAAGGCTATATAGTGTATGGTTTGATGTATATGATAGTCTGGAAATGGAAAAATTATAGGGACAGAATTTAGATCAGCCCGGGGCTGGGGTTGGGAGGAGGGGTATGGGGGAAATTTTTGGGTGATGAAACTGTTCTGTATCTTGATTGTGATGTTGATTACATGACTGTATGCATTTTTCAAAACTTACAGACTGTACACTAAAAGGGTAAATTTTACTGTATGCAAATTTTACCTTAATTTAAAAATTAGATCTTCACAGGGAAAGGTAAGACATTAAACTTTTGACTATCACTCCCGCAGTTTATATGTGGCAACTTTTTGAAACTGATTTGAGTAACAGGAGGTGGAATTTGGATTTTCTTCATGTTGCATCCAAATTCCAAGGGTTTTTTTGTTTGTTTGTTTTTGAGTGGAAGCAGAGATGGAAGGGTGAGTTGCAGTGGATTTCTTTAGGTGTCAGATTATATAAACCTGTATACTGATATAAGGGTTATTTTAAGAAGAAAATCACAGTTAAGGAGCTTTTGGACCTTGTTGATAGCCATCATACAAAGACAAGCGAATCATTTCCCCAATTTATGGATTGAATCCCATTATTTGGAGTTCTGTGGATTTAGTTTTTGTTTTAAAGCTTTGTTTATTTGTTCTGTCTGGGCTCTTCCATGACTGAATTGTTATAAGACCCAGAATAGAGCCCAGGGTATTTCTGTCCCAGAGCTAGCTTCAGAGACAACTTCTTTACCTCTCCACATTTGGACTGGAACAAAAAGCTTCATCACACTATGGATCTGTGAGGCAGGTTTGCAGAATGTCAGGGACCCAGGGATAGGTAAACCACTAATGCCAAATCACTGCTGAAAGCTGCTGTGCCTTTTTCCTCCCCCTCCCCCATGTCTCCAGTGATCTGAACTGTGTGTATAGTGCTTGTTTCTCATGTCCAACTTGAAGCACTTCCCTGAATGCCAAACTCTTCAATATCTATTCAGTGTCTCTAAAAATAGCCCAGTGGGGGAAAATTATATGGTGGTAGTATTATTACACTACTTGCAGCAATAATACTTAATATAGCTCTGTGGCTGCAGCTTAGTGTGCTAACTGCTGACTACCCTGAGCAGATGTGTGGCCCTCATTCTGGCCCAGACCAGGCAGATTACATTTAGCAAGATGCTGATTCCATGAGTGATTTGCCAAGCAAATATCTATGAGTCTTCCAGTGTTTATAGCTGAATGGTTTTTAGCACTGGACCTGAAGGGGCTGCTGTGCCCCCAACCAAGACCCCATCTGTTAAAACCTCACATTGATTTGTATCCCTAGTAATAAAAATCTGTCCCTTCTCCTAGTGTGATAAATAATGCAGATAATACTAGATGAAGGCTGCTATTGGAGCAGAACTCTAATCATTCTGTTCAGTGTTGAACTGAAACTAATTTAATCAGAAATGGGATTTTCTCATATATACATATCAAGTGGCCTATTGTTTTCTTATTCTGACTTAGCATGTTCACCTATACTTGCAGGGTTTAGCAAGTAGTAATTTAAAAGATGTAATTAGCTTTGTAAAAAAAATGACAAGTTTTAGCAGGGAAAGAAATTATAAGATGACATTTAAAAATTTTGCCTGGATAAATAGGTGATAATGAAACACTGAGATAAAGGTTTATGTCAGCAGCGTATCATATCTTAATCCTATATATATATATATATATATATATAATTTATTTATTTATTTTTGGCTGCGTTGGGTCTTTGTTGCTGTGCACGGGCAGCAATAATTACTTATTTTGTATTTTCTGTGTACCAGCCCTGTGCCCTTAGCTCCTGACCTGCATCAGCAGTACCACATGGCAGGACTTCATAGGATAAAATGTGATTGCAGTTAAGACTTTGGAAGGACATCTGAAGGCCAGGGTACAATCATGTTGTACCCAAGATAGAATGTGACCAAGATAGCTGTGCTCCCACTATAGCTCCTTTGAAAAGTTCCAGGAGATGACGGACTACTGCTTATCACTCATTATTTGCTTCTGGAGAGTTTCTGAAGTGTTCCCTCCCTCCTGTGCAGTCATGGAAGTCACTCCAGGAGAGAGGAAGCCACTTTAAGCACTAAACTGGACATGTCTCTTGGGGACATTTGCCCACTAGAGTCTGATTGCCTTTGACTTTAGTCAAGACTGATGTTCTTCTTTCTGTCTGACCTTTTAAGCAAGGGCTTTCTCCTAGATCAAGAGCTATCCCCTCCCTGCGCCATATCTTGGATATCCTTCCAGAGATAATGTGTACATGTGGAAGTATGTTTTGTTTTGGGGTTTTTGTTTGTTTATCAGTCATTTGGGAAATGCAAAATTTGACATCTATTGATTTAAAAATCTCAGCATAATACGAATAGAAGAGCTTCCTCTACCCGATAAAGGGCATCTATAAAAACCTTTAACTATCGTACTTAACAGTGAAAGACTGAATGCTTTTCCTCTAAGATCAGGAACAAAGTGGGGATGTCTACCCCACCTCTATTCAGCATTGTGCTGGCGATTCTAGACAGTGCAGTCGGGCAAGAAAAAGAAATGGAATGTGTCTAGATTGAAAAAGGAGACAAACTGTCTTTACTTGTAGACAACATGATTGTCTAAGTAGAAAACCTGATGGATTCTACAAAAAGTTACTAGAATAAGTGAGTTTAGCAAGGTTGTTTTCCCTTGGTAGTAAATTCCAGAGGTGAAGTTCAGTTCACTTTTTTATTTTATTTTATTTTTTAAAATTAATTTTTATTGGAGTGTAGTTGCTTTACAATGTTGTGTTAGTTTCTACTGTACAACAAAATGAATCAGCTATAGATATGCATATATCCCCTCTTTTTTGGATTTCCTTCCCATTTAGGTCACCACAGTGCATTAAGTAGAGTTCCCTGTGCTATACAGTATGTTCTCATTAGTTGTCTATTTTATACATAGTATCAATAGTGTATAGATGTCAATCCCAATTTCCGAATTCCTCCCACCCCACCTTGGTATCCATACATTTGTTCTCTACATCTCTGTCTCTATTTCTGCTTTGCAAATAAGATCATCTATACCACTTTTAATTCTTCCTGCTAGTGTCAGTAACAGTCAGTCAGATACAGCATTTATTCACCAAAGACTAGATACGTTTAAGAGTATTTCAACCTTTAGTGTTTTTAACTTACTAGGGCCCCATCATTGTACTGTTTCTTATGTTGAAGTGTAGACCATGGGAAGAGCAGGTGGACCAGTAAGAGGGGAAACATTTGCAACAAGTTCTAGACAGCATGGTCCAATATAAGTATATTATCAGCCACATACAACTTTATTTTCAAACAGGTGAAATTAATTTTAATAATATGTTATTTACCCACATGTACCCAAAATATTATCATTCTAACATGTAATCAATATAAAAATTATTGAGATATTTTATATTCTTAATATATTTTATAAAATCTTTGAAGTCAGGTGGCTATTTTATACTTACAGCACAGCTCAATTCCGATGATATATTTTCATTGGAAATATTTGATCTATATTTAGATTTCATAAAATTTACAATTGAAAAAGTAGAGTTATATACCCAAGTTGTTCCAAACATACTTAAAAGTTTTCCAGTAACTGAATTGCGTACCTAAATGTCATTCCTCTTTAATATTTGCATTCTCATTGATAAAACTGGTTCATCGTTTTTAGAATTCATTTGACTTCAGATCTACATCTGTCCAGGTTAAGGTAATTCAGTAAACTCTTGTTTTAGCACCAAATTCAAAAAGGTACGGCGTAGGGGCTTCCCTGGTGGCGCAGTGGTTGAGAGTCCGCCTGCCGATGCAGGGACATGGGTTCGTGCCCCAGTCCGGGAAGATCCCACATGCGGCTGGGCCCATGAGCCATGGCCGCTGAACCTGCGCATCCGGAGCCTGTGCTCCGCAACGGGAGAGGCCACAACAGTGAGAGGCCCACGTACCGCAAAAAAAAAAAAAAGGTACGGCGTAAATTGTTAAAGTAACTCAAACTTTATCCATATCGCAAAAATGTTTTCAAAAATTTCTTGTAGTTTTTGCAGTTAGCTAGTGCTATCAATTACAATTAAAAATTTCCATATTTTGATTCATACTAGAAAAATGTGT
This sequence comes from Phocoena phocoena, assembly GCF_963924675.1. Classification (NCBI taxonomy): domain Eukaryota; kingdom Metazoa; phylum Chordata; class Mammalia; order Artiodactyla; family Phocoenidae; genus Phocoena; species Phocoena phocoena. Next base: position 26,589,653 of record NC_089234.1, read on the forward strand.
TAATTATCATTGATATTATGAAAAGTTTCAATGTCAACATAAATACCTGGCCAGATAGGTCACAAAATAAGCTTTTTCCTTCCTTGGAGCTTCAAATTTAACTCTTTAATTTAAAAATATTTTTTATTATTGAATATTTGACAGGCATTCCTTTTGTTTCAAGAACATCTTGAGTTGAAATTAACAGTATAGTCTTTTGTAAACCTCACCACAACTCAACCGGTGAGCATTGGCAAAGAACTCAGGATCATTAAATTCATTGTCTTCTAATTCTCTTAACTGTTCCATAAACCTGCAATGTTCATAGCTTTTGCAGGTATGTACTAAATTATTTTAACAACTGTATCCATGATACAGAGTCTGCTTCAGAAAACTATGGACAAATATTTTTAACATGTACCATGAAGAATGAAGCAGGAGGGGAAAACTTTAGTCTTGTTTTAAAATTCCTATAAGGAATTCCCTGGAGGTCCAGTGGTTAGACTCCACGCTTTCACTGCTGAGGGCCCGGGTTCAATCCCTGCTCAGGGAACTAAGATCTAGCTGCCGGCAGGGCCAAAAAAATAAAAATAAATAAAATGCCAATAAATCTGGACTTTCAACCTAACATAGCGCGAGCACCATTTGTGTGCTGTAATTTTTTTAAAATTCTAGTCAAATTCCTTATTGACAGATGTAGAAGATGTAAAAATATGCCACAAGTTCAGGGATTTGGGCTGCGAATTGACAAAATTTTCTACATATTTGGAAGTTACTTGAGACAAAATGTACCCGAAGTATTTATTAATTGCGTAGTGTCATCTAAAATCTAGAGAAAAGTAATTTAAAACATTTTGAATCAATTGATTTTTAAATTAATTTATTTATGTATTTATTTTTGGCTGTGTTGGGTGTTCGTTGCTGTGCGCAGGCTTTCGCTAGTTGTGGTGAGCGGGGGGCTATTCTTCGTTGTGGTGCGCGGGCTTCTTATTGCAGTGGCTTCTCTTGTTGCGGAGCACGGGCTCTAAGTGCACAGGCTTCAGTAGTTGTGGCACGTGGGCTCAGTAGTTGTGGCTTACGGGCTCTAGAGCTCAGGCTCAGTAGCTGTGGCACACAGGCTTAGTTGCTCTATAGCATGTGGGATCTTCCCCGGCCAGGACTCGAACCCGTGTCCCTTGCATTGGCAGGCAGATTCTTAACCACTGTGCCACCAGGGAAGCCCTGAATCGATTGATTTTTGGTAATTAGAAAGTCATATTCTATAGGCAATTGTTTAGTGGTTTAATTGAGGATCTTTCACTTTTTATAAGGTAGGGTTTTTTTCCCTCATAATTGTCTGATAAACTGTCCATAACTGAAATAATAATTTCTTTTACCATATCTCCATCAAAAAAATGGTACAGTAGGGACTTCCCTGGTGGTCCAGTGGTTAAGACTCTGTGCTCCCAAGCAGAGGGCCTAGATCCCACATGCATGCTGCAACTAACACCCGGCACAGCCAAATAAATAAATATTTTTTAAAAAATACCCTGATAACCATTAAAAAAAAAAAATGGTATAGTAGCCAGAGATGCAGGCTCAGATCCTGTTAAAAATCATGGAAATTTTTTTTGGACATTTAATTCTGATTTCAGACAACCTGTTTTGTTGATTCATTTTTAATGTTTTAATGTTAGGAATAAACTTCGTATTTATTTTATATTTGCTGACATTTGTTAGTAGTATTTACTTTATTATCTTGAAAAGTTGTTTACACAACAAAAAGCCTTTTTGTTTCGTCTTGCTGAAGCAAAGTGCAGTTGCCATTCATTATGAAACGTACAACATACCTTCTTCCAGACTTTCTTTGCTGTTCTGAAGTAGTACTGTTATTTGCATCTCTGCTCCATAATGCATCCGTGGTATGCCTTCATTTTGAACTTAAAAATCGGTTTATATTTACATTTTAAAACTAGAAACATAATTTGACTATCATTAAAAGCTGATCAGTATTCTACTCTAATTACCAATTCTGATGTGTGTAGGTATCACTGTAACTCAGTACTTCCCGAGTGATGCGATTTTGCCCCCCAGGGGACATTTGGTATGTTTTGGTCATCACGACTTGTAGGGGGTGAGGGAGTGCTACAGCATCTGGTAAATAGAGACTAGGGATGCTGCTAAACCCAGGAGAGCCTCCCACAACAGATTATCTAACCCAAAATGTCAATAGTGCTGAGGTTAAGAAACCCTGCTGTGACTCATGCTGTCTGCATAAAATATTTTTAAAATAAACTACATTGTTAAATCTGTACATAGAAAGTCATTTGAACTGAATCAATACATTGGTATCAGCTAGATTGGTGATGTGTTTATGGGTAGTACTAGAAACGACACACATGCCCGACATACACTGTAATAGAGCAGCAATACCTTATGCCATGCAGTGATGAAAATGAAATGAAGTCCTTCTAAAACAATGTTGTATCTAATGGAATAATATTTTACACTGCTTTAGTTTTTTTAGTTTAAATTAATTAAAATAAAAATTCAGGGCTTCCCTGGTGGCGCAGTGGTTGAGAGTCCGCCTGCCGATGCAGGGGACACGGGTTCATGCCCCGGTCCGGGAGGATCCCGCATCCACCACCACCCCCTCCCCCACCGTGAGCCATGGCCGTTGAGCCTGCGCATCCAGAGCCTGTGCTCCGCAACGGGAGAGGCCACAGCAGTGAGAGGCCCGCGTACCGCAAAAAAAAAAAAAAAAAATTCAGTTCCTCGGTTGCACTAACTACGTTTCAAGTGGTCAGTAGCCACATATGGCTAGTGGCAACAGAAGAGGTCTAGAAAATTAGACATGATAGGTTGATTAACACCCATCCTCACACTATAGGGCAGGAGTAAGTTGACTCCTTATTCACCTTAGGGTTTGAAGTGTGGTGTTTTAGCCTGGTTTCTGTAGGCACTAGACATCTCTACTTTCTTTCTAAAAATAAAGAGACCAGGGCTTCCCTGGTGGGACAGTGGTTGAGAGTCCGCCTGCCGATGCAGGGGATGCGGGTTCGTGCCCCAGTCCGGGAAGATCCCACATGCCGTGGAGCGGCTGGGCCCGTGAGCCATGGCCGCTGAGCCTGCGCGTCCGGAGCCTGTGCTCCGCAACGGGAGAAGCCACAACAGTGAGAGGCCCGCGTACCGCAAAAAAAAAAAAAAAAAAAAATTAACGAGACCAACACATTGTTTTATTAGAATATAATTCTGGGTTCTTAACCCTGCATTTTTTCTAAGGTCAGTTACCACTGAAAAACAGGCCTGACACTGGTGGTACCTTAGGTTCCCAACTGTTCCTATATCCCACTAGGATGAAACTGCTGGATCACTATTACCCCATTTTCTGAGCTTCTATTCACACTTTGTTGAAATTAGGTAGAGAATGAAGAAGTATTCATCATATTTTCTCAATAAATACTTCCTTCTTGCTTAAAAAGCACCTTTCCATATATCTGGAAGAGCAAGGAGTTCAAAACACAGCAAATTATGGAAATGTTTAAGGGTACCTGAGTAGGATACACTCAAAGGAGCTAAGGCTTGTTTCCGTTGTCAAACAGGATGTCAGGTCGTCTCCCCTTTGTTAATAACATTTAAAGCACAGCTTGGTAGTAGCTCTTTGAGGTCTAGTGTTATGAAGCTGTCATCTTTCATCCCTGCTTGTTCTACCTTAGGCCAAAGGTTTTAGTCTAAACAGGTGGAAAGTCAGATATAGAGTTAGTTTAAGGGGAGGGTACCTACCTTGTATCATGGGGCATATAACTGACTTTGTTTTTTTCTGGAATGAGAAACTAGTGTTAACTAGTAGAATGTGCTGTTGTCTTTATTTATTTTCTTAACTGTTTTGAGCCTGAGTATCTGATTCTTTGTAGCTACCTAGGTGAACAAGTTTTACAGTTTTTACTACAAGCATGGTCTTGCCTCTTGAACTTCATACCCTACCTAGAGGTCCCACAAGTACTTCAGACTTGACATTCCAAAGAATATGCCTTATTGAATACACCAATTTAAGAACCATATCCCCCTGTGTTTACTATCTCAGTGGTATCATCGTCTGTTCAGTTGCCTAAAGCAGAACTCTCAAGGTTGCTTTAGAGTCATCTCACTCCTTTACCCCGAACGAACTTTTTGGCCAACCCAATATTTCTCAAGTAAAGTCTCCATTTCTACAACTACCATTTCAATTCAAGGCCTCATAACCTCTCACATTTATTCAGTCACTGGAGTTGAATTTCAGAAGTGCAGGTCATAAACACTGATGATGGGAGTATGTTGGTACCATGTTTGAGGGCAGTTTGGCAATATCTAGTAAAGTCCAAGTTGCCCAAACCTTACAATACAGTAATTTCATTCCTTGGTATATATCTTCGAGAAACTTTCCCAAATGATCACAAGGATATATAAATAAGAACACGTGTTGGGGGCTTCCCTTGTGGCGCAGTGGTTAAGAATCCACCTGCCAATGCAAGGGACGCGGGTTCGAGCCCTGGTCTGGGAGGATCCCATATGCGCGGAGCAACTAAGCCCGTGAGCCACAACTACTGAGGCTGCGCGTCTGTAGCTTGTGCTCCACAACGGGAGAGGCCGTGACAGTGAGAGGCCCGCACACCGCGATGAAGAGTGGCCCCCACTCGCCACAACTGGAGAAAGCCCTCGCACAGAAACGAAGACCCAACACAGCCAAAAATAAATAAATAAATTTATTTAAAAAAAGAACACGTGTTGGGACTTCTCTAGAGGTCCAGTGGTTAACACTTGGCACTTCCAGTGCAGGGAGTGTGGATTCGATTCCTGGTTGGGGAACTAAGATCCCACGTGCTGCACAGTGCGGCAAAAAAAAAAAAGAACATGTGTTAAGTATTGTTTTTTGTTTGTAATACCAAGAAAATTGGAAACCACCTACATTTCAGGCAACAGAATGGATTGTGATATAGTTGCACACTGGAATTTTATATAACACTGAAAATGGATTAGAACTACACAAATAAATAGAAATCTCACAAATATAATATTGAATAAAAAGTTGCAGAATATAAGGTAATATGCACATATTAAAAACAAAAACCATTTAGAGACATACTCATATTTAGTAAAAGAATAAAGCTGTGTATAGGGATGATAAGTGCGAAAATCAGGAGAGTGTTTACTTCTGGGAAGAGACAGATATGCAATCCAGAATAAGTACCTGGAGAGTTTGAAAGGTATTTGTAACACTTTCTTAAGTTGGATATTGGGTAAACAAACATTCAGTATATTCTTTTCTGCATTCTTTTCTATGTCTAAAATATTTCATTAGAAAAATCATCAGATTTTAAACCTTGTGTGATTCCCCATCATTGATAGGGATAGGATAATGTCCAAATTTCTTCAAATGACATCTTTCTAGCCTTATTTACTACCACTCTTCCATCTATCCTAAGATCTGGCTGAATTAGACATGGCCACAGAGTATCAAATTTCAAACCTCTGTGCCTTGCACATGCTGTTTACCTAGAATGTCTTCCTATTCTTTTCACCTAGCAAAATCTTATTTAATGCTTCAAAATCTAGCTCAGATGTCACCTTTCTTTAAAGCTTACTGGATTCTTTGAGGCCGAATGCCATAGCACTTTGTACATTGCCATAGGACTTTGTACGTTTCTCTCTTAGAGCACTTATCACATTGAGGGATAGTTGTTTACATGTCTGTCCGTCACTAGATGGTGAGCTTCTAAGGACAGAGACTGTTTGTTTGTTTTACTTCTGGAATCTCTGCCCCTAGCACAGTGCAGTATGGTACAATACATGTTTGTTGGGTGCATGAATAGATGACTGGAATGAATGGTTCCAAGACTTTATACTGCTACCATTGTCTTCTAGAATCATCAGCTAACCTGACTGAGGTCCTAAAAAGCTAGGGAAGTGGATATTGAAATGCCTAAGAAGTCCTTGTAGGAAGCCCCCCCAACACATAGTACTTCCAAAAGTCTGCTTCAGATCTTAATAGACAACAGTCTTGGCAGCTTCTGGGTTAACCTAGTATAGCCAGGAAGTACACTTTGGACTTGTTAGCAGAGTCCACCTTTCTCAATGATGAGGTGAGTTATTTATCCTAACACAGTAGAATTTACTAAATTCTGATTCCCTCCAGGGTAACAAGAGGACAGCCAAAAGGTTTTAATTAGCTGAAATGGGGCTTTGAGACAATTAAAGCCACTTTAAAGTGCATTACTGATAGGATTATATATTGTCTTTCTTCCTTTTTTTTAAGTAACAAGTCAGGGCAATTAATGCTATTTTTATCTTGCAGATTCACTGAATTTTAAGGATGATTTTAAGGATTCTTTAAAAAACCCTCTCATTGGCTGAGTGATGGGCTGCTGTCATTTATGTAAGCTAGAGGCCCTGCTGAAGGAATCTGTGATTCTGAATGTGTTTCACATGCTAATGTTATAGCTGTTTGGATGCCTTACTGCTCTTGACAGTAAGGTGTTTTTTTCAGGCCCTTTGTGAGGTTAAAGTTTCTCTTGTGTGCTTCCTACTGAGGACCTTCCCAAATGTATATTGTCTTATAAGCCAAAAGGGAACCAAGGAAACAGTTACAATTAACAGGCAGCTGCAAAGCAGAGCCATTTAGTCTCTTCAGTGTGGTTTGGTGGAGATCAGAGTCTAGAGGCTTCAGTCTGGCTTTAAGTGAAGCAGCTGCATCACCAGCTGGAGACTGACACACTGTAGAGGGCGGGCACAGCACAGCTGAGATCCATCCACTCCCATATAAGAGTGAAAGGCCTCATCCACTCCCATATGAGATTGAAAGGCCTGACTTCAACTTTGCTAGTTGCTTTGTGTTTACGTTTAGTTTAGGGGAGAGGAGGTACAGAACTTGCCATGAGCATCTTTGAGTCAGCACTGAGCAAAAAGATGCAAACAGGATCCCTGCAGGCAAAGGTCTCATGGCTTTCACTAAGGTTTCCTGCTACCCCTTAGCTGGAAGAGATTCAAAACAAGATCCTAGGAAAAGAAGCTATAACTTTTCTCTTTGGTTTACTGGGAAAATTTGGATGGCTATTTTTTTTTTTAGTTGCATTAACCTTAATTTAACTTATCTAGTAAGGTTTCTTTAGCCTGACTTAGTAAAAATTGGGTAATAGTCTCCATCCCTATAAGAAAATGTGTCAAGACATTCTTATCTTTCCTTGCCTGATTAAATTAACTCATATTTCAATACTCTGCTCAAGCACCATCTCCTTTAGAATGCCTTTCCCAAGTTCCCAGGTTGGGCAAATGCCCCTCCTCTGTGTGCTCATGGTACCTTTGGTCTACTCTTTGTCAGTCTAGCCCTTGCAACATCATAATGAGATTGTCTGTCTGTGGTATGTGTCTCTTCCACTAATCTGTAAGTTCCTTGCTACCTGGGATCAAATTTCATTCACCTCCCCCGTTGCCTAGTAGGTATTCAGGTGTTTGTCAGACAAACTGAACCGTCGAGTCATGGGCTGTGCTATCAAACCCTTAGCTTCAGATACCATAGGACTTTCTTCTAGGGACAGAGTGTTCCTTCACTATGTGAGAAAGCAGTCAATTTCCAGAGTAAGGGAAGGCGAGAAGATATAGAATTTCTCTCTTTCTAAAATGGTGCATACAGGATAAACAAAGTCCTGTAATCACTTTAAAACTAAATCTCTCCTTTGCGTAGCATCACCGTTTCAGGAGGAGAAAAGCTTACCATTATTTCTGGTATATGGGAGAGAAAGCAGCTAATAACTTCTTCTTGAGCATAAAACAATTAAATGCAGCCTCCCGTAGAGGCAGTCTGCCAGAGCCGACCGCCTCACCCTCCACATGGGCTTCATCTTCTTACTCTGGATTTCATAGACTCTCCCCCAAAGACCTTCATCTTGTTGCACTATTATGATGAATGTGTGGAGCTGGCTCTTACCCCTGGTTTACTAGCTATTATTGGAGGTGCTGTCAAAGAATCAGGCCTCAAATTTTTCCTCCCATTAAGTCCTCTCCTGGGCAGCGCTGCTTGGTTCTGAGTAGTAGTCATCTAGTCTCCTCTCCTTTTCCCACCTCCCGCTGCCTTTGAATGTAAGGAAACTGCAGGCCCTGTTGCAAACAAAGAGGTATGGTAGAAAGTAAGGCTGTAAATTATTTTTACCACAGCTCTTTGTTTGCACTTGTTCTAGGCCTAGAGAGGAGCTCAAATACGTGATGTGAGACCTCCATCAATTTTGGTCACAAACCCATTCCATGTCATTTCCTCAATAGGTTGGTCATGTCTGTCTCACAGCAGTGTCTCTGGGATCTCCTCTCTGTAATGAGTTAGAGATTCATTGGTTTCTAAACACACGGGCCTTACCTACTTGCCTGTCTACTCTTAACTACTCCTCTGAGTGATAACCACATGGTCTCTGATGAGTATTTTTAATGTGTTATATGATTTTTTAATTTGTCCCCGCAGGAACTCTTACAGCCTTCCTCTTGTAAGGGTTTCTGTTGAATAGACGCTCTCTGGGTCTCTGACTTAGTAGGCTGCCATTTAGTCAGTTTGAGGCTTTTATTTTGACTCTTATAAATTCTTTGCAGAAAAAAATAGGGCCAAAGGTACATTGGGTACCATTTGTAAATCTTAGGATGATTGATAAATACCCATTTCCTTTAGCAAACAGTGGATTTTGTTCAATAGTAGATAGTGATTAGGTTGTTGAGAAAAATAGCTTTGGAGCTAACTCATTAATAATGCTGATATTGAGACTACTATTAATATTGAAAAAACAATATTCCTCAGTAATATTTCTTTTCCTGTGGAGAAAGTATATTGCAACAAAGTTTTAACTTTTCCCCTTTCCAGTGAGAGATACCATCAACTTCACCTAAGCAGAATGGTTCAAAACATTGAACAGCTGATTTATTCTTCATTTACTTCTTGATTTACTAAACTATCCTATTCTTCTTACTTTACTACCCAGCTCCCCTGCTTTTTCTCCGACACCCATCCTTTCTACCTCTCAAGGCTCCTTTCTCTAGCCAGCCCTACCACCTGCCCCTACTATTTACACCCAGTCTTCTTAGGGTAAATCACTTGTGCTAGGGCTTCTCTGAAGGCAACAGAGCACAGACAGAGCAGGTGAAAGCAGCCTGCTTTTTCAGAGCTGACAAGAAAGGCAAAGCTCTCTGTCACAGTGGGTGGGCGAGCAGTCAGGGCTGAGTAACGCTGCATCTCGGTGGTTAGCACCTGCAGGCTCAGAGCTGACAGTGCACCGTAATAAGATTCATCTCTGTTCACTTAACTGATGTGGGCTTTATGGTAAATGTTCGCCTGCTTAATTACTTTGGCAGAGTCGCTGATTGCCTTTTCTGAGGAGTTCTAAAAGATCCCCCTGGGATGGAGCATAAACCCCTTTTCATGTCTTTTAATTTCATTCTTTACTTGGAGTACTTGAAAACCAGTATGTGATCCATATAGCCAGTATCCTGTCACTCCTTTACATGAACATCAGGACCACTCCTTTCTAGCATGGTGTCTATATGGCCCATACTGGACCAACTCAAATCTTGACAGCCTTCTTCTGTTTTTATCCACATGAGATCCCCATTCTTCCCTCTCCACCACTGATGTATATGCACAGCTCTTCTCATTTAGTTTGGAATCCATGTGCATCTTTTTCTCTAACCAGTATGGGATCCACAGAATATTTCCCTCTCTCCCCAGTCTAGCATGTGATCCATTAAATTAATTTCCTTCTATTTTTGAAGTGATAAGAAAAGAAGCCTAAGTTAGTCAGTTACTATTTTTTTTTTGCCATCCTGCCCCCCCCCCGCTCAAAAGTTGTAAATGCCTTATAATAAATTGATTAATTGCACAAATGGGAATGAGGTATAATTAAAATACTTCCAGTTTTTGGCGCATGTCAGTTTTTTTTCTTTAAAGTTCTCAGGTCACATTCAGGGGATTGGAATGTTCACGATTAATTAAAAGTAGATCACTTCTTGGGGTTTTGAGCTATCTGCACTGCCTCAGAAGTCCTCCCAGGTATGTATTAGGATTTTCCTGTATCCTGAGTAGGGCAGAAAATCTATTAGACATTTTTACATGGCCCATTTTGTTCCTTTATATTCACTAGTTTCTGAGAGTGTAGAGGGGCTTTGCTTCTGGAGACAGGAAATCCAGGGCTAAACTACTAATTGCAGAGGCTATCAAAGGTTTGCATTCTATAGCCCCAGGAACTCTGCCAGCAACTGCTGGCCTGCCACTAGAGACAGAGTAAGGGAATCTGTAGCACAGAGTAATGGGATCTGAGCAGACGTAGGCTAATCTTGTAGGTGTTTTGTCCTAGGAAAGTTTTGGGGCCTCTGTTCATTTATTGAGAGAAAGCTTTGATAAAAAGCAGACATTTCTAAGGGGCATGGATTAAGTGATGTCTTTTATGGAAATGTAGATGGTCCATTTGACTTCTGTGGTTCCTTTATCTCCTGTGGTTCATTCTTCTCCATTTACATTCATTGTGATTATGGAAACAGTGAAACAATGTCAGGCCAGTATCTAAAGCAGGAAGGAATTCTGTTTCTGTCTCATGGCAGTGCTGGAAGAGATAATTTAGCCAAAGTGTAAAGCCCATGGCATCTTACTTGGCTTAAATCTATGGTTTGGGGCCACAGTAACTAGAAATTAGCTCAGTTTTCAAGCAAATTAGCTATAACCAATTGCTTAATTTCTAGCAGGTGATGAGGCGGAAACCTACTTTGGGCAAAATCATGCATCAAGGTAGAAAGCTCAAACTGCCAAAATGTGTAGCCATGCACAGCTTCAGAAAATGAGGCCACTGCCCCTCAGGCCATGTATGTTTCATATACATTAACTCTTTCCTCTTTCCTTCCAGTTAATGAATTGTGAACTTTCATTTGTCCAATGCAGATACTGGAAAAATATTGTCCAGTAGTTGTAAGTTACCTAGTGTGACACATGTGTTTCTCACCTAGAAATCAAGAGGAATACTGACTTAAATCATTCTCTGATTTAAAACCTGAGCGTTACTATGGTGTAGTATGAGGCATTCTCTATTCCATTTCCTTCAATCAATAAATTTATGTGTACAAATAAATCAAGTTCTCTTGGCCAATTTACAGACTTGGATCATTGAATAAAGCAAGCAAGTAGAGGCATTGGCCAGTAGCTCATCCTTCCTGATGGTGCCTTCTGTAGTAAGGGTCCATTTTTGTGTCTCTGGTCCTGAAAAGAATGGCCACAGGAACAGCAGTATAAGGAAGGGGATAATTGGCCTGAAAGGGTTAAAACCTAGTACATAAGGGATAAGTTGGAGGAAAACCCTAACAGGTCACTTGCTGAAGTTCTGACTAGATAGTGTCAAAGTGAAAAGGTTAAAAGGTATTCTTATTTGAGGTTTCATTTTGTTTAATGTTAATCAGCAGAGTCTCTGAGGCTTGTAATACACTGCTGTTAAAAGGCATCAAGGTAAATTGCTTTTTTGGTTGCTGTTGAACTGGATGGGCTGAAGATTCATTGACTTCACGAAGAGGGAAGCTTATTACTGCATGAAATGGGAATATATGAGGCAATTCTGAAGGTGAAAAGAAATGTTAGTTTAAAGTTAAATAACGTGGACTTCTCTGGTGGCCAGTGGTTAAGAATCCGCCTGCCAGTGCAGGGGACACGGGTTAGAGCCCTGGTCCAGGAAGATCCCACACGCCGCGGAGCAGCTAAGCCCGTGCACCACAACTACTGAGCCTGCGCTCTAGAGCCCGCGAGCCACAACTACTGAAGCCCTCGCGCCTAGAGCCTGTGCTTCGCAACAAGAGAAGACACTGCAATGAGAAGCTGGCGCACTGCAACGAAGAGTAGCCCCCGCTCGCCGCAACTAGAGAAAGCCCACGTGCAGCAATGAAGACCCAATGCAGCCAAAAATAAATAAATAAATAAATTTATAAGAGAAAAGAGTTTATGAAACATTAAAATAAATAAAAGTTAAATAACTCAACCTCAGGTAGACCATTTTAATCACCCCCACATACCACTCAGTCATACCTTCAACCCTTTCTCAGAGGCCAGTCTTGTAACCTGTATGTTTGAAGGTTTCCCAAGTTGAAGCAGTTATGAACATGATGGTTTTCTTGTCTTTTTTTTTTTTTTTTTGGCCGTGCCGCATTGCACGTGGGATCTTAGTTCCTTGAGTATCCCCTGCAGTCCTGCAGTGGAAGCACGGAGTCCTAACTATTGGACCGCCAGGGAATTCCCCTGGTTTTCTTGTCTTTAATTCCAGATATCTGGGAATATGCTCTGTAGTGTAGATCACTGGACTGCTCTTTTGGGTCTAGGAAAAGAGAAGATGCTTGAGGGGGGAAAGTTTCCTTTAGGGCAAGTTATGGTTATATAGGAAAACACAAAGCAAAGCTTTGGAAAGGAAACCCAACCAGATGAAGAATACCTCTCTGGTACTCAGAGGTTGATGTCTTGCCCAAGGTCATGCAGCCTAGAAATGGGGGAATCAGGATTTTAACTCAGGTCTAATGCCTCTAAGGCCTTGCCTTTTACATTATATACATCATGTTGTTCAGGGAAACAATGGTGCTTTAACCGGGCTTTCCAAAAGGAAAAATAAGGCTTTGGCTTTTTAGTGATAAAGAAAAATAGCATTCCATGTGAAGAAAACCATGTAAGCAAAAGCATGACATCCAGGTATACTTTAAGCAAGTATTTGAGAATACAGGACTATAGCTCTTATGAGGCTGGGCTTGAAATCCAAATGTATTTTTATCAGGCTTCATATATTCACCCATAATCAGACTCTTTAATGTAAATCTGGTAGCCTTATAGGAATAATTTTAGGGTGAAACTTTTAGGAATCTTCCTAGTATGTACCATGTTGAGTATACCAGTTGTTTCCTCCTTCCTTGGAATCAGAGCTTATAGAAACTTTTCCTGTAAACAACCGTTGCCTGTTTTTCTCCTTTATGCCTGAAGGATTTACATAGCAGCTTTTAGAGACAGTTGGTTTTCTTCAAATGTCTCAGTAAGGAAACAGTCACCATGTTCTGAGCTTCTGGATGAAACTATTATTTATTTGTTGTTTTATAAAAGACCCTTAAAGGCTTCTGTCTGTGGGAGATAGCTGGGATTGTGAGAAAATGCATCTTAGGAGGATTTACTTTAGATTCACATTGGATATGAGGAAGAATCCACATTTTCTCTTAAACTACATTGCCTAGTAACATTTCCATGCATTTCCTGGGTAAGCTGGGCATTAACTGTGTCTCCGCCAGCATCCACCCAGCACTGGGGGAAAGAAAGCTGCTTTGCAGAGTCATGAGTCAGAGAGAATAAGTTAAAAATGGACCAAGAAATCCTCAGCCAGTTTGTAGCTCAGCCTTGCTGTTCCATCTGTCCACTTCATTTTGCTTCAGTTTATATAAGTGACCCCTGTCTTCAGCAGTCAGAAGTTGACAGTTGCATTGGAGGGTGGCCCAGATTCTTGCCCTTAAAGGTGCTTTGGGTGCAAAGCCATCCCTTACTGTGGCTGACTTTAGCAATTTCCCTTTCTGTGACATTGTCTGTTTCTTATTCCTTTTCCTTTTTGGGACTTTCCAGTTCAGTAGCAATAGGAGACCCAGTACCAGGGTATAACATACTCCCCCACTCCTCTTCCACCCCCTACCCCCAAATAAACAAACAAAAATTCAGGCTTACTTTTAGAAGATATTGGATTACTTTTATAAGAAATGCCAGAAAGCTTTTCCCTAGCCTCCTGGTATGACTTGAAAGGAAGAGAAAGCTTTACTGTCTTCAGTGACAACTTTTGTTCCTTCACTGGGGGACAGCTGTTCATGTCTGAGACACTTTTTCTTCTGGGATGGGGATAAAACATTTTTATTGTTATTTTCATACTTTTGGAGAATACCTGGTGATCATGGACCTCCTTACTTGTGGTAAGACTGGAAAAAAACCTTCTTAGACTTTCATTTATTCAGTTTTACTAAAGGCTTGGGAATATATTGGTGAGCAAAATAAATTTGGTCCCTGCTTTCATGGAGCATTTAGTTCCAGTTTGAGGAAAGCTGGAGGTTTGTTAAGAAATTATATTCCCATTCCCCACTCAGTTCTACCTCCAGACTCCTTTCCCTTTCCTTGGGCCTTATTTCTTTAAATCCTCTTCCTAGTCTTGGATGGATGGCTCTCTCTGGGTAATGTGGGCAGCTCCAGCCATCTCTCAAAAAAAAAAAAAAAAAAAGTCGTCATCAGTGTTGAGAATAGGAGAACCTTCTTTCTCCCCCACCAGTTTACCCCCAACATTTTTTTTTCTTTTGGCTGCATCGGGTCTTAGATGCCATGTGCAGGATCTTTGTTGAGGCACGCAGGCTCTTCGTTGCGGCACGTGGGCTTCTCTCTAGTTGTGGCGTGCAGGTTTTCTCTTCTCTAGCTGTGGCATGCAGGCTCCAGGGGATGCGGGCTCTCTAGTTGTGGCTCGCGGGTTCCAGAGCACGTGGGCTCTGTAGTTTGAGGCACACAGCCTCTCTAGTTGAGGCGCACGAGCTCAGTAGTTGCCCCGGCATGTGGGATCTTAGTTCCCTGACCAGGGATTGAACCTGCATCCCCTGCATTGGAAGGCAGATTCTTTACCACTGGACCACCAAGGAAGTCCCTAATTTATTTTCTATCTCTACAAATTTGCCTATTCTGAACTTTTCCTATAAATGGAATGGTACAATATGTGGCCTTTTGTGTCTGGCTTCTTTTACGTAACGTAATATTTTCAAGGTTCATTCATATTGTAGCATTTATCAGTACTTCATTCCTTTTTATGGGTGAATAATATTCTCCTGTAGCTCTACCACATTCTTCAGGTAATGGACATTTGGATTGTTTTTTGGCTATTATGTTTTTTGGCTATTATGAATAATGCTGCTATGAACACTTGTGTACAAGTTTTTGTGTAAACATAATGGGTTCATTCTTTTGGACAAGTATGTAGGAGTAGAATTTCTGGGTCATAGGTAACTCTGTGTATTAACATTTGAGGAACTGCCAAACCACTTTCCAAAGTAGCTGTACCATCTTACAATCCTACCAGCAGTGTATGAGAGTTCTAATTTCTTCCTGTCCTTACCAACAGTTGTTAACTGTCCTTTGGTTATTGCTATCTTAGTGGATGTGAAGTGGTATCTCACTGGGTTTCTCATCAGATACATGATTTGCAACTATTTTCTCCCATTCTGTGGGTTGTCTTCACTTTCTTTCTTTTTTTTTTTTTAAATTTATTTCTTTATTTATTTTTGGCTGCATTAGGCTTTGTTGCTGCGTGCAGGCTTTCTCTAGTTGCTGCGAGCGAGGACTACTCTTCATTGCAGTGCGTGGGCTTCTCATTGCGGTGGCTTCTCTTGTTGCGGAGCATGGGCTCTAGGCACACAGGCTTCAGTAGTTGCGGCTCACGGGCTTCAGTAGTTGTGGCTCGAGGGCTCTAGAGCGCAGGCTCAGTAGTTGTGGTGCACGGGCTTAGTTGCTCCGTGGCATGTGGGATCTTCCTGGACCAGGGCTCAAACCCGTGTCCCCTGCATTGGCAGGCAGATTCTTAACCACTGAACCACCAGGGAAGTCCCTCTTTTCACTTTCTTGATGGTATCATTTGCAGCACAAAAGTTTTTAAACTTGACCTACTTTTTCTTTTGTCAGCTTGTGCTTTTGGTATCCTAAGAAATCATTACCTAATCCAAGTTCATGAAGATTTACTCTCATGTGTTCTAAAAATTTTATAGTTTTTAGATCTTACATTAAATCTGTGTTCCATTTTGAGGTTTTTTTTCTTTTTTTGGCCACACCACATGGCATGTGGGATCCAAGTTCCCCAACCAGGGATCGAACCCATGCACCCTGCATTTGAAGCACAGAGTCTTAACCATGGGACCAACCAGGGACGTCCCATTTTTTTTTTTGTTTTTTGGCTTTTTTGGTGGTACGCGGGCCTCTCACTGTTGTGGCCTCTCCTGTTGCGGAGCACAGGCTACGGATGCGCAGGCTCAGCGGCCATGGTTCACGGGCCCAGCCGCTCCGCAGCATGTGGGATCTTCCCGGACTGCGGCATGAACCTGTGTCCCCTGCATTGGCAGGCAGACTCTCAACCATTGCGCCACCAGGGAAGCCCAGGGGAGTCCCATTTTGAGTTAATTATTGTGTACAGTATGTGTAGTGGTTCAACATCATTCTTTTGCATGTAGATTTTCAGTTGTCCCAGCATCACTTCTTGAAAAGACTCTTCCCACTTAATTGTTTTGCCACCTTTGTAAAAGAGAAGCCTTATCTATTTATAATGGCTGTTTTCTCATTCATTGCCCACTCACACCTTCCTCTTCTTCCCTACTCCTCCTCTCCTTTCAAGTCCCCTTTTCCCAAAATACTTCTTAGCATGAAAGCTTTCCTTTGGCAAAGCTAGGTTTTGTTTTAAATACCTGAAGGCTGATATTAGATAAAAACCAATCTCAAAATGCAATCTCAAAATGCAAACAGGGAATTCTCTGGTGGTCCAGTGGTTAGGACTCTGGTCTCACTGCTGAGGGCCCAGTTTGATCCCTGGTCGGGGAACTAAGATCCCACAAGTTTTGCAGTGTGGCCAAAAAAAAAAAAAAAAAAGAAGAAAATAAAAGGAAAATGCACATCTCTGTCTTTGCCATGTATGGTGCTACGAACCCTGCTGCTGATAACCCATGTGGCTACATTTGTGGCATTTGATTGGAACTTTGTGGCATAGGACCCTCAAAATGATCCTCTTCTAGAAGAGAAGGATACAATAACCTGAAATGTAAAGG
Source organism: Phocoena phocoena (assembly GCF_963924675.1). Taxonomy (NCBI): domain Eukaryota; kingdom Metazoa; phylum Chordata; class Mammalia; order Artiodactyla; family Phocoenidae; genus Phocoena; species Phocoena phocoena. Next base: position 26,606,447 of record NC_089234.1, read on the forward strand.
ATATGAAGAGAGGAAGTTACCAGCAGCATGAGAAGCTGACTTTATCCACTCTACTACTTTGCTAAGACTGACTCTGGCTTGGGGTCTGCTTTGCCCAAATGCCAGGGCTCTGTGGAGAGTAGAATATCCAATATTTGTCTTCTCAGCTGCCATAACAAAATAGCACAGACTAGGCAGCTTAAAAAATAGAAATTAATTTTCTCACAGTTCTGGAGGCTAGAAGTCCCAGATCAAAATCCAGCAGGGTCAGTTTCTGGTGAGGACTCTCTTCCTGGCTTGCAGACAGCTGCTTCTGGCTGCGTCTTCACATGGTGGAGAGAGAGAGATCAAGCAAGCTCTCTGTTATCCCTTCTTTTAAGGACACTAATTCTGTTAGTGCCTCACCCTTATGACCTCATTTACCTTAGTTACTTCCATGAAGACTCTCTCTCCAAATATAATTACATCAGAGGTTAGTGCTTCAGTATATGAATTGGTGGGGTGGGGGCAGATATTGTCCATAACAATTCAGTACAAACCTAGTGGGGATGCCCTGATTAAGCTGTCCTAGCTTCCCTGCTCCTGCAAGACTTTTCTCCCTGGTCTCTTCAGTTACCTTCTTTCCTTACTGACCTTCGTTTTTCTACAAGGCTAGTCAGGGGCAAGGAACTTGTGTCCTTCGTGCAGTATTCACCTTCTCTGAACCTGCCCTTTTTGGATGGAATGGGTAGGGAGGGACTTGAACTCATACTTTAATCATTCATCTTCTTTTTATTTATTTATTTTTTTGTTTTTAAACATCTTTATTGGAGTATAATTGCTTTACAATGGTGTGTAGTTTCTGCTGTATAACAAGTGAATCAGCTATAGGTATACATATATCCCCATATCCCTTCCCTCTTGCATCTCCTTCCCACC